>NW_025814833.1:32792500-33417500 GCF_022079265.1 Lynx rufus | reverse complement strand
TGGCTCAATGCACAATCACGGGAGGCCAGAGGAGGAGGAAAGCACAGGTTCCTGAACTTGTTGGATAATAAGGTTTGCATTTCTCATGCACTTTCTTTGCTGGGACCGTGAGTACGTGAAGCCTGGTATACTTACTCTTGAATACGTACTGACGCGGGGAGGCGAGCAGCCCGGTGGGAGGTCCGTACACTGTTGTCATTGCTGTATAATATAAGCTGCTTAGTAAATGCTGTAACTCACTTTATAACGGTTTTGTTTAATCAACTCCGAACAAGATGTATCTAACCAGTGGCTGAAGCCACTCCCCAGACCCGATATATGGCATTGGTAGAATGGTTGCGGGGTAGAAGCTGTCCGGATGGACCACCTTCACTTCTTACTCCATATGCCCTTGTGATCAAAGCCCTACAAAAGCTCACCGGCGCTGAGAAGAGCTGGCTTTAGCTTATGAGCCTGCAGTTGGAATTCCTGTATCAGCCAGAAGATTCTGAAATGCTATTTGACACAAACCCAAACATGTTGGAAAACTGTCCAAGGGACCGTTTTCACCAATAAGGGTGTCGTCCCAGATATAAAGAAAAAATCGGTGGGGCTCCTTTATTTATGAATCACATAGTGCTTGCCTCTACCTGCGCAGCGGTTCTGGAAAGTGAGAAAAACAGTTGGTGATCATCTAATTCATTTGGAGCTCGGAGTTCTCCAATTTGGTCACGTACAACGAGCAAAGAAATTAATAGTAGGTCAGACTCTTGTGCTGTGTTGGCAAGACAGCCTCAGAGTCCCGATTTCTACCCATGTAAGATTTCCACTGCTCAGCAGACACTGCAATGCACCTCTTTTTGCATTTCTATTTAAACAAACGTTTGGATAAATGCTCTGATGTCACTGCTCAAAATAAAGACCCAACTGCAAGGATTTGTTTAACATTTTGTGCACACATCCCTGCAAAGCCAGCACATTTCCAAAGTTATTTCATAACACAAACCTTCACCACGGGAGAATAGTTAGGTGCCCCCCACAAACTGGCTGACGTTGGAGCATCTCCAGTTGGCGGCTAACTTGTCACGTTACACAGTCGGGGTACTATGTCTTCACTTTCTGTACGTCTGCTCCTCCACTGCAGATCCGTCTTTTAGTAATTAGTGCTTTTGTTTTATGACAGGATTTCCTTGACCTCTCCCAAAGAAGCCATAGCTCCTTCACCAAGGACTGGGTTTAGCTTCTCATTAATCGACACTTATTCATACGTCATAATGCATCGTAATAAGAATAGCTATTCATTTTGGGCTCCCAGGCTGTGTCAGGACTCACAGGCCCCAATGCAAAATGGAAATACAGAACCTGCTCAAAATTATGAAGAATCTCAAGATGATGATAACAGAGCATTAGACTAAACGGAGGGCCCTTGCAAGGGCCATCACACAGATCACGTGCCCATGAACCCAATCCTGTGAAAGCAAATTTATTCTTTTAATAGCCTTTTGAAGAAACCACAATGATTTCTAGTTGGGAAGGGCAGAACCCCAAACTGGGAGTGGTAAAGTAACATCAAAAGTTAGACAGCCAGAAAGGGGTAGAGTCGGGTGTATCTATCTCAAAAACCTATCTTTCTCCTAGGCGAGAGGCTGTCAAACTAGGCCAAATCTGGTCCATAAGCTAAACATGTTTTTGACACTTTTAGGTAGTTGAATAAAATCAAAAGAAGAGCAATATTTCATGAGAGATGAAAGTTACATACAATCCTGATTCCATGTCCATAAAGAGTGTTTTGTTGGAACACAGCCACCCCCATTTGCCACTGATTGTTACTAATGCTACACTCTCACTGCAGACTTAAGTCATTTGCAACTGACACCATGTGGTCCACAAACCTGAAATATTAACTCTCTATAGCAAGTTTCCTACCCCCTCACCCTACACCGTCCAGTGAGCACAGACTTGTTCAAAAGAAAAATACACGTATGTGCGTATATTTAATTGGCCATTTCCTCATCCTGCACTGTTTCCTAGGGCTGCCATGACAAAGTACCACACACTGGGTGGCTTATAACAACAGAATTGTATCCTCTCACAGGTTTGGAGGTCAGAAGCCTGAAAGCAGGGTTGGTTCCTTCTGAGAATTCCGAGGAAGAATCTGTTCCATCCTCTCTCCTCGTCTCTGGCGGTTTGTGACCAATCTTTGGCACTCGCTCCTTGCCTCGCAGCTGCATAACTCTAATCTCAGCTTCTGTTGTCACATGGCCTTCTCCTGTGTGATTCTGTCTTCACACGGCCCATTTGTAACAGGATACCAGTCATCTGGTCATGTCGAATGAGGGGCCCACTCTACTCCAGGATGATCTCATCTTAACTAATTACATCAGCGAAGAATGTATTTCCAAATAAGGTCGCATTCACAGGTACTGGGGGTTAAGACTTCAACATATCTCTTTTTCTGGGGGCGGGGAGACAATTCAACCCATAACACTTAATACAATAAATAAATATATAGTAAGCAAGCAAATAAGTGAGCAAACAGTGTATACTCTTGTATCTTTACTCAGTCTGTTTCCCCTCTCCTTGATGAGACCCCAAGGCACGTAGGAAGTATTTATAGGACTTCTTCAAATCAATGTTCTCAGCCCTCCTTTCAGCCTTCCTCTTACCTAATTTCTCACATCCTGATGTAGGGGAGCAAATTTTCCAACCCCAAGAAATGCCTCTGGCACACTGATTATGTTAAGCTGCTTGTTAAGAAGAAAGGGCAGACACATGAGAAGTTCTGTAAACCGAGTAGAAGTTACCTTTTTCTGAGACATTTGCATTTATAATGTAAGTCTATACCAGGAAGAGAAGGGATGACTCTAAATCTCTAAAAAGTCTCATCAATGAAGAAGGCAATGACTTCACTCTGCATAACAGTCATACCCCTGTTTACTACGCTTTGCCTGGCAACTTCCCATAACTGGCCTCCAACACACCCAGCATAGTCCATCTTTAGAGATGGTATTTAAGGTCATGGCTTGGGCCATTTTGTGGAGTTACTCAGTTTTCCTGGGTCTCTCCCATGTATACAGGAGGTATGCATGTTAGTAAACTTCTGATTGATTTTTTTCCTGTTGCTCTGTCTCATGTCAATTTAATCATAGACCAGCAAGAAGAATCCTGAAGGGTAGAGAAACATGTTTCCTCCCAACACCAGGAACATTTTTCATGTCCCTGGACTCTGCCTACAAACTCCTTTATTCTAGTATTTATAACTCAAGATCAAGCAATGCAGGAGGAGACTTTCACCTCACATATTCTGAACTCGGGGATGTGCGCTGTGATGGGGTTCCTTATTTCATTCTGTCCACTTAAATCCCGCTTTTATCTTGAATCTATGTCCTTGTATTTTCTATATATACTTGATACTAGAGTAATACTTTATTGGAAATCCAAGGCTATTAAGGACATCATTGTGTCACTTGAGTTTTCAACAAAGGCCTTTTGTCATTCAAAAGCATTATGGGGGGCCTTCTATTCATGGTACCAGCATTGCCAACTGCCTTGTACCCACAATGGCTGAATACTTCTTTGGCACTTTGATGCTCAGCAACCACTTTCATCTTCAAAGCCTTGCCTCCTGACTTAATTAGTCTGTCTAATTTCCTATGAAGTAAGTGTGCTATCCTCCTTTGTAATTTGCATTAAAGGAAAGTGAAGTAACAGGAAGAAATCACTTCTAGAGTATTGCAGATCCTTCTTGATGAGTTAGGAGCTAGCTAAAGTGGCCTGAATTGTGAGACAGCAAGTAGAATATCATTGGTGTCATGGGCAACCTGATAGAATTCCAGGTTTTTCTTACTAGGACCCTTTGGTCATTATATACCACTATCTAGCAGAGAGGGGCTACTTAATAATTATTGGGTGAGTGAATGACAGAAAGGAACTAAAACACACTTTAATATCTAGGATGCATCAAGCACTAACTAAAGTCATGTATGTTCTCAGTTTGGTTTTCTTTTGTTCTACTGAAATGACAGTATGGCTATACTAGTAACTTGTAAAATGACTTCCTCATACTGCCTGCATCTTCTGTGCTGTCTCCCTACTTCAGTCTCTGACACGGCCCTACAGAGATTACAGCAATTGTGTGCCATGTCCGAAGTGCCTTCAAAGCTTTAGCATACAAGAGAAACCACCCAACCCAATTTCTGCTGAAGTTACATTCCTAGGTGGCCATGATCCCTTTATCCCCGCAACTGTCATTCCTTGTACGCCCTCTGGCTACAGTTAACCAGATCAGAGGCAGGAACATGACCCAAGGGTAAACTATGATGTGGCCTGCCACATGCAGAAAAAAAAAAAAAATGACTACTCAAACAAGAATGGGCTAAGCCAGTCTGTTTCTTATTCATAGGAATCTAAGTTGAAAAACAATGCAGGGAATGAGATTATTCACAGGAGCTAAATTTGAAAGGATATACAGAGAACCCATGAACAGGTGAGAGTTAGGAACTTTATGAGAAAGCTGAAATTGTAAGTAGAGAAGAGTTATAAAGTGAGTGGAGATACATGGGACCAAAGACTTCCTTCCCCCTCATTCATTTCATGTTTCAGATTTTACCACCTGAATGCCTATGTTGCTTTCTAGCCATATGTTTATCATTAATTTGGCAATTTCAAAGTTCACATGGAAGATCCTCATATATCCTGGCCCCTTAGTTCCTTGACCTCTCACTTTCACTGATCTTGGCTTCCATTCCACCTTGGCCACCCACTGAACAACACTACCTTAAAGTTGTCATCCCCATAACTGCACCACTGCAAAGTCTAAAGTAACACAAATTGCCCAGTGTGGGCTATTGCAAGAGTTATGGCAAAAAAAAAAAAGAAAAAAAAAAAAAAGATGATCGCTCCAACTAGTAGAAGAAATGGTTATAGTAGTGATAAATTTTGGATGAGTTTATAATCTTGGGTCATGTAGTAATACCTTTGGGATGTGGTTTGATAGTAGAGCCAACATGATTCGCTGATGCACTGGATGGTGGCAAGGGTGAGGAGGGTAAGATGACAGCACATTTGTCCTGAGCAACTGGGTGAACACATTTGCTTACGTGAAGAAGCATTTCTTGGGGAGACTTTCAGAGTTCAGTTTTGGAAAAGAGGAAACATCAAGTAGGCAGTAGCATCCATGTGTGAAGTTCAAAAGTGGTGTCAAAGCCACAGATGTAAGTTTTGAAAACAATAGCATAGAGAGAATAGTTAAATCTATAGATTTGAAATCACCAAGGTTGTGAGTGTAGACAGCAAAGGGAAGAGAACCAAGCGCTAAGCTCTGGAGTACTCCGATTTTTATCATTTAGGAAGAGGAGGAAGAACCAGGGAGGGATATGTATGAGTGTCTAGTGGGTTAAGGAGAAATGCAAAGCATGGGGAAAAGGACATAGTCATAAAAAACACAAGCAGTAAAAGGAAAATAGTATTAGTGTGAAAAAACAAGTCACTATTTGCTTTCTGGGTCAGCTCACCAATCAGAATATGAATCAGTATATATTAGTCTATTAATAAAATCATCATAACTGGATAATTGAATAGGTTTGGGTCAATAGTGCTCCCCAACAAAACACACACCAACCAATACACACACACACACACACACACACACACACACACACACACCAAACAATAACAACACACTTGTCACCCCTGTTTGGTTTCACAAAGATAATATTTAGAGATAAACTAAGAGCAACAGTAATATAACTGACATCCTCAGTTTTATTTTATCTTATTTTTGACCTTTACCAAAAGAAAGTTTATTTACAATTTGTGCTTTTCAAGAAGGTGCAAACTTCTAATACACTTTAATGACCTCACCTACTTTAATTTCCCTAGAAACCCCCCCTTCTCCTTCCAAATCAAGATTAAGTGCTCCTCTTCCTTGCTGCGGAAACATTCTATGTCTGTCTCGTGGCATTATGAATTTCATTACGCTCATAGGCTTACACGTTTCTCTCTCTACCTTAATGTGTACCGAAAAATAGGAACTATGCTATAAGCATCTCCATACTTCGAATTTTAATCCTAGTGCCTAGACCATCCATTTATCAAACAAACATGTATCAAACACTTACAAACTCCACTTTCAGGAAATTCCACTGCTCGTAAGTTTTCCTTTGTAATAAGCTTAGTTAGGGGGAAGCCAATTCTTTCTCAAATGGAATGTTGTCCTAGCCCTTCCAAATAAAATGAGGGCAAATTTAAAAGACAGCTGCATCATATACCAAAAAGGAGGTTAGGATTTCTGACTTCTATTTCTCCAAGTGTCTAGAAGTTGTTATGACTCAGGGCTAAATACTTCTCCAAATCGAAGAGTTTAGATTGAAATGCTAGGATTACCTTAGCAGTTAACTTATCCTGCGTGCTAATTGTGACTTCTACTACTTCATGACCCTGTTTGAAAACTGAGAAGGTTTTCCATTCTCCACCAGCATTGAAATCTGAGAAAATTCTTATGGAGGAACTGATTTACAATGACATGCAGGACACATATGGAAGCAGTGAACTTCCCTGTGCCAGACTGTAGGAGGCAAAGTGCTCCACAACAGTCCCTCTGATGTTACAACTCCTCATTGATGGGTTCATTTTTCAGGGAGTCAGCCTCTTTCATCTCAGCTTTGCAAGCTGCAATTTATTCCATCACCATAGTAAGATAAAAGACCAGAGCAGCAAGCCATTAATATTAGGGGACCCTCTTGATATTTCCTGCTTTTATGTTCACATGGAAATTTTGTATATCGGCTTTCCTCCGTACATTTTGCTTTTATTTCATAGAGTTAATCAGATTAAAATGTTTCACATTGAAACATATGTTAATAAGTCATTTAAAAGATCATCTTAATTAAAGAAAACAATTCTTAGGTATAAGAGATAGTAGGCTATTTTGCAAAGATTTTTTTCTTTATGTAAGGTAAAACAATGGTTAACTAAAATCTACATACCCGATTTTAACTAAATTGTTTCCATTTCTTCTATCTGGGTTAATAAAAGCATCAACAATGACTGCTTTGAATTTTACTCCATCTTTTTGTAGAAGTGATCAAGGGATGGAAAGAGGTGAAGGAGAATTTTAGTGTAGTATTGTCAATTCCAAAAACACTGAAAAAAAAAAAAGTGAAGGGCTAGGTGGACACCATATCTTTTTCATCATTAAAGAAAAAAAAATTCCAAAAACAAAACTAAAAAAATCATTTACTTGTTGGGCCTTTTCCCCATAGACTATATAATGGGAACCAATGAGAAAATCAGATTTGTTTTATAGATCCTGATTTTGAAAGTGTATTTTTAACATGCAGATATTCCACAGCCAGTTCTCAATGCCAGATAGGTTTCCTCCTTGTTTCCGTGCCTAGGTACTCAATTAAATCATTTTTGGATCTGAGATCTTACAGACTTTAAGCCCTATAATAAAGGCAGAAAAGGAGGCCCAGGGTGCCTTCTCTGGACAGTTTATGATTAATTTCTATTTACAATTGTTCAGCCATTAAAACTGCTAACAAGTATGTAGTACTGTATCCCTCTGAAGTTACATACTGCTAGTCATTGCTATGCTACTTGTGTAACCACGTAAATACATGAATTACATGTACACTAACTTCTTCTGAGTTTGTTCTTAATTGAGTTCTTGTAAAAGTCACTTTAAATTTATAATGATGACTGACCTCCAGGGAACGCAACTGTCGAGACACAAAGAGGGCTGCCCAGGGACTGAGAGAAAAACAAGCCTTCAGTATGCAAATATTGTGTTTTTTAGATATGGATGTTCAGTTTTTCTTTTATTGCCCTAAAAATACATAAATATTCTAATTGCAGCTTTTATGGAGAAGACACCCAAGAGCTTGTATCCTGGTTGGTAAAAGGACCCTGAAGAATATTAAGTAGAGAGATACATGTGAAGAATAATACATATTTTAGAAACATACTGCAATAAGCAAGGACTTTTCAGGCTTCTGTCCTTTGCTTCAGTACTCTCACAGGGCTATGAGGGTAGAGGAAAGGAAGCTGAGACTCTTATCAGAGAGTTTCAGGAAACCCAAAGCCAGAGCCTGTGATCTGCTTTTTTTCTAGGGCCTCTTAGATCGCTGTGCAGTTGGGAACCTATTCTGAGTCCCCCGAACAGGTCTTTCGTGTCTGTCTAGACCTCCTTGCAATTGGAAATGTTCCTCAGGAACCACTCTGAGCTTACCCAAATCCTTGAGGTCATGCATGCTAGAATGGAATTCACGATAAGCTGTAATGGTAGAGTACAAAAAAATACACAAATTAGAAAACTAAAAGAGTTGGGGCACCTGGGTGAATCAGTCGGTTAATGGTCCGATTTTGGCTCAGGTCATGATCTCACGTTTCGTGGGTTCAAGCCCTGCATTGGGCTCTGTGCTGACAGCTCAGAGCCTGGAGCCTGCTTTGGACTCCGTGTCTCCCTCTCTGCCCCTCCGCTGCTCACACCGTGTCTCTCTCTGTCTTTCAAAAATAAATAAATGTCCAAAAAATTAAAAAAAAAAAAAAGAAAACTAAAAGAGTTGGAAAACTGAAATAACTCCTCACAGTGACAAGAATCGGGAACAGGGAAGAATGAGACTAGGTGGGAATATTCAGACTGGAAACAATTTTGTGAACACACAATGAGCAACTGCTATGTGCCAGATACAGTGCTGTCTCCTGGAGGGAATCCCAACAGGTGGGTAACACTTAGAAAGAAGGCCTATAGAGCAAGAGTGTGCTTAAATCCCATCCTCAGTATTTACCAGTTTGGGTAAGTTACTAAACTTCCTCAAGCCCCAGTTTTTCATCTATATAATACTATGCATGTGTGGAATGTAGAATGATATCCCTCAAAATATGTCATGCCCTAAACTCCACAGCCAGTGAATATGTTACTTTACATGTCAGAGAGGACATTGCAGATATAATTAAGTTGGTGACTTTTAAGAGATGAGATCATCCTGGATTATCTGGGTGTGCTCCACATAATTCCATAGGTCCTTAAAAGTGGATAATCTTTCCCTGCTGTGCTCAGAGAGAGAAAGAGAACCAGAGATGGCACCAGAGGTGGACTCAGCTCACCAGTGTTGGCTTTCAAGACGAAGAGGCCCACAAGCAAGGAATGTGTGTGATCTCTAGAACCCGGAAAAGGCAAAGAAACTAATTATCCCGTAGAGTCTCTAGAAAGGAATGTAGCCTTGTCAACACCTTGATTTAAGACCAGTGGCCCATTTAAGACTTCTGACCTCCAGAACTACCAATTGGTGTTCTTTACTTTTGTGGCAATTCATTCTGTGGTAATTTGTTACAGCAGCCGTAGGAAATGGTACTTCGTGGGGTCGTTGTAAGGATGAAGTAAGTAATCATATGTAAAGCACTTAGAGTGATATCTGGAACATAGTATGTATCATTTAAGCACCAATTACATTATTATTATAATTATTAATATCCTACAAAAAATAAGACATTAACTACTAAGGAAGCAGGGGAAATGGATATGAGCACAACTAATAAAAACACATCAAACAGGATTAACACTTGTATCAAAAAATGCTGTGAAAGGTCAGAAGTAGGAATGGCTACGTTACGGAGACAACAATGGAAGAAAACCTAAGATAAAGAGTGGAAGTTGGTCAGATGAAAGGGAAGAAAGCTCACACAGAGGGAGGAGAAATCAACACATGTCAAAGTAAAATAGCTGGGAAATTTCACACCCCACAACTTCTTTCTCCAATTTTATATCTCATCCTGTGCAGAACTATGTGGAAAAGATAATACACTACATAGGCGGCATTATACTGCTGAAATTCAGCACTATTCCAGAAACAACTAAAAGCTTGTGTCTAGTGTCTCCTGGATTTTGCCACTGACACATTTTCTCTTTGCTACTTTGATCTATATCCTTTCACTGTAATAAACTGTAACTGTGAGCATAACAGCTTCTGAGTTCTAGGAATTGTTCTAGTGATGGAATTATCACACCCGAGTGTAGTTTGGGGGACCTCCAACAGAATTTCTTCAACACTTAAAATTATAAGCGTGCAAGAAAAAGTTGCACATATACATGTAAAAATAGGTACATGCTGAGATGAACCTTACACGCTGAGATGCATGCTGGTCTTCTTTAGGCTAGTCTAAGGGTGTTCCACAAAGTCTGTTGCCCACTGATGAAAAGACTCGATTCGGCAGATTAGGCTCAGGAGGTCTATACCCTTTGCCTCCCTTGCCACCCATGTATATTTCGGTTTCCACGGGATAACTTTCTAGAGAGTGAGAAGTCATTCTTCAGTCCCTGGGATACAAGGAGCTGATAATTTTCTTGTTACCTTCAAGGGAAAGTGATGTTTAGAAGTAGACTGACTCCATGGAGCCTGGAACAATAAAATAGGTACTAACAGCAACTTTGCTTTTATTATATCTATACTGCATTTAGGCATATAATATATATTGCCAATCTTAGCAGCAATGAACTTGGCTCCTCAGGCTTGATTATAGAGCTGAATTATCATGACAAGTAGTACTATATAACTTTAAGTAAACCTCTGGCCTCTAACTTTTATATTCTGCCTAGGTCATCCTTCTATGTGTTACTGAAAGGCACATAAATGATTTCAACTATAGCTTTATGCATTTTAAACTACAACCTGAGGACTACTTACAAGCTTCATATTAAAGAAACAAAAGAAAAGAGTAAATATGTATATGTCACTACCGAGCATGTCATTGGAAATAATTTTGTGAGACCTTTGAGAATCTCTTCTAGGATACAGTCAGCACTAACCTGACACTCCTCACTCTCCAAGCCAAGTATTTTTTGTCACATCCTCCTGGTTTGAAATCCTTAATGGCACTGTATTGGCCCCTCTGTCCATTTCACCTGCCCAAGGGTAAGGATTAGGGTACTCCAGGGACTTTCCCAATGTCACACAGCTTGGAGCTGGGTGAGTCTTGGAGCTGGGATTTGCATGGACTCCTGGGTCCAGGCTCTAAACCCCTCTGTGTTGTGCTCACTGAAGCTCCAAGTTACCTGTGGGTAAAATGAGGCAATGGGACTAGACATTCCTTAGTGTCCCATCTACCTCCATAGGGTCATAATTCTGGTCAAAAGACAAAGCCTCTGGGAAGAGCTGCTTTGCTGCTCATCTCTAGCTTGCTTTTAAACAACTCAAATTACTTGCAGGTGGTTTATTTCTATAAAGCAGAAAAAGTGACCTTTCTTGGGTATGTGAGGTTTTAATCCTGCCATCTGAGATGCAGACATCAGTTTTGTTTGTTTGTACACCCACCAACTCAATACTTTTCCCCTCTCTACATAAAACCCAGAAATATATTGAACTGTCCAAAACAAATGCTCACATTTTCTCAAGCCTGCTTACTGTCATTGGCTGTCACTCATGCTTCCTTGGCTGTACATGTCTGTACCTAGCTGCTGGAAGTCCACCTTCTGGAAAGAAGTCTGGAGTTGGCTGCTTTGTAATTTATCTACCAACAGCTCTCACAGCAGCAGCCCTTATAAAGAACAGAATTGGAATATTCCTCCCAAGTTAATAGATCTGCCTACCACCTAAGGACGAATGCATTCCTGTTAATATAACAAGCATTGACTGTCAGGCAGCCTCTCCAAGCCCTTTACGTTACTAGACATTTCAAATGCAACTTTCTGCACCAGGTAGAAGCCTGGGGTTGGCTACTTGGTTCTTGGTTTACACTGTAAACAGCACACATAGCAGCAACCTCATACTAAGTACATGTTTGAAACAGCTCATTCCAGTGTATCCAATACTTTACTCACAGGATGTTTTACCACAGAAGCATCCATCGACTGCTTTTCCATCAGACACGCACCTATGTGCTCATGCCTATACCCAACTTCTACCCAATCATCCTGTGGATATTAGTTTGGTTCCTCTTATGTACTCTGTATAGTGATGCAGCTAAGGGCCTGGTTTTCAACTTTCTCCTGTCCTGATCTTGATGTCAGTCACCCTCTCCCCAATTCCTATTACTCAGCAATTAGAAGTCAATTTCCCAAAGGAACCAGTGGCCTTATGTTGCCTAAGACAACGATTTACATGGCCCTCACAGAAGTCTCAACATGGCTTCCACAGAAGTCTCAACAGAGATGTACAAACCCAGACTCAAATCTTTGGGGCCGGGCTTAGTCTCCTCTCACATTCTGCCCTCCAGTGGCTCCATCAGCTCTACCTCTAAGACTCATGATGCTTTATATTTTTCTCACAACACTAAAATACTTTATACTGCGAATGTATCAAATTTGCAGCATTCACAGCATATATCTGCTAAATGAGATATTAGATCCATTTAATGACACATCCTGTATTGGAATCCACCCCCCCCTTTCTTTCCATATCCCCCCCACATTACTTAAGCCTTAAGCCAGTGATCTCCAAACATTAGATAATAATTAATAGTAATCTCTCAATAAATGTTAGATATTATCATTATTAGTAAGTCATGTAATGGGTTCAATAACTTCACCATTGTTGACTATAATACGCAATATGTAGATACTTTAAAGATTGTTGTTTAGTGGCACTCCAACTGCAGAGCTGAAATTTGAGTCCAAGTCTGAGTGACTATAAAATTCATGTTCTCTACCAATATGCCATTTTCTCTTCATAAATGTCTGAATACAGAGCAACTGATCATGTCTCAACCTGAGATATGACCACATTTGAGATTACAAAACTAGTCCATATAAGAAAACTAGTCATGGGGCGCCTGGGTGGCGCAGTCGGTTAAGCGTCCGACTTCAGCCAGGTCACGATCTCGCGGTCCGTGAGTTCGAGCCCCGCGTCAGGCTCTGGGCTGATGGCTCGGAGCCTGGAGCCTGTTTCCGATTCTGTGTCTCCCTCTCTCTCTGCCCCTCCCCGGTTCATGCTCTGTCTCTCTCTGTCCCAAAAATAAAAAAAAAAAAAAAAAAAAAAAAAAAAAACGTTGAAAAAAAAAGAAAACTAGTCAATATAAGTTGTGTGTCATATATATACAACTGACTTTGAAATGGCTGCTTTCAGAAGCAGTTTGCATTATTTTACCAAACACATTCTAAAAATAAAAATCAGTATGCTTTAGTTATAGGGAAAAAAATGAAAAAAAAAAAAAGAAACACTGATGGATGAAATAAAAGTCATAGTTCATGTTACTGAACTAAATACTGCCTTACTTCCCCCCGCCCCCCAATTCTACCATTGGAAAATGAAGGGAAATATACAGAGAGCTCCCGAAGCAACTCGCCTCTGATGTGGGGACTTCTTTCATTGTTGGAAAGAAAACCTCTAAGAGAATAACCAAGAACTAATGTATCTTGAACTTTCACCAGCCACAAGGGAAGATGGGAAGCTGAGCTATGGGAGTAAATTAATATTAACACAACCTTCTTGGTTTATTAATATTCCACTCAAATGTATCAGATAAAATTTTGTAGAGTCTTCTATGAGACTCCTTGAGAACTGTACTTCTATTTCTTTTTTAAATTAAATTAAATTAAATTAAATTAAATTAAATTAAATTAAATTAAAATTCCAGTACAGTTAACACACAGTGTTATATACTAGTTTTAGGTGTACAAGATAGCAATTCAACAATTCCATACATCACCCAGTGCTCATCATGATAGGTGCATTCCTTAATCCCCATCGCCTATTTCTATTTCTCTTTATGGTGTTTATCACTGTATTTTTGTTTTTGTGTGCCTGGTACATGAGAATTCACTAAAAGTTTGCTGAAAGGATATATCCATGGGAATGGGAATGAATGCATCTTGGGAAATATAAGGAAAATGTCTTTAAACTAAAAAGGTAGGGGCGCCTGGGTGGCTCAGTCAGTTAAACGTCCGAATATAGCTCAGGTCATGATCTCATGGTTTGTGAGCTCCAGCCCCACATCGGGCTCTGGGCTGACGGCTCAGAGCCTGGAGCCTGCTTCGGTGTCTGTGTCTCCCTCTCTCTCTGCCCCTCCCCTGCTTGCTTGCTCTCTCTCTTTCAAAAATAAGTAAAAACATTTTAAAACTTTTAAAAAAGGTTAAACGGGTAGGTGATGAATCAGATATTATGGTCAAATTGTTTTTGAAGAGTTTCGTTATATCCCATGTTGATATAATTTGCAGTAGATCATATAGTTAGTAAGCAGAAACCTCTGAATGCAGACCCTACTCCATTTCCATTATACTGTGTAAGAAAAAAGTGACAGGTGATGTACAAACACACAAGAAGAAGGGCCTCATTTCGCCTGAAGAGGTTAGAGCAATCCCAAAGAGAAAGTATCATTTGAGTTAACTCTTGAAGGATGAAGAGGCATTTTCCAAGAGGACAGAACAGGGAAGGATATTTAAAATAGGTATATTTTAAATACCCATGTGTATGCCTTTACATGTGTAAAGGCAAGTAAGACTGATAACCTGGTGTGTACATTCAAGGATATGCAAGTAATTAGTATGGCCAAAGTTCATGTTGCCCATGGGACAGTGGTGCCTCACAGGGCTACCAATCTTGACAAAGACTAGACCACCAAAGGTCTTATGTGCTAGGCTAATGCGTTTCAATTCCCTTGGCAATGGGATTCACTAAAGGGTTCTGGTCAGGGAAGTGAAAAGCTAGGAATTGTATTTTTTTTTTTTTTTTGAGAGAGAGAGAGAGAGAGAGAGAGAGAGAAGGGGGCAGAAAGAGAGGGAAAGAAAGAATACCAAGCAGCTCCATGCCCAGTGTCAAGTCCCACGCGGGGCTCGATTTTATGGCTATGAGAGCATGATCTGAGCAGAAATCAAGAGTTGGACACTTAACCGACTGAGTCACGCAGGTGCCCCTAAGAATTGTATTTTAGGGATGTCTGGCCTCAGTGTAGAGAACGAAGAGGAGAGGAGCAAAACTTAGAAAGACAAGAACAAAGAAAGGATTTATTCCTCTTAGTAGCAGAGGTAATGGAGAGAAGTAAACAGAAAAGGGATTTGGAAAATCCCAACAGAATTAACAAGACCCGGTGACTGATTGGATTTGGGGCCCGGATGGAGAGAGTTAGAGGCATTGAGGGTGAATGACGTTCAAACTCATTTGGTTTTCGGATTCAGTGTTGGCATCAGTTGTCCAGAGAGAGAATACCTGAACAGGAGCAGGGTCAGGGGCAGTATTGAGAGCAGAATGGAATCAGACTGAGAACCCAGTTGGGCTTGAATCTCAGTTTTGCCACAGAAACTTAGTTGAGTTATTTAACCACCTTGAACTTGTTTGTTTTTCATCCATAACACGTCTAATTAGAGCACTTACTTTAGCATTACACAGCACTGTTGAAAAATTCAAATGAGAAAATGTCTACCACATGGTTTGTTTGCAAAATGGTAAATGGTTCATTTAGTAGATGCTAAATAAAACATACATTGGACTTCCTGAGAGTTTGAGGTTCCAGTAACACATGTAGACACAGAAGTCTGTTAACATCAGGATCACACTGCTCCAGGCATATGCGGCCTTCCTAGGGACCCCAGAATCGCATACAAATAAAGACTTTCAGATTTGCTCCTCAATAGTCTTTCTTTGAGATAAAATATGTTTTCCTCACTAAAAAGAATACAAAATATTTACAGAAAATTTAAAACAGAAAAGTAAAAAGAAAAATTATTGAAATTACACAAATCCTTACCACGTATTACCACCGCTAACATTTTGGTGTATTTCTTCCCATTTTGTTCTATTCTACAATATTCTATTCTATGCATATGCCTCTGCATTCTTGTGAAAGCATCACACTGTTACAATAAAATTTAGGTATTAATATCTTATGGTACAAGTTCCTCATTTATTATCGCAACTTCAAACATTTTCTGGCTAGTCTAATATGTCCAGTCTTTCAGGTAAGCCTTAAAATCTTTGTCAAGTTACAGAAATTCTACTTAGATGTTTCTCTGGAATCACATTAAGTTTATAAATTAATTTTTGGAAAATGGACATTTTTACAATATTGAGCCTTCTAATCTAGGGGTGTGATATATCTCTCTATCAGTACAAAACATTTTATAACTATGTGGCTTTGGTATGGTGTTTAACTTCTGTGTGACTGCATTTCCTCTAACTATAAAATTGTGCATACCTCATAGTATTGTTGCCAGGGTTAGTGAGTTCATACAGGTAGTTTGAACATGCAATTTGAAGTAGTTGGAACAGCATCTAGCACACAATGAGTGCTCAAAAACTCTTACGTTGGTTTTGTTATTTGCTCTAGTAAAGTTTATAGTTTTCTTCATTTAGTCTCTACATACTTATTATGTTTACTCCTAGAATTTTGTTTTTTGCTTTCATTGGTAAGATTGCAAGATGAAATAGAGGCTACCCAGTTAAGCTTAAATTTCACAATAATGAATAATTTATGTTCCATGCAATACTTGGGACATACACTAAAAAAATTATTCATTGTTCATCTCAAATTCAAATTTAACTGGGCCACCTAAATGATTTTTTCCTTTTGGTTAAACCTGACAATGCTATGTTATTGGGAATGTTATTGGGCACTGGTTTCCGCTAGTTTTAACTAATTATTGTGAGGAAATAGAGAAGGCTTTCCTTAACTTTTATTTCTATTTCCTTCTACCAATGGTTCTCCAAACATTAACGTGAACCAGATTATCTGGAGGTCTTCTTAAGACACAGATTTCTGGGCCCCAACCCCAGAGTCTCTGATGCAGTAAGTTTGAGACGGAGGCTGAGAATTTCCCCTCTAACAACTCTCACGTGATGCTGAAGCTACTGGTCCAGGGACCACACTTCGTGAATTGCTGCCCTCTAATGGAGCTCTTAGTTCTTATTTCTTATACTTTACCAATGGATTCTCTTGGTTTAGTTTCATTTTGTTTTGGTAAGGAGTAAAATCATCTGCAATTAATAATAATACTGCTTCCAGAGGCTGATAATTAAAATTTTCTTTTCCTTATGTCTTATGTTTGCTTTAACTTTTGAGGTGATGCCGAATTTTAGCCATAACGTGTTTTCTTGCCTTATTCCTATCTCAGATGGAGATGTCTCTAGTGTTTCAACATTACATGTACTATGGTTATTGTTTAAAAGATATATTTTAGTCATTTCAAGGAATAATTAATTTTTAAATCACCTTATTCCTGGTTTCATAAAAAATTTAATGTCTTTTCATGTTTACCAATATAATCGTATTTTTCCATTATCTTAGATATGTATGATATCGTGTAAGAAAATTTCCAATACAAAACCAACTTTACATTTCCAGATTATATAAATATAACGAGGCATATAATTAATTATGTTAATATGCTGCTGAATTTTGTTGCATTTTAGAGTGTTCTTATTCCATATTGGAAGGGTTTTTTTTTTCTTAATGGTTATTAAGGTATAACTCTGGGTAAGTTACTCCAACTTTCAAAGGTTTGGTTTCAGTGCCTGTCAAGTGGGCAAAATAACAGCTCCTCCCTAAGAGACTTGCTATGTGATTAAATGAAGTAGTGCAGTGATTTTTTTTTTAATGTTTATTTATTTCTGAGAGAGACAGAGACAGAGACAGAGCTGAGCGGGGGAAGGGCAGAGGGAGAGGGAGACACAGAATCGGAAGCAGGCTCCAGACTCCGAGCTGTCAGCACAGAGCCCAACCCGGGGCTCGAACTCATGAAAGGTGAGATCGTCATCAGAGCCTAAGTCGGATGCTTAACCAACTGAGCCACCCAGGCACCCCTACAGTAATGTTTTTAACAAACACTTACACGTGCTTACTATGCACCAGAAACAGCTATAATCTTTTCATGTGGGTTAACTGTTATGTCATTTTAGCTGTTATGTTACGTCTGTTATGTCATTATAACTGTTATGTCATTTAGTTAACTGTGTTATGTCGTGACACAGAAGTTATAAAATTATTTGGGCTCAATAAAAAGTTATTATTGTCATTAACATATGACTAAAAAGAAATTTGGGGATGGGGTTTCTCGTCTATTACAAGAGGCAAGTCTCAACCAAACCATCACACACACACCACCACCACCCCACACACATAATCTTCAAATTAGAGCGGACACAATTGCATTAAGGCCAGGAGGGCCTATAACGGGGTGATCGGGGAAACTATCCTCCAGCGAGGAAGTAATGCCAGAACTGAGCGCTGAAGTAGGAACCCAGTGAAATATGCAAAGGGGTGTGGTGAGAGAATTTCAGGCAGAAGGGAGAGCAGGTGCAAAGTGCTGTTGAAGAAGGGGTCCTGTGATTACGGCTGAGTGAAAGAATGTCAGAGTGACTCAAAGAGAAAGAACAAGGTGGGATGATATATGAGGACTCTGCTGAAATAGGCAGGGTCCAAATAGTCCACGAACTTGAAGACCATAAAGAGGGCTTTTTTTTTTTTTTTTTTAATCTCTCGAGCACCAGCTTCTAGGAAAGATGGTCGTGATCAGATCTGGGTCCCAAAAAGATCCTTCTAGCTGCTGCAGTGACAACGGATTGGCTTTCTATATTGTATAATCAGAGTCATTTTCATTCCACCACTTATTAGCTGACCACCAGAGATACATTTATTTGACTGCCAAAAGCCTCAGTGTTTTCATCTGTAAATTTGGGATAATACTGGCTTCATTCATTCAACAAATACATACTGATCACTCACTATTTTCCAGACATTGACATTTCATGAATTTTTGATGAGGATTAAATGAGACAACCCATGTCAATTCTCAGTGTCTGGCCGAGAGTAAGTGCTCGATACATGTTTGTCATTGTTATGGTATTTCATAGCTTTATAATAATGAATTGGAAAACTTTCCTCCATTTTTCATACTCTGGAAGAATCTGCATATTACCGAGTAGTATAGAGTCATGGTTAAAGGTAAACACTCTCCCGCCAGACAACATGATTTCTATTCCTCCCTCTATTACTTAACTAGATGAGGATGAGAATAAAAGTACTTATTTCACATGACTGTTATGAAAATTAAATAAATAACTGCACATAAAACACTTAGAACAGTGGCTGGTGCAAGACCATACTCCTTTAAAACTATTTTTATAAATTGCCTATTGACTTATGTAAATGACATGTTTTATTTGTGGGTTTTTTTCCCACTAAAATGTCTTATGCCATAGAGAAGTTAAGAAAATCTAACTCAAAGTGAATATATATGTTTCACATATTATATACACTTATATATATTCATTATATACATATATTTCAAAGGTAAATATATTTCAATTGTGATTTGATAAACATAAAAATTCAAACTTACTAAGGACAATTTTATTCAATAACATGTATTTATACAGAATTCTTTCGATGCAAACAAACCTTTCCATAATATTCCCAGAAATAGGCACACAGACTACAGCTGTTTGTGCATATGTATTAATCCTGTGCATTTTGCAGATAAATCAGTGGGCCTCCTTTCCCTTACTTGATTTCTGCATTTAGTTTCTGCATAGTTTGTGCTGTTGCTAGCTTTAGAAATTCCTTTGGCTTTGTTCTTATCACTCCAGATGTCTTTTGCTTTGCAATCAGACATCCTTGGTTAACCCGAAAGCCCCCTCTTTATTTTTCTGCTTAGGGCAAATTGCTAATCATCCCAGTAGGCTGATAGAAATGAGCCTGGAGCTCAAGGAAGAGGTCTGGTCATTAGAGAAAGACCTTGGAGACACCCTGTGTGAACGGTGGTTGATGTTGCAGACGTGAATGAGAGTAAAAAAGAGCAGGAGAGAACAGGGTGAGAGACAGAATTCTGAAGAACTTCAACATGTAAATTTCTCACAGAGGACAAGGGATAAATAAACTTTTTTAGACAGCGTTATTCAAGACAATCAGAGAGGTAGGGAAGGGCTTGGCGATGCCGGAAGACAGAATTTTTGGTGCTATTTGCTGTGTTTGTTTTTTACCATTATACATGGGCTTTTTATTTCCACCTAAAATCCAAACCAGTGGAAATTTTGTTGGAGAAGAGTTTCTCTTTGGATGAGTTAAATAAAAGAATAAGATTTTTTTTTAAGCTTGAGCTATTTTCTTGAGACTGACTTTACATTCCCATATTTTGCAGCATACCTTTGTGATTCAATTTACTCAGAAATACATCATAATTACAATGTTGTTTTTGTGCATACACTGATAGCAGGTGCTAAATAAAGAATCTTCGCCATATGAAAAAAAAAGCCCAGTAAAACATGAACTTCATTGTTTTTGACAGCTCATGGTTAAAGCAACTGTGATACTTAGTGGACATAAATCATCTATCATCAGAAAGTGTAATGTATTTAGTCTTTTCACACCAAGAAATATCTTCTGTGGTTGACTGCCTCGCTGAATTTAAGTTTACAAATATTAAGAGTGTTCAGAAGGAATTAGGCGATAGCCTATAAGGATGTGCTGATTCGAACCAACCTAAAAAAGATTCAAAAGATGGGAGAAGACCTGATTTGCAAAATGAATATACTTCTGATAAGGCAGGAATTTTGGTCTTTTTGTTATTGTTGCCAATGCTATTGATACGCTTTGTCATTCTGGTTTTTGTAATGCAGACATGCTTTGATGAAATTGAAAAGAAAAGTCTGCTCTACTCTCACACAATCATTCAGAGAATGTGCCTGAAATACAGGAGCATTTTTGACTCCTGTTGTCAGTGAGGAACAAAATATATATTAATAAAAACATATAAGACTTCCATACTGGATTAGAAAATGCAAAACATATTCCAGAGGGTTTGATTAAAGGACAATGAACCTAATGTGTCAAAGAAGCATAATTACTTTCACAGAAGGCCAGCCAAGATCATATCTTCCCTATTTAAAAGTGGTTTCTCTATCACCTTATACTTCTGCCTACTCAGGCCGTCCAATTAGCTCCGTTTTGAATTACCTCCACCTTTCTTCTTTCTCTATTTGACAACTTTTCTTCTTTTAATTACCCAGAGAAGCTGCATTTTCTCCTAGGAGACTTTTGAATTGTAATAATATAGCATTAGCTATCTTTGGAAAAAAAGGAAGTACTGATGGAAAATCAATCTTATTTCTGTTCTGCCAAGTTGCCTGTTTCTTCCTTTACTTCCATTTAAGAGTTGAAGATACAGCTTTGACGCGCATAATTTTTTTAAAGAAAGCGGCCCATGGGCTGGTAATCAGAAGCGGAATATTCTACTCTCAGAACATTCTTAGAGAAGAGCAATAAACACCTTTAGAACAATCACAGTCAGCCTTTACAGGTGTATAATTCTTTACCATCCACCTGGCGGGATCCTTGACTACAAAATTTTCAGGCTTGAGATTGTCATTAGAAGAAACCAAATTACATCAGAAGACGGGGGTGATCACTTTGATCACACACCCAGAACGTGACTGAGCCAGGACTGGAATCTGGGGCTCCCGATTCCCACCCAGGTGCTCTCCTTGCCTAACTTGGAAACTGATTTTTTTTTTTTTCTGTTTCTTAAATGACGCAGATTACCTGTGTTTAGCTGGGTGTCTTATCGGCCTCTTTACATAACTTATTCACTGTGCATTTTAGAAACACAACCTCTCTACAGTTGTGGGTACAGTCATGAAGAGACAAGAGACTCTGGTTACTGAGACAGATGACATTTGAACATATGAAAATAACATCATCAACTGGACAATGCTTTGGTTTTAGCTGCTGCCGCTGCTGCTGCCACTAGAGAGACAATAACATCACTTGTGACACTGATGATCGCAGTAAGCAGGATTCAGTGTCAGCTCTACATGTAAGTCAATACCCCAGGGAGGAAAGGCATATCTGGGGGGCATCCCACAACTAAAGGACAACTGCTAACAGCCACAGTGAAATGAGGAGAGACATTCCAAGTATGTTAGCAATTAGAGGGCTGGGAGTGAGTAGTGGTAGGGGAAGAGGAGAAGGCTGAAAATAGACTTCCACTAATCTCCAGTACGTTTCTTTTCTCTCTGGGTATCTATCACTTACCAGTGTTACATCAGGCGAAGGGATGGCTTTAGGAGTCATCAGGCTCCCGTGAACTGAGAGGGTCAAGAAAGGCACAAAGCATGACCCTGTGTGTAGAACTTGAGTTTGGGTTATAGTTTCTGAAACTTCTTCTGCTATTTTCCAGCTGTGTGACTGTGTGCAAATCACTTACATCCCTGAACCTTTGCTTTTTTAGCGGTCAGACGGAAAGAGTAATAACTGGGTCAGTGGTAATCTTACTTGCGCATATTTTCATGTCACCCCCCTAACCTCCAATATTTATGAATAATATATAAGGAGATGCTCAAGAGACCAAGGATACGTGAGTGGTGGTGCATGTGTGAGGGATGGGGGGGGTGTTGGAATTATTTATAGATCATTTGAGACATATTAACTCATTGATCCCTTGTAAAGTCTCCACGTCACTGGTTTACAGATGAGAAATCTGAGATAAGAAGTCATGACTTATCACGGGTCACAGAGCTATTATTAAACAATAGCGGCAGAATTTGAACCCAGAAGTCTCACTCTCAACCTCAATGCTAACTGCATCGCCTTCTCCCAAATCTTAATAAAATAAAGCTTATTCATGGCTAGATACCCCATCCCGGAAATTTATAGTTTACTTGAAACAACAAGGCTATGGTTCTTATTGTTTTAATATTTCTTTAAGAGATCACGGTTTAAAATGAGTTTAAGTTCCACATTATTATTGTTTTAGATGGATCTAGTTCCTGAAGTCTCCCCTGGCTTTCGGTAAGTTCTCTCCTTAGATATCTAACCTGGCTGTTTTTACAATAAACTCAAAATCCTCATTTCTCAAAGAGGCTTTATTTCTCTAATGCACTGTATCCACCTCCTTTCCATCCCTGCCCTCCTACCACAGGAAGAAAGCCCAATGCCCTCTTTAGAACACATTTCTGTTCTTCCTTACTGGCAACACCAGGCAACAATCCTATGTCTTGTTTGGTCCTTGTTTCAAAACAGAAAAATAGAAAACCTTATTTCTGTACATGAAATAAGTACTTGGAAAATAGTATTTAAAGTAAATATTTTTTTGCAGGATATAAAATCAATGCACAGAAATTGGTTGCATTCCTATACACCAACAAGGAAGCAACAGAAAGAGAAATCAAGGAATCGATCCCATTTACAATTGCACCAAAAAGCATAAAATACCTAGGAATAAATCTATCCAAAGAGGTGAAAAATCTATACACTGAAAACTATAGAAAGCTTATGAAAGAAATTGAAGAAGACACACACAAAAAATGGAAATATTCCATGCTCCTGGATAGGAAGAACAAATAGTGTTAAAATGTCAATACTACACAAAGCAATCTACATATTCAATGAGATACCTATCAAAATAACACCAGCATTCTTCACAGAGCTAGAACAAACAATCCTAAAATTTGTGTGGAACCACAAAAGACCCCAAATAGCCAAAGCAATCTTGAAAAGGAAAACCAAAGCCGTAGGCATCATAATCCCGGACTTCAAGCTGTATTACAAAGCTGTAATCATCAAGACAGTATGGTGATGGCACAAGAACAGACACTCAGATCAATGGAACAGAATAGAGAACCCAGAAATGAACCCACAACTAATTGTATGGGCAACTAATCTTTGACAAAGCAGGAAAGAATATCCAGTGGAATAAAGACAGTTTCTTCAGCAAGTGGTGCTGGGAAAACTGGACAGCGACATGCAGAAGAATGAACCTGGACCACTTTCTTACACCATACACAAACATAAACTCAAAATGGATGAAAGACCTGAATGTAAGACAGGAAGCCATCAAAATCCTCGAGAAGAAAGCAGGCAAAAACCTCTTTGATCTTGCCTGCAGCAACTTCTTACTCAACATGTCTCTGGAGGCAAGGAAAACAAAAGCAAAAATGAACTACTGGGACCTCATCAAAATAAAAAGCTTCTGCACAGCGAAGGAAACAATCAGCAAAACTAAAAGGCAACCAACAGAATGGGAGAAGATATTTGCAAATGACATATCAGATAAAGGGTTAGTATCCAAAATCTATAAAGAACTTATCAAACTCAACACCCAGAAAACAAATAATCCAGTGAAGAAATGGGCAAAAGACATCAATAGACACTTCTCCAAAGAAGACATCCAGATGGCCAACCGACACGTGAAAAAATGCTAAACACACTCATCATCAGGGAAATACAAATCAAAACCACAATGAGATACCACCTGACACCTGTCAGAATGGCTAACATTCACAACTCAGGCAACAACAGATGTTGGTGAGGATGCGGAGAAAGAGGATCTCTTTTGCATTGTTGGTGGGAATGCAAGCTGGTGTGGCCACTCTGGAAAACAGCATGGAGGTTCCTCAAAAAAACTAAAAATAGACCTAACCTATGACCCAGCAATTGCCCTACTAGGCATTTCTCCACGGGATACAGGTGTGCTGTTTCGAAGGGGCACAGGCACCCCCATGTTTATAGCAGCACTATCAACAATAGCCAAAGTATTGAAAGAGCCTAAATGTCCATCGATGGATGAATGGATAAAGAAGATGTGTATATACATACAATGGAGTATTACTCGGCAGTCAAAAAGAATGAAATCTTGCCATTTGCAACTATGTGGATGGAATTGGAGGGTATTATGCTAAGCGAACTTAGAGAAAGACAAATATAGACTTCACTCATATAAGGGCCTTAAGAGACAAAACAGATGAAAATAAGGGAAGGGAAACCAAAATAATATAAAAAGAGGGAGGGGGACAAAACAGAAGAGACTCATAAATATAGAGAACAAACTGAGAGTTGTTGGAGGGGTTGTGGGAGGGGGGATGGGCTAAATGGGTAAGGGGCATTAAGGAATCTACTCCTGAAATCCTTGTTTTACTATATGCTAACTAATTTGGATGCAAATTTTAAAGAATAAAAAATAAAATTAAAAATAATAATAAAAAACATCAATGGTACCCCTTGCTTGTGTTTGTGAATTCATTTTAAATCCCTATTACCCTGAATGCAGAATTACTTTTCATATTATAAGGGGCCTCTGGAGTATTTTTTGTGAATATAAGTACATATATCCATTCAACATTTAGTGAGCATATTGTGTCATGCAGTGAGCAAGGTACAGTATGCTAGTCTTCTTAATATATAATCCAGTAATAATTATAATTAGTATATTTTAAGAGATGTTATTTTCATGCTTGGTTAACTCTAATTCAGGAATGAAAAGTACATAACTAACATTTCTCTATCTATCTATCTATCTCTCCCTCTCTCTCTCACACACACACACCTAACCATGATTGACACTGCTAAATCAATTATGACTATCTTTTCCAATGAGACTTGACAAAGTCTCAGAATCCTTCTCAGTTCTGCAAAGTAGGCAGCTAATGTCAATTGGTTATAGTTCACACAATAGATGAAATCTGTTTGCCATCCCTACTATTAATTACTAAAAATGATCTTCTATATCTGTTTCAAAAGATCAGTCTTTTGTAGACTATTAATAAAAGACCACAATGAGCAGAATCATACAAGTACAAACTAGCCTCGCTGGTGACAATGGTTATCCTACTTAAACATTAGCAAGGTTTATTATATAGTATTTTTTTAAAAAAATTTAATGTTTATTTGTTTTTGAGAGACAGAAAGAGAGAGACAGAGTGCGAGTAGGAGAGGGTCAGGCAGAGGGAGACACAGAATCAAAGCAGACTTTAGGCTCTGAGCTGTCAGCACAGAGCCTGAAGCAGGGTTCGAACTCACAAACCACGAGATCATGACCTGAGCTGAAGTTGGATGCTTAACCGACTGAGCCACCTAGGTCCTCCTATTACATAATAGTTTTAAACCATAAAGCAACATAAATGGAATCCAAGAGAGTAAGACAGCTTTGATTACATAAATTCTTCTGTATGTTTTCCAGAAGCTCAATAAAGAATTGTATACAGGGGTGCCTGAGTGGCGCAGATGGTTAAGCGTCCGACTCTTGATCTGAGCTCAGGTCATGATCTCACAGTTCATAAGTTTGAGCCCCACATCAGGCTCTGCACTGATGGCACGGGGCCTGCTTGGGATTCTGTTTCTCCTTCTCTCTGCCCCTTCCCCACTTGTGTGCTCTCTCTCTATATATAAATAAACAAACTTAAAAATTTTTTTTAAAAGAATTATATACAAAGATTAGTGGCCCCCAAATTTCAACAGAAGTCTGTGCAAATACCCCAAGTAGACTATACCTGGAAAGGGCAAGAAAGCATTTTCACCAATTCTTTGAAATTTAGGAAAGCTTTCTGATGGAAACATTAAGAATTTGAAAGTTGTGAATAAATGGTCAAATAAAACAACAGTATCGGATCTCTTTGGAAATATACCAATACATAGGAAAATAAGGTTAAGAAAAATGATCAACTAGAGCATAAGTAATGGGTCCCTTCAGTGCTCTTTGGAATATGAAGATACTTCAGGAACTGACCCCAGGGAGAACCCACAGGTGTAGGCTGAGATTTGATAATTAAAGAAAAAAATGTATATTTTTATACATTTATATATGCTTATAATAAAGCAATTCAAATGAAAAAAATTAATATAGTTTTTAATAGTAACCATTGGAAGGATCATTTTGAGAATGATAGTAAGCCTGGTGAACATACAGGCTTTGTAACAGGTGAGACTATAAATTGGGAAAATGTTCATTGGAAACAATATGATACTCTATATTAAGAATATTAAAAAATTCATACCATTTAAGATAGTTTTGCCACATTTGAGGAATGTATTCAAGAGAAATAGAGATGAGACTTATAGGCAAAGTTGGTTACAACAGTATTATTTATGAAATAAAGACATCAGAAAAAATGGAATATGAAAAACATAGGAAAATGGTTACATATATTAACTCACATCAGACAGTGGAATACTACTAAACATTAACATCGTACTTTGAAAAAGATGGTAATGGGGTGAAAAAAATGCTTGTTATTGTATATTTTTTAAAATATACCAGACGCGAAGGTTTGCACAGTATGATCTTGACTCTGATATAATATAGAAAGCATGAAAAAATATTGCCAGGATATTAATAGTAGTTACCTCTGGGTAATGAGTTTTTAGAATTTTTTTCAATATGGCAGAATAAGTGCCCATGGAAAAATTTTAAAGCTACCAGAACATCAAAAGAGATTAGTTTTGAAATATCACCTGGATTGATAGCAGACTTCTCATCAGCAATATTAAATGTCAGAAGACAATCACATAATGTCTTCAAACTGCTGAGGTAAAATATCTCACAAAATAGAATTCTATATTCAGCTAAACTGTCATTCAAGTGTGAGAGAGTAATGAAAATTTCAGTGCATATACAGAAACTAAAAGACTCTCACTAGAAAAATACAAAACCAAAACCAAAACACCCCACAGTTTTACTCCAACATAAAGAAAAATGAACTCCTAAAAAAGAAATAGGATATAAAAAAACGAAAAGGGAAAAAATCATAAACAACAAAAAATCCATTGCTATTAAAAAATATATTGACATGGGGCACCTGGGTGGCTCAGTCAGTTAAGCGTCCGACTTTGGCGCAGGTCATGATCTCACGGTTCGTGGGTTCGAGCCCCGCGTCAGGCTCTGTGCTGCCAGCTCGGAGCCTGGAGCCTGCTTTGGATTTTTGGATTCTGTGTCTCCCTCTCTCTCTGCCCCTCCCCCGCTCACACTCTCTGTGTGTGTGTGTGTGTGTGTGTGTGTGTGTGTCTCAAAAAATAAATAAACATTAAAAATAATTTAGGAAAAAAATATTGACAATGAAAGTATAAAAATACAATATAAATGTTCTCTTTTACTAATTCAAGTTTTTACTTGAACTGATTTTCTTCATCCCTGCCATAAAATCTTCCAATTCTTGCTTCATGCTCACGGCACACACACACTGGTGTTTCCTATTGTTCAGCTGACTGCTGCCAAGACTCAGTTGTGTTTGATCTTAAAACCTGTGTGGGTTGTTTTTATTATCATCATTACCTAAATTAATAGACTATTACATTAGCTTTATGAAAAAAGGGGGTCGCTTCTACAGAAACTGAGTAGAATGTTTTAGAAAAACCTAATAGAAGGGAGTTTTTTAAGAAAAAAACCTGTCAAATTAGATATGGTTTAGACAAGTGTAAAATTTTGATAAAAATAATGTCAAACATCCAGAAGGATTCCACATTCACATTGCCTAAATTCTCACCCCACTCAAAAGGAACAGGTGGACCACACTCAAAGGAACCTCACAAAGAAAATATTGGATTTGTCAAAATTTTTTCTTTCTTCCTGCATGTATAGTGATGATTTGAAGTTTCTTTTTCTTTTAATTTGTTAACATGATAAGTTACATTGACTGACTTTTGAATATTAAACCAACCTTGTATTCCCGGGATAAACTCCACTTCCTTGTATCCCTGGGATAAACTCCACTTGATGATTTTTGTTTGTTCTGTTTAAAAATGTTTTTTAATGTTTATTCATTTTTTGAGAGAGAGAGACACGGAGCACAAGTGGGGGAGGGGCAGAGAGAGAGGGAGACACAGAATCCGAAGCAGGCTCCAGGCTCTGAGCGGTCAGCCCAGAGCCTGACAAGGGGATGGAACTCACAAGCCATGAGATCATGATCTGAGCCGAAGTCAGATGCTTAACCGACTGAGCCACCCAGGTGATTTATTATCCTTTTCATAAATATTGTAATTTGATTTGCTAAAATTATATGAATAATTACATTGGATTGTACTTTACTTTTCTTGTAATGCCTTTGACTGGTTCGATACGAGGGTGATGAACCGGGAAATGTTCTCTTCCTTTTTCTGGAAGAGAAGCCTATCTGAGTCTGGAAATTTCTTCTTTGGAAGGTTTCTAACCATAAAGTGTATTTAATAGATACAGAGTTTATATCACTTACCTGATTCTTCTGAAGTAAGTTTTCATAGGTTGTGTCTTTCAAGGAATTTTCCCTTTCCAATCTAAGTTGTCAACTTTATGAACATACAGTTCTTAAAAATTTCCTTATTATCTTTTAATGTCTACTGGGTCTGTAGCTAAGCCACTTTTCTTATTCCTGACATTGGTAATTTGTGTCTACTCCTTTCATTTGCTATTCGATCTGCCTATTGTTTCACCAACTTTTTGATCTTCAGATTCAGCTTTTGAAATGGTCTATGTTTTGCTGTGTTTTATTTCATTGATTTTTGCTGATTTTTATTGATTACTTTCTTCTGCTTACTTTAAATGTCATCTGCTCCTCTTCTGTAGTTTATCAAGGTGGAAGTTGAGGTAATTTATGACTTTTATTCCTTTCTGTTACAGGCATTTAGTGCTGTCTATTTCTATGTACTGATTTAGTGGCATCCTTCAAATTTTGCTATCTTGTGTTTTAATTTTCATTCATTCAAAATATTTTCTAATTTTCTTCTGAATTGTTTTTGAACCATCAATTAATAAGAAGTCTTTTATTTTTCAAGTATTAGTGGATTTTTCGATAAGTGGAATTCATTATTCATGATTGATTTCTAATTTAATTCTATTTTTCAGGAAGCCTGCTTTGTAGGTCTTTAATTCTTTCCAATTTGATAAAACTTTTTTTTTTTTATGGCACAGAATATAGTCTATCTTGGTAATTGCCCTGTGTATCTTTGAAAAGAACATTTCTCACAAGTGTTAGGTATGGTGCTTTGTAAATGTCAATGAGGTCAAATTCTTTGATAGTGCTGTTCAAGTAATCTATAGTCTTAATGACTTTCTGCCTGTTTTATCAATTACTGAGTGAGGGGTACTGAAATTTCTGATTTATAATTGTGAATTTGTAAATTCAGGAATTCAGGTTGTGCTGCATGTATTTTTAAGCTCTATTTTTAGGTGCATAAATATTTAAGGTTTTTGTTCTTCTGACGAATTGATCCCTGAATTATTATGAAAGATCTTTGTCCTTAATAATACTTTTTACTCTGAAATCTACTTTAACTTATATTTGTAGATACTGCAGCCTTCTTTTGATCACATGTTTGGTATATATTTTTCTTTTTCTTTTTATATTATTTTATTTTCTTTATATTTTCTTTTTCTTTTTCTATTATTGTCTTTATATTTAATGTTCATTTCTTACAGGCAGCATAAAATCAGGTCTTGCTTTTTCATCCAATAATCTCTGTTTTTAACTGGGAAGTTTAGGCCATTTGTACTTAATATGATTATTAGTATGTTTATGTGTTTCTCTTCTCTGTTCCTTTCCCATGGATATACGGAGTCTCCTACAATGTCCTAATGAAAGCAGTGTTTACTGCCCTTCCCCACAGATAAAGGCTTTTGTTCTATATAATAGGAGAAAAGTATCTTAGAGGTCTTTCCCCCTCTCTGGCAGCACTTTCCTTTCCAGCCTTTAGGTCTCCACTACAGTAGCTATTTCTTAGGTCTCTTTCTAATCGTTTCTGTATGTACTCAGTGTGGTTGGTAGGGAAAGAAGCTGTTAAGAAGTTTTGAAGTCTACCAATTTCTCTGCCCCTTTTAGAGGTTTCATATTATCCCACAAGCCTTCTATTGGACTTCACTAATTTGGCAGATATTCTAGCTGAAGTCTTACCAGTGTCTGGTTGTGACCACCTACCCCAGTTGTGAAGGAGTTCATGACTCTAGACTCTGACGCCCCCTTCTCTCCTTAGATTTGAAGTCATATGGCTGCTCTGAAACCTCATCTTTTGATGTGTTTGATGTGTTTGAAATTGATCATGAATTTAAAGTTAGCTTGTCTCTTTTCCATTGTGAAATCGGGAGTGATGCTCCTTCCAGCTGTCAATGTCTCACGGCAGAAGCTGGAAATCCTCTGGTATACAGCTGTAACTTGTCCCAAACTACTTTCATGTGATATTATACCGTTCCGCATACAGTTTAATAACCTTATACTAGCATACTACCACTTCGCTCCTCCTAGTTTTTGTGATATTATTGTCATATATTTCACTTCTACATATATTATAAACTACACACAACACTATATTAGACTTTGATACATGCTATGTTGGGGAAATAGAAGGAGCTATGGGGGAGACGATAAGGGGCATTTCTCCCAGATACCAGACAGGGAATATCAGAAAGGCATCCTTAGGAAGTGATATCCCGGCTGAGAATTGAAAGGTGAGTACGATTTGTCTTTGGAAGGTAAAGTGGTCAGGGCAGAGGTAGTGCTAGGCTATGAAGAGAGTGGCTTGGGATGAGGCTGGAAAGAGGCAGGAGTCAGAATGTGCTTTACACGATAGGTCACCATAAGGTATTTCAACTTTATTCTAATAAATAAATAATTTGCAGGGGTGGCGGAGGGGCTGAAGTAGATAGAAGCAGCCATGAGAAGGACAGGAACAAGAACAGTCTAGTAAAAGGGAATAGCAAAGACAAAGACCCCAAGGCAGGAAGGAGCTTGATTATTCGAGGAACAGAAATGTGTCAATGTGATTTGAGGGTAGTGAGTAAAAGGGGATGTGGTATAATAAGATACAGCTGGACAGAGCATCAGGGAGCAGATTAAACAGGACCCAATAGAACAAGTTTGTATCTTTTGTTTTTATTTTAAAAGCAATGGGAAATTCCTGTAATGTATTAATGCAATCAATTATCATAATGTGACTTACACTTTTAAATTTCATAAATACAGAGTTCTTGTACATACTTTGCCCAGTTCCCTCTAAAGTTAGCATCATGCAAAATTATAGCACAGCCATCAAAACCAGGGAACTAAACTTGATAACAACACTACTAACTACGAGGCAGAGAATATTCAAATTTTACCAATTATACCACTAATGCTATTTTTCTGGTCCAGGATCTCCCACTGCTTGTGGTTTGGATGTCTTCTTTAGTCTTCTGCATTCTGTGAAAGTTCTTCAGTGTTTCTCAGTCTTTTGTGACCTTGATAGTTCTCAAGAATACTGGCCAATTATTTTTTAGAATATTTTTCATTTTGCATTTGTCTGATGTTTTCTTATGATCAGATTGAGGTTATGCATTTTTAACAAGAATACCTTAGAATCATGTTGTATTCATCTCAGTGCATCCTATCAGGAGATTCATGATGTTGATCTGGCTTAGCACCGGTGATATTAATCTTGCCCATGTGGTTACGGTGATGACTGCCAGGTTTTTCCACTGTAGAGTCCTTTTTTTCTCTTTGTAATTTGATTTACACTTAACACAGAGTGTTCTGGACATTACCAGGAAATGGATTGATGAAGATCAAGACAGGAATAGGCAGAACAGAGAAGAGACTATTATATTATACCACTCAAGAGATGATGTGACTCAGACTAGGGGAATAATGGTAGAAAACAAAACAAAACAAAAAAATGACAAATTTGCTCTATATTTTGGAGTAAAAATCACTAATACTTGGTGATGAATTGAAAATGAGTAGGTGAAGAAACATGAAGTATAAAGAGAGACACCAAGGTTTCTGACTTGCACACCTTGGTGAACAGTAGTGACATTGTTTCAGATTAGAAATCGGATGAGTTAGGGGTGCCTGGGTGGCTCAGTTCAGTTAAGCGTCTGACTTTGGCTCATGTCATGATCTCACGGTTTGTGAGTTCGAGCCCCACGTCGGGCTCTGGGCTGACAGCTCAGAGCCTGGAGCCTGCTTCGGATTCTGTGTCTCCCTCTCTCTCTCTGTCCCTCCCCGACTGGTGCTCTGTCTCCTTCTGTCTCTCAAACATAAATAAATGTAAAAAAAAAAAATTAAAAAAAAAAGAAATCAGATGAGTTATATCTGCTATTACAAGATGAAATATAGGGGCGCCTGGGTGGCTCAGTCGGTTAAGCAGCCGACTTCAGCTCAGGTCATGATCTCGCGGCCCGTGAGTTCGAGCCCCGCGTCGGGCTCTGTGCTGACAGCTCAGAGCCTGGAGCCCGTTTCGGATTCTGTGTCTCCCTCTCTCTGACCCTCCCCCATTCATGCTCTGTCTCTCTGTCTCAAAACTAAACATTAAAAAAAAATTAAAAAAAAAAAAGAAGATGAAATATAGATGAAGAACTGAAGAAGTACCAGGGTGCAAGGAAAGAGACTAGTTAGCAGGCTACTGCATTAGGTTCACGTAAACAATGAGAATTGCTTCGATTAGTGGAGATGATGGAAATGGAAACAAGTTCCTGACTTTGAAGACAGTTAGGAATGACAGTTTGTAGGTATTATTTCTTAATGAGAATTGGTGAAGGAGAGAGAGATGACCATCTCTTGCTTGAGCAATTGGATGAATTGTAGTTCTACTTACTGGGCAGAAAACAATGGCAGAGAACTAGCTTTAGGATAATAGACTACTTTCCCTTTTACCAAGAATACTATGGGGGTGGGAGGCTGGGGGCTTTCTCCTGACACAGCCAGCTTAGACATATCCTCGTCCAATGTAACTTTCCGGCAGCATATTGTAGAGTCTGGTAGAAGAACATTTTCTGTCTGATTTTTAAAAGTGAGGGTCAAAGAGTCTTGCCAAGAGATATTGTTCCTGCTCAAATATGTCATCGATTCTTTTATCTTTCAATAGGATTTGTGATGTTGCTTTGGCTACAGCCACTGAATCCCTGCTGCCTCTCTTGCCTTTGGAACAAGAAGCTCTCAAAAGAAAGCCACGATCCCATATGGCAAAATTTTAAAAATCAATCAGTGTAACAAATATCGTGCCATCTGCACATTAACCAGAGGCAAAATTAGGCAAAGCAAAACTCCCTAGTGGACAGAACACAGTGTGTAACCACCCAAAACTTCAACACCAGGGAAAGAATGCAAAAAGTAGTAGGGGAAAGACTTGAATGCATTTATTACCAGAAGTAGAGAAATTTTTACCCTTTTCTGACTATTTGGTGATCAACAAAATCTACACCTTCAGAAAGGAAAGGTGGTAATCATTTTTCAGAAGATGAACCCAGGGATAAAGGACTCAAAGCTCAGGGAAATGCAAGTTATAGAAGGCATCAAACCACATCAAGAGCAAGCTAATTAATACTTTCTGACTCCTGGTCACAGAGAATACTATTCACTTCTTGTTTTCCTCCCTCCTTTTTTAAATTTTGTGAATTCAGCAAATATATAGAGTTCTTAATATGTGTGCTTTGTTTTCACTATCTATGGCTTGACAGATGGCAAATTGCATGATTTGTCTAAAATTATAGTATATGAGTCAGTGAAAAGATCTAGGACTCTCTGTTATCAATGAGAGATAATGTAAAAGACATTGGCAAATAAGAATAGAGAGACAGTCCAAGAATGTACATTTTATTTAGCTAATCTAGTAGTTCTTTACGATGTGAAGTACATCTTGCATTACATCATTATAAAAAAATGAAATAGGGCAGTAATTATTAGTGGCATATCATATAATTCCAAGTGGGGAAACATTTTGTTTCTGTCCTATTACACACAGAGTGCAAAACGTTTTAGGAATCACAGATTCCACCAATTAAGGCTACCTAAAGCCAAAATGACTATTCACTTCGATAAGATTTACCACAACTAATCGTTCCATCAATTATTTGATAGATTGGATTATTTATTCATAGTAGTTGACCTTTTAGGATTCATTGAAATGCATAGATTGAATGGAAGCTAAAACACAATTAATTCTGGCTAAGCAATTGTTTTTGTTTCGAAAGCCTGGATATTGCAAATGTGTGTGGCCTGAATTACCTAGATCGACATTTCTTTAATTTCTCATATGTAAATACAAGTTATCTAACTGTTCCAAATAGTCTGGAATCAATATCCCCTAACTTGTAATGTCTACAACTTAGATATCTACAGGATAAAATTAAAAATAAATCTGACAGATTTTTTTCTCAAATTTTACTAAGAAAGCCTTAAATTTTCTATTTCTTTTCTTTTCCAGATAGCTACTATTTTCCTGAGATAAAATAGAGTTATTTTCCAGAGAAGCTAATCAGTACCCGATTCCTCTACCAAAGAATAATAAATAGGAGAGAGAAGAATGTCTTCGAAATGACAAGTGAAGTGGGTTTCTGCCCACCTGTCATGCTAGTAAAACCCAAATAATCAAGATTATTTCCCCAGGTAGAGTCACTTGGTCTTTCTTTGGTGGCCAATAAGATAAGACCGACAAAGTAACTGATTATCTATTGGATTCTCAATTCCACGAGCCTTGCAAGGTCTTACAGTAGACTGCTTCTCCAATAAAAGACTTGTCACATTTGCAAAAGCCAAGGTAATTCTTGAAAAACCCCACAGGATCTAGAAAAACGATTGATATAAAATACATGTACATTGGAGAATAACTTAAAAATACTGTATGCTGAATGAGGGAATAAACTAAAGATTGGCTTTCTGATATTTCCTAATTCTGGTTCACTAAGAAATACATTTCAAAATGGTAAATATTCACCCTTAAAAATAGTGAACCTTTTTCTTTTAGCAACCAACCGGCGTGTTCATTTTTCTTTTCTCCACATGAGGCCAGCTGCAGGAAAATCACTCTAGGCTATGGCTGTTTTTAAGTGACCTGCTTTCAAATATGCGCCGTTCTCGGTGCTTTTGAACCACACGAAAAGAAAAGAAAAGGATGGCCCTTTCTTGAACACTTGTTAAGAAGCAGACAAGTTATTAGCAGCTCTGCCTAAGTGCTTTGGCAGATGCGGAAGGGGAGCATGCGCGGCCTGAAAGTCAGCACAGACCCGCAAAAGGCCTGACTCCTGCCTGAGAGTGTGTGGACTCAGGAACTGGAGGTCCCGCCTCCGTTGTTTCCTCTGCATTTTAATTCGGGCGAAATGGAATCCTCAGAAGGGGTAATGGTGAGATTTTTTGCTCCTTAGATTGGGAATAAGTGTAGCTCATTAGGGTCGGAAGTGCAGAATCAGTGATAGAAATGAAGAGAGAATTCGCACAACAAGAGGTAAGGATCGTTACGGATGAAAAAAATGTTCAGTCCTCAATAATCATCAAAGGGCTGTAAATTGACATCACGGTCATATACCACTTTTAATATTAAAAACTAGCCCAAAATAAAACATGCCAACACCATTTGCTGGCATGAGAGAGATGAGAAGGGCACTTTCATAGATTGCTAATGGGAATGTCGAATAACACTGAGTTTCTGGAGGAAAAAAAAAACACAAAATGCATCAAAAGCCTTTAAAGTGCTCATATTCTTTGATTCTGGTACTTAGGATTGATAAAAATTTGAAAAGAGGTGATTTATTAGATATGCTATTCACCTTATACAAGAACCTACTCCGACAACCCCAACAGTAAAGCCACAAGTCTTTCGGGACATCTGGATCACATTGCTGCTAGGTGTTTGAAAGAGTTCAATGCTATTTGTGATTGCACTTGAATCCAAAGGCATTTTTAGCTTTGAAATATTATTTTATAATCTAGAAATGAAATAGATAAAGCAATGCACAGATGAACAGCTTTTTAAGTCAAAGTCCATTGAAAATGCTTAGATCTGCTGTTTTATCTCATGGAAAGCACATTCATTTAATTGAAGAAAATCTCCAAAGATCAGATCCGTAAGGGGTGCTTGATAAGAAGTCAAAAACCATTTTCCTCACAAGTAGCATAGAACATATTAGAATAAATTGAGTTCATTTTAATCAAGCAAGCAGCCTTGAGAGAACGGATTCTTACATGCAGCCTTAGAAATGTCAATAATGTAAATGCTTGGCAAGAAACGCACCCACACGTTCCCCGACCTGGCGTCTGAGGTTGTCGTGAATGCTCTTGTCTCTGCCTCACTGCACACCTACAATTGAATTACACTTTTGAGTCCTGTATGGGTTATCATTTGGCTCCCTACAGGAGCTGGATTCGAGAGGAGAGACCATAAACACGGCTAGAATGCCCATGATCGAAATGACAATAATCTTTTAAAAATACACAAAACACCTCATAGGTCTTAGGAAGCGATGAGTCACTTACGTTTAACTGATTGGAAACAAACTGAAAAGCATCCTCACTTCTGACTGAACACTAAATACTGGCATGAGGATAAAAGTGTCGCGAGGAATTGCTACCAGGAAGGATCAAGTAGCCCTGGTAGTTCAAAGTCTGTCACTTTGACATGAAGAAGAAACTCACAGGAGGTGCCAGATATCCGGGGAAGACGTGTGCCCGTCATTTAGATACAGAGGCGAAGGAAAATCAGCTTGATTAGAATAAGAGCACTTTGCGGTTCTGGATAGCTTGTATTCTCGCAAACATTTCTTTGTAAAGGAAACAAGCAGAAGCTGCCCATTAACAGTTCCTTTATGAGTATTTTAAATGGGCCTTTGGTAAGAGCTGCAGCTCAGGTCAGGCCACACATTTGTGGTACGGGGCAGTGTCCTGCATCCACGATACCTGACAGATGCAACACGTCACTTTGACTTCAACAGTAACGTGGCTCCTAAGAGACGCAGATGCTTTTGATGCCCGATTGTTGGATTTGGAGACTTCCTAAGATAAGGTGACCAGAGCACTGTAGCCTGTCTGAGAGTTACATGGCCACCTTATCCTGCACTTCCTTAAAGATTTTTTTAAGTTTATTTATTTTGAGAGACAGAGAGAGAGAGAGAGAGAGAGAGAGAGAGCGAGCGAGCGCACACACACCAGTGAGGGAGGGGCAGAGAGGGAGGGAGAGAGAATCCCAAGCAGGCTCTGCGCTGTCAACACAGAGCCTGACGCAGGGCTTGAACCCACAAACCATGAGATCATGACCTGAGCTGAAAAGAAGAGTGGGACCCTCCACTGACTGAGCCACCCAGGCGCCCCTTCCTTTAAAGATTTTTAAAACTCTTGGGAATGCAAGCTGGTGCAGCCACTCTGGAAAACAGGATGGAGGTTCCTCAAAAAGTTAAAAATAGAACTACCCTACCACCCAGCAATTGCACTACTAGGCATTTATCCAAGGGATACAGGTGTGCTGTTTCGAAGGGACACAGGCACCCCCATATTTATGGCAGCACTATCAACAATAGCCAAAGTATCGAAAGAGCCCAAATGTCCATCGATGGATGAATGGATAAAGAAGAAGTGATATATATATATATATATATATATATATATATATATATATATATATATACAATGGAGGATTACTCGGCAATCAAAAAAAAAATGAAATCTTGCCATTTGCAACTATGTGGATGGAACTGGAGGGTATTATGCTAAGCGAACTTAGAGAAAGACAAATATCATATGACTTCACTCATATGAGGACCTTAAGAGACAAATCGGATGAACATAAGGGGAGGGAAACAAAAATAATATAAGAACGGGGAGGGAAACAAAATTAATATAAGAACAGGGAGGGGAACAAAACAGAAGAGACTCATAAATATGGAGAACAAACTGAGGGTTACTGGAGGGGTTGTGGGAGGGGGTAAGGGCTAAATGGGTAAGGGGCACTAAGGAATCTACTCCTGAAATCATTGTTGCACTATATGCTAACTAATTTGGATGTCAATTTAAAAAATTAAATTAAAAAAAAAGATTTTTAAAAATCTTTTCATCCAGATAAAATCTTCATCATCCAATGTCTAATTCAATAGTATCCATTTTTTTGGATATGGAAACTAACCATCAGGGAGATCAAGTAATTCACCCAAGACCACACAGCCCAGAAGGAGAACAGGAATTTGCCCTAAGGTTTGCCAGACATTTGCAAAGCCTGTGTCATTTTCCCTAGAGTGTGATGGCTATCTGCTTGTCTTCTTGCTCACTCATCAGTTTATAGGCCAGTTCCTTTTCACCACAGCTCACAATGTTCATTGGCTTGTGTTTCTCTCATTTTACCAACATGATCCTTTCATAAATACTTTTAGAATCCAAAGGAAAGGGAGGTTGCATTTGTTCCCATAAGCTTCTAGGACAATTACACAAAGGAAGTCCCCCAGAGAGTTATATCGAGCTGGGCAAGAAGAAAAGATTAGAATTCACAGCTGGTCCCTCCTTCTTAGCATCTTTGGTTTGATTCCCTGAGTCTCATTGTTAGGCAGTAGAGTAGAAATGCAGAAAGTTCTAAACAGGTTAATTAGTTAATTGTGCTGTATCTACTAATATTCCCTCACATTAACTAGAATAATTGAAAGTTGACGACAATAACTGTGAGGTTACTGCTGAAAATTGGTGGGGTCAGTCTCACAAAGCAGAAAGGGCAAAGTTACCAAAGATAGCAAATCAGTCTTCATCTGCTTCTTCCCATGGAAAAGGACAAAGAATTCAGACTACCTTATAGAATACTAAGAAAACATTGTTTTTCTCTCTAAACATAATTTGGATAATATTCAAAGATGCTTATGTTTAGAGAGAAAAACAACCATATAAATAATAATGATAATGAAAAATCCAAGATGGATTCTTGATAGAATGGCAGATAATATTAAATGTGGGGGAGAGGAGAAACATAAATTTGTTGAGAATCATTAAATGCCAGGGGCGCCCGGGTGGCTTGGTCGGTTAAGCGGTCTGACTCTTGATTTCGGCTTAGGATATGATCTCCAGGTTTGTGAGTTCAAGCCCTGCATCAGACTCTGGACTGACTGCGTGGAGGCTGCTTGGGATTCTCTGTCTGCCTTTCTCTCTGCCCCTCCTCTGCATGCTTTCTCTCTCTCTCTCTCTCTCTCTCAAAAATAAATAAACACTAAAAAAAAAAAAAAAAAAAAAAGAATCCTCAAATTCCAGAGGAACCTCCATAAGGTTCTTCACAGAATTTACCTCATTTTAATACAGAAAAAAAATCCAAGCACTACGGCTATTTTTGTCTTCATTTTGCAGATAAAATAACTGAAGAACACAGAGGTTAGCAACTTGCCCAGGGTTCCACAGCTCATCAGGACAGAGCTGTCATCACTTCAGAAGCCTTTCCTCGTTCCGCTACACCACGCTGAAGCATCTGGGCTCTCTCGGCTGGTCCTCCTTAGCCTTTGTGATTGAAGACGAGCATTTAACAGATGGGGAGGGCGCATTGTGGCTTTATAGCCCAGTGCCGTATTCCCCTATGCGCAGACAACTTGTCATGTCCCTCGTTATCATTAGCATCCAGCCAACTGAATGAACTGGCCCAGATTTAGCATCAGGAAAAATAAACGTGCTGCCTTGCTGGCACAAGCTGGATCAACATCTAATTAACTCCATTAACAGCCCTTTCAAGGAAAAAGCTGGGATTATCAGCCTCTTGACAGATGAGGAAACTGAGCTAAAGAAAGTTGAAAATGACTTTTCTAGCATCGCTCAGAAAATAGTTACAGAGCTGGAGAACCATGGCCTTTGGGCTCTTCTTTGAGTTCATTGACAAGTACATTCCACATCAGGCAGGAAACACTATAATATATAGCACCAGCTGCATAGGCAAATCATTCCTTGAAAATAAAATACTATAGAAACATATTTTGAAAAAAAATGAAAAACTGTGGCTTAATTTTGATGACAGCCATCTAGGTAGGGGAAGGAACTAACTAGTGAATAGAGGCCTGAACTTTAATTTAACAAATCAATTCTATTTTCTGCAAATGATTTCATTAATATGTTCCTAAGTGTTGAGTTCTGCAGTTTGGAACAGGCACATCTCTAATAAATATTCGGTGTCTGTCAGGCCCCAAATGTGCATAATAAATAAAGTTTCACTGTAGAAACCCAACCATGAGACTAAATCCCATTATTTCCATGTCATTCAAAATAAGCATTTGAAAACAGATCATAACTCGGATTTCCTGCAGTTCAGTTTTGTCCCCTCACTCTTTGGCTTTGATTTTTCTGGCTTTACTTATCAAAATGCCAATAGCATTTTTCACAGAGCTAGAACAAACAATCCTAAAATTTGTATGGAACCACAAAAGACCCCAAATAGCCAAAGCAACCTTGAAAAAGAAAAGCAAAGCTGGAGGCATCACAATTCCCGACTTCAAGTTATATTACAAAGCTGTGGTCATCAAACCAGTATGGTACAGCATGTAACAAAAGTAGACACATGGATCAATGGAGCAGGGTAGGAAACCTGGAAGTGAACCCACAACTATATGGCCAATTAATCTTTGACAAAGCAGGAAAGAATATCCAGTGAGAAAAAGACAGTCTCGTCAACAAATGGTGTTGGGAAAACGGGACAGCAACACACAGAAGAATGAAACTGGACCACTTCTTTCCACCATACACAAATAAATTCAAAATGGATTAAAGACCTAAATGTGAGACTTGAAACCATAAAAATCCTAGAAGAGAGTACAGACAATAACTTCTCTGACATGGTTGTAGGAATTTCTTTCTAGATATGTCTCTTGAGGCAAGAGAAACAAAAGCAAAAATAGACTATTGGGACTCCATCAAAATAAAAAGCTTCTGAGCAGTGAGGGAAACGACAAAACGAAAAGGCAACATGTGGAATGGGAGAAGATATTTGCAAATGACATATCTGATAAAAGGTTAGTACACAAAATCTATAAAGAACTTATAAAACTCAACACTCAAGGGGTACCTGGGTGGCTCAGTCAGTTAAGCACCCGACTTTGGCTCAGGTCATGATCTTGCAGTCCCTGAGTTCAAGCCCTGCATTGGGCTCTGTGCTGAAAGCTCTGAGCTTTCAGCACAGAGCCTGGAGCCTGCTTCAGATTCTGTGTCTCCCTCTCTCTCTCTGCCTCTCCCCTGCTTGCACTCTGTCTCTCTCTCTCTCTCTCTCAAAAATAAATCAACATTAGAAAAAACCCTCACCACTCAAAAAACAAATAATCCAATTAAAATATGGGCAGAAGACATGAATAGACATTTTTCCAAAAAAGACATCCAGGTGGCCAACAGGCACATGAAAATATGGTCAACATCACTCATCATCAGTAAATGCAAATCAAAACTACAATGAGATATCACCTGACAACTGTAAGAATGGCTAAAATCAATAACACAAGAAACAACAGGTATTGGCAAGGATGTGGAGAAAGGGGAACCCTCTTGAACTGTTGGTGGGAATGCAAACTGGTGCAGCCACTCCAGAAAATGGTAACTCAAAAAGTTAAAAAGGAACTACCCTACAATTCAGCAATTGCACTACTAGGTATTTACAAAAAGAATACAAAAACACTAATTCAAAGGGAGACATGCACCCCGATATCTATAGCAGCGTTATCTACAATAGCCAAATTGTAGAAAAAGCCCAAGTGTCCATCGACTGAGGAATGAATAAAGATGTGGTGTATATATACAATAGAATATTACTCAGCCATTAAAAAGAATGAAATCTTGCCATTTGCAATGACATGGATGGGGCCACAGAGTATTACGGTAAGCAAAATAAGTCAGTCAGAGAAAGACAAACAGCATATGATTTCACTCATCTGTGGAATTTAGGAAACAAAACAAATGAGCAAAGGTTCAAAAGGGAAAGAGGGGGCAAAGCAAGAAACAGACTCTTAACTAAAGAGAGCAAACTGATGGCCACCAGAAGGGAGGTGGGTGTGGGGTGTGGGGAAAACAGGCACTGGGGATTAAGGAGTGCACTTATTTTAATGAGCACTGGGTGTTGTATGGAAGTGTTGAATCACATTTGACACCTGAAACTAATATCACACTGTGTGTTAACCGACTGGAATTTAAAAAAAATGTTCAAAGACATAAAATAAAATAAAAAATTTAAAAAGAAAAAAAAATAAATGCAATCGGAAAGAATTCTTGTGCTGACCATTCACTGACAGCAGTCAATAACTACTAGCTGCCTCATGGAAATAAAGACAGTTTTGATTTGAGATATAATAATAATACTATAGCTACTGTTATTAAGCTCTTATTATGCATTCGGTACTGCAATAAATTATGCTTGATATGTCTTACGTCCTTTAATTCTTACAGGAAACCTCAGAGATAGTTGCTATCATTTATTATAATTCATATTTTAAAGATATGGAAACTGAGGCACAGGATGTTGACATATTTCACCCAGCTATAAGAGTCAGAGCAGGCATTCAAACTCAAGACTCTGATTCTAGTGCCTGAGATCTTAACTAATGCTCAAGGTAATTCTTCTTCCAAGAAGACTCTGCAGAGTTACAGAGCCAGCGTGTCTGCTGAATAAAGCAGTCCAAACTCCCAAGGGATGATCAGACTGGGCTGTTAGCCAGTATACTGTGTTATCCCTTATACTTTGTAATAAAGACCATGAATCATCGACTCTCAGTCAACAGGCATTTATGCAGAATATACTGTGTGTAGAGCTCTAGACAAGGGTAGCAAGGAACACGGACAGAAAGCAACAAGCTCACAGAGACCTACAATTTGACTTGCAGAAAGGAAGGAGTGGCCACAAAAAGTATCACTAAAGTGGAATGGAGAGCACCTATGCAAAGGGTCGTTTGGAAAATAGAAGTTCAGCCATTCACGTATTCGGAAGGCAGCAATTGAATTCAAAAACCAGTAGGAACTGTACAGCAAGTTTATGGTAAGAAGTGATTACTTGACCAAATTCATCACTTATCCCCAAACCAGTATATAAATGTTTGTCTGGGGTGGCGGGAGGGTGTAGGAAACTATCAAAACTACACAAAACTGGTTGATGACTAATTAGTGTTTATGTTTGTTGTTTAATGTGTTCCATATGTTATAATTGGACTGCCCGCGCAGTATTTAGGACATAATATATGAACAGTTCAACTTCCCCTTTGGTCTCTTGGTTCTTAGACCAGGACTTATCCCGTCAGCCCCCAGCCTCCTAGATTCCCAGGCCCTGGGCTTCAGGCTGAATTACACCAGTGGCTTCCCCGGTTCTCCAGCTTGCAGACAGCAGACTGTGGGACTTCTCAGCCTCCATAATCCCATGAGCCAATTCCTATAGTAGCATTCCTATATCCATATCCACACTGATCCATCTATAGATATATATCCTATTGGTTCTGTTTCTTTGGTGAACTCAAATACACCGTGTAACAAAGCACCTCAAATCCATGATTTACGCCTGTACTCATTTCCTGCTGGTCACACATCTGCGTGATTGAGTTTGGTCTCAGCTAGATGAATCCGCCCTCGACAGCAGGTCTGGGGGGTGGCTAGGGCAGCTTTGGTTTGGGCTGTGGCAAGTTACTGGCTCCACTTCACAAGTTTCTCATTCTTTGCCTGAGACCTGCAGGATTGCCGGGGCATCTTCTTCTGGGGTGAGCAGAGGAGCCGACGGGTGAGCAGAAGCGTGTAAGGACCCCGAAAGGTGGGTGTTCGGAATGGCACGCCAGCACTTCCACCTACATGCCAGCGGATAAAGCAAGTCACAGGTCCGAGCTTAAAATCCAGAAATAGGAAAATGACCTCCTCCCGCAATGAGACCACGGAAAGGATGCGGATGCAGGTCGAGGTGAAGAATACACCGCGTCTACCTCAACTTGGTAAGGAATGAGGAGTTTATTCTGTTGTGATGGTATTGGGAGGTTTTAGCAGAGGAGTGACATGATCCCACTGACATTTTAGGGAGAACTCACATATAGCTGTACAAGAGAATATACGGCAGAAAACAAAGGTGAAAGCAAGACCAGTCAGGAGACCATGGCAGTAGGCGAGGCAGGAGTTGGTGTAAGTTTGATTGGATTGTGACCATGTGAAATGCATGGGGGAGTGGTTTCACCAAGATATAATATGAAAATAAATCCAATGGATTGCTTACGAATTGCATGTGGGACATTAAGCTAAAAGGAAGGAAATCAATAACACCCAGGTGACTGTTGGTGCCATTTTATGAAGATGGGGAAAGCTGGCCAAGGATCAAGTTTCAAAGAGCCTGTCAGCTTTGGACTTCTTAAATTGCAAATGTTTATTAGCCATCCGAGTAGGGATATCAAGTAGGCAACTAGATGTATGAACGTGGATTATAGCAGGAAAGTCTGGGCCAGAGGTACATGTTTGTAAATCTATCAATTAGTGTGACTTCAGTTTCATTAACAGAAGAGCCAACTTAAAGTATTTCTAACAATCAAGACAAGTTGTTCTCTCATACATCAGGAAGTTCATAGATAAGCAATTTCAGATTTAATATATTTAGCAACTCAGCTACATCATAAAGCCTGGAGTTCTTTTTTCTTTTCTGCTCTATCATATTCAATGTGGTAGTTAATAGTGTCATGGTTAAAGGATGGCTGCTATAGGTCTAAGTATCACAGGCGGATGAAAATATGAAAGGCAGAGGAAAAGAATATTTCAAGGAGGAGGGAGTGATAAACTGAACTAAATATTACTCATTGTTCAAGTATAATGGACTCTGAGAACTGACTATTGGGTTTAAAGAAGTCATTGGCGACCATGAACAGAATAATTTCCATGTATTGTGAAGAATAAAAACCTAATAGGAGTGGGATCAAGAAAAGTTGTGAAGGGGAAGACAACTCTTTTGAGGACTTCTAGGTAACATAAGCGGAGTTGCAAAGTAGTCTGAACCTCAGAGGAGAAGGTTGGGCAGTATATATATATATACTACTGGAAGAAGGCCACCAGAGAAGCCTCGAAAGTGGACGTGAGAGTGAATGCTTCAAAAATCATAGAGACTATTGGACCTAAAAGAGAACTCTAAATCCTCATCTGGAAAATAAGAGGACTCCATGAGGTGACCTCTAGGCCTTCCGTCAGTAGTACTATTGATGAATCCTATATTCTGGTATGAATGGCCTTGTGAGCATTTGGAATCTTTTCCAACCACGTTGTGGTTTCATAATTCTCGATAGGGCCTGAGAGAGGCTTAGAAGAAGAAGGAGAGCAAAGTACCATGGAAACTACCCTCCTTTTTAACACCCTGGCTAATTTCAAATTAAAATATTCTTACCCTCGAGTTAAACTATTCATAGTTACATAAAGAGAAAAACCCAGTCCCAGTCCCTTTCACTGTAAACACTGTCTCCACGATTATATACAGATAAAGATACCTCTCTGTCTTTCCTTCTATCCTTCCGTCTGTCCATCTATTGACCCACCCATCTATCTGTGTACCTGTGTACAGGAAGGGACTCCTCCCTTTTTCTTTACACAAAGTTTGTAATCTCAATTATACTTCAAGGGCATTCTTCCAATTAATAGTTATGTATCTAATTCATTTTTTAATGCCCGCATAATAGCCCATAAACTTTCCCTAATTTTATGTACTTGGAAGCCATTTTTGTTCATTTTCTTGTCTGTGTGTGTGTAAGAAGACACACGGATGTAGGCATATGTACTATTTCTTTATTTCACTGTGATACATTCCCAGTAGTGGAAATGGCAAAAATTATGTGCATTTTTACATTTTAATAGATCCTAATAGATTATTTCTGAAAATATTTGTAGAAGTGTATATTCCCTTTAGCAATCCAAGAGAAGACCTGTTTCCTTGGGATTTCCTAATAAGTATACCATCCCCCCTCCATTCAGATAAGTCACATGTGGGGGAGATGCGGTCATCATTGCCTCCCCAGCACTGTCATTACAAATCAGTGCCCTAGTGAGCCATCAATATGGATAGGTATGTATCATGTATGTTGGATGATCTGAGACTTTCTAAGGCTGTAGAATCATTGCTCTATCAGCTCTGGGTAAAAAGAGAGTCTTAGGCCATGGTTGTGTGGTCAAATTTAGCAAGCATCCTCAAATTTACACTATAAGGATTAAATAATTTAATTATTTGAAGACATCTAGGGAGCCATGTAATACCACTCCATCCAAGTGAGAATCTGACTGAGAGCCAAATGAGAGCACTTCCGCCTTCAGAAAATAACATCCGATGGAAAAGCAGCAATTGTACTTACTGAGCAATTTCAGGAAAAGGCATTTACTTGCTATTGTGTAGACACAGTCTAACGTAGAAATTTCAGCCTTCTCCAGATTGCCCGTATCTTGAAATGAAGATATTTGGTAAACTGTAAATTCAGCTCCCCTCCCCCATGTTTTGTCAATACCATAATAACAATGTTGCCAATAACACACGTAAAAGGAAAGTTTATAGATGGTCAATGACAAAGCCCATTGAGATGATATCTCCATTATTTATATGCCTCACAAATAGAAACTTAAATGCACAGGGAAATCAATAGAATAAAAAGAAATCAATGCTCAGTTTACTCTTAAAGCTACCAGACTAAAGAATAATTTCAAAAATATAGATGTGCAATATGATAGGAGAGCTAAAAATTCTGAACATCTTGTATTCATTCATGCATACTGAAAATGCAACATTGATTTTTTTAAAAGGCTTAAAGCGTTCTAAGGCTTATGTGTGTGTGTGTGTGTGTGTGTGTGTGTGTGTGTGTGTGTGACACACATTGTAAAAATTAAAAATAATTTCCCTACAGTCCAAGTTTGTGTTTCAGGCTTAAGTCAGCCCCAGTTGCTCTGTTGGTAGAGAACCTCCGAAAAGATTTTCATAAGGAAGTCCGCTATGCAGATGAAAATCACTTGTTCCTCTCACACAAACCTATCCCTCAAAGGTAGGCACTAGTTAGGAAAATAAAAACTTTTGGTAGCAAAGAATTCACCAGCTGAATTTAAAGCCATTCCTGATATGTGGCTTCGTATACGCACTCGAGTCTAAAAGCCTTTCCATGTTTGTATTATTGAAGCGCTCTTGAATTACTCCATCCCCAGCTGTACCTGCCCCTGAACATCACAGTTTCCGAGCAACTTGGAGGAAGAGTTCAGCCTACATGAGCAGGCACCTCAACTCTGGATTTTCCCTGAAATTACGTATCAAGCACATGCCAAACACGTACAGAAGCTCAGGGGCTAGGGAATTATCGTGGCAAAGCAAGGGATTATGTATTGAAATTTCTCTGGTGGTTTTACACGTACTATATTCCCTTTTGTGAATGTCCTGGGTTTTGTTTTGGCCATTTTTGCTTTGTTTATTTCTTTCTCTTTATTCGCGTGATTTTAGATGCACTATGGAAAAATGCACAAAGTTGAAACTTCATAGGCACACGGACAGTCCTGGGTTGAATCTCGGACTTGTCATTTTCTGGTTGTGAACCTAGGAAGAAGTTCACCGTTCATTCATCTGTAAAATAGGAATGATCATATAAGATGCCTCAAAGTTATTACAAGGAGTAATTGAGATAACGCATGTAAAGTGTAGAACAGTGTTTGATACAGTAGACAATCACACGTGCTAATGGCTACCACGACCAAAAGACCATTATTACTGTTTGAGTTCGCTTGGGCTGCTGTAACAAAATACTACAGACCGTGTAGCTTGGAAACAACAGCAATTTATTTAATACAGTTCTGGAGGCTATGATGTCCAAGATCAAGGCACCAGCACGGGACAGGTGAGGGTCCTCTTTGTTGTTCATTGCCAGTAACGTTTCACTATGCCCTCAATGGTGGAAGGGGCTCGGGATCTCTCTGGAGCCTTTTTTTTGTAAGACATTAGTCCCATTCATGTGGATTCTACCGTCATGACTTAAGTACCTCCTGAATTACCCACATGCTAATATCAACTTTGGAGGTTAGGATTTCAATATATGAATTTTGAGGGTACATAAATATTTGGACCATAGCAACTATGTACTTGATTACCTTTGAAGGAAAATGTGGTGGGTAGGGGAAGAAAAGAATTCTCTCTACTTCTTGAATTGGAAAGAGAGCCTTACCAAATGAAGGAAACAGTCTTTGTTCACAGAAGCAGACTCAATGAAATATGTATAAAATCTGTTATTATCTTTCAAATTATTATGCTTCCAATGGAGCTAGTTTTCCAAACAGCTTATTTGGCATCAGAAACAAAACAATTGGTTAACTAACACGATTATTCTTCCAGTTGGTATCATGCAGATAAAGCCAGTTGGTGGGATAGAATTATTTGTTTTTCCTCTGAGCAAGGGTAAATTTGCTGGATGATATCTGTGATGCGTTGCAAAGCTCATAAAATCCTGTGTTCTTTGCCCAGGACTAGGGGGCTCCTTTGTATTGCTGTATCGAAGGAATGTTTGTTTCTTGGAAATTACTAACATAGGTGCTTTAAAACAGAATTTTTGATAACAGTAGAGCACATTATGCATGAGATGAAACCTTGGGCTGGTGAGCTTTTTGTTTATCTTGATGAGGTGCTTGAAAAATGCAGGAGGGGCACAATAAGAGAGCTAGAATTCGCGAAATTGTATTCTGTGTCACTGTTTATTACAGTCAGAGAAACAAGTGTACAAAAATAAGGTCAAGAAAGTTGGACAAGGTTGTAGACTCACTACTGGAGCCAAAACACAAGCCCATTTTCCTGAGTTAAAGTCAAAATTTTAATGCATAATTTAACAGTACACAAGTAAGTCAGCTGAACACAACTCTCATTTGACGGTAGTTTGTATATTTTTCTTTATAGATAAAGAGGAGAGGGAAGAAGGGAGAGGGAATAAGTGCTATTCCATTAATTTAGTACAGTAGAAACACATATTTTAATAAACTTAATAGAAAAAAAATAAAAGGAACCTAGATTATATATAACGGAATAGAGTCTATTAAACTATTATTCACTGAAAACTATAGTATCAAAAATTAAACCATCATTCACCCCCAAATAATCTGTGAAAAACTTTCATTCAATAGGTGCTCTAGGTCGAAGGAAGCCCTTCTGGAATGGCAGAGTAAAAACCTTTGGATAATCTACTTTTTTATGAAAGCACTGAGAACACTGACAAAATATTCAAAATCAACATATTAGAAATTGAAGTAATTAACCGACAGCTTGCAAAAGTCCAAGGAATGTTTATTCAAGAAAAAGAGCCAAATCTCTGTATACAGCAATTGTGACGTGCTTAATCTTGACCTTTTCCATTCCCCTCTCCTCAGTTTGCAGTAACCTTGAAATTCAACAGCCTCACAATTATGTTAGCCATGAAAAACAACAGCTAAGCAGTCACTGAAGGAAGAAAGAGTTTGGGGCTGGCCCCAAATCACCTTATATAAAGAATTGTCACTGTTTGACCTGTTCTGGCAGCTCCTGGAAAAGTCCCCACTTAAATGACTCATCTTCATTTGATCGGACTCATAGCATGACCAGTGCAGGTTGTCCTATTCTTAGGACACTTGCTAAAAACCATCAGCCACACTTGTATAACATTCCAGCTGCCTGAGGTGATGATAGCAGTTAGAACAAGTAAGAGATTGACCAAAAAACATAAATCTGGGGAATGAGATATTTGTAGCAGGCTCTGAAAAGCTCCAACACATTTCTGGGAATATAGAAAGCACATGCAGGGTTATGTATATACCCATGAAATACATGAGAAACACTAATCTCTCATTTCTGGCTGACCTTAAAGCTCGGCACAAGCAGGAAGTGAAGGTGAGCACAGATTTGTAAAGTGACTGCTAGAACATAGAAGTCATGCTCCAACATATACACAGAGCCCCCTTAGCAAAGGCTGAGAATTTATTGATGCAAAGCATTGAAGGAAACCTCTGTTAAGTCACTAGCTAAGTAAATAGAGTCTTCGTCACCACACACAACTAAGAATACAGACTTTGCAGTTTTAGTTTATGAAAGTCACTGAAACAAGCAACAAAAGCAAGAAAAACTGAGAGTACCAACAACAAATCCTTTTGGAGAATGGTATCTGATTTCCAAAATTCCATATTATACTATTTTAAATGTCAAGGTTTTTTTTTTAAATGTTTTAAATGTTTCTTTTGAGGGAGAGAGAGACAGAGTGCAAGCAGGAGAGGGGCAGAGAGAGAGAGAGGGAGACACAGAATCCAAAGCAGGCTCCGGGTTCTGAACTGTCAGCACAGAGCCCAACGCAGGGCTCGGACCCACAAACCGTGAGATCATGACCTGAGCTGAGGTCGGACGCTGAACCGACTGAGCCACCCAGGCACCCTAACTGTCAAGTTTTAAACAAAAATCATGAGACACATAAAGGAATAAAAAAGCACGTACCATATTCCAGAATATAAGCAAGAAATAGAAACTTTATCTTCGAGAAGCCTAGATGTTGAACTTACTGGACAGACTCAGAATCAGATAGAACAAATATGTTCAATGAACTAAAGAAAATCACATCTAAAGAATTAAAGGAAAGTAGGACAGTGATGTTAGACCAAACAGAAAATATCAATAAAGAGATATAAATTATAAAAAAGAACCAAATTGTGGACCTGAAAAGCTCAATGACTGAAATGAAAAATTCACCAGATAGGCTCAACAGCAGACAGGAGACTTAAGCCAGCAGAAGAAAATAACACACTTAAACATGGTCACTTGAGAGTATCCAGTCTGAGGAACAGAAAGTAAATGAATGAAGAAGAATGAAACAGAGCTCCAGAAACCTGTGGGATGCAATTAAAGACACCAAAAAACATGTAATGGGAATACCAAAAGAAGAATAAAAGAAAGGAGCAGAAAGAATATTTGAAAAACAAAAAGTAATGGCTGAAAACTTTCCCAATTTTATGAAAACTATTAATCTACACCCAGGAAGCTCAAAGAACTCCAAGTAGAACAACTGGACCACATGCTCACATAGTTAAACTTTCGAATGACAAAAACAAAACTAGAGAATCATGAAAGCAGCAAAGGAAAGTTGATCCATCAAGTACAAGGGATACTCAATAACATTGACAGCTAACTTCTCATCAGTAAATATGGAAGCTGAAAGAAACAGACTAGGAACAAAGATATCCTTCAAAAACCAAAGGAGAAATTATGACATTTGTAGATAAACAAAAGCTGAGAGTTTGTTGCTAGCTGACCTGACCTGTAAGAACTCCTTAAACCCTAAACCCTAAAAAGAATCCTTCAGGCGTAAATGAAAGACAATTGAGAGTGATTTGAATTCACATGAAGAAATAAAAGCACTGGTAAATGTAATAACATAAGTAAATAAAAAAGAGTATAAGTATTTTTTATTTGTAAAGCATTTTTCCCTCCTATATGATTTAAATGACAATTGCATAAAGTAGTAATCATATATCTCTGTTACAGGCACAGAATATATAAAGATGTAATTTGCATGATAACAGCACAAAGAAAAGGGGAAAGGAAAGGGACCAATATAGGGACAAAAGTTTTTATTCTATTGAAATTAATGTGATATTAATCCTACCTAGACTGTGAGAAATTAAGATGTTATTTTATTTTTTAATATATTTTTAAGTTTATTTATTTTGAGAGAGAGAGAGAGCATGCGAGCAGAGGAGAGGCAGAGAGAGAGGAGAGAGGGAATCCCAGGCAGGTACCGTTCTGTCCACCCAGACCCCCATGTGGGGATCAATCCCATGAACAGTAAGATCATGACCTGAACCAAGATCAAGAGTTGGATGCTTAACTGACTGAGCCACCCAGGCACCTCTAAGATGTTAATTTTAATCTCTAGGATAGCTACTAAGAAAATAAGAGAAACATTAAGATAAAAAAAAAAGAAGAAGAAAAAGAAGACAAGAAGAAAAAAAGAAAAAAGGGTACACTTGAAAGTAACTAACATCAAAGAACATAGTGAAGGAGGAATAGAGGCACAAAAAGACATAAGGCATACAGAAAACAAATAGAAAATGACAGACATAAATCTTAATTTATCATTAATTACATTAAATATAATAGGTTAAACAAACTAATCAAAAAGTAGACAGAGATTAACATTATATTTCAAAGATGGACAAAAAAACTAGGTAGAGACTCAACAAAGAAACAGGAAACTTGAATACCATAAACCAACTAGACTTAACAGACATTTATAGAACACGTTGCCCAACAACAGCAGAATACATATTCTTCTTAAGTACACACAGAATGTTCTCGAGGATATGCTTTAAGTTAGAACATAAAAACGTCTCAATATTAATAGATATGTGGAAATTTAATAACACTCCTAAATAACAAATGAATCATAAAGAAATCACAAGAGAAATTAAAAAGTACTTTGAGAAGAATGAAAATGGAAACACAACCCAAAACTTATGGGATTCAGTAAAAGCAAAGTTTATAGGGACATTTATAGTTCTAAATGCCTACATTTAAAAAAGAGGAAAGATTCCAAGCAGTAACCTAACTTTTCACTTTGAGGAACTAGAAAAGGAACTGCAAGATTGTCTCAAAGCTAGCAGAAAGAAGGAAATGTTAACTAGAAGTCCAGTTTATCTATTTTTCCTTTGGTCACCCATGTATTTTTTGGTGTCATATCTAAAAAGACTATGTTTAACCTGAAGTCATAAATATTGACTTCCATGCTTTCTTCTGAGTCTTAAGATTTTAACTTCTATATTTGGGTCTATGATCCATTTTGAGTTCATATTTGTGTATGGTGTAAGTAGATGCCTAAGTTCCTTCTTTTGTATATGGATATCCCGTGGTCCCAGCATCACTTGTTTAAAAAAAAAATTCTCCATTTTATTATCTTGGCATCCGTCTTAAAAAGCAATTGGCCATAAATATAAGGGCTTATATCTGGATTCTAAAATTCCATTCCATTCTTCTATATGTTTATCTTTATGTCAGTACCATACTACTTTTTCTCACGGTTGCTACAATTGTTGTAAATTTTTAAATTGGGAAATATGAATCTGTCAGTTTGGTTCTTATATTTCAGAATTGTTTGTGGCTATTTTGGGTTCCTTTGAATTTCCATATGAATTGTGACATGAGCTGCCAACTTGTGGGGTAAATGTAGCTGGGACATTGACTGGGGTTATTATGAACCTGTAGATCAATTTGGAAAGTACTGCCATCTTAATAATATGCCTTTCAGTCCATAAAAATGGAATGGCCTGGGCGTGCCTGGGTGGCTCTCTGGTTGAGTATCCGGCTTCATCTCAGGTCAAGATCTCATGGTTTGTGAGTTCGAGCCCCGCATGGGACTCTCTGTTGCTGGTGCAGAGCCTGCTTCTGATCCTCTGTCTCCCTCGTTCTCTGCCCTTCCCCCCTGTGTCAAAAGTAAACATTTAAAAAAAAAAAATGGAATGGCCTTCCATTTACAGTGATATTCCTTAATTTGTTTCAACAATATATTGTATTTTTCAATGTGCATGTCTGGCACTCCTTTTCTTAAATTTATTCCTGTAAGGTTTCAGTCAGTAGTGATGTCTCTCCTTTATCCCTACTTTTAGTAACTTGACTTTTGTCTGTTTTTCTCTGGGTCAGTCTAGCTCAATATTTCTCAATTGTATTGATCTTTTTCCAAAAACCAACTGTGACTTGTTGATTATCTCTATTACATTTTCATTAATTTTAATGTATGCCATCAGAAAGTGAAAAGACAGTCTATGAAATGGGTGAAAATATTTGCAAAGCATATATGTAATGAAATCCATTATCCAGAAAATATAAAGAATTTTTACAACTCATGATTAAAAAGATGAATAACCCAATTTAAAATGGGCAAAATATTTAAACAGACCAGTCTTTAAAGAAAATATACAAATGGCCAGTAAGCATGTGAAAAGATACTCACCATCATTAGCCACTAGAGAGATGCAAATCAAAACTACAATGAATTACCACTTCACATCCACTAGTGATGTGGATGGAATATAATGGAAAATAACAAGTATTATAGAGAAGTTTGAACTTCTTTATGTTGCTTATGAGAATGGAAAATGGTATAGCCACTGTGAGAAACAATTTGAGAGATCCTCAAAGAGTTAAATACTGGGTTACCATATGACTCTGGAATTCCACTGCTCCACTTCTCTGGTATATAAAGAGAATTGAAAACATATTCACCCAAACCTTGTACAGGAAATGTCCATAGTAGCATCTTTCATAATTGATCCAAGTGGAAACAACCCAACTGCTCATCAACTGATGAATGGATAAACAAAAATGTAGTATATCCATACAATGTAATATAAATCAGCTATAAAAAGAAGGTACCAATTCATGCCACAACATGAAGGTTGAGAACATTATGCTAAGGCAAAGGAGGCAAAGAAGGCCACATATTGTAGGATTCCATTTATATAAAACGTCCCCAATAGGTAATTCCACAGAAGAGAAAGCAGATTAGTCATTGTCAGCTGTTTGAGGCAGTAGACAAACTGTCGTTGGTAATGAATTTCTTTTTGAGGGTAATGGAAATGTCCCCAAATTAGACAGTGGTGATGCTTGCAGAATTCTGTGAACGTGGTAAGAAAACATTGAATTATACGCTTTAAATGGATGGATTTCGTGGTAAATGGAGTTCTTTGAACGGGCAGCATTGATTAAAATTAGCTACTTCTCTTTATTTGTCTTGATATGTATTTTTAAAAAATTTATTCTACAACATTCCATATGTGAAACTCAGTATGACCTAGTGGAAAGGAGACAGGATTTATAGATATAGATAAATGATCCCAAACCAACTTGCCATCATGTAAGGAAACACAATGCGAGTATAGAGAAGGAAGAACTCAGTAAAAACTAGCTCCACTTGAATAACGGAAATTACTAAGTATTTATTTAGGTTTAGTGCTCCCCACAGCAGGATTTGGCAAACTATGGCTAAAGATCCAGCTGCTAGTTTGTGCAAATAAAGTTTTATTGTGAGAGAGTCCTGATGGTCTGGAAGCCTAAAATACTTACTATCTGGCCCTTGAAGGAAAAGTTTGCTGACCTTTGTCCTAGAGGAGGAGGATGTGGTGGTGGGGGTGGGGGTAGGAGGTGAAAGAATATGTAAAACAGGTTAATTTTCACAATTCACATAGAGTGTTCTAGCTCTCTAAAGCACCTTAACTACAGAGAAGTCAGGGACAGAGACTCATATGGTCTTTTGTGCAGTAAATTTTAGATCCACATCTAGGACTACAGACTCAACATACGGTGATAATGGGTATATATTATTTTGCTGCCCCAAATAAACGTCAGCATGTTTAAAGGAAGTGGGATAAAGTGGCACAATGACTAAGGGCTACTGGGAAGAGACAAAAACAAATAAGGCAATTACGGATTGTGAGAAAACGCTATGAAAGACATAAACAGGTGATGAGATATTGAATAGTGGCAAGAAATGGGGTACTGAATGGGGTATTCAATTGAATTTCAAGATATTGAAATGGGGTAACTGGAGAAAGACCTCTAAGAGGTAATATTTGATATGAAAATGAAAGCTACCAAAGAGCTTGGGGTGTTTGCTAGAGTGCAGTGAAAGAGAAGCATTCTTTTATTTTTTTTTTAAGTTTTTTTTTAATATTTATTTTTGAGAGAGACAGAGTGTGAACAGGGGAAGGGCAAGGAGAGGAAGACACAGAATCTGAAGCCGGCTCCAGACTCTTGAGCTGTCAGCACAGAGCCCGACGCAGGGCTCAAACTCACCAAACCGTGAGATCATGACCTGGGCTGAAGTCTGACTCTCAACTGACTAAGCCGCCCAGGTGCCCCGAGAAGCAAACCTATCAAACTGACCTTTATAGGCATGATAAAGATTTTTAAAACTTTCATTGATGGGAAACATTAGGAGTATTTGAGATTAACATAATTTGGTACATGTTTTTAAAAATATCACTTTAGGGGTTCCTGGGTGGCTCAGTCAGTTGAGCGTCCAACTCTTGATTTCGGCTCAGGTCACAATCCCTGGGTCTGGCTCCAATGCATGCAGCCTGCTTAGGATTCTCTCTCTTTCTCCCTCTGCCCCCTTCCCCACTCACTCATGCTCTCTCTCTCTCTAAAATAAAAATAAAAAAAAAGAAAACCAAAAAGAAAAACAAAACAAAACAAAACAAAAAACCTGTCTAGCTGCCCCTTTTTCTAATAATGTGTGTCTGTTCCTCATTTTTTTTCTTCTAGATTGTTGAAGTCTTTGCTTATTTTATAGTTTATATTTGCTTTCTTAAAGGGCCAGTTCCTAGGCTGCTCAATGCTACTTTTTTTCCCCAAGATATGAGCAGAGCTCTAACAATCCTTGGACATTGTAGAGGAGGGCAAATGTTTGCATAATTTAGGTAACGATCTCTTCCATGCATCTCTCAGATAACTTAAAAGAAAAGGAGACCCGTGGCCTGTAAATTTCTTGTATAAAGTACCAGTTACTTTTCACGTTAAAAACAAGGTAGCATTCATTTTGCACTATGTGCTAAATATTGTGTATTTCAGTTATTTTTCCCATATGCTAAAAATTCCCTCATGTTGAAACTTTGCAGTCAGAACCTTCTCTATCCTCATCTCTGTCAATCACTAATCTGTTCTGTTCCCTATAGTTTTACCTTTTCCAGAATGTTATATAAACTGAATCTCATTGTATGTATCACTTTAAGGCTGGCTTTTTTCACTTAGCGCAAGGTTTTGAAGTTCATCCAAGTTGTATGTATCAATAATCTGTTCCTTTTTATTGCTGAATCGTTAGCATTCTACAATATGGATGTGCTAGCTTGTTTATTCACTCAACAGTTCATGGACATATGAGTTCTTTCCAGTTTTGGTAGTTATGAATAGTGCTACTATAAAACACTTTCATGTGAGCACAGGTTTTGTTTTTTTTCCCCTTTTTGGCTAAATTCCTAAATATGGGATTGTTGAATTGTTCAGTAATTCTATGTTGATCTTGGTACGAAACTGACCATTTTCCAGAGTGCTATACCATTTTGCATTCCCATCAACAATGTATGAATGACCCAATTTCTGCCCATACCACTAACCCTCTATGTTTTCTGAATAGACATACTATGGCCAAAAATTATAAAACTTAACACAGGATGTTAATCTCCTCAAATTGATAGATAGTTTAGCACAATCTCAAACAAAATCCCAACATGATTCTTTGTAGACATAGGCAAGTTGGTTCTGAAAGACACATGGAAAGGTAAATATACTAGAATAGTCCAAACCCTTTACAAAAAAAGTGATATTGTAAAAAGCTTAACCACAGCACCATTAACAGACCAAGAAAAAAAGAATAATTTGTTAATATCATCAAATATGTAGAAGTGTTCAATTTCCCCACTTGTCTCAAAAATGTTTACTTTGCATTGTGTTTGTGTCAGTAACTAAGCAAGTTCTATAGAATGCAATTAGCTATTAGAGAAAAGAAATTAAAGGTCATTGAATTCCATAAAGATAGGTAGAAACATCCTTTAAGAATGTGGGAAAATTGAATGGAGACTTGTACTATAAGGAAAATACATCATGACCAAGTGAGGTAATTCCAGGAATGCAAAGGTTGTTTAACATTTGAAAGTAAGTTAATATAATTCACCAAAGAGATAGAATAAAGGAGAAAAACGATATGATCATTTCAATAGATGCAGAAAAAACATGTAGTAAATTGAACACTTGTTCATTACAAACTTCTCAGCAAACTAAGAATAAAAGGTAACTTTCTAAAACTTTTTTTTTTAATGGTTATTTATTTTTGAGAGAGAGAATGCGAGTGGGTTAGAGGCAGAGAGAGAGGGAGACACAGAAGCAGAAGCAGGCTCCAGGCTCTGAGCTGTCCGCACAGAGCCCAACGCAGGGCTCGAACTCACGAGCTGTGAGATTGTGACCTGAGCTGAAGTTGGAAACTCAACCGACTGAGCCACCCAGGCGCCCCAAAAGGTAACTTTCTAAATTTGATAAATAGTATTTATGAAAATTTTCAGTTTAATTCACAATTCATGAGAAATTATTGTATGTTCACCCCCTAATATCAGGACTAGGACAAGAATGTCTACTCCCCCTGCCTGTTTTCAATATATCATTGAATGGCCTGGACAACAAGAAAAAATACACTTATAACAATATCAATACATAAATTAGAAATAATTAACAAAAATGTTGCAGAACTCTACAAGTAATACTATAAGATACTGCCCAGAGAAATTGGAGCTATAAAAATTATTTATGGATTGGAAAACATAATCTTATTAAGATGTCAATCCTGAAGCGGGCTTTTTAAAATTAGAAATTGACAAGCTTACTCTAAAATTCATATGGAAACTCAAGGCTCCAGAGCAGCCAAAACAATTTTGACAAGGAAGAACAAAATTGGATGACTCAAACTGCCTGTCTTCGATATGTATTATAAAGCTACATTAATCAAGACAGTGTGGTACTGGCATAAAGATAAACAAATGAATTAAAGAACAGAATAGACAATCTATATCTAGACCCACACATGCACAATCAATTTCCAACAAAGGTGATAATGAAATTCAATGGAAAGAAGAAAATCTTTTCAACAAATGGTGCTGGAGCAACTTACTATCTATATTGAAACGAATGTGAACTACCTTATGCTATACATAAAAAATAATTTAGAATGGATCACAGTTCTAAATAAAGAAGCTGAAACTTCAAGGCTTCTAGAAGAAAATATCTCTATTTAGCAAAACTTTCTTAGAACACAAATGACATTACTCTTAAAACAATACAAAATAAATAAATTAGGCTTCGTATTAAAAAAACTCTCTCCTCATCACATGGAAAACATATTTGCAATGCACATATATGACAAAGGACTGGTATCTGAATGATTAAGAAACTCTTACTAACCAATAACAAGCAACTAAAATTGCAAAAGTATTTGAACAATACTTTACGAAACAAGATACAGAAATCGCCAATTAGTTCATGAACAGATACTTAAGATTATTATAATTTAGGAGTATCTAAATTGATCCCAAATGAAATATCAGTATCTACCCAGTGGAATTGCTTACATTAATGAAAATACAAGGTCTTGGCAAGGATACAGAAGTACGGAAACTTTCATACATTGGCTGATGGAGGATAACATGGTATTTTCACTCTGGAAAAAATTGCTAGCATTTCTAATAAAATTAAACCTCTATTTGAACACTATGACACAGCAATTTTCCTCCTAGATATTTACCCAGGAGAAATAGATCTATTCTCCTGGGTAATAGAAGTTCACAAGACTTGTACAAAAATATGCATGGCAGTATTATTCATAATAGCCCAAACTGAAAACAACCCAAGTGTCCATCTGGTATATTCATGCAATTATATTCTACTCAGCAATAAAATAACACAGTAGTCATACATGGATGAATCACAAAAGTTTATTCTAAGCAAATGAAGCTGGAAATAAAGGAGTATATACTCTAAGATTCTGTTAATATGAATTTTCAGAATAGGCACAACTAACTTATGGCAAGGGTAGTAAAACTCATAGTGACTCCCTTTGGAGACAGGAGTTAACTGGAAAGAGACACAAAGCTTTCCAGAGCATTGGAAAGATTCCATATATTGATGTGGGTATCGATATGGGTACATTCCCCAAATTCATCAAACTGCACACTTAAGAAACTGTGCATTTGGCCATTGGTGGGAATGCAAACTGGCGCAGCCACTCTGAAGAACAGTATGGAAGTTCCTCAAAAAATTAAAAATAGAGCTACCCTACACCCTAGCAATTGTACTACTAGGTATTTATCCAAAGGATACAAAAATACTGATTGAAAGGGGCACATGCACCCCAATGTTTATAGCAATGCTATCAACAATAGCCAGAGTATGGAAAGAGCCCAAATGTCCATCAACTGATGAGTGGATAAAGAAGAGGTGGTGTTTACATATACAATGGAATATTACAATGGATGAATCACTAAATCCTAGTCCTAAAACCATTATTACACTATATGTTAACTAACTTGAATTTAAATAAAATAAAAAAGGAATCTGCATTTGGAAGTATATAAATCACACCTCTATAAATAAAAGAATTGGCTTTTTAAATTTAATTGTTAAGTAGTTATGTAAACAATTTACATAGGTTCAACTTCAAATCACTTGTCTCCATACCAATACTCCTCCATTTATTTTATTTTCTGGAGTTTTTTCTCTAATAGATTCCTCATGAAAGGCTCATGGGAAGAACACTCTGATTTCTTCCATATCCATAAGAGGTTTTTTGGTGGCCTTTTCCCTTGAAGAACAGTTTGGCTGGATACAAAATGCTTAGGTCATATTTCTTTCCTCCAGGATATTAAATACGTGTTTTCCCTGGGGTGCCTGGGTGGCTCAGTTGGTTGAGTGCCCGACTTCAGCTCAGGTCATGATCTCACCATTCCTGAGTTGGAGCCCCGCATCAGGTTCTGTGCTGACAGCTCAGAGCCTGAAGCTTGTTTCGGATTCTCTGTTTCCCACTCTCTCTCTGCCCCTCCCCCGTTCACACTCTCTCTTTCTCTCTCTCAAAAACAAACAAACATTAAAAAAATTTTTTTTTAAATTAATACATTTTTTTCCTTTGCTTTTTGGTAAGGAATTGCTGTGAAGTCTGATGACAATCTGTTTTTCCTTTCGCTAACACACACCTTGCTGCCTGGATGTTAGAAGCTTTTATTTCCCCTAAAAGTCAAACTTGTTTTTAACTTGAATGTCTCATGCTCTTGACCACTTTCGATTGATTTTCCCATATATACCTTTTGGTATATTTTAAATCTTAATTTATTATAGAAAAGCTTTGTTGATTTAAATTTTTGTTGGTTAATTTGTTTGGTTTTACGTATATTTGATCCATTGTTTTTTTTCTTCCTGGGGGAGAAAGAAACTCATATATAAAATATGCTTTAATATCTTCTATCTCTATCACTTTCTTTTGAAACCTCTTTTATCCCTTTCTTCTTTTCTTTCAAAATTGAAAAAAAAAGTTTCCTATTTTCTGTATTTTATCATTCTCAAGGCATTTTCCATGGCTTTAGTTTGCTGTCATGTTTTTCTAGTTCATTTTTCAATTCTACCATATTTGTTTTTTCTTTTCATTTTCAATTCCTTCCTGAATTTGGATATATTTTCACATTGTCCTTTTCTCAAATAATCTTACGTTTTAGTCTTTATAATTCCATCTGATGCTGTTCTTTTATACCTTCTCTAGGTTTGGGGGATGATTTTTTACACTATCTGTTTTGTGAGCATACCTTTCCCATGTGCTCTCATTGTCTACAGGGACATTATTCTGTTCATTATTCTCTTTTCTTAAAATAATATTGTATGGGATTTTGCCACAGTTGAAAACTCAAGTGAAAACTCTAAGAATCACTTTGGTCACAACACTGGAAAATAGTCAAAGGTTCACAACAATCAAGCCCATGCTGAATTCAGAAAAAGGGCAACTGTAACACAATAGGAAAGATGTGTAGCATTTTTATTTGTCCTTGCCTTAGCCCCTTTCCCCAGGTCAGTGGTAGCCTTGGAGCTAGCAGTCTACACTCCTAGGATGAAACTCTGGTGTGTGGTTCTAGTGGAGCAGAGCAGGTATTATTTACAAAGATTTTGTTTGTCTGTTCTAACCAGTGTCTGACTTTGTTTCACCTAATTGGGAACTGACTCACTCAGGACAAAAAAAATGGTAAGCATTCGTATTCCTCAAAAACATGTGAGGCAAATTATTGCAGTTATCTGGGGCAAAACTTATGCTTAAGCACCAGAAGTCTGGAAGGAAAACCTGGGGAGACAGTTTCTTTGAGATATTGGGTATTGACATATAGCCACGTAGAACAGGAAATTTAGAAAGCCATACCTATGCCCAGGGCAGATGCATGCTCAGAATAGACCTGGGAAGATTGCATTTTCACCTCTGGCTGGTCTCTAGCCTCAGTGCAAAAGTTATTTTTCTTTGTTCTTTCTCTCCCTCTCTTGTTCTCTCTCTCTCTCTCTCTCAACCTCTCCCTTCCTTTCTCCCTTCCTTTGTCCCTTCCTCCATCCTTCCCTTTCTCTCTCATCTTTTTCTCCTAGCACTCAAAAAAAATCTGTCAAAACATTAGCTAAACACAAGCCAAAGGAGGAGACTTTAGACACCACATATAAAAAAGAATATAGACTTTATAAAATAATTTAGAAATATCCCTAAACAAACAGCTACAGCCTGCAACAAGCAACAAAATAAATCTATAAGGCAGGATAGGCTCTGATATTCAGACATGCAACAAAATGATTAGTTTTCAACAAAAAAAGTATTATGAATGCTAAGGTACAGGGGTTTATGGTCCATTTGCAAAAGAAATGAATAGTAACAGTACTCAAGGAAGCACACACCTTTGATTTACTTGATGAAGACTTTAAATAATCTATCTTAAACATGCTCAGTAGGCTAAAGGAAACCATAGTAAAAGAAGTAAAGGAAACCAGAATGAACGAATAGAAAATATCAATAAATATATAGAAACTTAAAAAACAAACTAACAGATATTCTGGAGCTGAAAAGTACAATACCTGAAGTAAAAATTCACTAGAGGGTCTCAACACCAGATTTGATTAAGCAGAATAAAGAATCAGTGAACTTGAACATTAGACAAACTGTCTAGTCTGAAGAGCAGAGGAAAAAAAAGAATGAAAAAAAAAAGAACTAAGGTCAAGAGACATGTGGGATATGGGTAAGCATGTATGTCTAATGGGAATCCAAGAAGGAGAGAAAGCAAGGGGAAGAATGTTTGAAAAGATATTGACCAGAAATTTCACAAATTTGAAAAAAAAAAAAGGCATGAAACTGCACATGCAAGATCAATTAACTCCAAGAAAGGTAAACAAAAGAGGCCACATCAAGACATATTATAATCAAAATGTCAAAAGAAACAGAGAAAACAAAACTGTTGACAGCTGCAAAAGATAGGCAACTTGTTGCACATAAGAGGTTAGCAACAGATTTCCAATATCCACAGATTTCTTATCAGAAACTATGGAGGCAGTGGAACATTTTTTAAGTGCTGAAAAAAATCCCAACCCAAATTCCATATTCAGCAAAACTATCCTTCAAAAACTGAAGGAGAAATCAAAACATCCCCAGATAAACAAAAGCTGAGGGAGGTCACTGCTAACAGACTTACAAGAAATGCTGAAAGGAGTTCTTTTTTTATTATATATATTTTTAAATTTTATCTAAATCCAAGTTAGGCCACATATAGCGTAATAGTGGTATTAGGAGTAGGATTTAGTGATTCATCACTTCCATATAACACCCAGTGCTCATCCCAACAAGTGCCCTACTCAGTACCCATCACCCATTTAGCCCATCCCCCCACGAACCTCCCCTCCAGCAACCCTCAGTTTGTTCTCTGTATTTAAGAGCCTCTTATGGTTTGTCTCCCTCTCTCTTTTTATCTTCTTTTTCCTTCCCTTCCCCTATGGTCATCTGTTGTGTTTCTTAAATTCTACAGATGAGTGAAATCTTGATATTTGTCTTTCTCTGACAGACTTATTTTGCTTAGCATAATACCTCTAGTTCTGGCCACACTGTTGCAAATGGCAAGATTTCATTACTCGGTGATCAGTAATATGATCGAGTGATATGACCGAGTAATATTCCATTGTATATGTAAACACCACCTCTTCTTTATCCAGTCATCAGTCGATGGACATTTAGGCTCTTTCCATACTCTATTGTTGATATAAAAGGAGTTCTTTAGGCTGAAATGAAAGGACACTAGACAGGAATCTGAAGTCAATATGAAGACATTAAAAAAAACAACAACAACTGTAGTAAAGATAACTAACAGGTAAATAAAAAAGTCAGTACTGGGGGCGCCTGGGTGGCTCAGTCGGTTAAGCGTCCGACTTCAGCTCAGATCATGATCTCACTGCTCGTGAGTTCGAGCCCCGCGTCGGGCTCTGTGCTGACAGCTCAGAGCCTGGAGCCTGCTAGGGATTCTGTGTCTCCCTCTCTCTCTGCCCCTCCCCCACTCACATTCTGTCTCTGTCTCTCAAAAATAAATAAAACAAAAAAAAGTCAGGACTGCATTTTTGACTTGTAATTTTTTATTTCCTAAGTGTTTTAAAATTCTATGTATGAAGTAATAATTACAAATCTATGTTAATGGGGACAGAATGTATAAAGATGTAATTTGTGACAACCACAACATGAAGGGAGAAGAGGGACAGAGCTCTATAGGAACAGATTCAGTAGTTACTGAATTTAAGTTGATATTAATGCAACCTACATTTTTATAAATTCAAAATAGTAATTGCAATCCCCATGGTAACCACAAATTAAAGATCCAAAAATACATAGAATGGCAATGAGAAGGAAATCAAAATGGTACACTACAAAAATTTAAATACAAAATGAAGCCATAATGGAGGAAATGAGAACGAAAAAGTATTAGACATACAGTAAATGTTAGAAATAAGCCTTTCTTCTTTGGTACTCTGTTCCTCTCTTTGATCGAATTTATTGTTTCATCTATCACTATAATCTCTTCCCTGTTGAATTTGCAATCTATTTCCAGAAGTTTCTCCCAGTTATTGTTATTGTCGTTGGTGCAAGATTTGGTTGCTTAGTTTTGACACTTCACAGAACCTATGTCACTCCAGCATAGTGACTTTTTTAAGATCTTCTTGTGGTCCCTTCACACTCTCATCTATAAAGTAAAGCTCGCAAAGCTCCTATTCTATTTTAGCGGCTCTTCTTACATCAGCCCACTGAACATTTTAATTACTACTTTTGGGCGATTGGGACAACTACAATACTTTGGCTTCCCTCCACTTACTCTGGCATAGTTGCTCTTATCAGACAATTTTTTTTTTGCCATCAAGTGGTTCTCCCCATCGATTCTTTTGTGTTACATGATAATTCCTGTCACCTAATCTTGCTGCAGATACTGTTTGTCCATTTAACAGTTTTCGGTCCACACTGCTCTGCCTTGTGGGGGAATTTATTGAACACACACACACACACACACACACGCACACACACGCGCACACACACACATTCCATTATGACCCCCATCTTCCCAGAATCCTCTTCCCTCAAATTTCCTCTTGCCATGGTCTATCTAGGTCCTCTAGCTAAAGAAGGAAACATATTATTAGGTAGACAACCACTAGAGTGCAAATTCAGTGGCTAGGGACACTAATTTTCAAAGGAAAACAATCGACCATCCACGTGCACCTGCTAGAAACTAAGGGGTCTCGGAATTGGGAACTAGACTTTTCACAATTGGATATGCATGTCTCAGTCACCTCTACTTTTTCCTTGCCTTAGTTTGGTGTAGATTTGCATAAAGGACTTTTAAGCGATGGCTAAACTTGGGAATGATATTGAGATCTCAGGCATGCATTTGCAGCTCCCTGAGATTTCCCATTGGTAGCTTAAATCATGCCCCAATAGTTTATTTAACATTTTTTTGTTCTTGAAACACAGTGTCATCTGTTTGAAACTATTGTTTTAGTTGTTCAGTGAGTTTCTTGCCTGAATAGTTTGTTTAAGGTCTTTTCTTTTTTCGAGGCAAAATGTGTGTCAGAGGGGAATTAGGAAGGAATTACCTTTGTTTAATGAATACTAAAGTAAAAAAAAAGGATTAAACATCTCTACAAATAGCCAGATCCCATGGGCCTCTTGACTTTAAAGATTGTGGAAGGTAATTATATAGTGTAATTAAATTATTTTAATTCAATTTCAAACTTTGTTTCATGAATAGAAAATATTTCCTGCTCTGAATAGGGAATACCTTTCTTTCAGCTAAATCCTCCTTCGAGATAGAAGAGAATTTGTCATTTAAATGTAAGCAACAGGGACAGAGTAAATTTAAGAAAAGAAAAACAACAAAGATGTTCCCTCTTTTCATCTCTCCCATTCTATAAATTTTTGGATTGAATTTAGCAATTGTAAGTAATGTTACTGGCATGAAACTCAATTAAGCCTTTTAAAACTTGGCTTGGTATAAACATTCAACCATAGTAGACTACAGAATAGACTTGTTGCTTTGTGATTTTCTTACCAGTTATCAAGAGGCACTTCCATATCAATTTTAAGATATCAGTTTATAAAGTAACCGAAGACATTTTTATTGCCACTTGAATTGTTGGTAGAGCCCGGAAAGTCATAGGGATATGGTGGAATGAACTGTGTAACAGAATCCTGAACTCATTAGCTGTACTCCCAGGATAAATTTGTTTAACCTCTCTAAATTTCAGTTTCCTCATGTGCAGAATGAGGAGGAAGACTAGATGATTTCTAAGGCCCTTCTCCACTCAAACGTTCTGTAGACCCTCAATAACAACAAGCAAGCATGAGAGTAATAGGGCACATATTCGACTTGTATTTTACAGATAAGGAAGTTGTGACTCAGAGTTTAAGTGACTTGCTCACAATGACACATCCCGGAAGTGGAGGAGCTAGAATTCTGACTCAGAACCCTGTGATGCTTCTCTATTGTCATGTACTGAAAAAACATAATTATCGCTCCTTTCTGTGATTGACTTCGCACTCCATAGCTTTCTGTGTGCAAGTCTACAGGCAATGGTGGTAAAGGCTTGGAAGGGAGCCCTTGGAAGACTAATAACTTGTAAGACTAGTTAAACACTGAAAGCAGTGTGAGGGCAACACAAGGCCTTCAATGAGTAGAATTAAAATTTATCAATCCCGTTTGTGAACATCTCAAAATAAAATAAATAGAGGATGGAATCAAGAGTGTGGGAAAGGAACCACTCTTGTTTTGAAAGATCCTCAAAGGTTAATATACCACCACCCTACCCTGGACAGACTTTTCTCGTGGAACAGACACCTCTTTGGTTTGCTTATATGTTTGTCTCCCTCTGCTAGAAATAAACCGTTTGTGAAGAGAGACAATATCTTATTTATTGCTGTATCTCCAGCACCTAGTTCAGTGCCTGGCACTAAGTGGACTCGATGAATATATGCGATTATTTAGAAAAGGTATCATGGGAGACAATTCATCTTTTACCAACAGCTGTCATATACTCAATGAGTATTTATCAAATACCTACTATGTGCCAGGCATTCCTCTAGGTTATAAAAGGAACAAAACAGACATATGTCTCTGCCATTAGGGAGATTATATTCTAGCAGAGGAAGACAAGGCAAGAAACAAAAGAGGAGTAAAACAGATTGTACTTAGATGTTGGTAAGTGCAGTGAAGAAAAATAAAGGAGGGAAGGAGGACAGGGAATGTCGAAGTTTGGGATTATATTTCTAAACAGGGAGGACAGGAAAAACTTCACTGAAAAGGTCACAATTTTAAACCAATTGGACACATTTGCCAGCAGTGGGCCAGAGCTTCGTATGCATGTATTAATTCGTTAGGGCTGTCGTAACAGGGTACTACAAACTGGGTGGCTGAAACAATAGAGATTTATTGTCTTACAATCTGGAGGCTAGAAGTCCCAGATCCCGGTGTGGGCAGATTAGTTCTTTCTCAGGGCTGTGAGGGAAGGATCTATTCTATGCCTCTCTCCTTGGTTTGTAGACAGTCGTCTTCTCCCTGTGTCTCTTCACATCATCTTCCTTCTGTGTCTGTCTCTATGTCCAAATTTCTCCCTTTTATAACAACATCAGCCATACTGGATTAGGGACTACTTTAATGGCCTCATTGTAGCTTGATTATTTCTATGAAGACCCTATCTCCAAATAAAGTCACATTCTGAGGTACTGGGGTAAGACCTCACCATATGAATTTTGGGGTGCCAAGATTCAACTCATACAGTGCACTATTTCATTTAATCCTAACAATGACTCTATGAGGTAAATATTGATAAGCATGCTGGATACAAGGATGAATCGTATTTCATGCTTTTCATTCATCCGTGGATGGGAAACAATAACACAAACACACAGATAAATCTAGTATGGATGACATGAAGAGAAAGAAACACATGTTTTTCTGGTTAGACAGCTAACCACCACTCAGGTAGAATGTACTTATTGCAATTGAAGTGTAATTGAAGGCTAAATGGGAAAGGGTGTATCTCACCTTAGCCTTGGGAACCAAGAGAATTTAACTACATAAAAGGTAGAGGAGTGGTGGTAGGAAGGAAGGGAACTATTTGAGCTAGAGAGAGTCATAGAATATGGAGTATTCTGGGAACCATGGATACAAATAAAACCGTTTTTATGGGGTGTGGCAAATAGGTAAAAAAAAAAACAAAACTGTGGTGCATTGTATCGTGCCAAGATGATTTTCAGCTTGCCTTTAGGTTTTGCAAATGTGACTACATTCAAGAAGCACCATGACAAGGACACAACCTGCCAGCTTAATTAAGTTTCTGAAATGCTTCTGGGCAAAATTAATATGTGTGGGATACCAGCCCAAATTGTTTGGACTGAACACACTTCAGCTTACACAAAACTCCATGACATGCAGGAGTATTAAAAAATTTGAATATAGCAATATTGATAATGGTGGTTAGAGAATTATTCATCCTTTCCCTGGATACCTTCTCTCATTGGTTATTTCAACGTCAATATGGTTATCAGAATCTTTCAGAGCAAAATTAAAACCTCGGGGCTAGGTGGCCATTTGGCATAGCCTCCTATGTATATTCTAGTAAACCCAAGTGGATAGAAACAAAATAAACTTAATTCCCGTGTAAAGTTTACTTATCCTTTGAAGAAGGTGATGCTAAATATTAGTACTGAGTAAACACACATTCTCTTGCTGATCATCTCAGATGTGGGCCAACTGGCAAAATCAAGACTGAACTTCCTCTTTTTTTCTGTTTCCAGGATGTATTTTATCAATAAGTAAAGGGTATGGGAAATAATGAGGCCCACGTGTACAAAGTCCGCCTTGATTTGCAAAGCCTTTTCATATCTATCATGTCAAATGGCTCCTGCATCTACTCTGTGAGGACAAAAAGATGGAGATTTTGATTTTCATTTCATAGAAGAGAAAAATTGAGGCTCTGGGAGTTGATGTTTTCAATGCTACAATCAGGAATGGGGCTAGCACTCCAACATTTGGGCTATGATTCTAGTGCTTGAACATATCAAAGAATGTATCAGTCTTAGAATGCTATATTGTTAAGCAACTCTACCCCAACACTCTGATTTCCTAAAAAGTCTCAGACCTGAGATTCTATGAAATCCTACAAGGCAAAAATAAAATAACTTTATGTCTCATAGGCACAATTGTCAACCAGTATAAGATCAGTATTTGTACCCTCTAATTACATTTTCAAGATCTTTGAAATTCCCCATAATATTGTGTGTGTGCGTGTTCATTCTTATGCTAATCTACAAATAAATAAATAAGCAAGCTTTTAGGTTCATCCCTTATCACCTGTATGATCACCTTAGACACAGGCACTGTGTGTGATCTGACGGTCCCTATATGGGTTTGTGGTCATGCCTCTGGCACCATGGCTAATTTGAAGACCAGACCAGACCAGAGGTTTAAGGCACAACTGACCTTTGTTTTGATGTCTTCCTGACAAGTGGGAGCCAAGTGATGTCATTGTGTGTTATCTGAACAAATGTTTCACAGTATGGATCCAGAGAGTGGTGGGAGAATTGAGTCTTCATCCAACACACCTTAACATAGGCACGCAGAACTCCCCCAAACCTGTAACATAGCAATCACCATTGTGTTCACATGGTGAGCGACAATTTAGTTTCAGTGAGATGTCTTCCATCACATTAAATAAATGCAGCTACTTTAAATATTATTGTTATTTTAGTTTTGCTTTGTGTTTAATTTTCCAATGTTTTTATGTGATAGCCATGTAAGAATCACAGGCATAAGAAGTGAACACCTAGTGTTATGTTGGCATACGCTTAAGTAACATGTATTAAATTAACATACTTTGGTCAACACTATAGGTAAGAGATGATTGCTTTTCTCTTTATAAGGGCTCTACACATGATACAACCTGGAGAAACACTGAACTGTGTGACTTCTAAGAGTCCAGCATTCTAAAATTTGAAAAAGAGTCTGTTTTGCCTATTCTTATTTTATGGCCCTGAGCGTTCATAGAATAACCAAAGAATCACTCCAATACATGTCTGAGCTTCTATTACATGGTTTGCAATAGTTGTGTATTAAGGGTAAATAGAGACAAAGCAAATACAGCGCTGGCCCTTAAAAAAGTTAACTGTCTAGAAAACAGCTTGAGTCTACCACTGCCTGACTCTGCCTAGGATGATTCTGATTCCCACCTTTAAGACTGACAAGCACTTTGGGCCTGTAGTAGAGAAGCAACCAACTGTAGTCCTACTTCTTGAGGAGTGCCATATAGCATTCACTGAAGTCTGCCTCCCTGTGGTTCTCTAAATGTGTTAAGACTTGAGCATGGTCTGAGTGGAACCGTCTTCTAGCGAGAAAACAACTTCAGGGATGTTCACAGAAACGCTAAAGTGAAGTAAACAAGAGCAGGTCGACATAGATGTCCCTGAGTTGCCTTTGAACACAAATAATAAGGACAATGAATTGACATAAGCAAGGGAATGGGGCAGGGAGTGGTCAGGTGGTCGGAGTCGTGTTTATACTAGCAGATTTGTTTTTGGCTCTTTTTTCCATTTTGCCTTTATTGACCTCAATTGGGTGTTAATATATTTGAAACTAGGTTGCAAGGATGTGATTAGCCTAAGAAACAGCCTCGCTGGAGGGCCTCAGGTTTAAAAAGGGTAGCTTATCAGTATAATAGCCATAGTCATTCAAGAGATATGGAGGCAGTAGTTTCAAGGTATGTAGGAAGAATAGTACAAAGGGAGTGAGGGTGGTCACATCATCACCTGACTGCTTGGGCCACAACAATAGCCTCCTCCTTGGTCTACATGCTTCTTCTATCCTGGCCCCTTACCTCCATTTTCATAAAGTCTATTCTCCATATAGTATGCAAAGTAACCTCTTTTTTGGCTTAAAAAACATAAATTTATTATCTTACACTTTTGGACATCAGAAGTCCAAAATCAATGTCAGTGGGCTAAAATCAAGGTTGCCACAGGCCTTGTTCCTTCTGAAGGTTTCAGGGGAAAACCCATTTCCTTGCCTTTTCTATTTAAAAAGAATAATTAATTCATGACACTCCCATGTCCAAAACCCTCCAATGGCTTCTGGGTACACTTAGATTAAAATCCAATGGATTTAAAGACCCTATAAGATCCAATGTTATTTATATTTTCAAAAAATCAATTCTTAGCTTCACTGATCTATTATTTTTCTAGTCTCTAATTCATTTATTTGTTTAGGGGTGTGTTTAACTTCCACATATTTGTGAATTTTCCAGTTTTCCTCCTGTTACTGATTTCTAGTTTCGTACCATTGTGGTAAGAAACACTACTTGGTATGATCTCAATCTTCTTAAATTTGCTAAGACTTGTTTTGTGGCCTAATATATGATCCATTCTGGAGAACGTTCTGTGAGTGCTTGAGAAGAATGTATATTCTGCTGCTGTTAGGTGAAAGGTTCAGTAAATGTCTGTTAGGTCCATTTGGTCTAAAGTATAGTTCAAGTATAATATTTCTTTAATGATGCTCTACCTGGATGATCTAACCATTGTTGAAAGTGGGGTATTACTATTATTGCATCACTATTTACTTCTGCTTTCAAAGTTGTTAACATTTGCTTAATATATTTATGTGCTTCAATGTTGGATGCATATATATTAACAATTGTTAGATCTTCCTGGTGAATTGGCTTTTATCCTTATATAATGACCATCTTTGTCACTTGGTATACTTTTTGACATAAAGCCTATTTTGTCTGATGGAAATATAGCTACCCCAGCTCTCTTTTGGTTTCTGTTTTCATAGAATATCTATTTCCATCCCTTTACTTTGAGTGTATATGTGTCCTTAAAGCTAAAGTGAGTTTCTTGTAGTCAAACATACAGTTGAGGTTGCTGCTGTTGTTGTTGCTTTTAACCCATTGAGGCACTCTATACCTTTTGAATGGAGAATTCAGTCCATTTACACTTAGAGTAATTATTGATAGGTAAAGGCTTGCTATCATCATTTTGTCAGTTTGTCATTATCAGTGTTTTCTGTGTTTTGTAATTTTTCGTTATTTTCTTCCTTTTTTGCTGTCTTCTTTTGTGATTTGGTGATTTTCCAGAGTGGTATGCTTCGATAACCAAGAAGACATGCATACATTCTTAGAAACATACATGACAAGACTGAATCATAAAGAAATAGAAAATCTGAATATATGTATAACTAGTAAAGAGATTGAATCAGTAATTAAAAACCTCCTAGCAAAGAAAAGTCCAGGATTAGATGGCTGCACTAGTGAATTATAATAAACATTTTTTAAAAATTAATGCCAATACTTTTCAAAGTCTTCTGAAAAACTGAAGAGGAGGCAACACTTTCAAATTCATTTACAAGGCCAGCATTACCCTGAGACCAAAATCAGACAAGGACACTACAAGAAATGAAAATTTTAGGTCAATATCCCTGATAAGCATAGATGCAAAAATCCTTAACAAAATACTAGCAAACTGAACTGATAGCACGTTAAGAGGATCATACATCATGATTAAGTGGGACTCATCCTTACGATGCAAAGATAATTCACCATAAGCAAATCAATAAATGCAATACACCACATTAATGGAAGGAAGGAAAAAAACCATCTCATTAGATGCACAAAAATATTTGAGAAAGTTCAATATCCTTTCATAATAAAAGCTCTAAAAAATTAGGTATAGAAGGAATACGCCTTAACATAATAAAGGCCATTTATGACAAGCCTATAGCTAATGTCATAGTCAATGGTGAAAAGCTAAAAGCTTTTCATCAGGAACATGGCAAGAATGCCCATTCTCACCACTTCTGTTCAATATAGTACTAGAAGTCCTAGCCAAAGCAATCAGGCAAGACAAAGAAATAAAAGTCTTTCAAATCAGGAAAGAAACAAAGACTAATCTTTCATGGTGTCACTTATATGTGAAACCTAAAAACAAACCAAACCAAAAATGCTGAATTCAGAAACATAGAGTAGTGGCCCACTGATTGCCAGGACCTGAGATATGCAGAAAATGGGAGATGCAAGTCAAATGGCACAAACTTTCAATTATAAGATGAATAAGTTCTATGGATCTAATGTATAGCATGGTGACTATAGTTAATAACACTATGTTGTATACTTGAAAGTTCCTAAGAGAGTAAATCTTGACCATTCACACCACAAACATAATTTTAAAAGGTAACTATGTGAGGTGGTAGATGTGCTAAATAACTAGATTCTGAAAATAATGTCACAATGCATACACATATCAAATCGTCACATCGTGCACTTTAAGTACACAGTGAAACCTTGGATTGCAAGTAACATGTTCTGCGAGTGCTCCACAAGATGAGTAGTATGTGACACCAAACATCACGTGATCACAACTGAGCCAATGGTTCTTGAAATTTGCTTTGATATACAAGTGCTTTGGATGACAAGCGTTTCCAGAATAAAATATGCTTGCAAGCCACGGTTTTACTGTATACAATTTTGTCTATAAAACTGTATACAATTTTATTTGTCTCAATAAAACTGGGCAAGATCTAGTCTGCTGTTACTGTGCTGTTCTCATATACTACCCCTCTCTAACTTGGTCACTCTGTTCCAGCCACATCGGTCTCCTTGCTCTTCCTGAAACATGCCATGCTATTCCCATCCTAGAGGCTGGGAATGCGTAGTGGTGCCTCTGCCTGGGGGGATCCCCCCCTCAGTGAGCTGACTCTTATTTAGGTCTCACCTCTAAGGTCATTTCCTTCCTTGACTGTCTAATCTAAGGTGCCTCAGTCAACTTAGTCCCTCTCCAGAGGACTTGATGAGAGGATCTGGGCATTGGTGAAGAAAATATCACAAAATGCAGAGATTTAGCAAAAGGCCAGAGCCTTTGCATATTTTTGTTATGCCTTCATCTACCTCTAATAAAAACAGAATTCAAAAAAAAAAAAAAACAGAATTCAATTGCTCCTCTTTAAATGAATTTTTATGCTTCCCAAGTTTCGTTCCCTTCATCTTCCTGCTTTTATTCCAAAGAGTCTTGGGAACTGCTAAAAGACAGCACCTAGGTGGCTCAGTCGGTTAAGCGTCTGATTCTCGATTTTGGCACAGGTCATGATCTCACGGTTGTGCGATGGGGTTCTGGGCTAAGCATAGAACCTGCTTAAGATTGTCTCTCTCCCTCTCTCTCTGCCCCCACCCCTGTCTCCCTAAAAAACCAAAACCAAAACCAAATCTGTATGTGCCTTAACCCATTTAATACTCTTTAATACTCACAATAATCCTATGAGGTTATTCATTTTACTATACCTGTCTTATAAATGAGAAAATTGGGGAACAAGGATTATTACAAACTACCATAGTAGAGCTGTTAAGTCTACAGTCTAGTTGTTATCTCAGAATACAATGTGTCTGGTTGTTATCTCAGAATACAATGTCTGTGTGTCAATTAAAGTGCCAATTTATGTCAGAAATAGCAAGATGATCGTTGCAACGATAAAAAAATATGGCAGTCCCATTTAATCCTTTTTCAGTGCCATGCAGTGCACTTGATACTTTGCATATATGGCACCTGATTGTAATCAGAGCCTGAGAAGTCTGTTTCAATTATATCAATTTCACAGAGAAGGAAACAGAATAATCTTGCAGAAGGTCGCACAGCTAGTACATAATACCCATAGCAATGGCAGCAGGAGCATAAGTGGTTTCCAATGGGGATGGACGCAGACTTATTGGATCCAAGCAGGACGTTCAGTCTAATTTCACACACAACCTCTCTGGCACATTTGCCTGAGCTAGAAATCTTGGCTCTTCCTTCTTAAATACCATGATAACACTCTAAATACTCGGTAAGCAATCAATTTTGTTATTCTGTAGATCATATCACATCCCTTTATCTATCAGGGCTACCCAGCTAACTAAGTGCCTCTTTGCCTCTAAAAGGCTGTCAACCAGAGCCCTAGCACTGCCCTCATCTTCTGATGCAAGCCCTGCCTGGAATGGATTCCTCCAATGCTATGGTGAGATTTAGTTAGCATTGGCTCTTCCTCTGAAACAATTTATGCCTCCTGACTAAAAATAGGAAGGGGCTGAACAGACATGGATTTATAATTCTTGTAGGTTACCAACCTATGGTCTATTACACTAATGGAGTGAATATTTCCATTTATGTTATCAAAAAGATGTACTGATTGAACACGGTTCATTCCATTCTAACTTACTCATCATGCCATTTGTGTTCTTTGATATCCTATTAACAATATCTCATTTTGAAAAGTTTAAACTATACAGAAACTGTGGGGAATAATATGGAAATGTCCACAGAATACTAGAGATATTGAGAAAACGGAGTCTGGAACTAGACTGTGTGGGTTGGGATCCCAGCTGCATCCTTTCCTAGACTGTGTAACTTAGACATGTCATTAAATTTCAGTTCCTATATTTACCCACCTCAAAGTCACATGAAGCATTTTGAACAGTGAATGGCACAAAGTGAGTGCTCAATAAATATTAGCCTTTTGATTATTCTTATTCATAACCAAAGTATTATTCTGAAAATAAAGATATAATAGTCCAATAACCAAAGTATTATTCTGAAAATAAAGACATAATAGTCCACAGATCTACCTTTTGTTATTTCAAAGTCATAAATATTCATTCAACCCCCTGTAAATATCCCATTCCAAGTGCAAGGTATGTCTAAAACTTTAAAATTTTTATATGGCCAATGAATAATATGTACTGCCAGTCCTCAAAGTGCTTTTGATATAGAAATAGACAAAGGCAAAATGATAAGTACATAAAGAGGCATAATGCAAGGTGAAATATGTACTTAAGTATCTGAAAAGTGATTCTAGGTACCTTGCAATTACAAATGGACAATGAATCAAATATACCAAATACATACAAATCTAAATACACTGGGGATGACGGAGTTTGCATACTGAAAGGTTTCACGTGTTATGTGTCATTTGCCTTGATCCTTGAACAAGCAACAGAGTTCGAGAAGTTAGATAGTTTTAACAGAGATACGGGAGTCTGGTCTGATGAAGGAAAATAAAACAAGTTGGCAGAGCAAGGAGGCAGGCCATTAAAAATTGTGAAAAATGTCAGGAATAGTGAACTTTCTACTCCGGCAAAATTCTCAGACACATCAAGGCCAGGGGATGGTGAGATAGAAAGCTAAGAAGTGTGCCTGGGTGGCTCAGTCAGGTGAGTGTCTGACTTCGGCTCAGGTCATGATCTCACGGTCCGTGAGTTCGAGCCCCGCGTCAGGCTCTGTGCTGACAGCTCGGAGCCTGGAGCCTGCTTTGGATTTTAGATTTCCCTGTCTCTCTGCCCCTCCCTTGCTCACGCTCTGTCTCTGTCTCTAGAAAATGAATAAATGTTAAAAAACTAAAAAAAAAAAAAAAAAAAAAAAGAAAGCTAAGAGAATAGATTGGGGTCTTGTGGTTGAGGGCCTTAGATGCTAGGAAAGTCTATACTTAGCTCAGTGAGCAAATGCAAAGATCATGGCAGAGTTTGGGGTAGAATCTCAAATAGAAAGGAAGTCCCTCGAGAGCACAGTGTCCAGCTTAACACTGTTTTCTCAGCACCTACACTAACGCCTGGCTCACAGTAGGTCAATATTTGTTCAGGAAGCATTTGTCAAACGGATAATCAATGTCAGTCTTTAAACTATAACTATCGTTGATACTGTTGTTGTTATTCGTCAAGGTACAAAGTTTCCACTGAGTGACCTCAGGGAGTCCAATTTTAGCTGTTTATGATGCAAGAAGTCATTATTTTGAAGAGATGCCACTCTCAAATAATGATTTGAAAATCACTCTTCTAGTTTAATTATGTGTCTCCTTTTCCAGATGAGAAGACGGAGGACAAGTGAAGTGAAGGAACTCATCAGGCAGAGAACTCAATTGTCTGCCTTCCTAATGTTGAGGTCTCCACAGCCCCCAACTGCAGCATGTCCCAAAGAGTCTGCTGCGTGCAACTCCCACCAGATATGGCCATGAAGACATTGCGATCTCTATACACTGTTGGTGGAGTGTTAATTGGTACACCCACTGCGGAAAACAGGATGGAGTTTCCTCACAAAATTAATAGAACTACCATAAAATCCAGCAATCCCATCACTGGGTGTATATCCAATGGCAAGCACACACACACACAATGCAATGTGCACGCACACACACACACACACACACGCACACACACACACTGGAATATTATTCAGAGATAAAAAGAAGGAAATCCTGCCATTTGTGACAATATGGATGAACCTAGAAGGCATTATGCCAAGTGAAATAAGCCAGACAGAGAAAGACAAATACTCTACAGTATCACATACATGTGGAAACTTAAAGTTTTTAAAAAGTCAAACTTTTAGAGAGTAGAATGGTGCTTGCCAAGGACTGGCATGTGGGGAAAACGAGGGGATGTTAGTCACACAACACACACTTTTAGTTAAAAGAGACGAATAAATTCTGGGGGTGTAACATACAGCATTGTGACTATAGATATTATAACACTGTGTTGTGTACTTGACATTTGCTAGGGAGTAGGTCTTAAGTGTTCTCACCACACCAAAGAAAAAGGTAACTAAAGAGATGGATATTTGTGGTAATCATTTCACAATGTGCATGTATATACCAAACTATCACATTGTACACTTTAAATATATATAATTTTTGTCAATCGTCCCTCAGTAAAACTGAAAAAAATAAAGACCTTGCAAGTCCTCAGTGAAATAGTTACGGTTTTGTTCTGTTTTGCTTTGTTTTGTACTTAGGAAATGGAAAGGCAATGGCACGGTTATAATACATGGGTTAAAAAATAAGTTTCAGGGGCACCTGGGTTGGCTCAGTTGATTAAGTGTCTGACTTCGGCTCAGGTCATGATCTCACGGTCTGTGAGTTTGAGCCCCGTGTTGGGCTCTGTGCGGACAGCTCAGAGCCTGCTTCCGACTCTGTGTCTCCCTCTCTCTCTGCCCCTCCCCTGCTTGTGCTCTGTCTCTCTCAGTCTCTCAAAAATAAACGTTAAATAAATAAGTTTCAGTGTGCTATCCACATTTGGCCTGAATTATCCAATATTTTCAAGGGCAGAAAAGAGTATGTAGTTGTTGTGTGTTAAATATAGTTCATTCCTCAATAAATCTTTGAACACTCATTCGCTTTCTTCTAATTTGCCATGATTTCATTAGTACCGCAATAGAATATTTAGAGAACGAAAGCACATACTGGCAAATTTTGGGGGGGTGGTATTCTTCATCATGAGCTGTTACTCAAAAGTTGTATGCATTTAAAAACTGTTAAAGCTGTTTTGAAGATTTTTTTTTTTGCTTTTAAAAAATACCCTGCAAAGACTTCAAAATGTATACATTTACCTTGTCAAAAGATTAATTCTTAGCACAGAAAGAACACCCCCCTTTGCCTGGGCACAAGCTCAACACAGAGCATAAATTACAGTATCAGTGAAATAATCCTAATTCCAAGCAGGGCACAGCAAACTGCAACAGAGAAATGAAGAAAAAAATTCCAAACATGGAACGATCCATACAAAGAGAAGATATCACTCATCCTAAAGCCTTCCGACAGTACTCAATGGAAAAGAGTTTCCTATTAGTTCTGGAAACCATTAGATGATTACTGCGAAATGTATAAACAAAGAATTGAAAATCTGAGATCCACAGTAAGCAAAAGGCACCCAGTGAAAAATCAAGAAAGGAATAGAAGCATGAGCACAGGACTAATTTTACTTTACTTTATTTTAAGTTTACTTATTTTGAGAGAGAGAGAGGGTGTGCAAGAGAACAGGGGAGGCGCAGAGAGAGAAAGGCAGAAGATCCCACGTAAGCGCCATGCCACGAGCAGAGTCCAACACAGGTCTTGAAATCATGAACCGTGAGATCATCACCTGAACTAAAACCAAGAGTGGGAGGACGCTGAACTGGCGCCGAGCACAGGGCTACTTTTAATGTTAAGACAAGGATTCCTTGCTTACAGGGTCTGGGATCTCCACACGAGTTTGTGTTAATGGATAGCCCTTTCAAGAAGAGAGCACATCCCAGGCCAGAAGGCACAAAGATAATCCAAAGACAGCATGACAACCACGAACAAGCTGGCCGCCATAATCACAACCATCTTCCATCTTTTAAAGCTTATCCATGATTGTCATGATACTCACAGCTTGTCGCTAATGTGGACATTATGGGATAAGAGCGGGGCACTGGGCACAGAACATGGGCTCCAAATCACGCTAGCCTGATGATGGAAGGGATTCAACCTCTCTTTGCCTTAGTTTCTTTATCTGATAAGGAGGAGCAGTGACTTCCACAAGAAGTTGTTAAGGTGATTCATCTAGTTTTTATATGTAAGTTGCTTAGAATTGTGGTTAGCACATGGTTAACCTGTCAGTTGTTACCACAGTTTTACATAGTGACTACCCAGATATTGCCTCAAGAGTGACCATCACTTCTCTTCTGAACAAATGCAATTAACTTTATAACTGGTTTCCGAGCTTCCGTTCGGGTCACCTCAACAGCGTTCTTTTTCCAGCAGTGTTGTCTATGCACCACACTGCCTTATGGGCCTTACCTACACTAACTCACTTAATTTTGACAATATTCCTAAGAGATAGGCCCTATCATTCTTCCCATTTACAGGGAAGGGAATCAGTTCTTTAAAACGTGGGGGAACTTGACCAAGGAGGAACTGTACAACAATCTTAGTCATGCTGTTTCCATAGTGCTTTAATGCTTCAGCAATCCAGTAATTAATTCTTAGGGCTTTATGCAAGAAAATAAAGCAACAGAAAATAGATGTCTAAAGGCATTCATTAAAATGTTAACTATAATTGGGAAATGTCAGCAAACAATTTAAATGTCTCCAAAGCGGTGAATAGTTAAATAAATCAGACTATATTAATACAGTAAAATATTAAGCTATCGTTAAATACATGTATTAAGATTATAGAGCATCATAGACAAGTACTTGAAGTGCATATGTGGGATAGGAATGGTTTCAAGCCAAATTGCCCACTGTAGGAATTCAGAAATGTCTGAGGGTAGGGCAGGCAGTGTCTAAAGTCTATTTGAATGAGTGCATTGAATGGCCTGGACTCGAGAGGTCTTTTTTCTTGAGTTCGCACGGACACTGAGGTGTGCCGCCATGGGCATTTGGGAGAGGAACCATTTCTCAGGGTGGATAGTACAGGAACCTACAGCGGGCCCTTAGCGTGGCCCCATGAACTCAGGCCTGAGCCCTGCTGAGAGGCTGCAGGAAGAAAGTTAAATAAGTGCTCCATGAAGAGCTCCCCTGTGCCACGTCCAAACATTTCCACTGAGCTCCACCCTGCTCCCTGCACCCTTTGCCTCCAGAGCTCCGACACCCATGACTGCTTCAGGCTTACCTGCCAGGTCCCCTTGGAAGTCTTGCCTACTGGCCCATCTGGGTTAGGACTCCTTCCTCTGTATTTCCCCATATCATAGTACCCATAACACATCACTATTATTTCATGAAAGTTTTTAATTTATTTTTTAAATTCAAGTTTAATTGACGTACAGTATTACATTAATTTCAGGTTTACAATATAATGATTCAACAATTCTATACATTTCTCAGTGGTTATCAAGATTTAAGTGTATATAATTATTTAATTTCTATCACATTCTACACCGGCAAGTCCTAGAGGGCAAGGACGTGTCTGTTCCTGTTCTGTAAGCAAGGACAATATCTGTCTTGTTCAGTGTTGACTCCAGCTCCTAGCACAGTGTCTGGATCAAAGTGGGTCATCAGTAAGACATTTTTAGTGTAGGTAAATTCTTCACCGATTCAAAAGCCATACTGGAACGCATCGAAAATATTTACCGAAGCTGCCACCCAAAACTACATTCTAAAAATCTTCACACACCGAACTTCCCTATGTTTCGCTAATCACCAATTAGCGGTCACAATTACCTTTTAGATTTGCACAGGAAAAGCAAATAATTCTAAATAAACCAAAACCAAGCAAACTCCACCCCATTTTTCACTCTTGTCTTCTCTGTCCTCTTTCCTATCTGAGGCCTTCAGCTTTGAAGAGAATAACTCCAGGTACTTTCTAATGTAAAGCATAGTAGCTTTTATTGCTGGCCCCAATTTAGCAGCTCAAACATACTACCCCAATCGGTTACAAGAGGTTAGGCAATTTTACTGCTAGAGTAACAAAGAATCCTTCCTCCTTTCAAGATTGGAATGGGGGGGGTGGGCAGGTAAGGGGTGTGGGGGTGGTGTTAATCAAGATAAGATGACAGATGTTGCTGCAACAAATACGACTTACTCTTGGACCAGTCAATCACCAGCTAGGACGTTTTCTGCTAAGCGGTGACGCAGGGGCTCAGGCTGCTTGCATTCTGGGGCTCATTGTTGCCCTGGCATCAAATAGCAAGTGGGAGGTTGAGAGCAGTGTGTGGAGAAGGCACGCCCCCAACCGGAACCTTCAACTTTGGGCTGTATGTGACACTCAAGACTCCCACTCACGTTCTAATGGCCAAAACTAGTCACATTGACAACCTAATTGCAAAGGAAGCTGGGAAATGTAAAAGTAAAGATGATCATCAGTGAGCATTAACAGTCTCTTCCAAATGGGGAAAGGGAGAAGCCCAGCATATGTTTAATAGGTTTGCCCTTGTCATGGTAATACGGTAGACAAGAGTGACATTTTGTTTCCATCAATATTATCTTACTAATATTTTCTTATTAGAACCTGATTTTTAAAACATATTAACAATATAACAAAGGATTTTGAGGACTATTGGGTTTCCCTGATAACCAAATCTGAGTACAAACCAGTCAGACTCACTCTCACTGCAGAGAAAATGGCAGTTTTAGGAAATGAACAGTAAAACATAATTGACGGCCATGTTAATTAAGGATAGAGGCCAGTGTATGGTTATCTATTGGTGCGTAAGAAATTAATTCAAAACGTGAAGGCTGAGACAACAAATATCTCAAAGTATCTGTGTCCCAGGAATTTGGGCCCAACTTACCTTCTGCCTCTTGTTCAACGCCTCTCGTGAGGTTGCAGTCCAGCAGTCAGTTGGGGGTCACATCTGAAAGTTCAACTGGAGAAGAAAGGAGTTCATTTCCAAGCTCCCTCACACGGTTGGTGGCAGACGTCGGTTGTTTGGAACAATGGGCCTCTCCAGACGGCTACATCACAACATGGCAGCTATCTTCCCCCAGAGTGACTGATCCAAGAGAGAGTGAGAGAAATCACCAAAGTCAGAAGTCACTATCTTTTACAACTTAATCTCAAAAGTGACAGACCATAACTTCTGTGCGTTTTATTTGTTAGAAGTGAATCAATAAGTCCAGGCCACGCTCAAGGGGAGAGTATTACACATGAAAGTGAATGCTAGCAGGGTAGGATCACTGGGGACCCATTTTAGAGACTGTGTGTCACAGTAATTTTTAGTAAAAACAAAAAAAAATTTAATAAATCCTTTTTTCAAACTTATATTTGAAACTACAGTTTTAATACTGTCTCTTCTGGGACTAGAAGCAAATAATTTAGTTAAATATTGCAGCCTGGAAGTTAAAATAAGCATTGTTGAAGTAGCAATAAAAGCATATATTACAAACTTTATCTGAAATAAAACTCATGTTTTGAGAGTTTTTCAATATGTAATTTATAGCTCTTATCCTAACTTATAATTGTGCTCTTTGCTTTCTAGATAGAGACCTTGAAAAGAAAATCTTTCCAATATTGCTGCCTCGGGAATATGAAGATAAGAAACCATTTTTTGACTTGACATTTAGCTGTGAAAAAACATTCCCCTTTTGAGAGGCATTTCAAATTTCCTGTTCAAACAGGTTTCCTTCAGGGCACTATGAGGTGAAAGCCCACCATGCTATAAAAATCCCATAAGGATTTTCCTGACACTTTGTTTGATTCTTGGATCAGACAACAGAACAAAAAGCAACTCTGGCCAAAAAGAAGTGTGCTCTCCTTTGCCAAAGAACCTTCCTTTGAAGGGTCACTAGAGTAGCTCACATTTAAAAATTTTTTTTCAAAAGTCACAAAAGCACCATTCTCAGAAGAGAGAATTATAATTCCATGGGCAAAAACAGGAAAACAGTGCCCAAAGTCACTTAATGACTAGATAAGCAAAAGATTTCAGTTTCTTAATAAGACTTTACTGAAAGGGGCGCCCGGGTGGCTCAGTCTGGGGAGCATCCGACTCTTGATTTCAGCTCAGGTCAGGATTGCACGGTTTGTGGGATCGAGCCCCGTATTGGGTGTGGGGCCTGCTTGGGATGCTCTGTCTCCCTCTCTCTCTGCCTTCCCCTGTTCGTGCTCTCTCATTCAAAAATACATAAACATTTAAAAACAGACTTCACTGAAAACAAAGATGTACACATGGAATTTTTACCCTGCAGCGTTTTCATTATTCAGCCGATCTCGATCCTCTTTCCAAAACAGAGTTCTGACTGTGTCCCCCACCTCCCTGCTGTTCTCCACTCAGCAGCACTTTTAACACAGGCCTTCTGACTCCTGTCAAATGCAACATAGAACACCAAGAAGTCATAAAGGGAAATATAGATGCATGTAGTTACATAATTCAAGATGATAAAACTCACCGTATAAAAACTATAGATTTTATCTCTTAATATAGCCTCATTTACCTGTCATCCATAAAAATGATCAATATTATGTCTGTATCTTCCTTCAGGTCATTAATAACATCACTAACCAGGGCTAGGCCAAGGCCAATGTCCTACATCATGCCACCAGCTTCCTGCCCCACGGTGCCATTGTTTCTTTAATCAGAACCATCTGAGCACAGCGGTTCACCAGCAATTAATCTACCCAATTGTACAGACATCTAGTTTGCATAGTTCCATCTTAGCAGTGAGATCCTGAGAGATCTACTTAAATGACATGATGAAGTGCAGATAGTTTTCTATATTTCTTTCAAATGCCAGTTTTGCAATTTGACCAAAGATGGAAAATAAATCAGTTTTATACAGATTGTTCCTAATCAATGCATGCTGCCTCCTTTCCTTTGTGTTCAAAAAACCTAAAACAAACAAACAGGAAGCCCTTTCAGCTCTACCTCCAAGTTCATTCCTAATATTGCCTCTTTCTCCTGCCCGAATCACTACTACCCTGGTCCAAGTCACCTTCATCTTCAGTTTCAGTTGTTTTTTATTTTTAAGTTTATGTATTAATTTTGAGAGAGAGAGGTGGGGAGAGGGTCAGAGAGAGAGAATTCGCTGTGTATGCAGCGCCCTACGGGGGGCTGGATCCCACGAACCATGAGATCATGGCCTGGGCTAAAATCAAGAGTTGGACGCTTAACTGATTGAGCCACCCAGGTGACCCTTCACTTTCAGTTTTGCTCCCACAATACAGAAACCAAAATTAGCATTATAAAAGTCCTACCAATCCATTTCACTGGTCAAAGTCAGCTGTCATCAATCATGTTTGAATAAAGTTTCAAGTTCTGACTATGACCTACAAGTCCCCATATAATCTGACTCCCTGTTTGACTTCATCTCCCACTCTCCCTCTCTTAACTCCATTCCAGTCACCAGGGCCCTGCGATTCTCCAAATATACAAAACGTATTCCTGCTTCAGTGACCTTTACGTGCTCTTCCTTCGTAGATAGCTATACTCCAAGAAGAACTTATTCTTATTGTGTTTCAAGGGCATAATATTCCCTACCTTCCGCACCTCTATTGTATTCGCCTAGAAAGCCCTGAGTAGCAAGTAGCTCATTATGCAAATCATAGGCAGGGCTTATCACCTCATCTTCTATTTTAGAATCATAAGTAGAATCATATGATGTAATTAAATAATAGTGCTCAAATGACATGAATTACCAGAAGAAAATATAGTGAAAAAATAGACAAAAAAAAAGATACTTAAATGGCAAATCTTTAATTCATTTGATACAAATAGCTCCTATTGGAGCCACTAAATATTGTATGATTTGGGCCACAATTTATACATGTGATATATGTGCATGATATAATTGATCATGTAATATATATTTAGTCAAATGCATACATCTATGCATATATAGCTAACTAAATAAATACATTGAATAATGTGGCAATTGGGCTCCAACATATATAGCATCCTTTTAAAGGAGGATGCATTTTAATATTAATTATAATAGAAATAGATGCAGCAGTGTGCAAGGCTTAATAGCAAACATATTAATATTTTAATAAAGAATTGTAATAGTCAATTTGGGTTAGATAAAACTCAAAAATTATTATAATTTTTTCAAATTAATAAAATTATCTCCAATTTTTCCACCACTCTGGCTTATTAATTCATTGCTCATTCTTTTTGGGAAGTGCTAAACATCATGCAAATAAACTCACTGCAGCCACATCGGGTCTTCAGAGAGCGTGCAGGGTGCAATGGAGGAAAGAAAACATCTAAGAGTCAGAATATTTGGTTTCCATTTCTTGACATACCATTAGCTTGACATGAAACATTTAACAGATTGATCTAATTCTTGGATTCTGTTTCCTTGTTTCTAAAATGAGGTCACTAATATCTGCCTTCCTTCCCCCAGAAGGTTTTTATTTGCATAAAAATTAGGTGTAGTAAATATCTTTCATTAACCTCGACGGAGAGGCAAATGTGTATGTGACTAACAGCTCATCTGCAGGAAAAACTTACAATTAGATACCTACACATGATGTTCCCCTGATATCATGCCAAGTTTTAGTATCTATCAGTCTTAGAATGTTTAAGGGCTAAAAACTTAAAATATATAAAAAGCATCATGAACCATGGTCAGCAAACAGCTCTGTATGTTCATCATATTTAATCATTGCACCATTTCTTGATTTTGTATTTGTTAATTCATCAAATATTTAATCAGCAACTTTCAGTAAATCATTAGGAGACTGGACTCGTGTTTATTTCTACTCTTTGAAACTTGCTCTGTGGATTCCCGAAAAGCTCAGATTCGGAGGCAACACCTATAGCAGAAGGTCATAGGAGAAGCAGGATTGAAATCAGGATTGTCTGAAATTCTGTACACAGAAGACTCAAGACTTGAACTCACCCATACCTTTCCTCTCTTCAACTCCATACACCCTTCCCTTGGACAGTGCACTATAGGTATTGATTTGGGGGTAACCTTTAAACAAACATCAGGCTTCCCACACAATCACCCTAGAAGGAAGCACACCATCTGACAAGGCTTGCTCATGCCCACAGAGCTCCCAGTTCACGTGCAAGTAATTACCCTTCAACATGAAAATAAATGGAATCCTCTCACGTCAAAGAGAAGAAAAGAGAACAATTCAGAACAGAAAAACATTTCAAAGCTTAAACAAAACGATCTATTATTGCTACCCTCAGAGAAACAAAGGAAGATTTTGTAATCACTCATTCATGAAGATAGAACAGGGAGCTATAAAAAAAATAACCAGACGACAAAAAAGAACTCTTAAGAATGTATGCCTTAAGATGCACGTGTGTCCATGTGTATATCTCTAATTTGAAAGTTTATTAAAAAGATGAGACAGTAATAAAGCTTAAATTTATTGCCCAAAAGGAGAATAAAAAGACAAGCACAGATAAAGGAGAGAAAAGAAAAAACGAATAGCAGCGCCTGGGTGGCTCAGTCGGTTGAGCATCTCACTCTTGATTTCGGCTCAGGACATGATTTCATGGTTCGTGAGATTGAGCCCCACATCAGGTTCTACACTGTCAGAGTCACTTACCACTCTGCTACCCATCTTTGAATCTCCTGCTTGGGATTCTCTCCTCTCTCTCTGCCCCTCTCCCACCTCCCCGCCCCCCACCCCACGTGAGTGCTTTCTCTCTCTCAAAATAAATAAACTTAAAAATATAAAAAAATAATAAAAGGTACAATATCTTCCTAGTAAGATTCTAGACAGGACATAAAATGGGGAAGAAATTATCGGATAATTTTCGGGAATATTTCCTACAACCGAGGACTTCTGTTTCCACTCTGAACACGTCTGACACAACGTCTTCATTTCCGACTGCAGTTGTGATAAAGTATCACAAACCTGATGACTCAAAACAACACAAACATACCCGCTTATATTTCTGGAGGCCAGAAATCTGAAATCTGTTTCACCGAGCTAAATTCAAGATACTGGCAAGGTTAGCTCCTTCTGGAGTCTAGGTTCCTTGCCTCGTGACTCCTTCGTCATGTCACTACCTGTTCCTCCTACAGTCAAACCTCCTATTTATGTAGTCAAGAAAGTAAGAGAGGGGGTGTGATTAAACTTTATTTTCTTGTCTTTGCAATAAACATTCAACTTATATATGCACAACTGACATGTGTGTATCTGTACACACACACACACACACACACACACACACACACACACTCCTAAGGGTTGTTTTTTGTCTTCCGATGATTTTTTCTAGTCCCCCCACCCCTCCCCCACCCTGTTCTTTTATTCCGTGGTCATGTTTGTGACACTTTGTTACAACCGCAACAGCAGTTGTACAATGGATCTAGACAGCAACCAGCACAGACTGAAGCACAAGGGACAAGAGCTTTGCTGGGAGGGAGGATTCCTAGAAAATAAAAAGAACTGAGAGAGTGACTGAAACTATATTCTAGAAATGGGGGGAAAATATTAAGAGGAATGTTACAGAAATGTGTGAGAGTTTGGAAAACTAAAGGTACATGGAAAACTAAGCTAGTGGGAAAAATCAGGTGTATTCCATGCCCAGCAGCACAAAATGCTTTAAGAAAAGGACTTAGATGATTGTACACTACATAGTTCAGCAGCGAATATTTACATAGTGATAATAGAAACATGAGCTACAATTTTAACCAAAGACTGCGATATAAATATATTAGGATGGGGCTTCTGTGGGGCTCAGTCGGTTAAGCGTCCAACTCTTGATTACGGCTCAGGTCATGATCCCGCGGTGTGTGAGTTCAAGCCCTGCATGGAGCTCTGTGCTGATTGCTCGGAGCCTGGTTGGGATTCTCTCTCTCTGTCCCTCCCTCACTTGCACTCTCTCTCTCTTTCCAAAATAGATAAATAAACTTAAAAAAAATTAAAAAATATATATGGATAAGGGTAAAGAAATGAGGGTTGTGACATGTAGGAAAATGCACAAATTATGCCAATACTTGATAATCCAGCAAGTAGCAATAGAAGCTAATTATTTTAAAAAATGGAGGTAAATTCCAGAAGAATGAAAAGACTTTTAAAGCACTTGTCTCTGACGTGTGGGGCTGGAATTGGAGGGGAGTGTGACAAGGGACTGCTCTCTTTTGTTGTAAGTCCTTTAGGACCATTTTATGATTGGAAACAATGTGCATGGATTCTTTTAGGAAATGAAAGTAAACAACCCCACCAGCAAACATTAGTGGAGTACTTACTCTGAGTCAGGAACCAGGCATTGTGACTCCACATTTACATCCCACTGCATGGGCCTGTTGCCAGTGCTGTTGAAACCCTGGGCTCCAAAGAGCTCAGTTTCATAATACAATATGTGAACAAATATCTTATGACCTAATATTCAGGAGGCATGTCTTATTCCAAAACGCAGCTTGTAGCTTATATTATAGTAATCTGCCAGATTGTATAGAAATTATTCAAATCCCAAAATAATCTATAAATTGTACCGAAAGCAAAGCTTTGCGTCTATTCTCTCTACTAAAGCACATTTACCAGAGCTTCTGAGAATCAATAAGCTTAACTGATTTCACATTTATAAGATTTTATTGCACATTAAAACAGTTTGGCTTGCTACGCTAATCTTAGAAGCAGTTTCGCATCTTCTAGTTACACTGCTGAGGTTCTTCTAACTTCTAGCCTCGTGTCAGTAACAACAGCTGCTGAGTATTGAGCATTGGTTCCACGCCAGGCAGCGAGCTAAAAGATTTAATGCATCATCTCCATAGATCCTCACACAGTCCAGTGAGGGAAGGACTATAATATTCCCATTCTAAAGACAAAACTGATGTTTAGAGGAATTAGATAGTTGCAGAGTCAAATAGCTAGTGAAAGGCAGAGTTGGGATTGGTACCCAGGTTGCAGGACTCAGGGGGAGACATGTGGAACTATACTTCCTACTATGCTTTCCCAACAGTTCCGTGCCTCTCCACCACCTACAACATCAAGTTTGAACCCTGAGTGGCTGGGTTGGTTCACAAATGTGGGAACTTCCCGGGTGAAATCTGAGCCTGGCCCCCGTATGTAAAGGGCGAGGAGAGCGCGAAGAAGGGGCAGCCACTCCACATGGGTACGTGGCAGGTTTAATAAGCGAGGGGACTTACATACAAGGCTTGTACGAGGCCAGGTTCAGATTTCACCAGGAAGCTCCCACGTTTGTGTACATCTTGGCACCACACACCAGAATTTTGAAACTTTATGCGGCTGCCTAATAGGGTCCAGTTACGCACCCCGTCTAGATGGTCTCAACAACGCATCACTATCTCAAGTCTGTGTCCTTGCGACAGCTTATGAGGGCAGGAAAAGCAAGTGAGACACACATTCCAAGGACAGGCGAGAGCGTGAGGAGCCTCCGAGTGCCCTGGGCCAGCTCATGGGTTACTGGAAGTCACATCCTCTCCAGTGACTTCCTCCAACAGGCCCAATTGCTCTGGTCTGACCTACATGCTCAACTTCTATGTAATGCATCTCACCAGCCCAGTGTCCCATTACATGTCATTCTCATATCCATCTGTATAGTTTCTAAAAATTCTTCTCAATGAGAAACCACATTCTTTCTCTATTCAAGTATTGCCCTTCCTACAAATTTCACCTATTGCGGGAATACTTAGTGAGCTATTCCATTCCACCATGATGTCTTCGGTTTTTAAAACACATAATGTTAGTCACTCAACTACTGTCTCACATGGTATTTATCTAAAAATATGTATTACATGTTAACTAAAACGTAGACTCTCATAGGTGTTCAATTGTATGTCCCCTACAGAATTCAGGGGAAACTACAGCATATAATATGTATCCAATCAGTATTCATTCATTTGAACTGGTCAAAGGGTAATACTGACAGAGTATTTTAGTATTTTATGTACGTTGTTCGTTTTGGTTAAGATATGGAGATAGAGATAGATAGAGGGATAGATAGAGGGATAGATATAGATATGAGGGAAAATAGAATGATTTGGTGTTTTTTTCAATATAACAATGACTCCCAAATTATTATAGACAACATATTCTAAAATTTAGAGCTGCCAAGAATTCATTTCTCCAGCCAGGTTTCCAATATCTAGAACTCACTAGCATTCTCAAAATAAAAACCACATACCTGAGAAATGAAAGAGGCCTCAGAGTGTACCCAGCCTACCTTCCTATCTTGAGCTGAAATTCCATTTCCAACATCCTGCCTCTGCTGGAGTGACGAGGTCATTTCTACTTGCTTGGTCCATTGTCACATGGTTCTAATTGCTGGTTTTAATTATTAGAAAATGGTCACTGTACTTTGTCGTCAGTGACCTTGCCGCCACCGCTTTCACATAGAGTATTTCTTGAAAGTCAAATGCTCTTCCATATCACCCCACTTACTGCAAAACACTGGCAGCACTGGCCGCATGGTGATTTTGCAGGAGACACTGAACATCACCGGCATTTCTTTTGCTCTTTGGTTGACATATTTATTTTAGGAAATGCTTCAGACAATATGATAAAGGTTCCAGACAGGAGGCCCATTGGCTTCCCTTATTGGAAAACAAAGCATATGTGAGGTCAAAAAAGCAGTCGAGATTTCTCTGCAACTGTACTAATGAGAAATGACAAAGGCTGAAATACACGATGGAAAATAAATAGCACTGGGGGACGGGTTCAACATCTGATTAAATAGAGTATTTGCTTTTCTTTTGGCTGTATATTTCCAGGCTACAGATAAAAATATAGTAATTTTATGTAATTGTGAAAAGGTCATCTGGCTAATTTTATTTCAAGCATAAGGAAGTGGAAAGAATACTTAACCTTCATTTGTTGCTAATCATATTGCTTCATAATATTGCTGGAAGGAAAACCTTATCAACCAGGGGCAATAACTAAAAAAATGTGTCCCTGAAATGTCTCGGTATCTTTTGTCCTTCATCTACTTTATGTCCCAACATATACCTTTATATTAATGAAAAGGTCATGTTACAGTAATTAGCAGTAACATTTATTTAAAGCATATATTAATGTCCTATAAGACTTATACAACTTTTGATAAGTGCAGCAGTGAACATTTTAATTGTACCATAAATACCATATGGAGCAATAGATTGCCCAAATGATCAGTTTTATCTTTCAGCTGGAATTTGTACAATGCTAGAAAATGTAAAACCTAAAATTGGCATCATAATTGTTACCGCGTTATGTAGTCACCTTAATTATACTCACCATGCAACTGGCAAACTATATAATTACTATTATTCGGGAGATTGTTTGGCCAAACAGTCTGTTTAAAAGGTAACTTCCCTTTTCTATCATATTTCATCTCAAAGCACAATTGTCTGCGGCTTCTTTGTGAATGTGAAGGGTTCAAAACAACTGACTTAGGAATGAAAAGATGGGAAACCAGAGGGTCTTTTAGAACTTACTGGAACTCTATGCTGTTTGTGTAGCAGGGGAGTTGTAGGAGTATCTGCATGGACTGAACAGTTCTTTTCTAGTGAGACAGTGTGTGACACATAGCTTGTCAGAAATCATCTAGGAACAAACTGTGTCACAACAGCTCTCCACTACATCATTGTGCCGCTGTTTCAAAAAAGATAGTGCAATACCATTCTCTGATAAAAGGCACCAAGGATCCTTGGAGAGATAGCTGATTCCAGGAATGCCCAGGAAATATACAAGATGAAGCTGGAATATCTTGTAGTGCCAGAAAGTAAAAAGTACTAAAATAAAACACACACACACACACACACACACACACACACACACACACACACAAAGAGGAAGTGGGTATGCCATAGGGACACTGCAGTCAACTAAAAGAGCTCCCAATGGCTAAATGTGGATACTACACTGTCAGGGAGGGGGGAGCATAATGCATCATTCTTATTGGGGTGCCCATAGTGATCTCCTTCCAAAGAGTCTAGTATAGAAAGGGAAAAAAGAAGAGTGACTTTACAGTAGAGAACTCTTCCAACCACTGGCTCAGCTAGGTGGTGAAGTCCAAGACTTACAACGATAAGTCATGTTGATATGCTGTAATAAAAATGGCCCTCTCTATTGTCTTCCTCTCTAAAACCCATAACCCTAGTCGAATCATGGGGAAGACACCAAATACTAACTGAGGAACATTCTAGAAAACACCTGATTAATGTTTTTCAAAACAGCCAAAGGTCATCAAAAACAAAGACTATCTGAGAAACTTTCACAGACAGAGGAGCCTAAGGATAGGATTCTTTATGGACTTAAAAAAAAAAAAAAAAAAAAAAAGGTAGCCTTTGTCCAATAGTTTTCCCAAGGATAGGATTAGGCCCCTGCTGATCTGGTAAAAATTGTGAGAGGAAATCTTTCTTCTGCCTAAGAAAATTAAAACCAACCTCAAACCCTTTGGAGATACAAACTCTGTACTCTTCCTTATAGGATTGATTAATAAACAGATTCTTTTATCAGAATTTTAAGCTCTTGCTTCTTACAGGATCTTGGTGGATAAAAATTATCATTCAATGAAAACATATTAAGCACTGTGTTACGCACCAAGTATCCAAAGCAGAATAAGACAATCCCTACTCTCAAAAGTCTTAGAGTCTGACATGGGAGGCATATAGACAACTGTATATAAAATAGGTGCTTTACATAAGAGACTGTTAAAAACTGAGAACAAACTGAGGGTTGATGGGGGGTGGGAGGGAGGGGAGGGTGGGTGATGGGTATTGAGGAGGGCACCTTTTGGGATGAGCACTGGGTGTTGTATGGAAACCAATTTGTCAATAAATTTCATATATATAAAAAAAATAGGTGCTTTAATTAGAACACACTCAAATTTATACATGAGTGCAAACAAAAGAAGAAAATTCTACTGGTTCTAATGGCAGGGGAAGTTTTATACCAGAAATGACATTTGCATTGTGCCTTAATGAATGAGGATGAATTTTCCAGGAGATAAGGAATATTGTGCAAGGATCTATTGGTTGTTAATAATTAGGGGGGGAGGGAGCTTGGAGGTTTGGAATGAGAAAAAGGTACGTAGATAAGCAGGAGCAGATGCTCTGATGATGCAGACTTGAAATAGAAAGGATGTGAATTTCTGACTTGTAGGTAGTAAAAGAGCCGAGACATGCATGAGCGATCGGAGCTCGCATTCTGCCTCTGTATTTTAAAACACCCATTTTATTAGACAGCATCCTGACACAATGGAGAAGTTATTTAGCACTTTTTAGAATATGTAACTCAGTTCTAAAAAATTATCACACAAAACTATTTAAAATGTTGCTCTAATCAAGACATTTAATACATATTTTGACAGTCCCATTCCTTGGTGGATAATTCGACTTAACCAGTCTCATTGTTAGGATATTATTTATTCTTCATTAATTCTTAATACCTATGCACTTATTAGAAACATTATGCTATAAATTATTGAAAAGCCATAGTGTGCAAAATAAAACTTGAAAAGCCACTGAAGCGTCCCGGCTGGCTACTAAAGTATTAATAATAAGTAAAGGGGGCAGGGAGAGGAACCCTAGCATATGATAAAGGAAATCCAAAAAGATCAATCCAATTTTATGAAAATGGGTCTCTCTCCCCAGGCTTGGGGCTACACACAAAAGAAGAGGGAGCCACGTTGGTCATTCCTTGAATATGACCCCACGTAGCATTTTTCTCACCTGGACCAGCAAGACACAGCAGAAAGCACCTGGGACTGAGTTGAGTCCTGATCTGAAAGCCTGGTGTTAAGGACCCATCGTGTCCCTGCTCCCATCCCCAAGTCTCTAATTTCTTTAACTGTCAAGGAATCAAGGAAACCAGTTGGAAATGATCAATAGTTCCAACTTTTTTTTTTTTTTTTTTTTTTTTTGGAGAACTCTTTTCTTTTTCCTAATAGACTTTTGCAAAGCTCCGTGACATAAAAATAAAACACAGATCAGCATTCCGGGTATTAATTTATCTTACAAGTTGAAATGGATGATAATTATAGATCATAACATGGGCCAAAAAGGGCAGTGAGGATCTTTTAATCATACAAAAAATTGAAATCATAGGTGACAGAAAATTGTAATCGAATGTCACTTCCACAGGAGCTGAGGTTGTGTGGGGCACAGTTTGGAAACGCCTGCGTTAGATGTGCCCCCCAAAGGGGGCTTGAGTATTCAGTTGGTGATGGCCGCTGCTACGGAAATAGGCTTGTGCAGCATTTCAGAGCATGGACTCTGGAGCTGGCCAATATAGATTTGAACCCTGCTTCTGCTGCTGTCCAGTCACACGAACTTAGAAAAATTGCTTATCATCTGTGTGCCTCAGTGTCCTTGCTTATAACATAAGGATGATGAAACATATGCCTTGGAGGGATGTTTTAAACATTTAATGATAGTGCAGGTAAAATACCTGTCACATAGAAGCCCCATATAAATGTCAGTCGTTGATATCAGTTCCTTGGCCCCTCAACATGCTAAGACACTTTAGTTGCTAACTTTGTCAGTCTCAGTACCATCTGCATGTAAGTCTCAAGTCACTGCTATTGACAGCTTCCTCCAGAACCTCCGTAGATCAAATTACATTTAGTAGAGCAGGTATGGGTGAGGACCTACTGAAGGCAAAGTACTCATCTAGGCACAAACCTAGCTGGTCAGGCATTTGTTTGTGTATGAACACTGGTTTTGGTTTGTTTCTAGTATTTGTTCCCCTGACTGCGAGATGATTATACGATGCTCCCCTCACCATCTAACCAAGCCATGTGATGTGACAGAATGGTGCAAATAAGGGCTGCTCTTTAGCCTGGGCCCCCAAAACAAAGAAGACACAGAGGAGAGTCATAGCCAATCCATGGATCACATGTACCGTTACTAAGAAATGGCCTTGAGCTATCATAAGCCACCAGGATTTTGGAGTTGTTTGTTACAAGATCATAAAACCTAGCAAAAACAAAAAGAAAAACAACAACAACAAAACCCTAGCTGATACAACCACTATCAACCATATATTGAACTGCATTATACTTCAATATGTCAATGGCATTATTCTGAATGGTTAGGCAAGATTCTTTTTAAAAATTTTTTTTTAACATTTATTTATTTTTGAGACAGAGAGAGACAGAGCATGAACAGGGGAGGGGCAGAGAGAGAGGGAGACACAGAATCTGAAACGGGCTCCAGGCTCTGAGCTGTCAGCACAGAGCCCGACGCGGGGCTCGAACTCACGGACTGTGAGATCATGACCTGAGCCGAAGTCGGATGCTTAACCAACCAAGCCACCCAGGCGCCCCTAGGCCAGATTCTAAAATTGAGTAATCTCATGCCTGGGCTTAAAAGCTTTTGAGGCTTTTTTTTTTTTTTTTTTAAACATCGTGCAAGTCTAAACTCTTCATCGTGGTATTCAAGGCTTTCTATAACCTGGTCCCAACTTTTCTTTTTGGAGCCCTGTCTCCTTTTCACTTGCCACATTTCCTTTTCTTTTTGCCGTTTCCCCACCCCCATCCCCCCCCCCCCCTTTGCCACCCTCCAACATCATACATTGAACAGTATAGTCACTAAGCACCCTGGCCATTTTTAGGTTCTTTCACATTTCCATGGTATTTGAAATCCCCTCACTCTCTCATTTCCTGATAAAGCTCCTTGAATACCCTAGGGCCCAGATCCAGTGACATCCCCAGGGCAGATGTCATTGTTCCCTCTTCTCCATCTCAGGAAGCTGAATTTAGAAGTTTACCATGGGATTAACTCATGGAAGATAAAAGTCTGTCCCCTCTCTGGACTGTGAGCTCCTCGAGAACAGGGAGGGTATATTTATTCATCCCAATATTCTGAAGACCCCTGAGCTTGCCAATTAATAGATGAGACAGTGCTTGCAGGCATGCAGATGTGAAAAATAAAATAATCCAGGGAGCTCTATGACTCACAATTTGTAAATTAATTTGGTTCAGTCACAAATGTCAGTTAATATCCATCTGTTAGCGGCGTTGCCTAAAGAAGAATGGAGACATCAGTAACATCGGTAGGTAGAGAAGACGCTCTACATACAGCTGAACAGTGAAAAAAAGAAACGTAAATATGTACAATTCCATAGCATCCCAATCTGCCATGAGCACCGAGGTCACTGGTGGTTACATATACTCCCTCTCAACTCTGTCGAGGAACATTAAAGGGCTCCTAGCTGTGGGTAGCAAAGGGAGTTGCATGGGCAAGAACTCATCTGGGGCCATGGCTGCCCAAATTTAAATACAACCAGAACAGGGCTTACACTGAAGACGCTGTGAGGTCTTGCAGGTGCTTAGGACCTTCCTGCTGCCAAATGTTTCACGCCCTCCTTTACCCGAGTGAAGGGAAGTGGGTGGGCAAAAATGGTACCTGTTTTCGTTTCCCCCTCTACCAGAGATGAGCAAACCTCTTCTGTAAAGGACCAGACAGTGAATGTTTTAGGCCCTTCTGGCCATACGGTGTCTGATACCACAACACAAGTCTGCCACCCTAGCGCGACACAGGCAATAGGTAAGAGAATGGGGGATGGGTGCGTTACAAAAAAACCTTCCTTGATGGACAGCGACATTTGAATTTCATAAAATTTTCATGTGCCACAAAGTATTATTTTTTATGTTTATTTACTTTGAGAGAGAGAGAGAGAGAGAGAGAGAGAGCATGGGGGAGGGGCAGAGAGAGAGACAGAAGGAGAGAGAGAATTCCCGGCAGGCTCCATGCTGTCAGTGCAGAACCTGTTGCGGGGCTTGAACCCATGAACTGAGATCACGACCCGAGAAGAAATTAAGAGACGCTTAATTGACTGAGCCACCCAGGCGCCCCACACAAAATACTACTTTTGATTTCGTGACTATTAAAAACATAAAAACAATTCTTTGCTTGCAGACCATACAAACACAGGTAGCGGGCTGTATTTGGCCCCTGGGCTACAGTTCACTGACCGTTGCCCTAAGGCGAGCACACACGGTAGTGTCAGGTGGAGAACTAACTTAGTACTGATGAACTTGACTGGAGTGCTGCTGTTGAAGGACCGCTCTTCTCAGGTCTGCTAATTTCAAAACGGAATTACATAAGCTTTACTGATCTTCAGCTCTCTCAAAAGTCTTGACATTTAGTACCAAATCTGTATTGGATTAGAGTCTGTTTAGCATCCCTCGATGGTGACAAAATGGAATTTTAATGACGTTTTCCTCTTTTCCCAAGAACAGGCAATAGGGTTAGAGAAGCTCTTCTTTATATCCCGGATGTTACCTTAGGCGCTTGTAAAATCTCTTCCTCCTGTGTGTCTAAAAACAAGATGCATTTACATGCGTCAGGAATGATTTCTTGTTTGTCCCGCCTGGAGGCAGAGGATGAATTCAAGGACTTCCATAATCCTGTGGTCATGTAACAGCAGAATAAATTTAGTGTCATTACGGCAAACCCGTGCCAGTTGGCTGGTTACTTTTTCAAGGTTTCAGGTTGATGGGTTCTAGAGGAAAGAACAGTGGATGTGAAGTCAGATCTGAGTTCAGGTTGCAGATCCATCACTACCTGGCTTGGGCAAATATCTCCCACGTTTCGTCGTGGGCAAAGTGTGCTAATAGTGGGAGTTTGCCTCAGAAGGATGTCATGAGTTTAATGTGTTTAAAATAGTACCAATTTCATTATAGGCACTAAAGAATAAAGAATGTTTGACTGTAGTATTGTATTATTATTGTAGTATTGTATTATTCCCACTTGCTTTTTAAAAAATGTTTATTTGAGAGAGAGAGAGAGAGAGAGAGAGAGGATCTGAAGAGGGATCTTGCTGATAGCCAGCGAGCCAGATGCAGGGCTCAAACTCATAAACTGCGAGATCACGACCCGAGTGGAAGTCAGATGCTTAAGGGACTGAGCCACCCAGGTGCCCCTGTTCTCTTTCAATAAGGGTGGTGATCTCCCAGTGACCAGAAGGGTGAATATGCTCTGTAAATTACAATCGGCACACCATATATTGTCATTAACGGGACATGCGAAGACTGAAAATGTCGATGGTTCTCCCAATTAGTTCTTCATTGCCATTTTCTTATCGCTGTTCTCCACCCCACTCATTTTCCCTCGGAATTTGATGAGTATTCAATTAGAGAGTTACCTTTTCACCTTTCCAAACTCTTTTTGTTTTAAGTCATCACCAATTATTTTTAGAGTTCCCTGATACCCTGAACTTCGGAACTTGAGTCACTTACACAGAAATTTTAACTGGAGATTTTTCCAGTGAAAGAATGCAATATTTTGTTGATTTCCTTACAAAGAATGATCTAGACCAAGAACCCCTTTTTATGTCTGGGTCAGGGAAGCAGAATCCTAAAAAACATACCCTCCTGGATGACGCTCCCCCACCCCCAGCCACAACACAGGTTTTACAAGACATCAGTGGATGATACACACTATCACTTTTGACAGTCTTACCCTACATCCCCTCGCATATATTAAAAGAACTTATATTCTGCATTAGGTCCATTTTTGCTATATTGCTTTTTAAATTATTTTAATAAACACTCCTTTAAGAGTGGCTATGATGATTGTACACTCATCATCCATAAACAAGAATCCTTGTAAAGGTTTTTTCCAATGATGAAAGTTTTTTCTCTTTTTAAAAGTGGTTTTCCAATGATGCACATTTGATATACTAGTAGAACCTATAAGGTTACATTTTGTACATGTTAATTTTGGCTTGTTAGTAGGCATTTTATATTTTATTACTTTTTTAATGTTTCAGATCTCAAACATTTTTGTAGGCACCTGAAAAGCTCTTGAGGCCTAGGTGTCCACACCTGTGGCGCCTTTTGAAAAGCAGTAATTAGGGACGCCTGGGTGGCTCAGTCGGTTAAGCATCCGGCTTTGGCTCGGATCATGATCTCACGGTCTGTGGGTTCGAGCCCCGAGACAGGCTCTGTGCTGACTCCTCAGAGCCTGGAGCCTGCTTCGGATTCTGTGTCTTCCTCTCTCTCTACCCCTCCCCTGCTTGTGCTCTGTTTCTCTCTCTCTCAAAAATAAATACAAATATTTTTTAAAAATTAAAAAAGAAAAGAAAAGAAAAGAAAAGAAAGAAAAGCAAAGAAAAGAAAAACAGTAGTTATACCAGCGCCATGGACTCCTGCTGGACGCCGGAGAAGAAGAGCCTCCCACAGAAGCTCAAGGAGCGTTCTGGCAAAAGATTTGGGCACGTGAACACTGGAGCTGCTGTGCATGAAAGCTCACTCCCGAGAGGGACGGCGCTTCCATTTCTCATGAATGACAGCACGGCTCCAATGCAGTAGAAGCTGCAGGAATCCAGCAGAGCCAATCTGGAAGGTACCCAGGGATCTCTCCTCGACACAAATAACCACATTTTCATGCAGATGCACATAGCAGCAGCAAGGTTGAGATGTTGTTCTCACATAGGATTCTTGAATATCGACTATCAATCAGAGCGACTTGATGGGGAGACCCTGAGAGGATCATCCGTCCATAAGAACATACAAAGTTTCTGTTGGGAAAGTCCAAAACATACCTTGGAGGGACTCTGAGACCTTGCATAATTCAGGCAAACATGAGTCAGTTAACATTATGTGTTTATACTTTTTTTGAGAGAGAGAGAGAGAGAGAGAGAGAGAGAGAGAGAGAGACAGCGAGCAGGGGAGGGGCAGAAGGAGAGAGAAAGAGTCCCAAGTAGGCTCCACACTCAGCGAGGAGCCCAATGTGGGGTTTGATTCCATGACCCTGGGATCATGACCTGAGGTGAAATCAAGAGTCAGACATTCAACCCACTGAGTCACCCATGTGCTCCTACATTACGTGTTCATTCTGGGAATTTGTTTATATTCAAACAGCAGTTAAGACTTGGAGAAAATTTTCTGGTGAGTAGAGGAGGAAATTTTGAGAAATTCATCAAAAGCTAAGTACAATTCATAAAATTATTTTACTTTAAAGTTTTTTGGGTGAACCCTCCTGCAAATAGTAAGTATTTGTGCATTTATCTCTTGTGTTAAGCAAGAGACACTTGTATTTGCATCCAACCAAGATAGCAGGCAGACAAATTGCTGACTTGAGCAATGTCCTATCTGGAGCCTGTCTGGCAAAGGAGAACTGCTAACATCTATCATAAAGAATAGCATCCTTAGAAAGGAACAGGGGCTTTTTTCCTCCAAATATTCAGTGGTGTTCAGATCTGACAATTCTTTTCCTTTACCATCAGATTATTTGTAAAACATATTTTACCCCCAATAGTAGTTGTTCAATAAGGCTTATTTAATGAATGGATTTGCTCTATAAGTGTTATCAGCATTCTTTAAGCACAGGTCTATGCGAATCTTGGTGATTTATGCGGTAAATATGGATTACACATCTCGAATGTGCAGGGTACTAGGAAAAAAGACCAAGAAGGGTGCTGCATCTTAAGGAGTTTACAGTGCCACGATTTTCAAAGGTGCAGGGAATTTATTCCAGCCACCTCTGCCTCTCTACTTCCCAGAGTCGCCAGGGATATAGATCACAGACAAGAGGGAGGGGTTCAGCTGTATCCCCCTACAAGGATAACTGGTTGAGAATCGCTTCTTTGGTAATTCCAGTTATCAGCTATAGTGACGCACACCTTGGTTAGGTCGGGATGGGACAAACGGTTGTACGCTCCATGAAGTCTTTCCTCTTCCCTTTGGTTTAGTCGGAGAGATGAAATGTATGCACTGAATAAAATCCATTTCAAATTGTGAGCTAAAACACACACAATCACACCAACATATCTGAACCAAATATCTTATGGAACCATACTCACTCTTTGTGTGATGCACTCTAGTGTATTCTATTCTACAGCAACTGAAAATCAATACCGGTCACACTCCACACAGTTGATTTTATACTCACAGAGTCACCACCTAGAGTTTGAAAACTAATTCTCTGGGGTTTGGTAATGGTTGAAAGACAGGTGAGGAAAAGAAGGTCTCATAGGATCTATTCCTGCATTGTTTTCATAAACACAATGCACTTATATACTACTTACCAGGTTGCAGGCAGTGATAAGTACTTCTCATGTATTAAGTCATTTCGTCCTTAGTGCCACCCTATGAGGTATGCACACGTAGTGTAGCTATTTTATTTTATTATTTTTTTAAGTAGGCTCCATGCTCAGCATGGATCTCAAGGTGGGGCTTGAACTCAAGACCCTGAGACCAAGATCTGAGCTGAGATCAAGACTCAGATGGTTAACCAACTGAGCCACCCATGTGTCCCTGTATTATAGCTATTTTACAAATGAGGCAATGGTTGCACGGAGAGGTGAAGTGGTCCTACCAAAGCCACCCAGGATTTGACCCCAGGCTACCTGACTCCAAAGTCCATAGTCTTAAGCCCCGTTTAGCAACTTCCCAGCCACTCATCCTACATAGCATGCCTTAGTCCACTGCGAGCTGAGGAAACAATAAGAATGGGTCTGCTCCACAGACAGGGAAAAAATAACTATAGCACATGCTTCACCAGTGGGAATGAGCAATGCAGAAAGCAACAACAGAAGCCAATTTCGGACCCCAGCAGTTGACTCTTTCCTAGGGACTTTAGAAGGGCAGAAACGACACAGCAGAGCAGACGTGGCCAGGGCCAACCATTTCCTTCCCCTGTGTTTCTTGAGGCCAAATGAATCAAAGAACTGAAGCAAACAAATTCAAATCCCTTTTCCTGAATCTCTTCATGTCAGATTCTAAGAGTCAGGACATAGAGCAAAGCATGGCCCGACAATGGAAATGACAGTGAAACACATCTCGGACCCACTAATAATTAAGTCATGGCATTTTATTAACATCTATGAATAGTGTCCTTAAATACTTTTCATTTTTGTTCTTCATTGATTTTAATTTAGATTGTCTCTGGCTCATAAGCCAGGTACATACGAAACCTTTAACAAATCACACTATAAAACCTGGCCGTCATCCCGGGTTCCCCTGTGCGTCCATCCCTAATGAGCAGATTTAATGGTGTACAAGACAATAACATCAATTACCTAGTACTTTCAAAGATGTGCAGCATACGGGAAAAAAGAAAGAAAGAGGGAAACCACTAAAAGTGCTTTATTGAATAAATCTGGCTTGGTTCTGAAGGTCGTCACTGCGGTTTCTGAAAACTCGTGTTCGTGAGAATAACCTTATTGCTATTGTGTACATATTATCTAAATAAACTCCAAAAAAATTAACAATGTACAGCCTTGTTTTCATTACATCCAATTGTTTTTTGTTTTTTGTTTTTTTTTTCATTCAATCTGTAAATTTGGCCCAGGAGCTGATTCTATAGCTAATCTTGTGCTGTCAAGAAATTTCAAGGAGGCTTATTATTTTGAGTGGTCTTCTCTACCAAGACCAAAATACACATAAAGTATGATATTTATTCATAGGCATATTCAGGTACCTGAAAACTGATTAAGGTATAGGATACACAGGATTGGTTGGAATACAGCAAAAACCATTTTAATGTAGAATATAAATTGAAAATCTTTCTGCTAGACTTACAGGCATTGACTGCTAGTATTCCCTATAGTTGTCATAACTTTTGAGGAAAACCAATCAGCTGTCAACATGTATTTATTGAACATCTACTAGGTGCTCTGTACTATGGGGATTATAAAAGTACGAGATTCAATTTTTTCCCTCAAATTTAATATATGATATGAAATGCTATGACAATATAGAGAAAGCTTCCCATTTAGAGATAGGAATGCCTATGTGAGAACAGCCTGATGGACTCAAACCTCAGAAGGATAAAGTCCATTCAAAATTATTAGGATTTATTAGTTCTGACTTTCATAACCAGAATACGCAACCCTAGCTCAAACAAGAACCTTCACTTTTTATAATCAAAGCAAAATTATTAGTGTCTTGAATACATTCTAGTTGATTCGCTGTCAGTATTTTCTGTTTATAAAAAGGCTGCAAAAGTTTTCTGGCTTTTGTTTATGAAAAAGCCCTAAACGCTGCATAATTCATGTATTTCCCTAGTGGCTGTGTAAGGTACTGCATTGCACCATCATACTTGCAAATTAGTCAGGTAATACAGAATATGAGCGACACGAAATAAGACAAACTTTGAAAGTATAACTTATTAAGATCGATGTAAACTACCACAGACTCACAAAGAGCACGTGTAAGTTGAAACAGCACAACAGTATTAAGGGAACTTAGGGATACTAAATGTACATACACTCCTTACCTTCTGAGGTCGATGGGATAGAGCAGTGGGTTACAACTCTGGCTAAATATTACAATCCTCTGATGGAATTAAAAAAAAAAATACTTGTGCCTTGGCTCCAATCCCAGATCAATTGATCCAGCGTATCTGGGAGGTGGATCCCAGATATCAGCTTTTCTCAAACTCTGCAATTTATCGGATTTGATTTTTATTTTAAGTTTGTTTATTTATTTTGAGAGGGAGGGGGGGAGAGAGAGGGCGAGAGAGAGAGAATTCCAGGCAGGCTGCTCATTGCCAGCTGCGGAGCCCGAAGGGGCCCACCAACTGTGAGATCATGACCTGCACAGAAACCAAGAGTGGGCTGCTTAACTGACTGAGCCACCCAGGCGCTCCTCAAGCTCTGCAATTGAATTTAGAGAGCAGCTGGGTTGAGGTTCCACAAAGGACAGAAGGGAAGACTAATATCTTTCAATGCCACTGCCAGACACATAATAGAGCGATGAAAGGCCCAAGTAGTTTGTTGTTGGTTCCTTTGCAAATCCTAGGCAACAGGCACATGGGATTTGCATTGCTAACGACACTCTTTTTCAGTTTGTGGATACCCCCAGGGGTTTCAAATTAACCTACAAGATTCTCAAAACATCTTTGGGAACTCTGTCCAGTACTGTCTGGGTATAGAAATAGTCCAATTTTATGAATTGAAACCAATTTCTGAGCCTGGGTGGCTCAGTCGGTTAAGCATCCGACTTCGGCTCCGGTCATGATCTCGCAGTCCGTGAGTTCTAGCCCCGTGTCGGGCTCTGTGCTGACAGCTCAGTGCCTGAAGCCTGCTTTGGATTCTGTGTCTCCCTCTCTCTGACTCTCCCCCATTCATGCTCTGTCTCTCTCCGCCTCAAAAATAAATAAACATTTAAAAAAAAAATTTCTTCTTCTGGTCCCCTTACCCTTAATAAGTATGTGAATGACAAGAAATCTATATGAGGAGCAATACAGAGTAGTGATTAAAAGTATGGGTTCCTTAGTCTAGCTCCCTAACTTTTCTGATCCCTGTCCTTCAATTTGTCAATGCTGTAACCCAAACAAGATATTGTCTCTATGTTTCAGTTTCCTCACCTGTAAAAATCTCATTAGATGATTACCTGTGGGAGTACCCGGGTGGCTCAGTAGGTTAAGAGTCTGACTTCGGCTTAGGTCATCATCTCACAGTTCGTGGGTTCGAGCCCCACATCGGGCTCCATGCTGACAGCTCAGAGCCTGGAGCCTGCTTCGGATTCTGTGTCTCCCTCTGTCTCTGCCTCTCCCCTGCTCGCTCGCTCTCTCTCTCTCTCTCTCTCTCAAAAATAAATAAATATTTAAAAAAATAAAAAAAAATAAATTTCTCATTTCAATTGGAAACAGTGAGCAGACAATGATCATACCATAGTCCAAAATTCCAACTAACTGAATAGACTTTGCAAATAAGCGTTAGTTCAGAAATTTTAGTTTTAGAAACCTAACTTTAAAGGCTGTCTTTGATAACTGCTAGCTTTGTGACCTTGGACAGTTAGTCAACTTCCCTGAGTTTCACTGTGTCATGTGTGAAGCAATGATAGTGACCATAGAGTTGTTAGGAGACCTAAATGGGATTATGCACGCAACAGGTTTATTTCAGTGGCTGACACAGAATATGTACACAAAAAATATTGCTGGTATTCGCTAATCATTACCATTATTTTTTTTTTTAATTTAACGTTTATTTATTTCTGAGAAACAGAAAGAGACAGAGTATGAGCGGGGTAAGGGCAGACAGAGAAGGAGACAGAATCCGAAGCAGGCTCCAGGCTCTGAGCTGTCAGCACAGAGCCCGACGCGGGGCTCGAACTCACGAACCGCAGGATCACGACCTGAGCCGAAGTCTGATGCTTAACTGACTGAGCCACCCAGACGCCCCTATTGTTACCGGTATTTGGATTCTATAAGGAAGAATAAGATATAGTCTTGGTTCTTAGAAGGTTTCGAATCTACCTTGGGAGAAAAACATGTTAAAGTGAAATAATAATTTAAAGTTGACATTTCAAATTGCTAAAATAGCGAACTTGAGGGAGTGCTATTGTCATGCAAACTATACGGAAAGTCATTGCCTTGACAGGTCAGAGGGAGATGGCTTGGAATAGTTGAGATGATACTCCTTGAAAACTGTTCTACTCTCTCTTGCACCTGCTACTAATGATCTGTGTCTTTAAGCAAAGCACACTGCTGCTCCAGACCTCATTTTCCTCACCCGTAAAACAAAGTGGCTGGACTTTTCTAGAAATAACATTTTAGAAGTTCGTTAGAAGTTTCAATAAACTGTCATCAGACCACAAAATTAGAGGAAAATTGATAAACATGGAAAGTACCAGACGGATCAAGGCAAGAATGAGTAAATCTAGCTGGTTGGAGCACACTGTCCAAGTGGGGGAAATACTAGGAACAAAGGCAGACTGAATGCAGCTTCTGGAGGAATTCAGATGCCTTGCCAAGAGGTTTCAACGGTATTCTCTATGCAGTGGGCAGAGTTTTCGGAAGATTAATCTGCACTGGTAAGTCCGAAGGATTTGGGGCAAGAAATAGGCAGAGAGACCCATTATAAAGCTGTTATCATAGTCTAAGCTTAAGCTGAACCAAGGGAATAACAGAGAAATATAAGAACAGATAATCAAGGTATTATGAAGCCATTTGCACTTGACTGTCAATTGGATAGGACAGGCAAAGTCAAGTTGGCAGCAGATGATTGAAGATTGGAGGCCAGGAAACTGCTGATGAGTTAGGAAGGAGAACTAGTTTGGAGTAAGGGGCAGGGAATGAGGAATAGGCCTTAGAAATGTTTGATTTGTGTCATCAAAAACATAATTCAGGTAGACACATCCAAAGGACAGGCAGAGAATGGGAAAAAGGAGGTGTGACAGAACTATAAATTTGGAAGTTATCTGCACAGAAGTGATAGCTGAAATAAAATTAACAGGCGAAATCTCAAAAAGACATTAGCAAACAGCTATACCCAGTGCCATCAGCTTTACTGTTTTCTTTTTAATATTTCAAATGGAGGGAGCGTAGTATAGCTAACCTTAGTGAACGCAGTAAAATTAAAATCTTTCATTTGGAGGATATAATATAAGAGTTTCTTCTTTACTGTTTGCCTTCTTTATTTTAGTTACTAAAGTCCACATCTTAATTTGGGTTTCTCCAAAAGCCGATTCTCGGGTGGGGATTTGGCTTTAAGTACAGTGGTTTATTTAGGAGGCTATCACAGGAAACACTATGAGGCAGTAGGGAAACAGGAAAGTAAGAGGCTCAAGTCAGTAAAAAGTGCACTGATGAGGGGGTTACCACTGTGGGCAAGTGGAACTCAAGCTTGTTGGTGACCCCCTGATGGACAATATGGAACGTGTCTCAGAATGATCCTACTCAGGAGCGAGGAAGCTGGAATATTTATTCAACAACTCATTTGCTGAGGGTATTTCTTGGGGTGTTAATTCCATAGCACTTCCAGTCTGCAAGGGGGATGTAGTCAGAGAACAGCCTCAAGCAGGGAGAAGAAGGAAATCATTGCCTTGCATTGGCACTGTCTTCAGGAGACTCCAATGTAAATGAAGGTGAAACGAAGGGCCAACAAAATCTGTTAGAATCATTTTGGTTTGTTTGTATGTCCTACACATATGGAATGAGGTGTAGTGGCATTTTCTAGGCAATAAGAAATCTCACAGGTCACTTTCATAAAGGGTAACGTCATTGTGACTTCTTAGGTTTCTAATGGACTTATATGTTATCTCCATATAGGAAATCAAATGATTACATAAATGTAAATGTTTTAAAGCAAAAGTCTGTGACAGGAGTTCATTTTTCCTTTGAAAATAAACAAAAGCACGTGTGTGCGCAGACAGATAAAAGCACCACAGTGTTTTATGTAGTCACACGTTCGAACCTTTTCTAGACAAGAACCTTCTATTGATATCAAAAGAAGCTGTACTCACAGGATATATAGATGTGTGGAGAATGACAACCCTGATTTTGTCTTGACATGACCTTATTGGATGTGTGGATAGAGAACAGTTTTCCCAGCCAAAGGAATGTAATGGTTTCTTTCTTGGCATCCGGCCATGATATTCTGATTCTAGCATGCACATAAATATTAGTCACAAGGCATAAAACGACCCAGAGATGATGATTCTGACAAACCATCTATTTCTATTAGTGTGGCCACAGACGTAAATAACCTATCGTTTCTTCAATTGTTAGGTTCGCAATCTGCTTCGTCATTCCTGACAAAGTAAAAATAGTTTTCTCGGAAGTGTGCAGAAAATGCTTTCATGTGAAAATGCGGCTTCAAACAGTATAATCACTGTGCATATAAGTGTGATATCAGTTAGCTGAGAAGGAACCACAGCCATAGATCATAAGCAGTTTGTTTTTCATTAATGTGGACCAGCTGGCAGAATATCCTGCCAGGCCCCTTAGAAGACTGGATGTGGAAATAATTATTTACCAAGGTACAAACTGACAAGATTGCTATAGTGATGGATTGGCACACACGGAGCTCATAGATGATGAATTGAAATAAGTCTTCTTCCACTAAGAGATGCCTAATATCCACATAATTTGATTTATGAATTCTTTTGCATTATGGTTGACCTGATATATTTTGCAGAACTCCATTCAAGAAAAATAAAGTAAAAAGCAGAGTCAAAATTATACGGCATAATACAATCCAAGAGATTCGCCAAGATAGTACATGGAACTCAGACTCTCTGAATGTTCAGAATGTTGAGTGTTTCTTCATAAGGCAACGATGACCACTAATCTACCAAAACATCATTGACAAATTGTCAGAGAAGGCAGATGGAGAAAGACTTTGTGAGGCTGTTCTCTAGATTCTAGAGCCGTCCCAGTATATCCTATTGCTACAACAGACATTTATGAACAGGTTGCTGTCAAAAAGCTACATTCTCTGAAGACAAAGTCAGCATTTACATATAAAAACACACCCACAGCAGAACGAGTTTTTCTTACTGTGCAAGATGATCTGTGGATGTAAATAAGGCATGCTAAAATACATATGTACTCAGGTTAGCGATGAGCTTTTTCATTTATAAAACTTGCATGATCAGTTCTTCTTTCCGGGTTCTAGGACCCAATTCTAATGTGTATATATGGTGGAGAGTGGGGGCGGGGGGTGTGCACAAAACCAAGCAATTCTCAAACACAAGCAGGGTGTCTGAGAATTTAACTCAATTCTCACATTATCCTCCGGGAGACAGCATCAGATTCCACAGACTAAGGACTCAGTCCTACCAGACCACCTCCATTCCCCACCTCAGATGCTAGCCACAAGCCCCGGGCTGTTACCTGTGCCTGTGCTTCCAACCCACTGGCTACAGGTTGGAGGTTCCAAAGACCTCCTACTTAGGTTATTTGAATTTGCTAGAGTGGCTCACAGGTTTCAGAAAAAAACGCTTATTTATGTTTGCCAGTAAAGGATATGACAAAGGGGATGAGGAAATATATAGGGAGAGGTCTGGGGAAAGGGGCGGGGCTTCCATGCCCTCTCGAGGCCACCACTTACCCCAGTCTCCTGGTGTTCACCAACCCTGAAGCTCTCCACATTCAGTCCTTTTGGGTTTTTATGGAGGGTTCAAGTCAGGATCTACTAAGTCATTGGCCAGACTGATTCAATCGCTAGCCCTCTCCCCTCCAGCAAGGTCAGGGGATGGAACAGAAAGTTCTTACCCTCTAATCACAGGGCTGGTCCTCCAGCCAATCAGCCTCTACCCTGGGGTGGGGTCCAAAGGCCACCTTCATTAACCTAACAAAAGAGGACGCTCCGCCTAACATTTAAGAAATTCCAATGCCATGGGGAACTGTGAGCCACAAACCTCGGACCCAGACCAAATAAATACACTTGAGAAATATATTTTGGTCATTCAGATGACCAAATATAAATCACAATATCACAGTGCAACTGGGTAAAAACACCATACTTATCTTGATAGTAACCACATAGGAGTTTGGGCATTTTTATTTAATTCAAACCAGTCCCATGGGGCACCTGGGTGGCTCAATCGATTAAGCGTCCGACTTCGCCTCAGGTCATGATCTCAGGTTCGTGGGTTCGAGCCCGCATGGGGCTCTATGCTGACAGCTCAGAGCCCGGAGCCTGCTTCCAATTCTGTGTCTCCCTCTCTCTGCCCCTCCCCCACTCGCGCTCTGTCTCCCTCTGTCTCAAAAATAAATAAACATTAAAAAGAAATTAATTCAAACCAGTCCCTATATCCGCTTCTTGTAGATTGTAAGCGCGGTGCTGCCATGGGGTCTGGCTTGGCTTTCTACTACTTAGAACACCTTTCAAGATTGGAGAAAAGTAACTGTTCCTTGAATGGCTGGAAGTCAATCAACCCTAATTATAGTTGACGAGGGAAAAAATAAGGCTGCCTCCAAAAAGAAGTTTTTAAAGCTTAGGTTGTATAGACGGTATTGTAAAGAGACTAAATAGCCGAGCAAGTTAATTTTCCAACCCTGGATCGTGTTTTCTAGGTAGGAGCCCTATCTCCTAGAGTCACCAGCTAGATCCCAAGACCTGACCTTTACTGCCCACCTGCTTGTATTCATTAACCTTTGTCTCACTTGTTTTTCTTAAGCTCTTCTTTCCGGCTTATCTCTTAACTCACACATATGGAAAATGAAACCGCCCCTTGAGACCTCTGGCCAGCCCAGACCACCCAGACCCTTTTCAACTTAACCGCCCCCCCTGCCTCCCCACCACCACTCGAAGCTGCACAATGGACCGTGGAGTGACCTCTGAAATGACTGACAACTACCTTTACTTCATTATCATACTAAGATCTCCACCCAGGGAGGAGCACAGGCCTCATGACACAACATACAATGTATGTATAGGCATGTTTCTGGCACGACCTCATGCCCACCTCTGCCTACAGTGACGAGGCTTCTCTCTCTAAACATTCATCCTAATCTTAAATAAAAGGAATGCATTCACCCTTGCTCCGGGAGTCACAGCTTTGAAAGTTATTCCCCGTGATCTCCTTATTTGCTGCAAATGAAGTTTTTTTGTGTGACATCAGTTTCTGACACACCAAGGAACGAACTCACGTTGGTTCGGTTATAATAGGAGCCTGAAACATCTCAAATACTGGTTGCAGCGCATTTTCTTTGGAATAAAATGAGTCAAGGAGATGGTTTCTCATATTCAAGAAGCGCAGTAATCAAATACATTTAAAAAACCAGGATGTTTTTAAAGAAAAATTTGTTTGGAAAACTTTGTGATGGGATTGTCGAAGCACCTTCCTTCTCTCAGCTGTGAAAGTTTCATCTCCGATTTTATTACCTCAAAGCACACCCACAGAAAGAGTCTGTTCCTGTTTTCAAATATATTTTTGGAAGGAATCTTCCAAGATTCTATTGTCACATGAAAAAAATTAAAGGGTGTAATGATTGATAAGAGGATGTGGCTTAGGGAAAAGCCCACAAAGAATAAAAAATAATACAAATGTAAGAAAACTAAAATAAAGATAAAAGCGAGAGGAAGAGGGACTCAACAAGGCTTCTAATTATAAAGTAAAGAGGGTGGAAGAGAGAGGGAAGTTGATTTAGTAAAGCAATGATAGGTAACAAAAAGATGAAGGCCTTCAAAGTGCGCTGCACTGGGAATTGGCAGAATTGGGGTTTAATCTAAGCTGTGCGTTTAAGCAAATGTAGACATTCACAGCACCCTTCTGTAAAATGAGGGAATATATAAAGTTAGATTTCCCTTTCAACTCAGACATACAAACTCTACAAGACTGTTCGAACATTCGGAGTTTAGTTCTCCAAGTTTTCAAATTCAGAAACAATAGTGCTCAGTCTATGGGACTGTACCGCAAATTAGGAAAAATTATTTTCCAATAAAAATGCATATAGCTACCACTTTCTTGGGCTGTATTTCAAATGCAAACTATTTTGAGTGAATTCCATTTTAAAACGTTTAAACATCTAGAGGGTTTACACTTATGTGATGACACACGAAAAAAACTTTTTTTACTTTTGATTAATCCTTCTTATGACACATAGACCTTATTTTTATCAGTTTTAAAGAGAAAGCCTGCTACATTTCCTATAGAGGCAAGGCTTCACCCAGTAGATATCATAGCCCGAAGGCCTGTACCACATTATGCAGGGCTGAGGCCTCCTGCCCTACTCTGCTCTAACTCACAGGGGAGGAGTTAGACAAAATAAAACTTCCACTTACCCCAATGACTTGCTAAGCATCTTAAATGTAAATCTAATTTTGAATTGTATGTAAAATTGACTCCGAAATAAGTCTTTCATGTGGGCAAACTGAACAAATTTTGATCCTATCATATTGCTCTTCTTCTTCCACATACTTCCTTCCAGCTGCTCTCACTCTTGACGGGACCCTCAGCAAAATTCCAGAACCCTGAGATTCCAGAGAGATGTTCTGGCTTGGCCATTGATTCCACTGACAGTTGAGTCATCTCCAGAACCACTCTCCCCAGGACCCACTCAGCGGTTCAAGAGTTGACATTCTGGTAACAACTAAAACTAAACTAAACTAAATCAGGGCTCCGCGTTTTCCTCAATACCAGAGGTTGCAAACTTTTTACCGGCACGACTGATGCCTCTCTTGCCCTTAAGCCCCGCGCAACCCCCCGCCGGTTTCTGTCCCATCAAACTCCAAAATCCACCCCAAACCCCTTCCCTGTGGCCGGTCTCCATGGCTACTGCTGTGGGTGGAGCTAGCATCATCTGGCACCTCCGGGCCAGGAAGGCTGCTGCCTCTGCCTCCACCCTTCCCTGTAAAGTCCTGTCTCTTCTCGGCAGCCAGTGATCCTTTCAAAAATCCCATCTCTGTTTTTTTTTTTTTAATTATGTATCAGACTTCATTGTGATGTAAAGTTGTATGTATTTTAACAAACTCAGAGAGTCCCATCTTTACCACCCAAGGATCATACGAAACCCTTCTGTTGGCCTAGAATTCCCCTGTGCATCCCCTTTGTTGTCAATCACCACGTCCTCAGCAAGCTTGTAGCCACAATGATCTGTTTTCTGTATTTATCGTTTTGCCTTTTCCAGAACAGCATATGAATAGCATCATGCAATGATGTCTTCTAAAATGGCTGTACCATTTTTTCACTAAAACAAGCAAAGAATGAGAGTTCATGTTGGTCCACATCCTTGTCAGCATTTGGTGTTTTCAGTGGCTTTGATTTTAGCCATTCTAATGAGTGTGGTGGTATTTCATTGTTGTTTTACTTTTAAAGTCCCTGATGACATATTATTTTGAGCATCTTTTCATATGCTTATTTGCAATCCGTGCATATTCTTTGCTGGGTCATCTCTTTGGATCTTTGGCCCATTTTTAAATTGGGTTGTTTGTTTTCTTATTGTTGAGTTTTGAGGGTTCTGTGTATATTTTGTATACATATCCTTAATCAGATCTATATTTGGCAAAGCTTTAATCCTGTTTCTGCTTTGTCCTTTCATTTTCTCGACAGTGCATTTGACAGAGCAGAAGCTTTACATTGTAATGATGTTCAACTTCTCAGTCTTTCCTTTCATGGATGTATCTAAAAAGTCATCACCAAAACCAAGGTCACTTATGTTTTCTGTCATGTTATCTTCTATGGGTTTAAAGTTTTGCATTTTACATGTAGGTCTGTCTATTTTTCACTAATTTTTGTGAATTGTGTAAGGTCTGTGTCTTTTTTGGGGGGAGAGGGGACATGGATGTCCAGTTCTTTCAGCACCATTTGTTCATGTGTTGAAAAGGCTATTCTTTCTTTTTCTTTTTCAAGTGTTTTGCTTATTTGTTTGTTTGTCTGAGAAACAAAACAGAGTGCAAGTGGGGAAGGTGCAGAGGGGGACAGAGAGAGAATCCCAAGCAGGCTCCATACTCAGTGCAGAGCTCAATGCCTAGGTTCACCTTACCGCCGCGAGATCATGACCTGAGCCGAAATCAAGAACTGGACGGTTGACCAACTGAGGAAAAGGCTATTTTTTCTTAATTGAAATGCCTTTGCTCCTTTGTCAAAGGTCAGTTGACTATATTTGTGCGGGTCTGTTTCTGGGTTCTCACTTGCGTTTCTTCGATTTGTCTGTTCTTTCATCAAAATCACACTGTCTTGATACCGTAATTTTAGAATATCTCTTCAAGTTGAGTAGTGTCAGCTTGCTGACTTTCTTCTTCTCCTTCAAATGTGCTGGCAATTCTGAATCCTTTGGCTCTCCACATAAACTTTAGAATCAGTTGGTTGCTATCCACAAAATAACTTGGGATTTTGGCTGAGATGGCATAGAATTTATAGATCAAGTTGGGAAGAAGTAATATTTTAAGAATATTGAGTCTTCCTTCCATGAACATGAAACATTGTTCCATTTATTTAGATTTCCTTTGATTTCATCAATCACAGTTTTATGGTTTTCCTTATACAGATATTGTACTTATTTTGTTGGGTTTCTAAAACAATTTTTAAAACTAAAATAAATTTGAAAAGATCACACTGCCCAATTTTAAGATTCACTGTAATGGTATAGTGACCAATACAGAGTGGTATTGGTTAAGGGTAGACATGTATTTTAATGGAAAAGAGCAGAGAGTCCAGAAGAAGACCCCAACATGGCTCATGGAGTTTTTACAAAGGTTTAAAGACAATTAAATTGAGAAATGTTAGAGTTTTGAATAAATGATATTAGAGTAATGGAACATCTATATGCCAAAAAATCTACCTAAACCTCACCCTTTATATAAAAACAAACGCAAAATGGATCACCAAACCAAATGGTAAATTAAAAGTTATAAAATCTTTAAAAGAAAACACAGGGGGAAATTTTATGACCTGGAGTTAGGCAAACACGTATTAAACATGACATTAAGGATTTCTCATAAAGATAAAAAAAAAGATATGTTAGGCTTCCTCAATATTAATTTTTTTAATGTTCATTTATTTTTGAGAGCGACTGAGTGTGAGTGGCAGAGGGGCAGAGAGAGAGGGAGACATAGAATCTGAAGCAGGCTCCAGGCTCTGAGCTGTCAGCACAGAGCCCGACGCAGAGCTCCAAGCAGGGCTCAAACTCACAGAGTGGGAGATCACAACCTGAGCCGAAGTCAGACGCTTAACTGACTGACTGAGTCACCCAGGCGCCCCAGGCTTCCTCAATATTAAAAAATATTCCTTTTCCAGGCCTGACGGCAAAGAAGGGTCCCTTTCTTTCTGCTGACCTGAGTATGGTCCCTCCGGCCAAGGCCACCATCTCTGGGAGACACCAGAGAAGGAAGTCAAGGGGATAAAGAAAGGTGTCCCTGCCTGATATCCAAGAACGGGGCCTCTCAGGGCTGACAGTAGGGGCAAATTTCTTTGAGGTACTGTCTGTCTGTGGTGAGAGGTTCCCTCTGTCCTTCCTCTAGGTCCTCCCCTTAATGCATGGCAGAGTCTAGGACTTCTAGCTCTGTGGAACTGAGGCCTTTTCCCTTACGAAAAATAAAAATAAAAAATAAAAAACCTGCACCTCCCTCAGGCTCCCCAGATGAAAGTCCAGAAGCACCACTCCCAGGGGACACTGCCTGGGACTTCCCACAGCTGACAGCAGGAACAAGGTAGGGCTGGAGCGCCCTCTATCTGTGGTGAAAGGTCCCCTCAGTCCTTCCTTTGTAACCACCCCTTGATGATTGCCCAGAATCAGAGGAAAAAGAAAAATGGCATTTTTTTTTAAACTGTAAAATTCCTTAAAAGAAAATGAAGGGGGAAATCTTATCACTTAGAATTAGGCAAAAGTATCTCAAAAATGACACCCAAAACTTAATTCGAAAAGAAACAATGATGCATCAGGCATCCTCAATATTAAAAAAAAAAAAAATCACTCTGAGAAAGACACTCTTAACAGCAGAAAAAGACAAGCTACAGACTGAAAAAAAAATGCAAATCATACACACATCAAAAGACCTATATCCAATATGTAAAGGGTTCTCAAAATTCAAAAATTAGAAAACAACCCAATTTTAAAAATGGGCAAAATACATCATTGGACACTTCACTAAAACTGACATACAGTTTCAGATTAGCACATGAAAAATTCTCCTTCGTGATCAGCCAATAGAGAGAAGCAAATTACAAAGACAGTAGGACGCAACATACTTTTGAGAATTGCCAAAAACTCACTGACACTAAGTGTGAGCACGGCTGAAGAACAACTTGATTGCTCGTGCACCACCCTTGTGAGTTCAAGCTTGTGCGGTCACTGTAGGCAATGACTTGGTAACTTCTTATAAATGTACACTTCACTATTTGATTCAGCAATCCCACCTGGGAGAAATAAAAATGTACGTTCACACAAAAACACACGAATGTTTATAGCATCTCTATTCACATTTGCCAAAAGCTGGAAACAACTCAAATGTCCTTCCACGGATGAGTGGATTAACAAACTGAGGTGCATCCTTATAATGGAACACTACAGACCAACGAAAAGGAATAAACTATTGAAAAATCTAGCAATTTGGTAAATTCCTTGGGCCTCACCTTGTAGTCAACCACCATACAGACCCAAGTTCCTGGAACTATGATTTGTTTTCTGTGTCCATCTTCTTACTTTTTCCAGAATGTCATGTAAATACTGTCTTCTAAACTTTAGACAGAATGTATTTTAAACAATTTATCTCATAGCTTGTTAAAATCCGACCTAAACAGAATATTTCTTCTCTTATGTATGCCACTTTTATAATACAATATCTCCACTTTATTTACCTGCATGAATATAAAATGTAAAGTCGAGCAATGTGAAGAGACCCATATCGTACTTGTCTGGCACTACATGTAGGTCATACAATCTTATTATCCAAGTTAATTTAATAAAATAATAAGACTTTATATCTGTATTTATCTGTTGGTTGTATTTTGAGAGTATGCTAATGGTATATCCTTAGCAGCCAGGAATCCAAATCTTAGTCTTAAAATTCTAGCAAGTCAAATCTGGCTTTGATAAAGATTTTTCCCAATTGTGTAGTGTTCTCCTACATATTCTGTTATTTATTTCATGCAATATTGAATTGTTACATAAATTTCATTGCTAGAATAATGTAATATGCACCAGCTTTTAATATTAAAAATATCTTACATTAAAAAAATTGGCTGTGTATTTTTCATTCCAACCAGCAATGAATGAGAATTCTGTTAGCTCCATATCCTCTCCTGTATTTGATATTTTCAGATTTTTGTATTTTAGTTATTGCAATTAGTATACAGTTGAATCTCATTGAAATTTCATTTGCATTTCCCTAATGACAAACGATGTTGAGAATCATTTCAAATGTTTTTGTGATCCGTATATCCTCTGTGGTGAAGTGTCTTTTTAAATCATCTACATATTTTTAAATTAATAGATCTTATTTTTCAGAGTTTTGTTAGGTTTGCAAAAACTTGATCAGAAAACAGGGAGGGTCCCGCATACCCACTCCCACCCCCGACAGTTTCCCCTATTATTAACATCTAGTAATATTGTAATACATCCGGTTAAATTCGATAAACCCATATGGATACATTACTATCAATTGAAGCCCACAGTTTACATCAGGGTTGACTCTGTGTGTCATATGTTCTACAGGACTTGACAAATGCATAATGTTATGCATCCACCACTATGTATCATACGGAATAGTTTCACCACCCTAAAACTCTTGTGTGCTCCACATTTCTCTCTCCAGCCCTCCCTCCCCTGAATTCTTGGTAACCACTGATCATTCTTTACTGTCTCCATATAGCTGCGCCTGTTCCAGAATATCATACAGTTGAGACGATACACTATATAGTCTTTTTTTTTCATGTTAAAGAAAAACTTTCGGTTCATTTATTTATTTATTTAGAAAGAGGGTGATTGAGAGGGAGAGAGAGAAACCAAGCAGGTTCCACGCTCAGCATGGAGCCCGATGTGGGGCTCGATCCCACGACCATGAGATCATGACCTGAGCCAAAATCAAGAGTCAGACGCCTAACCTTACTGAGCCACCCAGGCGCCCCTAAAAACTTTTCATTTTTGAAAACAGACAGGATACAGTAGTAGTGAACCCCCATATACCCATTACTCAGATTCTACAATTTCAAGATTTTGATAGCACCTTATAATTGAATAAGTTCAAGACTATTTCAATTCAGCATACGTGGAAATCCTGGATGGCCTTAAAAATACTAAGATGTATAGATATCTTCGCTCACCATGTCTGTCCTAGACATCCAATCAACATGGCCAGATCCCTTCTATACATCCCTCCCTCAAATATAAGTTTCAAAGATATTTTGCGCCTTTATAAATAAAAAAAAAATAATTATGCTAAAGTATTTATAACCAAATTTACCATTTTTACTATTTTTAAGGGTATAGTTCTGGGGCATTAAGTGCAGTCACATTGTTGTGCAACTATCATTACAACCCATCTCCAGAAGTTTTTCATCTTCTCAAACTGAAACTCTTGTACCCATTAAACAATATCTCCCCATTGCTCGCAACCCTTAACCCTCGCAATCACCCTTCTACTCTCTATCTTATGAATTTGACTAAGACAGGTATCTCATAGGAGGTAACATACAGTATTTATCCTATTGTGATTGGCTTATTTCCCTTAGCATAAGGTTTTCAAGGTTCATCTATGTTGTAGCATGTATTAAGATTTCCTTCTTTTTAAAGGCCGAATAACTATTCTGTGGTGTACATTTATCTGTTGATGGGCATTTGAGCTGTTTCTGCCTGTTAGCTTTTGGGAATAATGCTTTTATGTATGGAAGTGTACAAATATCTTCATGACTCACTGTTTTCACCTCTTTGGGGGTATGTACCCAGAAGTGGAATTATTGGATCATTTGATTATTTTATGTTTAATTTTTTTCTGAAACCACCATACTGTGTTCTACAGAGGCTACAGTCTTTTCCATTAATGAACACAGCATTTTTTTTTTTCGTTTATTTGGAGTGAGGGGCAGCAGAGTACCAACTGGTTGGTCTTGCTTTGGACCACCTAGTTCAGTGTCATTATTATGGTGGAAGAGGCCCAGCTTACTAATGGACCCTGGTAATACTACTCTTGGGGAAGAATCAAAGCACCACAGGTTGGGGGTTGGAAGGTCAGCTCTCTGCTTGGACCATCTATTCCTTCCCGCAGGGGAATCATTGCCTGCTTCTGCCGGGAAGGTGATGGAAGCCCAACTCCCTGCTAAGATTTGACAACATCACCCACAACAGAGAATCAGAGCACCACCGACTTCAGCCAGGCAGGGATGAATATGACTGCAGATGATGCATTTATGAAAAATTATATATGTAAATAAATTAAAATAAATTTATAAAAAAGAAAATATAAAATGAATTGCTTGTAAAAAAAAAAAAGCCCCAAGGTTTTAAAGAGTCTTGATCATAGGAGAAGGCCACCTACTTAACACATTTCCCTCATTTTAATCGGAAATGAAACAAAATGAGCTTTCCTGTGACCTTTAGGGATAATTGTGTGGATTTCCGCAAATGATTGATTGCTGAAAGCACATAAGCTCATGTTTTTTGGCCTTAGAGGAGCCCGAGACTTCCTTTGTGCATATGGGTTCTTTAATCTTCAGAAAAAACAGCTGCATGCCCTTTGACATTTTCTGATGACAGCAGACTTCAGTGCTATTGTTCCTTTTTCTCTATTAAGTAATATTACCAAGAAATATCGAGAGTGGCATATATGTTTCCCTGAAAAACCTTAAGTGTTTGAATGCATGAAGTGTAATAGTCATTCAAAATGGTAGTTAATATTCCTGCTACAATTATTCTAAATGTATACTGCCCCCTGACAGTAGTCACTGAGTGTATAATCATTCATTAATCACACTTTTTTTTTCAAGATACACAGTCTAAGAATCTACTATGTGCCAGATTCTGTTCTAGGTGCTCAGGACACATCAGTGAAAATCCCCTACCCTTTGGGACTACATATTATAATGGAGAGTAATACAATTAACACACAAGCCAGATACTTTCATAGAGTCATAAGTATTATGGGGGAAAAAAGGTAAGTAGATAAAAAAAGATGGGGTGAGACTGGGGCCTCTTTCAGGCAGGGTGTCGAGAAAGTCTCTGAGTGGGTGACACTGAGCAGAGACTTGAATAGTGGGGAAAAGAGCCATCTGAAGTCTGGGGGAAGAGCATTTCAGGCAGAGAGAAACCAAGGATAAGAGCCCTGAGGCAGGAACAATCTCGACATGTTAAAGGAGCTGGGAAAGTTCTTGTATGACTGGAGAAGCAGGCGATAGGGAGAGAGTGGGAGGAGGGGAGTCCAGGGGGAAGCAAGAACCAGAACAAGCAGGGCCGTGTCGGACACGGAAGGCGTGCGCATTGCATTCCTGTTATAGGAAGCTACCACAGACCTTCGAAAAGGGAAATGGGCTAGAATTCTATTTTGAATTCCTTATATGGGATTCTCTGCAGATCTTGCATCATATTCACGATATTTCCAATGATAAAAAATAGTCATGCTTTGAGGATGGCTTTTGTGTTTGAAAAACTATTTTATGCTTAAGGCTACTGCTACTAGCTAGCCCCCAAATATTGCCATTTTGTGGATAAATGTGTTTTGCTTTTAAAACAAGGAGAAGATTTTTCTAGTGTCACTATTAGAGTCAACTCTAGCAGACATGGCCAATTAAAGTCACTTTGACAGATAGTTACTGGATGTTTTCTAAGTGGCAGTGTGCTATTATACATTACAGGAAAGAAGATACACGAGGCACAAAAGTACACAGATACTGAATACAGAGGTCAGAACCCAAATGCTATAGGACAGGTACCAGTGGCTAGACATTTTCCGAAGAGAAAGAAGTTCGAGCTTCTGGAGAGCAAGAGGGATCAGGAAAGGGTCTATGATAAGACAGACGGGTGTTTGGCCTAAGTCTTTAAGGTGGGGTAGGACCTTGAGAAGAGAAAATGGTAATTGCGTGAAGATGTGCATAGAAGGCAAAGAAAAGCTCCAGGGGCTGGATTATAACGTTAGGGGGAAAGACGGGAAATATTCCATTGGTAAGGTAGTCGTGAGACGTACTCTGAAGGACCTTGAGTACCATGTCAAATGATCCGTTTTTAGTTTCTCAGGCAATAAGAAATCATGGAATGTTTTTGAGTAGCGGGGTGGCATCAGTGCAATACTCCTTGAAAAGATAAACATGGCAGTAGTATAAAATGGATTAAGGCAAGGAGCCCAGAGAGCAGGCTGATGTTGTAGATGAGGCAAGTGGAAGCACGAGTCTGGACTAGTGTGGTGTTCACCAGAAAAGGGAAGGAGGCAGAAGTAGCAAAAGATTATCACGACTGCTGACAATCAGATCAGAAGATGGGAAAGGAAGCTCTCAGATTACTTTAAAATTTTCACTCGGATAAGATTCCAATTTATCATAACCAAGAGAGCCCAGCATAAGTCGGGCTGTAGTGAAGGTCTGTGTTATTCAGGGAGAAGTTGGCTTCAGTTTGGGACTCAGTGTCTCCAACAAGATGACAGAACATCTAACATCTTTGCTATGTTCTCTCTCTAGAAACTGAAACCGCCGAACGTGCAGCGTACGATAGAATAGTTACGAGCGTGGGCCCTTTGCTCAGAATGCACCACTTCAAATCCCAGCTCAGGCACTTGCCGGATCTGTGATTTGGGCAAATGAGGTGGCCTCTCTGTCCCTCAATTTCTGTGTCTGTAAAATAGAGAAAATAATTTTATATATCTCAATGCTTGTTGTGAGGATTGTGTACACACATATACAAACATACATATGCATGCATATGTGCAAATCATATATTGTAGAGGATATACAGTTATATGTAATATATATTAACTTTATATATAATATGTGCCAAATATTAATTAAATTTTTTTAAATGTTTATTTTTGAGAGAGAGAGTGAGACAGAACGTGAGCAGGGGAGGACCAGAGAGAGGGAGACACAAAATCGGAAGCAGGCTCCAGGCTCCGAGCTGTCAGCACAGAGCCCGACGCGGGGCTCAAACCACAAACCGCAAAAACATGACCTGAGCCTAAGTTGTATGCCAAACCGACTGAGCCACCCGGGCGCCCCCAAATATTAATTATACATACACATTGTATCCTTACCAGAAACCTAGGAGGTATATATCTTGTAAGATATGGCATAGTGTTGACAGACTATATATGTATATGTACATTATAATATATATGTTACATAACTACTCACACAGCTTCTTATTAGAAGACTCATAAATAGGAGAGGAAGAAGGAAATATTGTCATTAAAGGGTAGAGGAAGAACAGTGAGAAAGAGATACAGAAATAGCTGAGGAGAGGAATGAAAATTCCTCCGACAATTCCAGTCAAATGAGGAAAGAGTGAAGGATGCTGGGTTTGGAAATCAGAAGGTCCGTGGTGACTTTAGTAGATTGCTGGAAGCCGAGCTGTCCCAGCCTGAGTGGCAGGGCCCGGGCTGTGGACGGATTGGTGACTGCGGGGCGGCCCGCCGACAGGGAAGCTTCTGGTCCTCCCGCTTTTAGGTAATTTGGCCTTAAAAGTACCTGGGGTATTGTCTGTTGGGGAATTGCCCTCGGCAGGCCCCCTGGGAAAAGAACCGTTAGGGAGGACAATAAGGTTCCGCAAGAAACTGTGCGGCCTTACGTTTAGCCCTTGCCATTCCCTATGGAGACTCCTCTACTTGCAGGAAGGATAGCCTCATGCATTTGCCAGCAAAGAGGGCCTGTAAAGGAGAGACATATGGATCCGAAAGCCCCACTCCGGCAACTAAGGAGTGTATCTCTGGGCACAGGTGACTTCAGCCCCTAGGCCCCCCCGGCCCCCCAGAGGCATTCCAGATGATGACTGAACCTAGTCGGTTAAGCTATAGAATGGTTCACTGGTCCCTAGGTGCGTTGTCTCTCTGAGAATGTGTGAGGCGTAGGTTTCTAAGGCTTTTTCGGCCCCTTTCTGGCACCTCGGACCGAGGCAGACACATTGTTCTTCTGGCCTCAAGCGGTTAGGAGGTCATGTCCCTGTCACTGTTCCACTTGAGGTGTTGAGAAGTGGAGGGCCTTTCACGAGAACAGCAAAGCAAATGCTTTGTAGATTATAGATAAATGCAGATGCATAATGGAATAATGTAAGAAATTAATCTATAATCAAAGGGTATGTGGGAGTGTTAGGGGAAAATCACCATGTCATTTCTTAAAGGTTGTGTACACATAGGAACATTTTCAAAATTAGGAAATGTTAGAAAAACATAGATGACGTATGTTACAAGGAAATCACTAGCATATATAATGCCACGTTTACTGCAATAAAGGGGCCAGTTCAACACACTGCTGTTGTCTGTGGCCATTTTTATTTTTTGTGTTTATTTTGGTTTTTTATTTTAGCTTTTTATTTTAGTTTTTTATTTTAGTTTTGTTTTATTTTCACTTTTTCGCCGACACCGTTCATCCTTCGGGAACCCCTGGACCTGCTGGAGCTGGGCTCCGGCAGTAGATCAGTTTCAGTCGAGTGGCGTGGATAGAAGTCAGATTTCCAAAGGATAATGAGGTACGTGCTGAGAAAGGACAGAAAATAAATTGACCTTTTTGTGAGGTTGATCCTGGAAGTGTGGATCAATCAGAAAATATTCTGTGTTTCTTTGAAAAAGAGATAGTTGATTGAAGAAGACATAAAAAAAAATGGAAAAATATTCCATACTCATGGATTGAAAGAACCAGTATTGTCAAAATGTCGATACTAGCCAAAGCAATCTACATATTCAATGCAATGTCTATCAAAATAACACCAGGATTCTTCACAGAGCTAGAACAAACAATCCTAAAATTTGTATGGAACCACAAAAGACCCTGAATAGCCAAAGCAATCTTGAAAAAGAAAACCGAAGCTGTAGGCATCACAATCCTAAGCTTCAAGATGTATTACAAAGCTTAATCATCAAGACAGTATGGTACTGTCACAAAAACAGACACTTGGATCAATGGAACAGAATAGAGAACCCAGAAATGAACCCACAACTAATCGTATGGGCAACTAATCTTTGACAAAGCAGGAAAGAATATCCAATGGAATAAAGACAGTCTCTTCCACAAGTGGTACTGGGAAAACTGGACGGCGACATGCAGAAGAATGAACCTGGACCACTTTCTTACACCATACACAAAAATAAACTCAAAATAAATGAAAGTCCTAAACGTGAGACAGGAAGCCATCATAATCGTCAAGGATAAAGCAGGTAAAAACCTCTTTGACCTCGGCCACAGCAACTTCTTACTCAACACGTCTCTGGAGGCAAGGGAAACAAAAGCAAAAATGAACTACTGGGACCTCATCAAGATAAAAAGCTTTTGCACAGTGAAGGAAACAATCAGCAAAACTAAAAGGCAACTGATGGAATGGGAGAAGATATTCGCAAATGACATGCCAGATAAAGGGTTAGTATCCAAAATCTACAAAGAACTTATCAAACTCAACACCTAAAAAACAAATAATCCAGTGAAGAAATGGGCAAAAGACACGAATAGACACTTTTCCAAAGAAGACATGAAAAACATGATGCTCAACATCACTCATCATCACAGAAATACAAATTAAAACCACAATGAGATACCACCTTACACCAGTCAGAATGGCTAACATTAACAACTCAGGCAACAACTCACAAAAAACCCAACTCAGGCATTCTCTGTTGGCGAGAATGCAGAGAAAGGGGATGTCTTTTGCACTACTGGTAGGAATGCAAACTGGTGCAGCCACTCTGGAAAACAGTATGGAGATTCCTCAAAAAGTTAAAAATAGAACTACCCTATGACCCAGCAATTGCACTACTAGGTATATATCCAAGGGATAAAGGTGTGCTGTTTCGAAGGAACACATGCACCCCCATGTTTATAGCAGCACTGTCAACAATAGTCAAAGTATGGAAAGAGCCCAAATGTCCATCGATGGATGAATGGATAAAGAAGATGTGGTATATATATACAATGGAGTATTAGTCACCAATCAAAAAGAATGAAATCTTGCCATTGGCAACTACGTGGATGGAACTAGAGTATATATGCTAAGTGAAATAAGCCAAAGAAAGACAAATATCATATGATTTCACTCATATGTGGAATTTAACATACAAAACAGATGAACAGAAGGGAAGGGAAGCAAAAATAATATAAAAACAGGGAGGGGGACAAAACAGAAGAGACTCTTAAATACAGAGAACAAACTGAAGGTTGCTGGAGGGGCTGTAGGTGGGGGGGTGGGCTAAATGGGTAAGGGACATTAAGGAGGACACTCGTTGGGATGAGCACTGGGTGTTATACGTAGGGGATGAATCACTGGAATCTACTCCTGAAATCATTATAGCACTATATGCTAGCTAACTTGGATGTAAATTAAAAATAAATAAATAAATATGTATATATATGAAAAAGAGCTAATTGAGCATTTTTTTTAACGTTTATTTATTTTTGAGACAGAGAGAGACAGAGCATGAAAGGGGGAGGGTCAGAGAGAGGGAGACACAGAATCTGAAACAGGCTCCAGGCTCCGAGCTCTCAGCACAGAGCCCGACGCGGGGCTCGAACTCACGGACCGCGAGATCGTGACCCGAGCCCAAGTCGGCCGCTCAACCGACTGAGCCACCCAGGCGCCCAAGCATTATTTTTTAAATGTTTATTTATTTTGAGAGAGAGAAAGAGAGCACACATGAGCGGGGGACAGGCAGAGAGAGGAAAGAGAGAGAAGCCCAAGCAGGCTCCGTGCTGTCAACGAAGAACCCAATTTGGGGCTCCATCTCACAAACCATGAGATCATGACCTGAACCAGAATCAAGAGTCAGATGCTAAACTTACTGAGTCACCCAAGTGCCCACAGAATATGATTTTCATGTAATTACTCATATGTAAAGCCATGAGGGTGACTAGACTTTCTCTCTTTTATGATATAATGGGGAACATTGGCCAAAAACCATTGCCACTGGAACTGTGGGCCCATTTTCCACATCCAAAGAGGGACTCTCAGGTATGTGGACCTGCTTCCCTTGGAGTTACAAGTATTTACTGATCTCCCAGTGTAAGCCAAGGAGGGAAAAAAGTATGGAGCGATGGGAAGTTGTGGTGGCTATATGGAAGCTGGACAGAAGTGTGGAGAGCTGGATTGGCCCAGTTGTTCTGGAAGCTGGGATGAAACTCTAAAGATAATCTACAATAAAAGGCACCTTTACTCATCTCACAAACGCTCACCTATAGGCCTATACCTTGTGGACTCACACCATTGATTACAGATAAGCAGACAGTGATCCTTCTGGTGGATTTTAATTGTGGAACCTGGCTTCCTTATCGATGCCCAAACCTCCTGACTTTTTCACAACTACAGTATAATGTTTTTATTATTTAGCCTAAGAGTTCGTGGGAGCTTTGGCTTGATTTAAGCACATATCAAGGTTCTGTGATCCCCTGAAATTGTATGAAAAATTCAGTGCATGAACTACTGGTTGTGTGGATGATTTTCATGAAATTCTCCAAGGGACTCCTGACTCAAAATGTTTGGAACGACTGGGCAGATCCACTGAAGTTTTTTTTATTTACTTATTTTTTAATTTATTATTATTATTTTTGAATCAGGGCCAGAGTCTTTATACTTGCATTAACTTCTCTTGGCTCTTCCTGGCATAGACATAACAGTAATGAGAGCCAAATTATAATATAATTTTATTTCAAAACTCCTCCCTCAGTTGGTGATATTCAGTGGATCCAAAATTAAGGTACAGGGAAGGACTCCACCCTCTTTTTGAAATATATTAAAATTTCCACTCTGGAAAGTTTCTGAAACTTTAGTGGAAACATGCTGAAATGTTGTAGAAAGATCTTCTATAAGCCCTAAAATTAACTATTTTCAATTTAGCTACTAAATTTGCCTCATCTCTGGTCATGATCAGCTTTCTTCCGGCTCTGCAACTCCCTCACAAAGGTATGATGCTCCATTGTCTAACATCATCAATATTTGGGCTTATTTTTCCCCTCTCACGTTTCTGAACAACCAAAGCCAACTAACAAAAATGGATTTATCCAGCCACAAGATCACAAGGTCATGGGTGCGTCTCTCATAAATGCTGGGCCAAGGGCCAGGCCTGATGTGCATCTAAAACATCTGGGACCCACTAGAGCACTCTCCACAGTGCTGTACTGAGCACTGATCAATACTGTTATTGGTCCAGATAGTCTTGTTTGGAAAACATCCACTGATATTCTAGCAGCTAACTTGGATGCACACTGTCTGCTTTTTCTTTCAACGTCTCCCATAGTCCTATTTCAAATATGCTTATAGAAAACATTCAACCCATAAATGGGAGCATAGAAAGAAAGATACAGTTCCAAAGCTTTCTCTTCCTTGTGCATGGATTTTGGAGGATAACATAAGCCCTAAAATTAACTATTTTCAATTTAGCTACTCGTTTTATACATGGTTCATGAAATGGATATGAGACTTTAAAAGCATCAGCTTCATGTTGCTTGTTACACTTTGTACCTGTGTATGATTGAAAAGTGAATTCCCTTGAGATTATAAGTTGCAGAATATATTAGGAACCAGGCATTTTGCTAGATGAGGGATTGATTTTTCAAACTTTAACCAAAATGAAACTTACTATTCATTTAGTCTTATTCCACATATGTTGGCGATATTAACACCAACGACAGTGTCATGCACACATTATAAGCCTAACAAAAAGCTGGTAAATGAACAGAAGGACTACATTGAATCCACTAGGCATAGATCTTATACTAAGGCCTCCCACCAAATTAAAGAATACTTCCCTCAGGGATTTTTAAAGATTTCATTCTAGATAGGTAGTTTGACTTGTATAGTTAATATTTTATCATTTTTTAAAGCATGCTAGGGCTTTGGTATGGCTCTGAAGGATCTAGAAAATGTTCGCTTGTTCTTGAAATGTAGTCTCAGTTCCCAACTGTTTTTCATTAACTAAATATTTAGGGAACAAATAAATAGCTCAGTGGATGAATACTTATTAATTATCAATATCTGATTGACAGGATGTTCTAGAAACAAGAGCTCTCAACTGAGAGGTATTAAATCAACTCTCCCATCAACTGTGAAAAGGTCATTCCATCTTCATGTCCTCAGCTTCTACATCGTTAACCTGAGAGCATTGTGCCTAATTAAAGAAAAGAAAAGTGCACAGGGCATAGTAGTAGATAACATACATCTCCCCCAAGAAAACCTGTTTTATGGTCACAGACCACTCATTTTGTCTTGTAGTTTCGATTGTACATTGTTGGATTAGGGGACAGGTGATTACAGAATGTTACTTACCTTATCACCTAGCAAAATTGTACATATGTCCCTGGGAGTGAGATCACTCAAACTCTAGATGTTCCTTAACTCTGGTTTTCTGGAATGCTGGTACTTGCTTCTTGAATGCTTAAAGAGTTCTACTGTTTCCTCCTACAGGGGAGGAAACAGACACCAAAAAACCATAAGATACCTAGGAATAAACCTAACCAAACAGGTAAAAGATCTGTACTCTGAAAACTATAGAATATTTATGAAAGAAATTGAAGAAGACACAAAGAAATGGAAAAACATTCCATGCTTATGGATTGGAAGAACAAACGCTAAAAAGCTTATACTACCCAAAGCAATCTACACATTTAATGCAATTCCTATCAAAAGTCTACCAGTATTTTTGGCAAGGCTAGACAAAACCCAAAATTTGTATGCAACCACAAAAGACCCTGAATAGCTAAAACAAACTGGAAGCATCATGATTCTGAATTTCAAGTTATATTATGAAGCTGTAGTCATCAAGACAGTATGGTACTGGCACATAAGCAGACACATAGATCAATGGAACACAACAGAAAACCCAGAAATGGACCCCCAATTATATGGCCAACTCAACTTCAACAAAGCAGGAAAGAATATCTAATGGAAAAAAAAGACAGTCTCTTCAACAAATGGTGTTGAGAAAACTGGATGGCGAACATGCAGAAGAATGAAAATGGGCCACTTTCTTACACCATACACAAAAATAAATTCAAAAGGGGTGAAAGATCTAAATGTGAGACAGGAAACCATCAAAGTCCTAGAGAAGAACATAGACAACAACCTCTTTGACCTTGGTCACAGCAACTTCTTACTAGGCAAGTCTCCAGAGGCAAGGGAAACAAAAGCAAAAATGAACTATTCGTACTTCATCAAGATAAAAAGCTTCTGCACAGCAAAGGAAACAAACAAAACTGAAAGTCAGCCTATGGAATGGGAGAAGGTATTTGAAAGTAACAGATCTGATAAAGGGTTAGTATACAAAATCTATGAAGAACCTACCAACTCAACACCCAAAAAACAAGTAACCCAATTAAGAAATGGGTAGAAGGCATGAATAGACACTTTTCCAAAGAAGACATTCAGGTGGGTAACAGACACGTGAAAAGATGTTCAACATCATGCAACATCAAGGAGATACAAATCAAAACCACAATGAGATAGCACCTCACACCTGTCAGAATGGCTAACATTAATAACATAAGAAACAACAGGTGTTGACGAGGATGTGGAGAAAGGGGAACCTTCTTGCACTGTTGGTAGGAATGCACACTGGTGCAGCCACTCTGGAAAACAGTATGGATAGTCCTCAAAAAATTAAAAATAGAACTATTCTGTAACCCAGGAATTGCACTATTAGGCATTTATCCAAAGGATAGCAAATGCTGATTTGAAGGGGCACATGTAGCCCAGTGCTTATAGCAGCACTATCAACAACAGCCAATGTACAGAAAGAGTCCAAATGTCCATCGACAGATGAATGGATAAAGAATTATATATATCAGTGATGCATTACTGAATTCTACTCCTAAAACCAATATTTCACTATATGTTAACTAAAATTTAAATTACAAAAAAACAACAAAAAAGACAAGGGCATCTGGGTGGCTCAGTCAGTTTAGTGCCTGCCTTCAGCACAGGTCATGATCTCACATTTTGTGAGTTGGAGTCCCACTCAGGCTGGCTGCTGTCAGCGCTGATCCTGCTTCAGATCCTCTGTCAACCCCCCCCCCACTCCTTCTCCACTTCTGCTCTCTCAAAAATAAATAAACATTTAAAACAAAACAAAGCAAAAATAAAACAAAAAAGGGGTCCAATTCACAATGACCACTTTTACTCATGAATTTATCTCTCCTCATTTCTTCTCAAACTCTTACCTCAAAACAATCACAAAGCCCTAGCCTGCATGACACTTTTCTTTTACTTCCTTTCTCTTTCTTCTCTCATCCCACAACACACATAAAAGAGCCCAGAAATCTTTCTTACCAAAATAAGAAAGGAAAGAGAGAAATTTAGCACAGAAGACAATTTTCTTTAAGGGGAGTAACCCAGATGTTGTCCCTACCATATAAAATCAAAAGTAAATCAGTAGATAAGAGGCAACATCAAAAATATTACCAAAATCTAATACACATACACACACATACACACACACACACACACAGAAATATTACTCAGCCATTACAAAGGATGAGATCATGCCATTCACAACAACATGGATAGAACTAGAGGGTATAATGTTAGGTGAGTAAGTCTGACTGAGAAAGACAAATACCATATGACTTCACTCATGTGAAATCTAAAACAACAACAACAACCCACAAGTGAGTTAACCAAAAAAAAGCAGAAATCAGACCTGTAAATACGGAGAACAAATGGATGGTTACCAGAGAGGAGCGGGTAGGGGGATGCATAAAATGGGTGAAAGCAAGTGGGAGATACAGGCTTCTACTTACGGGATGAACAAATCACAAGAATAAAGATCACAGCATAGGTAATATAGCCAGTGACACTGCAGTAGTGTTGTATGGTGACGGAAGGTACTTACACTTGTGGTGAGTACAGCATAACATGTAGAGAAGCTGATTTGTTATGTTGTACACTTGAAACTGATGTAGCAGTGTGTGTCAACTATACTCAAATAAAATTTATTTTAAAAACCACATTACCAAAATCTGAATTACAGATGAAAGACAGATAACTAAAAATGGGTGTATTTAATCTTTTCACAAGATGTTCATAAGCTGCACAAAAAAATATTGATTGAAACTTGGTTTGCCAATAGATGTTTGCTTCAAGGTGCTAGCATTTGTCTAATGACTTTAGTGTCTTATGACATTGTATTCACACCTAAGACAAAGGGAGTATATAATCTTAATCAGTGTTCATTGAAGGCCGTGTGATGCAAGGGAAATTGACATGGTTTCTGCAGCCAGAATGATCAGAATTTTAGCTTTGCCACTCATTAACTTGGCATTCGTAACAAAAAAAATTAGCGTCTGTTTCTTCCTTTTTATAACTGTCATCATGCCACCTATTTCAGGAATTGCCTTTAAAGTTACAAATAATATGTGAAAATCAGAACAGATTTATAATAAGTAAAGAGATGGGTTTAGTAATTTAAAAAATTGCACAAAGAAAAGCCCAGGTCAAGATGGCTTCATTACTGAATTCTACCAAAGGTTTAAAGAATTAAGTCCAATCTTTCAGAAAATATTCCAAAAAAACAATGATGAAATACTGCCTCGTTCTATGAAGGCAGTATTATCCTGGTAACAAAACCAGATAAAAACATCATATGAAAAGAAAACCGCAGGCCAATACCTCATATAAATATAGATTCAAAAATACTAGCAAATAAACTCCAGCAATATATATGAAACATAATACACCATAATTAAGCGGGATTTATTTCAGGAAATCAAGGTTGGCCTGACATCAAAAACAAATTAATGTAGTGTATCATATGAATAGAATAAAAAACACGAAACACATCATTATCTCAAGAGATGCAGAAAAAGCATTTGACCTAATCCAATGACTGCTAACAGACACAGAGTTGCCTTTGAGGTGATGAAAGTGGTGTAGAATTAGACAGTGGTGATGGTTGCACAATCTTGTGAATATACCAACAACTACCGAATTGTATACTTCCAATTGTGAATTTTATGGTACATAAGTAATGTCTCAATAAAAACATCAACCTCATTTAAAAACATTAAGTTTGGGGCGCCTGGGTGCCCTGAGTGTCTGACGTCAGCTCAGGTCACGATCTCACGGTTCATGAGTTCGAGCCCTGCGGTCTCTGCACTGACAGCTCAGAGCTTGGAGCCTGCTTCAGATTCTATGTCTCCCTCTCTCTCTGCCCCTCCCCTGTTCATGCTCTGTCTCTCTCTGTCTCAGAAATAAACACTAAAAAATTTTAAAAACATTAAGTGCAATCTACATAATACAAGGCAAAATTATAATTCAGTGTTGGCATTAAAGAAACAAATTCAATAGTCTGGGTGGAGGGATGGGTGAAATAGGTGAAGAAGATTAAGAGGCACAAACTTGGAGTTATAAAATAAATCACAGAGAAGAAAAGTACAGCATAGGAAATATAGTCAATACTATTGTAATAACCTATGGTGATAGATGGTACTACATTTTCCTTGGTGACCACTGAGTAATGTACGGAGCTGTTGGAGCACTATGTTGCACCCTTGAAACGAATACTGCTTGCATGTCAACTATGCTTCGATAATAAAAATTAAAGGGGCGCCTGGGTGGCCCAGTCAGTCAAGCATCTTACTCTTGGTTTCAGCTCAGGGCACGATTTTACGCTTTGTAAGATTGAGCCAGGCATTGGACTCAGCACTGACAGCGCAGAGCCTGCTTGGGATTCTCTCCCTCTCTCTCTGCCCCTCACCTGCTTGTGCGCACACTCTCTCTTTGTCTCTCTTTCAAAAATAAAAATAAAAATACCCAACAATCTGATGCAATTAATAGAAATTAAAAAAATAATACATGGGAAGTGACAACGCACGGCACACAGTGAGTGTTCAAGTTCTAATGACAATTCTTCTTATCTCTTTTTTAAGTGTTTATTTACTTTTTTGGAGGGGAAGGGCAGAGAGAGAGAGGGAGAGAGAGAATCCCAAGCAGGCTCCGCACTGTAAGCACAGAGCCTGATGTGGGGCTCGATCTCATGAAACATGAGATCATGACCTGAGCCTAAATCAAAAGTCGGATGCCTAACCGACTGAGACATTCAGGCACCCCACCTTTTGTTTTCTTTTGATACACCGCTATGACAAATACTCTTCAATGATTTAGATAAAAACTCATCCCAATATCCAACAGTCCAACTGTCATAGAGGGTTCCAATGGGCAATTGGAAGTGATGAAGAAATGAAAAGTGAAGCACCTCATAAGTTGGAATCATGATTAACCCCTTTTTTACCAAGTATGTCAAGCCTCAGTTTATCATAATTAATCCTACTTATCTCTTCTAATTTATGGATGAGTGTGCAGAATATTAATTTTTCTTTACATATTTGGTAAAATTCACCATGGAAGTTATTTGGGCCTGGTCTTTGCTTTGTAGGTGGTTTATTGATTAGTAATTAAATCCCATGTTTTAGGTTTATTCAATTGATTAGTAATTAAACCCCATGTTTTAGGTTTATTCAGATTTTGTGTTTCTTCTCGAGTCAGGTTCAATAGTTCATGTCTTTCTAGGCATTTGTCAATTACATCTAAATGTTCTAATTTGTGGCACACCTGGGTGGTTCAGTCGGTTAAGCATCGAACTTCAGCTCAGGTCATGATCTTGTGGTTCGTGAGTTCGAGTTCCATGTCAGGCTCTGTGCTGAGAGCTCAGAGCCTGGGGCCTGCTTCCTATTCTGTGTCTCTGTCTGTCTTTGCCCTTGCCCCACTCACGCTCTGTTTCTCTCTCTCTCTCTCTCTCTCTCAAAAATAAAAATAAACATTAAAAAATTTAAAAAAAATGTTCTAATTTGTTAGCCATAATATTTTTCCTAGTATTCTCTTATAATCCTTTTAATTTCTGTAAGGTCAGTAGTTATGCCCAGTCTTTCAGCACTGATTTTGGTAATCGGTGTCTGTTATAGTTAATTGTATATATTTGGTTGGGCTATAGTGCTCAGATATTTGGTCAAACGTTATTTTGAATGTTGCAGAAAAAAATGTTTTTGAGGAAATTAACATTTAAATTGGTGAGTTTTGAGTAAGGCAGATTACCCTCTATAACGCATGTGGCCTTCACCCAATGAGTTGAAGGCCTTAACAGCAAAAAGTTTGATCTTCCCCAAGCAAAGACTTCTGCCAGCAGACTACCTTTCAACTTGGACTCCAGTTCTTTTCTGAGTTTCCACAGTCAGGTGAGCTAAACCCTGAAAAGAAATAAATGTGTGTGTGCATGTGTGTGTGCGTGTGTGTGTGTGTATGTGTGTGTGTACATATATATTTTTTTTCCTCAAATATTGGTTTTCAAAGAACCGATTTCAAGTTTTGGTTTCTAAAGGGCCAAACTTTGGTATTATCAATCTTCTCTACTGATTTTCTCTTTTTTCTTATATTAACTTCTACGTGATCTTTCTTTTTTTCCTGTTTGTTTTGTGTTTAGTTCTTTTTCTAATTTCTTGAGGAATATGCTTAGGTTAATTAATGTGAGATCTTTCTTCTTTTCTAATAAAGGCATTATAGCTATAAATTTCCCTGTAAGTACTACTTAAGCTGGACCCCATAAATTCTGATTTTTTAAAAATTTTTATTCAGCTTACAACATTTTCCTAATTCCTCTTGTGATTTATTCTTTGGCCAAAAGCATCTGTTTTGTTTATCTTCCAATTAGTTGTGTATTTCATAAGTTTCCTTCTGTTGTTGATTTCTAATTTAATTCATTGTGTTAGGAGAACATACTCCTCAATATTGTCCATTCTTCTTATTAGAATAATCAGTCTCCTGTGAAGTATTTGCTATCCGTTACAAGGTCTAGACTGTGGCAGTGAATACGAAAGTCCATCCAGAGACACATATGCACATCTTCAGAATGTGTCACATTGGGATAATTCCTTATTTCAGATTACGTGGCTTATCAAGACTTGAGTAAGGTTGCTCAATGAAATGTTCTGTAAGTTAATGAAATTATTTGAATGCAACTTAGAAAATTCAGCTACATTGCTTTGGATTGAAATAGGTGAAGGAGGGTAAGAAAGTCTGTTTCCTTCTAATGCTATAGCCTCAGAATCCCAAGAGTGTCTTAGAACACAGTTGGACATCACTAGAATAGAGGATACCCAATATAAGGCCTTTTCACTAAATCCTATGATTCTAAAATTCATCCGGCATATGATATAAGTAAGTGGGATTTTATTCAGGTATTCTTATATGGTAAACTGCCATTTATTGATCATATATTATATAATGCAGTATGGTAATCTTTTTATTATTTTTCATTCTACTTAATCCCATAAACCCAATGAGTCAGATAGTATTATCACTGTCTTATGAATGAGGAAAACGAGGCTCGGATTTGTCCAAAGGAAATGAACTCCAGCTTTCTGTGAAATGAGGGTAATATGATCTACTTCAGAGGAACAACTAAAGATAGCAACAACAGAAGTTGTCCATAATTTAACAATGGAGCTGATGGGAAGAAAAACTGTCATATCCTATATAAAGTCAATGGCAAAACGTAAGTACAGAAACCTAGATTCCTGGTCTTCCAGGTCACTCTAACACTCATTTGTACGGTAAGATGTTTTTGAACCAGGGTAGAACTAAGATACTGTAAAAGTATATTATGAGGTTTAGTCAGTGTTGTTGTGGTCTTGGAGTAGAACAGTACCAGAGAAGCTAAAATAAATCAGTAAAGCAGGGGCTATGGGTTAAGTGAGGTGCTGCAAGTCTGAGAATTCAGGCAGCTTGAGTGGATATACTATTAACTATTTTCATTTCGCTTTCCTGTCAGGATCCCATAACAAGGCAAGACTGCTAAAAACGAGGGTGGGGGAGGTCTTACTACCCAGAGAGTTTTTGCGAAGCATTGAGGCTTGCATATAGTAGAAACTCACTTACTATTGGTTCCCATCACCCAGTCCCTATCTTAGGTCAGAGAGTTAGATATGCAATGAAGCATGCAAGAAAGCCATTGTAGCTTTTTGAATCGAAGGGTACATTATCTCATCAGTTGGAAAACGAGTGGAAAGTAACCAGAACACATTCATGAAAGCACGGGAGTGACAGGGACTTAGAAATACCTGGCGGGGAGGTGCCCGGATGGCCCAGTCGATTGGCCTGACTCTTCATTTTGGCTCAGGTCATGATCTCACAGTCTGTGAGTTCGAGCCTGTATCGGGCTCTGCGCTGACAATGTGGAGCCTGCTTGGAATCGTCTCTCTCTCTCTGCCCCTCCTGCCCCTCTCTCAAAATAAAGAAATAAACTTAAAAAAAAAATACCTGGGAGCTGGCAATTGATTAAGCAGTGTAAATCTGAATCTGGGATGGAATAAGGGGCAAGAGCCATCAAAAAGGTGGAAATGGACTTGCCTATTAGGTGCTAGGAGCTACCTGTCCGCTCTGTACCTCGGCATCTAGTGTGAAAGTTGAAACACACGAAGTTTTCCATACATCCTGTCAGGCACTGTTGTTAAATTTGTCACCTAATTTCGTTTTTCGCTACGTCCCTATCACAAATGCTGTACCACAACCACTTTACAGATGAGGAAACTCAAGTGTGGAAAGGATTCTTGGTCACGCAGCTGGTTACCAGTAGTGCCAGGATTCGATCATGACGAGGATTGACCATAAATGCTTTTCCAACTAAACAATTCTGTCTCCCAAAGCCTTCCCTTTCCCTCTAAATGCTTAATACAACAAAGGTGACAGCAAAATAAGTGACTCTGACACCTTACCACTTCCATCAGTTTCACAAAAGTAATACAACATAACAACATGGCACCAACTTCACGGAGTCACGTGTCTAACCCGCAAGTCTGGCACTCATAGAAAGTGAGTGCCAACAGAGATATATTCACTTGGCTACCATTTTCCCTGAAGCACAACTTGTTTTGTCAACATATAAATTCCCTTATTGGAAATATGACTGGAGCTGAAATGATGGTATTTGCAAACTTGCATTCAGCAAAACTAAAAGTCTAATATTGGCATATAAGACTTCATAGATGAGTTATCATGTATTTCACACGAAAGCTTTCTGAAAAGTTTTGCTTTTATTTTTGAGATTTTTTTGGTCTATCTATCATAAAAACTATTCTCATTTATCACTATAAACATAGCTGTACAGAACGAGAATCTGTATGCAAATTTTGTGCTCAAAGGAAAGCAAACTTTTCAGTTTCAGTTTAATTTAGTTCTTTATTTGTGTCTAAATCAAATTATAAGTACATTTACAAAATATCCGTAGCACTAAATGTGAAATTTGGGAAAATTATTTTCAAGATTTCCTACAAATCATCACTTTACATTATTCATAACTAAATTAAACTAAGCATGAAAAAACACCTCAAACTACCTTTTTATATTACTCAAAATGCTGATGCAGAGAGACTGCAGCAGAAATATCAACGAAGAAAATATTGCAGCAGTGAATATATACTATGACCTAGAATGAGTGGAAATGTTCCCACTTAAAAAAAAGGTTCAATTATTCTAGAAGAATATTCCTAAAACTTTCTTGGAAGGCTAAATCTTAAAGCTTGGTCATGCTGGCATTTGTTTATATTGCTTCTAAATAAGTTTCTCATTAATGCAAATATGATGCAGGTCTTTAATTAGAAGGGACATAATCTGAAGAAAGTTTTTGAGCGGTTGTCCAATAAAATGGACATTGAAATATGAAAGAAAATTAAAAGGTAGGGTGTACTTAATGAGAAGGCCTAATGTATGTGAATTAAAAATCTCAAAATAGATAGTAGAAAATGGCATCAAGGAAACAAAGAGATAATGACTGATGTCCCTCCCTAATTTTTGAAGATACCAAAATTAAAATCCAGAAAGACTAACAAATACCAAGTATAATAAATGAAAAGAAATCCATGACTAGACACATGATAGTGAAAGAGGAGAATACCAAAGACACAGAAGATCTTAAAAGCATCCAGAGAGAAAAGATAATTCACCTGTAGTAATTAGACTGCGACCTGACTTTTCAACATCAGTGAAGGGAACAGGAAGGCAGTGGAACTAACCTAAAATCATATACCAAGTTTAATATTTTCCAAGAATGAGAGTGAAATGATGACATATTTATTTATTTAAGAGCTTTTAAGTTTATTTATTTATGTTGAGAGAGAGTGTGTGCATGTGAGCAGGGCAGGGCAGAGAGAGAGGGGAGAGAGAGAATCCCAAGTCGGCTACGCACTGTCAGCACAGAGCCTGATGCGGGGCTTGATCTCACAAACCATGAGATCACGATCTGAGCCAAAATCAAGAGTTGGACGCTTAACCGACTGAGCCACCTAGGTGCCCCAAAAGGATGACACATTTAGGTGAACAGAAAGTGAGATCATTTGATGCCAAATAACCTGAACACCCACGGAAAAAAATATTGATAAACAGACTTGGTATATTCATAAAAGTGAATACTCTGTGGCAGTGAAAATGAATGAACTACAGTTGCATGTATACATGTGACTGAGTTTCAACATGCTTCTGGGTTGGAAAGAAAGTCAAAACAGTACATACGGCGTAGCCCAATATGTACAGTGTTCAAAGCCAGGGACCCCCAAGCAATATATTGTTGCAAGATACTAACATTGTAGGAGCCAGAGAGGAGAGTACAGGGATCACAGCTACAAAGCTGAAGAAGGTAGGCCACTGGATAAGGGGGTGTGATTGAGTAGAGCTCACAGAGGGCTTCTCATGTATTGGTAATGTTGTATTTCTTAAGACTTCTTAAGATGTCTGTTTACATTGTACTTCTAAGTTATATATACTCTTTTGTATGTATATTTAAAATGAAAACAATCTAGAACAACGACAAAAAGCTCCTGGGGGAACTTGTAGGCGGGCAACGCTTACTAATCATTGGGGTTTGTGTTTGACTGATTGGGCAGCAAACGTGCTGGGGGCCTTTTAAATGGTATTCAAGTTTTTGCTCTTGACCATTCAGTTTTCTGAGAGAACTTTAATTTTTCTTCTGGAGGCGTTTGTCATTTTAAGGAGCGTTCTGTGACTGCGGTGAAGTGGAGTTGAGGGAAGCTTCTTTTTCCCTATACTTTCAATTAATTATCCTGGTTCTATTTCAAAATCACCCTCTTGCCCTATGTTGTTAATCTGGCATGTCTGGTTTCTGGGCTTCGCAGGCGTTCTTCAGGGAAGATGAGGTTTTTCTTTGGCTCACTGTTGCTATAATTGGACAGTATATGTGCAATATATGTATATGTGCATTGTTTCATGTTTGAAACATTACCAAAAAGCATGTAGCAAGCCATTAATAAAGAACTATTTGGGTGGTCTGGATCGGCCGACGGCAAGTCAATCCTGTGTGCAGAACCGAAACATGTGCTCCTGCCCAGCAGCTTGTACACCCAGGGTGATGGTCTGACCCCCGCGGCATGGCAGACCGCACGCAGGGGCAGTGAATACAGCAGACTTGGAGAGCTCCTCCAACCATGTTCTTCTAATCGTGTAGCTCTTAAAAACCGTGGCGTGTGGGGCGCCCGGGTGGCTCAGTCGGTTGAGCATCCGACTTGGGCTCAGGTCATGATCTCACTGTTTGTGGGTCTGAGTCCCATGTCGGGCTCTGTGCTGACAGCTCGGAGCCTGGAGCCTGCTTCGGATTCTGTGTCTCTGTCTCGCTCTCCCCCTTCCCTGCTCATGCTCTGTCTCTCTCTCTGTCTCCCTCTCCAAATTAAAAAAAAAATAAAATTAAGAAAATTTTAAAAAACCTGTGGTATGTGCAAAGCTGAAACTTGTGTGTTTACCGTCACTCTAACCACCTCGTGAGCTAGACACTTGCCATCATTCATTTACATGATGAAGCCTATTCATGAATCAATTGCTGCATTTTCCTATGCCTCTACAAATGCAGGTGCAATAAATTTCATGAACATGAATTTACTTTCAAAATTATAAATGAGAGAGAAGAGGCAATAATTTAATAAACTCTACAATGCGTGTGTCAAACCAATCTGGCTCTTACAAGTGAAGTCAGAGTGACTTTCGTTGCCACCCGGAGCAATAGCAGTCAAAGGGAAAATTTAAGACTTTTAGTCTAATAAATTTAGAACACTTCATTATAAAGCTACCACTCTAGAATGGAATAAGTGTTTCAGAGATGTTTATGAAGTCTAAGAGTGTAAATTGAGGGGTTTCATTTCCAGATCTGCTGGTGATTCATGGTATGAACTGGAAGAAGTCACTTTCATGGGAGTAATTTAAGTCTTTATGTATATTTCCAGGGCATGATACCTTGAAGGGAAACTCTAGATGTGGAATACATCACACACAAAGGGAAATTTCAAAGGCCATGAGTAACAGGAAATGTATTTCCTCGTTGAGAAAAGATGATGCAAGTGCCAATTGCCCTTCTGGCATTTCCAGCACAAGGGCATCCCCACCAGGGGTACAGCTTGTTTAGTGTTTTCAGCTTTGGACTGCTGCTTCTAAAAACTATACAAGTGAGAGTGTCACAGGGTGTCTGGAAAAGCAAGAACAAAACATGTTCATAAAACGACCCGACTACTATTACAGGATGTTTATCCTTTGCTAGTTTCCATTGTCATATGTACTTTATAAAGCTCTATTCACACGGTATGCACAACACGGTGCCATGCACTGTTCACTAATAACAAATATTTTAAGTTTCTTATCTTCATAATTATGATTTATAAATGTAATGGCTGCATAATATTCAATTAAGACATTGTACCATACACGAACGATTCCCCTATATGGACACTTATATTACCCATTAAAAAAATTTTTTTTAATGTTTACTTTTGGGAGAGGGAGAGACAGAGTACGAGTGGGAGAGGGACAGAGAGAGAGAGAGAGAGAGAGAGAGAGAGGGAGACGCAGAATCCGAAGCAGGCTCCAGGCTCCGAGCGGTCAGCACAGAGTCCAACGCAGGGCTCGAACCCACAAACTGCGAGATCATGACCTGAGCCGAAGTAGGACGATTATCCAACTGAGCCACCCAGACGGCCCTGTATTACCCACTTTTGACCCATTTTGAGATCACTGTGTTTCTGTTGAAATAGCAGAGCAAGCACCAAAATGACACCAGAGTCCATAGTACTAAGCAATACATACATTCATACAATTCCAAGTTTCTATTCAATACCTAATAATTACACTAGGCACATTTAGGTTTATTACCAGCCCCAAATGCCAGCTTCAATAGTTTTTCAGTCATGATAAACACAGGATTCAGCTAAGATCTTTTATACTGAAATCCAAACATAAGGATCTCTTGTGTGTTTCTCTGGACCTTCATTTGCCAGCAAATGTGCTAAGAGCAGTTACTGTCCTCAAAGAGATCACATCCAATTGAGAAATTAGCAAAGGATACTGAACAGGAATGGTGCTATCTCAAGGGCCAGGAAGGGAGCATCAAGAAGAGAATGTTCGTCAGTGTCAAATGCTCCAAAACAGGTCACGGAAGAGGAAAGTCAGTCAGTCCCAGTCAGTGAACAGATAGTTAATGAATGCTTACTATGTGTGAGGCATAGTTTGGGGTCTGAGTATACTATAGTGAACAACGCTGAGTCCCTACCCACAAGGAACTTCTATTCTAATGGGGGCCAAAAGAAGACAAACATATAAACAAAGACATGAAGATGACTAAAGGTACTAAGAGCTATAAAGGAAATAGAGAATGTCTTGAGATTTAGCTCAGGTATTCAGGAGAGGTCTCCGTAAGAATATGCAATTTCTTTTGAGACCTGGAAGATCTCAAAGGAAACTTTGGATTCGACAATTAGCAGCTTCCTGGTGATTTCTCAAAGTCCAGCTGATTCAGCTGAATGGTAAGGATGGAAGTCAGATAGCATTAGGAGGGTCGTTGTTCGATGCATATAGGGAGTTTTGGGGAGGCTAGATTAAGTTCTGGAACTTTGCTCTGTAGCAGTGCTCACAGTTAACAATATAGGATTGTGTAGTTAAAACTTTGTTAAGAGGGTAGATTGCATGTTCAATGTTCTCACTACAAAGAAAGAAAAGCAAAAGAACCACGGATACTTAAGGAGGTAATGGATAGGTCTATTATCTTGACCGTGGTGGTGGTGGTATCGGGGATGTTTGCATATGGTCCAAACGAACCAAGTCATACATACTAAGTATGTGCAGTTCTTGTATATCAATGATACCTCGGTAAAGCTTTTTAAAAAGAGAGTGGCTGGCAAGTAAGCAGAAAAAAAAATAAATAAAAAGAGAGGAGGCTTCACCCTTGAAGTTTCACTTGGAAAGGAAGGAGAAAGATGGAAAGAAGCTAGGGGGCAAGACAGTCAAAGGATGTTTATTGTTGCTGATGCTTCTTTTAAAACATTTTATTTGAGTTTGACTGATTTGCAAACTATGGTGACGTGGCTGATAGAAAGACAGATGCTGAACATAAAAAAGAAAAGTAACCAATGAAGCAAGGTCCACTCTCCAGCCCTTTGAATAGATTTGCTTATTCATTAAACATTTACGGAGCGTTTTTGTTTGTTTTGGTGTTGTTCTTTCGCGTGTGTGTGCGTGTTTTACTGAAGTATAGTTGATGCACGCTATTGCATTAGTTTCAGGTGTACGACACAGTGATTTGACAAATTTATACATTATGCTATGCTCACCACTTCTTCTATTGTTTTTAATGTGAACAGCCCACTAATGAGGCATGACTGCCCACTGTTTCACTTTGCAAGAGGATTCCGGCTCATATAGTAGGCTAAAATTACAGCCAGCACGGGTGAAAAGGAAAAATATTGAACTTGCCACTTCACTATGGTAATTTGGTGGGGAAAGGCATCCCTTCCAAACTGGAGACATAAGAAAATGTTACTTCTGTGAAATTCTTCTTAAAATGGAAATGCCAAATTTATGAAATGTTCTTAAGAAATCTGAACTAAATTTGCTACATGAAACGAATTCCAAGTAAAATGTAAGCATACGTTTTTCCAATACCATATTCTTTTGACAGAAAAATTTTAAATCTTATGCTACATGTAACTCTCTCCTCTTTAAAATCACTTTTTATGCTGATAGTTTTAGGAAAATACTTTCTTGGACATTAAATAAGACTATGACCTGATGGTCACTCTTTACTTAGCTTATCATTTGCTGGTTCACAAACTAAAAGCTAATTAGGAAAGACTATGCTTTAGCTATTAATTTTCTAAGGGGTTAGAGATCATTTTCCTGTAGCTCATTCATGATACTATGAATGGATACTTTCCAGGTAGGCTAGTTCCTGGCTGTTAAACACCAGTGGCATTTTGGCCAACTTCACCTCAACCTCAGCCTCCCTACCAATCATTTAACAGCTGGGGAATAGGTTTCCCCACACAAATGCTTTAGTACGAATTTTCACGATGCACATTCTGACCAGGTGAGTACACGCATCAAACTTTTGAAAAAGTAAAATAATTTTTATAGTTCTGAGCACATTAGATTAAATCAGCGTTTCTCAATTTTGGCATTATTGACATTGGGGCAGGATGATTCATTGTTATGGGAGGCAGTCTTTTGTACTATAGGATGGTTAGCAACGTTCCTGGCCTCTACTCATTAGAAGCCAGTAGCATTCCCTACTTCCCCTCTTCCCCCCAATTATGACAACTAACGGTATCTCTAGACATTGCCAAATGTCCCCTAGATGGCAAAATCTTCCCGAGTTAAGAACCCCTGGGTCAAAGGCAGGCGTTAATGCTATGGGGGAGATAGTTCTAAAGACATTGAAAAGCTAGTACAGTACTTAATGTGTTAGGAATACACATAAACAATAAAATGAACAGAATAAATAAACACTGGTTTTTCTTGGATAATGGATCTGTTTAATCAACCCCACAGGAGAAAACAAAAAACACCTAACTCTTACCCTATAATGATGGAAACGATTCACGAAATTCTCTTCAAAATGGAAATTTTTAATATAGAACACATTTACAAAATATTAGCTTAAGAGTCATACCTACTAGAGGAACTCACATCAGAGCTGTAGCTTAATTTCCACCTGCATTAACTTATCCAATGATTTCATCAAGCCCTGTGCGTGGTTGCCCTACAAGGCCCGTAGATTTGTAAACTCAGATTCACACTGTAAGCATCGGATCATTTCTCCATCAATATCACCACAAATCTGTGGTAAAGTCAATAAGCTAGGTAGCACTGAAGAATTTATAGGCAGCAAGTCACTGGGCTCTAAAGGACTCAGGTAAGAGGTAATAAATATAGTTGCCCAATTGTCTAAGAGCGACTAACCTTTTACTAATTGTCAAGGGCCAGAGAGTATGTATGGTCTTGCCAGATAAACAAAGAAATCTAGATATAACGAAATTGGCATATCCTTGGCTACTCATTACACATTCTACCCAAAGAGAAGATCTCATTAACCTGACAACACGAGGGTGTTCAGAAGGCTGCTTTAAAGAAGGAACCAGACCTGCTGGGACTCAGAACAATGAAGACCATGTAGCCTACGTAGGGATTTATAATCTCATATTCTGTGAGCAATTCCTACCAGATAGTCACTGTGCCTGGATTCAGCCCTTGAACCTAATAGTGTCCCCACAAGATCTGCCAGCTTTACGAGAAACGGGGAAATCTAGAACACGAAGCCCACTGAGCCTCAGGGGACTGTCCTACACACGCAGAAAACTGGGGAGCTGTGTGCATCTGTCAAAATTAATGCTCCTAAAATAGCTTTGCTACTAACATCCACACCCAAACCAACCATAAACCAGGCATTCGACCCTCAAACTGTGTGCTAATGCACTTCAAATGCTTGCCCAGATACACTAGAATCGACGTGCCGAGTCTGTATAAATTATAAGCCTACGTCTCCAGAGCCTTTCACACGCAATAACACTTGGCCTCTGGGGTGAGTCCGGCAAATGAGCCGTTGTTATGCTTTGGTGCGTAAAACAGATACAATGCTCACTGTTTAAGCCTCACCTCAGTCAACAGGGATACTTGCTCGTCCCCTTCTTTCATGCTGCCCGGCTGTCCCTCTTCTGGGCTCTCATATCACCCTAAATGCCCTCTCCTATCAAAACCCCTAACCCCTGGAATTGTAATTGTTTATACATCCACGTGGCAATGGGCTCTGTGAGGGCAGAGGCGGCGTCTGCTTTTTTTTTGGCACCTGACATAGGGCCTGATGCCTCGTAGGCAGCCGTTAAGTAATGGTCGAACTATCTAATTGAATCGCTTTTATGTCTGAAGCCTTTCCACTTTACACACCCTATTTCATATCTCGCTTCACAGACTCGGGGACAAGAAATGTAACACTTATTGTTTTTGACAAGCTACCTTTTAAGTATCGTTCTACTAAGGTGGCAGAAACCAATTCAGAGATTTCTACCACTTTCCCAAGGATGAGGGTCAAGGTTTCTGTGTTTGCGTACGTGTGTTTGTGTGTGAGGGGATATTACTAACCATTTTTCTGGCATCTTTTGAGACAGTCAACATCCTACCTGTCTTTCAGATGCAACACAGACATGCGTCGTCCCCATATCACGGCTCTTTCATTCCAAGGAGCTCTTTTTTCAACTTCTGGGGCATACTGAGATCACGTCGCCACTCTATGCTATTCGTTTTTAGGCACTGGAAATTTCCTGAGATGTCTAGGTATGGGTTTTCTGGAGTTTTGCCATCTCCACAAACTCTACTAGGATAATGGAAGACGGCCATGACTGCTCCACCCCTCTTGACTTGCATCTGCCCATAGACTGAAAAATTTGTTTCTGGTCTTGAGAACGTAAAAGTTTTACAACTCATGAGAGATTTCTCTGAGATCTTTTGACTATGCTCTGGGTTTTTCAATTCCCCCCATTATAAAGAAAACCCTCTTTCTGTCTCCTGCTTTCTGCTCTGACATTCCTTCATTAAGACATAGACATAGAGTGGCCTAGCTCACTGAATGGATGGAAGGGATTAGGTAGACCTGCACCAAGCTCCAAAAAAATACTTTGAGGTTTAAGTCCCTACCCGATTCCAAAAAAAAAAAAAAAAAAAAAGTTCTTTCTACAGCTCAGTAGTTCTCAAGTGGAGGCAATTTTGCATCCCTTTCCCAGGGAACATTTTACAATACCTGGAGACATTTCGGGTTGTGGCAACGGGGTGGATGAAGGAAGCAGTTGGTTATTATTGACATCCAATGGGTACAGACCAGAAATGCTGCTGAAGATCCAAAGTCGCACAAGAGTTTTCTGCCCCCACAACAGTTTTCGGCCATAAAATGTCAGTAGCGACAAAAGTAAAACGCCCTGTAGATCATTCCTTAATACGCCACCCAAAGAGATTTGGGTTGTTTTCAGATATAAAATTACATATCTTTTGGCAAATCAACAGCTGTTTCTCACCATTAATTGATACCCAAGAGAAAGGAGATGAAAACTGATATTGATTGCAAAGACCCATTGTGTGCCAGGCACTATGTTCAATAGTTGGCATTTCCATGGCTCCATCTAATCCTTGCAGAAAAATAATATCAGGTAGTTACAATGGCTATCTACATTTTACAGAGTTAAAAAAAGAAGGCTGACTTGCAGAAAAAGGAAACCATTGATCCAGATTGCAGCATCTAACAGTGGCAGAACTAACACTTACTATCAAACTGTATGACTCCAGAGCTGATGTCCTTCCAGCCTTAACAAGGACATTGCCTGATCCATGGGTCTTTTTTCCCCAAGTTTATTGAAATATGATTTATATACAGCGTTGTGTCAGTTTAAGGTGGAAAACGTGTTGATTTGATATATAGTGCAAAATGATTATCACCATAATGTTAGCAAACATTTCTATTACTTCACATAATTACCATTTCTCTTTTGTAGTGAGACCATTTAAGATCCATTCTCTTAGCAAATCTCAAGTGTGTCATATAGTATTATTAACTATAATCACTGTGCTGTACATTGGATGCTCAGAACTTGTTCATTTTATAACCGGGAATTTGTACCCTTTGACCAACATCTCCTCACTTCCCCTGCCCACCAGCCCCTGGTAACCACCAGTCTACTCTCTATTTTTACGAGTTTGGCTTTTTCAGATTCCACAAATAAATGCTATCATACAATATTTATCTTTCTCTGTCTGGCTTATGTCACTTAGCATAATGCTCTCAAGGTCCATCCATGTTGTTGCAAATGGCAGGATTCCTTTCTTTCTCATGGCAGAATTATTCATATATATATATATATATATATATATATATATATATATATATATATATCAGAGGACACTTACATTGTTTCCATATCTTGGCTATTGTGAATAATGTTGCAGTGAACATGGGAGCACAGATGTCTTTCCTAGATCCTATTTTCATTTCTTTTGGGTATACACCCAGATGTACAATTGCTGGATCATATAGTAGTTCTATTTCTATTTTCAATTTTGTGAGGAACCTACATACTGCTTTCCATAGTGGCTGTGCCAATTTACATTCCCACCTACAGTGCACAAGGGTTCTTTACCCTCAGGCATTTTCTTTTGTAGAGATTTTTGCTTTTTTTCTAATGGAGCGTCAAGCATGGAAGTTTGGCATTCAACAAGGAATACTGCATAACTTTCTTGTTCTGAAAAAAACTTCAATAATGAATAATAATGAATAGGCTGTGAGGCTTTCTAGGAAAGTGAACGGAAATAGTACAGGCTTAAAGAACTTCTCACAGCATAACTGACCAAAATGAACAGAAAGAATCAGTGCTTAAACTTGGAAGAAAAAAACCCCTCGTCTCACTAAGTATATCTCTACAGGTATGATTCAGATACAAACTAATTTGGCTTAGGTTGAAAGAAGACTCAAGAAATCAATATATGACCCTTATCACCACCTTAGCCCACACCTTCCAGTTTGGAGAGGAAAGGGAATTAGATTTGAGCAGACCTGAAAAAATGTAGAATGTATTGTGTGGAGCCCATTTCTCCACTGCAGATAACCAGCCTTGCAAATTTAAATGCTGGAGGATGTACAAAGCCATACAACCTATATGACTGCCTACCTACCTACCTACCTACCCAATTCTCTAGTTCCTCTTCCTTCTAGCCAGGTAAAACGTCAGAGAGAAACAGAACTACAAAACTAGAGCCACAAACAGCTTTGGGGACAGGAGACATACAAAGGTTTCCACGAAACAAAAACCCCATCAACTCTGGGCTTTTTTTTTTTTTTTTTTTTTTTTTTTGGTAACTCTGGGCTTTTTGTCATGAAAATGGATTCCTTACCCTGCAAAGGAATACAATGTAAAACGAAGGGCACTCTCCACCAACAGATACAGGTATGCCCCCTCAGCATGGAGCAGCTTACCCCGGTACAGGGATGCCAACAAAATCAGAGAAAATAGCAACTGAGAGAAAAAAAATAATTGCACCTGCACACAGCCCTAGATACCTCTTCGTTGTCCCTCAGCACTGCCCCCCTCCCTGACAAAGAGCTGAATGGCTGAACAAAGAGTAGAAACAATAAACCCAAAGCTGTTCCATGCATGTTCCAAGACATTGGTCCACAAATGTAAATCCACAGAACAGTTTTAGAAGGTGGGCTAAAAGGACAGATTCAAAAGCTCTAAACTTAAGATTGATTCAGTAGGTCTGGAATTGGGATTGACGCTCTTATTTTGCACATCCGTGTTTGAGAAACACCCTTCAAAGTGGAGAGAGTAGGTGAGGCCAAAAATTGCTATGTCAACCAGCACAGATACCAAGAATACTGCAGCACACCCTTTGGGGGATGGGGACAAGAAATGATCCCAGTGCAAAATAAATGAGTACAGCAAATAGTAACAACATGGTACTTATGTATAAAATGCTCTACATGTTGGGGGAGGCGCCAAGATGGCAGAACAGCACGGAAGCTTTGTGTGTGTCTCGTGTCCATGAAACACAGCCAGACCAACACTAAACCATCCTACACACCTAGAAAACTGATTGGAAGATTAACACAACAATCTGCACAACCTGAACCACAGAATCCAGTAGGTACGCGACACGAAGAGCTGAACTTGGGGAGCAAGAAGCCCCGAAAGGTAGGGAACTCCTCCTTCTGCAGGCGGAGAGAGGACGGAGACTGGGGAGGGGGCAGCATACGGGAAAAGCACCCCTCCCCAAAAGCAGCTGGAGAGAAAGTGGAAAATTGGAAACAGCCGCAGGGACTAAACTAAAAAGGGAGAAAAGAGAAAAGAGAAAGGAGAAAGGAGAGGGTTTCAATTCCATTAAGACTGTAAACAAGGGGAGCACAAAGGCTGCAAGTCCGCAGCTCCCTACCTGGAGGTGCTCTGGTGGGAAGGGTGAATCCCCAGGAACAGAGTGGGGTCCGGGAGGTTCTCGGGCCACACAGGGAAAAGCGGTTCCACTGCTGGAAGGACATTTGGTAGAGACTGTTGAAGCCACCTGGTCCTGGCAGACCCCGGAAGGCGGCCACATTCGCTGGTGCTGGGGCAAGGTCATTAAGGGTGAAGCCTGGTGCCAGACGTGTGTTGCAATTTTCCACGGTCCCTGAAATGCCAAGGCTACACTGTCTTGCGATTTTGGTGGCGGGGGGGGGGGGGCTGTCTGGCACCTGGCTGCAGTCTCGGGGCACTGGCAGCAGCAGGGTCCAGCGGGCGTTCCTGGGTGCAGCCGACATTCGGCCGTTGCCATGGCTCGGTGAGACCCTCCCGCAGAGGGGCGGAGCGGGTCAAAGCCACAGTCCTTCGGAAGTAAGGGGCCGGGGAAAACAGCCGCATTTGAGACAGGACTCGGGCGAGAGGTGCTGCCCGGGGCCTGGTCACGGAGAGTGCAAAAGCGGGGAGTGGACAAGAGCTGAAGACGGAGCCGGTGCGTGATTGCTGATCTGGGAGAACAGACTGGGTGGCTGGGGGGGCGCCATTTTTCACCGCCCCCGCGCATGCGCACGTGCACCGACGAGCACCGCAACAATCCACCCCAGTAGGCTAGCAGCGCCATCTAGGGGAAGACGGAGCTGTTACACCGAGCCCTGCCCAACTGGGCCAACTTCACTCTTCAAGAACACAAACCTCACCACCAGCTTAATTTATGGACTATAAAGAGCCACATGGACTGACCTCCAGGGGAAAACGAAGCAATTTCAGTCCTACTTCAACCTGTTAGCAGGTTCACCTATTCAATTTCTTTTCTTTCTCTTTTACAATTCTTTTTCTTGAATACAGGAGAAAAAAACTGTTTTTATTTTCAATTTTTATTAAAAATATCTCTTTAATTTTTATTACTATATTTTTTACTTTTGTGTAGAGTTTTTCAAATTCTACTTTACCTCAATCATTTTATTTTAGTCTACTTCAGTGCACTCACCTTTTAAAATTTTCAAACAATTTCCTTTTTTTTCTTTCTTTTACTTTTTTCTCTTTTCATTTCTTCCTGAACGTAGAAAGAGAAAAACTTCATTTTTAGTTTTGATTTCTTTTAAAAATATTTTTATTTAATTTTTATTACTATATTTTTTGCTTTTATGTAAACTTTTTCAAATTCTATCTTACTCCCATCATTTTATTTCAGTCTACTATAGTGTGTTCAGTTTTTCAGATTTTCTTTTTTTTTAAAAATTTTTTTTTTTTCAACGTTTATTTATTTTTGGGACAGAGAGAGACAGAGCATGAACGGGGGAGGGGCAGAGAGAGAGGGAGACACAGAATCGGAAACAGGCTCCCGGCTCTGAGCCATCAGCCCAGAGCCTGACGCGGGGCTCGAACTCCCGGACCGCGAGATCGTGACCTGGCTGAAGTCGGACGCTTAACCGACTGCGCCACCCAGGCGCCCCAGTTTTTCAGATTTTCAAACGATTTCTTTTTTTGTCTTTTATTTTTTCTCTTTTTCTCTTTTCCCTTTTTTGTTTCTTTTCCTTTTTCTTAAATACAGAAAATGAAAGAATTCATATTTCTTTTAATTTTTATTAAAAACACTTTTCTATAATTTTTTTCTACTATACTCTACTTTTGTGTATTTTAGTCTACATTAGTGTATTCATTTTTTCAAATTCTCAAACGATTTCCTTTTCTTTTTTTTCTCCCCCTCCCCCCTTATTTTGTTCATTTCTTTAATCTGTCAAACCACTTTCTACACCCAGAACAAAACACACCTAGGATCTAGCATCATCTATTGGATTTGTGTGTGTGTGTGTTTAATTTTTAATTTTAATTTTTTTAATTTCAATTTTTCTACCTCATTAATTCCTTTTCTCCCTTCAAAATGACAAAACAAAGGAATTCACCCCAAAAGAAAGAGCATAAAGAAACGATAGCCAGGGATTTAACCAACACAGACACAAGCAAGATGTCTGAACCAGAATTTAGAATCACGATAATAAGAATACTAGCTGGAGTCAAAAATAGTTTAGAATTCCTTTCTGCAGAGATAAAAGAAGTAAAAAATAGCCAGAATGAAATTAAAAATGCTATAAATGAGCTGCAATCATGAATGGATGCCGCGGCGGCAAGGATGGATGAGGCAGAACAGAGAATCAGTGATATAGAGGGCAAACTTATAGAGAATAATGAAGGAGAAGGAAAGAGGGAGATGAGGGCAAAAGAGCACAATTTAAGAATTAGAGAAATCAGTGACTCATTAAAAAGGAACAACGTGAGAATTATAGGGGTCCCAGAGGAGGAAGAGAGAGAAATAGGGGTTGAAGGGTTATGTGAGCAAATCATAGCAGAAAACTTTCCTAACCTGGGGAAAGACACAGACATCAAAATCCAGGAAGCACAGAGGACCCCCATTAGATTCAACAAAAACCGACCATCAACAAGGCATATCATAGTCAAATTCACAAAATACTCAGGCAAGGAGAGAATCATGAAAGCAGCAAGGGAAAAAAAAACTCCCTAACTTACAAGGGAAGATGGATCAGGTTTGCAGCAGACCTATCCACAGAAACTTGGCAGGCCAGAAAGGAGTGGCAGGATATATTCAATGTGCTGAATCAGAAAAATATGCAGCCAAGAATTCTTTATCCAGCAAGGCTGTCATTCAAAATAGAAGGAGAGATAAAAAGTTTCCCAGACAAACAAAAATTAAAGGAGTTTGTGACCACTAAACTAGCCCTGCAAGAAATTTTAAGGGGGACTCTCTGATGGGAGAAAAGATGAAAATGTGTGTGTGTGTGTGTGTGTGTGCGTATATATCAAAAGCAACAAAGATTAGAAAGGACCAGAGAACACCACCAGAAATTCCAACTCTACAAGCATCATAATGGCAATAAATTCATATCTTTCAGTACTTACTCTAAACGTCAATGGACTCAATGCTCCAATCAAAAGACATAGGGTAACAGAATGGATAAGAAAACAAGACCCATCTATATGCTGTTTACAAGAGACCCACTTTAGACCTAAAGACATCTATAGATTGAAAATAAGGGGATGGAGAACCATTTGTCATGCTAATGGTCAACAAAAGACAGCCAGAGTAGCCATACTTATATCAGACAATCTGGACTTTAAAATAAAGACTATATCAAGAGATGCAGAAGGGCATTATATCATAATCAAGGGATCTATCCACCAAGAAGACCTAACAATTTTAAACATTTATGCACCAAATGTGAGAGCACCCAAATATATAAATCAAGTAATCACAAACATAAAGAAACTCATCGATAGTAATACCATGATAGTAGGAGACTTCAACACCCCACTCACAGCAATGGACAGATCATCTAATCAAAAAATCAACAAGGAAACAATGGCTTTGAATGACACTGGACCAGATGGACTTAACAGATATATTCAGAACATTTCATCCTAAAGCAGCAGAATATACATTCTTCTCCAGTGCACATGGAACATTCTCCAGAATAGACCATATACTGGGACACAAATCAGCCCTAAGTATGTACAAAAAGATCGAGATCATACCGTACATATTTTCAGACCACAACACTATGAAATTCGAAATCAACCACACGAAAAAATTTGGAAAGGTAAGAAGGAAGAAAGATCTCAGATACACAACCTAACCTACGCCTTAAGGAGCTGGAAAAAGAATAGCAAATAAAACCCCAAACCAGCAGAAGACAGGAAATAATACAGATTAGAGCAGAAATTAATTCTATCGAAACCAAAAAAACAGTAGACAGATCAATGAAACCAGAAGCTGGTTCTTTGAAACAATTAACAAAATTGATAAACCACTAGCCACTTTGATCAAAAAGAAAAAGGAAAGGACCCAAATAAATAAAATCAAGAATTAAAGAGGAAAGATCACAACCAACACAGCAGAAATAAAAACAATAATAAGAGAATATTATGAGCAATTATATGCCAATAAAATGGGCAATCTGGAAGAAACGGACAAATTCCTAGAAACATATACACTACCAAAACTGACACAGGAAGAAATAGAAAATTTGAACAGACCCATAACCAGTAAGGAAATCTAATTAGTCATCAAAAATCTCCCAAATAAACAAGAGTCCAGGGCCAGATGGCTTTCCAGGGGAATTCTACCAAATATTTAAGAAAGAGTTAACACCTATTCTCTTGAACGTGTTCCAAAAATTGAAATGGAAGGAAAACCTCCAAACTCTTTCTATGAAAGCTCTATGAAGCTTTCTATGAAAACTTCCAGAACTCGTTCTATGAATCATTACCTTGATTCCAAAACCAGAGACCCCACTAAAAAGGAGAACTATACACCAATTTCCCTGATGAACATGGGTGCAAAAATCCTCAACAAGATACTAGCCAACCGGATCCAGCAATACATTAAAAAAATTATTCACCACGACCAAGTGGGATTTATACCTGGGATGCAGGGCTGGTTCAATATCTGCAAAACAATTAACGTGATTCATCACATCAATAAAAGGAAGGACAAGAAGCATATGATCCTCTCAATAGATGCAGAGAAAGCATTTGACAAAATATAGCATCCTTTCTGGATAAAAACACTCAAGAAAGTAGGGTTAGAAGGAGCATACCTCAAGATGATAGAAACCATATATGAGCGACCCAACACTAATATCATCCTCAATGGGGAAAAACTGAGAGCTTCCCCCTAAGGTCAGGAACAAGACAGGGATGTCCACTCTCGCCACTGTTATTCAACATACTATTGGAAGTCTTAGCCTCTGCAATCAGACAACACAAAGAAATAAAAGGCATCCAAATCGGCCAGGAGGAGGTCAAACTTTCACTCTTGGCAGATGACATGATACTCTAATGGAAAACACAAAAGATTCCACCAAAAAACTGCTAGAACTGATTCATGAATTCAGCAAAGTTGCAGGATATACAGTCAATGCACAGAAATCGGTTGCATTCCTATACACCAACAATGAAGCAACAGAGAGAGAAATCAAGGAATTGATCCCATTTACAGTTGCACCAAAAACCATAAAATACTTAGGAATAAGTCTAACCAAAGATGTGAAAAAACTATACACTGAAAACTATAGAAAGATTTTGAAAGAAATTGAAGAAGACACAAAGAAATGGGAAAAGATTCCATGCTCCTGGATAGGAAGAACAAATATTGTTAAAATGTTGATATTACTCAAAGCAATCTACATATTCAACACGATCCCTGTCAAAGTAACACCAGCATTCTTCACAGAGCTAGAACAAGCAATCCTAAAATTTGTATGGAACCAGAAAAGACCCCGAATAGCCAAAGCAACCTTGAGAAAGAAAACGAAAGCAGGAGGCATCACAATCCCAGACTTCAAGCTACACTACAAAGCTGTAATCATCAAGACAGTATGGTACTGGCACAAGAACAGACGCTCAGATCAATGGAACAGAATAGAGAACCCAGAAATGGACCCACAACTAATCGTATGGGCAACTGATCTTTGACAAAGCAGGAAAGAATATCCAATGGAATAAAGACAGTCTCTTCAGCAAGTGGTGCTGGGAAAACTGGACAGCGACATGCAGAAGAATGAACATGGACCACTTTCTTACACCATACACAAAAATAAACTCAAAATGGATGAAAGACTTCAATGTAAGACAGGAAGCCATCAAAATCCTTGAGGAGAAAGCAGGCAAACACCGATTTGATCTTGCCCGCAGCAATTCCTTACTCAACACGTCTCTGGAGGCAAGGGCAACAAAAGCAAAAACGAACTATTGGGACTTCATCAAAATAAAAAGATTCTGCACAGTGAAGGAAACAATCAGCAAAACTAAAAGGCAACTGACAGAATGGGAGAAGATATTTGCAAATGACATATCAGATAAAGGGCTAGTATCCAAAATCTACAAAGAACTTATCAAACTCAACACCCAAAAAACAAATAACCCAGTGAAGAAATGGGCAAAAGACATGAATAGACACTTCTCCAAAGAAGACATCCAGATGGCCAACTGAGACATGAAAAACTGCTCCACATCACTCATCATCAGGGAAATACAAATCAAAACCACAGTGAGATATCACCTCACACCTGTCAGAATGGCTAACATTAACAACTCAGGCAACAACAGATGTTGGTGAGGATGCAGAGAAAGAGGATCTCTTTTGCAACATTGATGGGAATGCAAGCTGGTGCAGCCACTCTGGAAAACAGAATGGAGGTTTCCCAAAAAACTAAAAATAGAACTACCCGACAACCCAGCAGTTGCACTACTAGGCATTTATCCACTGGATACAGGTGTGCTGTTTTGAAGGGACACAGGCACCCCCATGTTTATAGCAGCACTATCCACAGTAGCCAAAGTATGGGAAGAGCCCAAATGTCCATCAATGGATGAATGGATAAAGAAGATGTGGTATATATATATATATATATATATATATATATATATATATACACAATGGAGTATTACTCAGCAATCAAAAAGAATGAAACCTTGCCATTTGCAACTACGTGGATGGAACTGGAGGGTATGATGCTAATTGCAATTAGTCAGTCAGAGAAAGACAAAAATCATATGAATTCACTCATATGAGGACTTAAGAGACAAAACAGTTGAATATAAGGGAAGGGAAACAAAAATAATATAAAAACAGGAAGGGGGACAAAACAGAAGAGACTCATAAATATGGAGAACAAACTGAGGGTTGCTGGAGGGGTTGTGGGAGGGGGGATGGGCTAAAGGGGTAAGGGGTATTAAGGAATCTACTGAAATCATTGCTTCACTATATACGAACAAATTTGGATGTAAATTTTAAAAAATAAAGAAAGTAAAAAAAATCTACAGCTATAAAGGTAATAAAATGACTTTTAAAACTTAAAAAAAAGAACTCATGTTAATTGTACCAATCATCAAAAATATTCATGAAATAAAAAGATATGCAAATGTCAAAAAAATAAATAAAATGCTCTAAAATAGAAGAGGGAGGAGAACAGGAATATAGCAAGCAAAGAGAGCTCAGTAGCTTTTTGGCCAGCTTCTTTAACAGTGGCTGAAGAACTAAAGAGATCATAGATGATATGTAACAAATGGATAAACTAAAAAGATAACTCTAAAATCAGTCAGAAGCGGTAAGAAACACTATTAATCTATAAAAAATTTGAGTCGCTGGGTAGCTCAGTTGGTTAAGTGTCTGACTTCTTCTCAGGTCATGATCCCACGGTTCATGAGTTCAAGCCCTGCTTTGGTCTCTGTGCTGACAGCTCAGAGCCTGGAGCCTGCTTCGAATTCTGTGTCTCCCTCTGTCTCCTCCCCTCCCCTGCTCCTACTCTGTCTCTCTCAAAAATAAATAAAAACGTTTTTAAAAAATTTAAAAAATTTCAGTCAGTAACCTCAAGTGTAGGCTTGGGAAATACAGGGAATAAAGGGCAGACAGATGAGCATGATATATGGCATGATATCAAAAGAAAACAAACCTAACATTAGTATCACCCTTTTAAAAATAGGCTTACTACCTGTGGACTGAGACTGAGATTGGGAAAAAAGTAGCTGTTCAATAATTTCTTCACTTTAAGCAACATATTATGACTTTGGCCCTTAAAATCAATCAAAACATATTTTGAAGGTAGCTTTAACAAGAAATAGTTATGTGACCCTGGCCCAATGATTGACTCCCCTCACCCTCTGCCTTTCATTGGCAAATAGAAGACGAGCAGTGTGCCTGTCTCACAAGGTTATTGTGAGGGCTAAATGAGATGATGCCTGCGAATTCCCAAGCAATTACAAAGAAAAGTCTCAATAGGCATCAGCTACAGCTATTAATATTTCATACAGGAGAATTCAAAGAAACCCTGTGTATCTAAAAGTGATACTTGAAAATTTTAACTTGAATGTACTATTTTAAACGTTTAAAACTAAAACCTAGCAGAATTAAAAATTAGTTGACATATTTGAGATTGCTCAGATGGGAAGCAAATGTAACATAAAGGACTAAATAAAATCAGACAAAAATGAAGTGAGATGAGGAGTGAGAACAAATATGTAGACCCAATCATACCCCTCCTTTTACTGAAAAGACTCATAGTTAGGCAGATTAATTATAATAACAATAGTATCATATTTATTCAACTCAACACAAAACTCCTAAAGGACAGTAACTCAGAAAGGCTGAAAATAAAAATCTTTGGCAAAAGGTTACCAGATAATGCAAACAAAAATGGGAACATTCATTTCTTTAAAGGGTAAGATCTGGAAAAGGCACATTTCTACTCACAGCCCATTAGAACTCAGTCATATGGCACTGTCCAGTTACCAAGGGGCTGTGAACGTAGTCTGGGAATCCATTCACCCAGATCAACTGCAAGAGATATAGTAGTCAAGAAAGAAGGGATAATTGGGTATCTAGGAATCTCTGACACAAGAATATGTCTCTTAGATCAGGGGCAAAGCAAGGGTGTTTGTCAGAACAATGACTTCACATTTCTTTGGAAGTGCCAGGCAATGCAATTCAATCAGAGGACGGAATAAGAGGCACAGGTATCAGCAAGTAAAGGCAAAATCATCATTTTCTGAAGATAATATGATGTTACATTATCTACATTACCGGAGAACTTTAATAGAACCAGCTGAAGATACATTAGAAGCAATAGGAGAGGAGAATAAAATGGAAAATATATTTTTAATAATTCCCTCTAATTACATAATAGCTACTTAGGGACAATAATGAGAAAAATAGTCACATTTACACGAGAAACAACAGCAGTAATATCAATAGCAACACAACAATGACACTAAATACAATTCTTACAAATTAACCTAATATGTTGTACATTACCTCCCATAACTTATTTATAACTGGAAATTTGTACCTTTTGACCATTCCGTCCACCCCACATCCTGCACCTCTGACAAGAGCCAATTTGTTCTTTGTGGCTATAGTTAACCATAGTGTACTGCGTTATTTGAAAGTTACTAAGACAGTAGATCCTAAAAGTTCTTATCACAAGAAAAAAAATTTTGAAATTATGTGTGGTGATGGATGTTAACCAGACTTGTGGTGATCACAATATAAACAAATACTGAATCATCACATTGTATACCTGAAACTAATAGGAATTGAATAAGAATGAAGAGCCCAAATGCCCATGACTGATGAATGGATAAAGAAGACACACACACACACACACACACACACACACACACACACACACACACACTGGAGTATTACTCAGTGATCAAAAAGAATGAAAATCTTGCCATTTGCAATGATGTGGGTGGAACTAGAGTGTGTTATGGTAAGTGAAATAAGTCAATCAGAGAAAGACAAATATGATATGATTTCACTCATATGTGGAATTGAAGAAACAGAACAGATGAACATAGGGGAAGGGACAAAAAAATAAAATAAGATAAAAACAGAGAGGGAGGCAAACCATAAGAGACTCTTAAATACAGAGAACAAACTGAGGGTTGCTGGAGGGGAGGTGGGTGGGGGGATGGATTAAATGGGCGATGGGCATTAAGGAGGGCACTTGTTGGGATGAGCACTGGGTGTTATATGTAAGAGATGAATCACTGGGTTCTACTCCTGAAACCAATACTACACTATATGTTAACTAACTTGAATTTAAATAAATTTTTTGAAAGAAAAAAAAAACAATGTGAAGTAGTTACTCTGGAAGTCTCCATAGTAAAGTGGAAGTGATAGTTTGAAAGTGCAAAGCAATTCCATCACCGTTCTTGCTTAAAACTCTCTGTCCACTGCAGTTTAAAAGAAGTCCAAGTTTCTGTCCATGGCCTGGGCCTCTCTGACCTCATGTCTGATCAGTTCTTCCTTTGTTTCAACTTGCACCTTCTAGGTGAGAAATTCAGCCACATCAGCCTCCTGTCTGTCCCTGAACACATCAAGCTAATTCTTGCTTTAGGGCAATTGTACTAGCTATTTCCTCTTCTGGAAGGCTCTTCCCTCAGATTTTTCTCATGGTAGCTCCTTTTTATCAATTCATGTTCTAGCTTAAAACTCCTAAGTCCTAAAGAATTTCTCTCTCTTTCCTTTCCTTTCCTTTTCTTTCTTTCTTTCTTTCTTTCTTTCTTTCTTTCTTTCTTTCTTTCTTTTTTTCTTTCTTTCTTTCTTCTTTTTCTTTCTTTCTTCTTTTTCTTTCAAGAGTACAAGCGGGAGGCAGAGGGAGAGAGAGTGAGAGAATCCCAAGCAGGCTCCATGCTCAGCTTGGCTCCCAACGTGGGGCTCAATCCCACGACCCTGGGATCATGACCTGAGCCAAAATCAAGAGTCGGACACTCAACAAAATGAGCCACCCAGGCACCCCTAGAGGCATTTCTGACCAACCTTTGTTTACAGAGCCACTCTCTCACCAAGTCATTGTCTATTAAACTGTTACATGAAAATGCCAAATACAAAAGCTAAGTTATACCACATCACATATAATATAGATAGATTATTCCCAAGAGTATATTTAATACATTTTATAATATATTAGATAATTGTTAGTGGTAGGCGCTGTGAAGTGAGAGAAATGAGTTAAGGCGGTCAAAGGTACAGGTTTCTAGTTCTAAAATAAGTAAGTCATGAGGATGCAATGTCTAGCATATTAGGGTAATTTCTATATATTTTGTAATTATATGTGTATAATATTTTATGCTTATATTATCATACATAAAATACATTATTTTAATAGTATAGTATATTATATTGAAGTAGTTATATCAATATATTAATTTTATGTTAGATATATTACATATATTAGATAACTCCCATAATACTATATATTATATATACATAGTATATTAAAGAAAACAGTTACCTGGTGAGATTTTCAGATAATTGTTACTTTATCCTTTATATTTTGTTCTGTTGTCTGATTTTTACTTTTTAATTTTAATTTTTTTTGAGATAGAGAAAGAGAGAGCAGGAGAGGGTCAGAGGGAGAGAGAGAGGGAGAGAGAGAGAGAGAGGGAGAGAGAGACTCTTAAGCAGGCTCCTCACCCAGTGCGGAGCCCAACATGGGGCTCGATCTCACAACTGCAAGATCATGAACTAAGCCAAAAATCAAGAGTCAGATGTTCAACTTACTGAGCCACCCAGGTGCCCCTGTTGTGTGATCTTTTTAAATCATAGATGGAGAGATGAATAGACACATTCAGGGAAAAGAAAGTTGAATCGGTGAGGATACAAATGTAGAAAACCCTTTCTCAAAGTAGCATGAACAAAAGGGAACTTTATTAACTCACTTCCTCAAAATATGTGAAAGAAATGTTGTGTTTTTGGAAAAAAATTCCAATATAATTAACACACAGCTTTATATTAGTTTCAGGTGTACAATATAGTGAATCAACAATTCCATATATTACTCAGTGCTCATGAAGATAAATGTACTCTTGATCCCCTACCTGTTTCACCCATCCCCCCACCCCCACCTCCCCTCTGGTAACCGTCAGTTTGTTCTCTATAGTTAATAGTCTGTTTCTTGGATTCTCTCTTTCTCTCTCTTTTGTTTGATTTTGTTTGTTATGTTTCTTAAATTTCACATATGACTGAAATAATATGGTATTTGTCTTTCTCTGACTTATTCTACCTAGCATTATACTCTCTTGATCAATCCACATCATTGCAAATTACAAGATTTCATTCTTTTTGGTGGCTGAGTAATGTTCTGTTATATATATATATATATATATATATATATATATATATATATATACCACATCTTCTTTATCCGTTCATCTATTGATGGACACTTGGTTTCCTTCTGGAAGAATTGTCTTCATTCATGTGGTCAGTCAGTCAAAAGAAATTTATTAAGTACATAATTATGTGCCTTTTAGTTTCTGAGCATATAGCAGTGAGAAAGACAGTATGCCTGCCCTCAACTATCTTATATCCTGGAGAAGTTAGAAAGAAAATAAACACATGTGTTAAATATATTTGGATACATCTCAGGTACTAATAAGCACTACAAAGAAGCTAAATTAAGGAAATGTGGTAGAGGGTGGCAGTGGAGATTTGCTCTGGTTTGAGTATTCTGGAAAGACCTTTCAGAAAGAGGTATCATTTCAGTTGAGGTTTGAATGACAGTACAGTTCTGCAATGATATAGGAGAGTTCCAGAGGGAATAAACAACAGGGAAAAAAAAACCTCGGATAGAAAATGTGGTGGGAGTGAAGTGAGTCAGCCAGGGAGCATGCAGAGTTAAAGTAGGAGAAAAAAGCAGGGCCAGGTTCTGGAAGTCTTTGGAGGGGGAGATGAAGAAGGAGAGGAAACTCGGATCTAGTTCCCCTAGCCTAACTACCTCCAAAACCTTACGGAGGTCTGGGGTGGGAAGAGTGGGTTCTGTCCCACAGGAATGCTCGCTAGTTCTCATAGAATATCACACATGGTAGTTCTTTATTCTTTATTCTTCTTTATTCTCTTGTATGCATTCAATGTACTCATTTTTTTCTCTTTAACTCCCTACCCAATTTTATGAGGTCATTCTTATACTTATTTTGTATATAAAGAAACTGTATTAGTTTCCTATCGCTGCTATAACAAATCACCACAAACTCAGTGGTATGAAATAACATAATGCATTCTCTTACAGTTCTGGAGGTCAGAAATTGGAAATGGGTCTCACCGGGGTAAAATCAAGGTTCCAGCAGGGCTGTGTTCCTTCTGGAGGTTCTAGGAGATAATCCATTTCTTTGTATCTAGAGTCTCCTTGCCTTTCTCAGTTCACATTTCTGCGCCTCCATAGTCACATCATCTCTGATGCTGAATCCTCTGCCTCCGTCTTCTAAAGACTCACGACACTGCCTACCCAGATAGTCCAGAATAACCTCCCATCTCAAGGTCTTTAATTTAATCACTTGTACAAGGCTTTTTTGTTTGTTTGTTGGCTTTTTAACCATACAAGGTAACCTAGTCATAGGTTCCAGGGAATAGGGCCTTGACACATTTGGGGAAGAGGACATTATATTGCCTACTATGAAAATTGACATTTAGTAGAGTGACTCGGCACATGTCACACTACTCTAAAGAGGCAGAATCTTTTTCAGACCCTGGCCTAGGTGTTAATTAATGTTCTTAGTGAGAAACTATAGTAAAGCACATTCTCAAGGCAGAGACACAAGGCTTTGGAGGTAATTCTGATTTATTAAGACACTAATACATGGCAGCGATCTGGCCAGTACATCAATCTAAATGTCTTTAGGAGGCGTGGCAGCATAGCTTAGCAGTTTAAGAAGTACAAAACTCAGGAGTCATATAAATCTTGTTACGATGCCCAGTTCTACCATCTACTACCTTTGGGAACTTGGTCAAGTACTTTACCCCTGTGGGTCTCAGTTTCCTCATCTGTAAAATATCTCACAAGATAATCAGACAGATTTAATGAAATAATGCCTAGACAACATAAAGCAGCATATACGTCTTCAAACACGGTCATTATTACTGAGATATTCTTTCCCTTAGTTTCATAGTGACAAATTTTAAGTCAGTGTTCATTTTTCATTAACGTTGTTAAATTTAGTGTTTTGCTTTCAAGATAAGGAATCAAAGCGAACATACACAATAAGAATGATCACATTCTTCTAGTCTAATTTAGAAATAGGCTTTTCATTTTTGTAGCCTAAAAAATCACTTCATTTGCAAAGGAGTTCTTTATCAGTCCTATAAGTCATGTCAAAAAGATACTATCACAAAGTTGTTTTGTGCAACAAAAATATAATAAATTGTTCCCCATTCCTCGATCTCACATTACTTACATTACTTCAGATCTGTGAGAAAAATGACCCAGACTGTGCAACAATTCACTTATTAACTCTATGCAATGCTAATTAGGAAATTTTAGAAAGTATTCTTAGAGGTCAGGATCCTTTTCTGACTTTAGTGGTCTCTGTTTTTAAATCTCTGTGCATACTTGTCTTTGCCAAGAGCTAGAAGAACAATGATTGAAGCCTCTTTGTTCTCCTTACCATTGCCTTATCAGAAAAGAAAGTTATATTCAAAGAAATATTTAAACACGTTTTATGCTTAAAATAGCCAAGAGTAGGAAGACAAACTCTGTATTGTGTAAACTGCATTAAAACTCCATCTATCTTTACTAGTCTGCCGGTCTCAAGAGGCATATGTGGGCATGATATCAACATAGTCACGATCAGCCACTTGCCTCAAGGTAATTCAGGACACATATACAGAGCAACAAGCCGGGCTGCCTTTGGATGCTCTCTTAGTTTTTACCTTTTTTTTTTTTTTATTGTAGTCACTTTCTGTATCTCCTTTACTACACTGGTGTTGACTACGTTCTGAGATTGGTTCTACTATAGTAGAAACTGTAAAGAAATCTCCTGGACCAGTGAAACCTTATTTTGGAAATTACTATCTTCATGGCTTCTAGGACTTTACATTTGATTGCTTTAGTCTTTTAGTCTACTCATTCCAGACTACTGATTACTTATGCCATATTGCCTTTCAGAATGCACATCTTCTTGACTCTCAAAAACCTATACATTTAACTTTTGACTCCAGACCACCTTTAGCCGTGGAACTGATGCAGTCTTTCATTTGGCATGTCTTCTAGATTCCTGAGTCATGACTCATTTTTGACATTTGTTTCTTACATAATCCTGTTTTCCTGCCCTCCTGACCTGGTTGATTGCTGAATTCTCTTTAATATAAGAATTCATATTTTTCTTTCACATCTGTCTTCCCCTAGAATTTGGCTACCCCAGAATCACCAGTGGTCCTAGTTCTTGTGTTCAGGCACGCAGAAGTCCACCAATCACAGATGACAAGCTTAGTTTTAAGTAGGTCAAGCAAGGCTATATGGACATCCAGACTCCTTATGATGGCCTGCAAAGCCCTGCACAATGTTCCCACATCCCCTTATCTCTCGGACATCATCTCCTGTATCGTTCCCACTTGCTTACTATGCTATAGTACACTGGTCTTCCACTCTGTTGACGATGCCAATCTGGTTGCTGCCTTTGGACTCCTGTACATGTTTCTCTCTCGGTCTGGAAGAAAGGCTTTTCCCCCAGAAGTTTTCACAGCAAGTTTCATCTTATCATTCCAGTTTCTGCTCCAATGTCATCTCCTGAGATGTCTTCTTTGACCATCCTATTTAAAGTACCCCTTCTCCCCTCTCGTTCATTTGTCCTCTGTTTTACTGTAATAATCACTATTAAAATTATTTATTTCCATGTTTATTGTTTCACTCCGGCTCCTATTGGAAAACAAGATCCTAGGGGAGGTATTTTGTATCTGTTTCTCTCACTTCTGTATTCAGGGTTGCTAGGTATTTAATAAGTATTTGTTGAATGAATAAATTGATGAATGAATTAATTAAATGGTAGTTTATGACTCAGGCTAAATTTTATAAAACTATTTTCTGTCTTATTTGGTTTTTAAATTAAATCTACTTAAAGTCTTTCAGTTAATTTTGAATCCTCCAGATATTGCCTTACCTGATATTTTCTTTGATTCTACTCAAGAATGAATAAGAGTAGTAAAATGGAAATAGTGTCCCTATAAAACATTTATTTACCATGAAAGACAAAGAGATAGAAAGGAAGTTTATTTTATTTGATTAAAAATGTTTAATGTTTATTTATTTTTGAGAGAGAGAGAGAGAGAGAGAGAGAGAGAGAGAGAGAGAGAGAGAATGAGTAGGAGAGGGGCAGAGGGAGAGGGAGACACAGAATCCGAAGCAGGCTCCGGGCTCTGAGCTGTCAGCACAGAGCCCAACGCGGGGCTCGAACTCACCGAGCATGAGATCAAGACCTGAGCTGAAGTCGGATGCTTAACTGACTGAGCCACCCAGGTGCCCCCAGACAGGAAGTTTAAAATAAAAACAAAATAAGTGGGCATGAATCAATTGTAACCATTAAAGAAAGAACAAAATCAGTATAATTTATTTGAAAATATAACTAAAATTTGAAATTAATTCAAAATATACATGTATTAGTTTCCTAGAGGTGCTCTAACAAAATACTACAAACTGGGTGCCTTAAAACAACAGAAATTGTTCTCTCACATTTCTGGAGGCCAGAAGTCCAAGCTCCAGATGATAACAGAGTTGGTTCCTTCTGAGAGCTTTGAAGGACGATCTGTTCCGTGCCGTTCTCACAGCTTCTGCGTTGCTGGCAAACCTATACGTTCATTCTTAGCACCACATTCGCCTCCTCATCTCCCTCAACTAGCAAGTCTTTGCAAAGAGCTCATCCCCTTAACGAGATCTACCAGAATACTGTCTTTAATACTTCAATCTTCTGGCCTCTTTCATAGCACCGCCAATCCTCTCACGCTGCTCGAGTTTTCTTTTCTTTCCTTTTTGATGGCACTGATCTCTCTCCAACAGTTTGATCTCTAATAGCACATACATTATTATTTATTACTGTTGACTTTTATCTGTCGTCTCCCATTAGAATGTTGTTCCAAAATTCCAACAGAGCAAGTAGTCCTGCCTATTTTGTTCATTCAGTAAATACGTGGATTAAATGAATGAATGAATTTGCTTTTCAAATTGATGCCACCTTTGGGAAATCATTGTATGGCTGTATGAAATAAAAACCTTACACATGTCCATATCCTTTGAGAATTTCTACCTCTTAGGAATAATCCTAAAGAGGTAAAATGAAATGCAGAGTAGGGTCTGTAGAGAAAGATTTATAGCACAGTTGATTATACTTGTGAAAACTTGAAAACAAATCCTAATGTTCGGCAAATGCTATGTAAATTATACTTGAAATAATACACAGGCACAAAAACTATTTTGTGTTTGGAATGACATAATGACATGGATGTCATTAGATTAAATATCTTCTTACCTACAATGTGAAAAATAACAACAAGACAAGCAATTGAATATTCCAGTGGCTCCCAAATGCATTTATTCACTAAAAAGTTATTTACTTGACACTTTTCTATATGTACTGGCAATGTGGCAGTGGATGAAACAGACAAAATATCCTATCACGGGTCCATATTCTAGTATGATAAGGCAGTCATAAACAAATCAATATGGTATAGCATCAGATGTGATAAGTGCTGCTATGAAGAACTAAGAACTCTTAAGGGTAGGGAGTGATAGGAAGTGCTATTTCAGATAGGATGGACAGAGAAGGCCTCTCTGAGGAGGTGATATTTGAGATTTGAGCAGCAACCAAAATAAACTTGGGGAGGGTGATACAAACATCTAGAAGAAGAGCAATCCAGGCTGAGGGACCAGCAAGTGCAAAAACTAGGATGAAAACAAGCTTGGCAAGTTGAAGGAGACACTGGGTTAGGAAGGAAAGAAGAAAGTTTTTGTTAGCTGGAGCAGAGAGGTCAAGGTAGAAAGTGGTAGGGAGTAAGTTTGGAAAGATAAACAGGGTCAGATCAAGAACAATTTTGTAGGCCATGGAGAAGAGTTTATGCATTTCATTGTACTTGTAATGAGCATTCAAGAGACGGCTTTATTTAAAAGAGTAAAACGAACCAGCTTATGATTTAAAAGAGTACCTTTGAGGGGCGCCTGGAGGGCTCAGTTGGTTAAGTGTCTGGCTCCTGGTTTCTGCTCAGGTCATGATCTCATGGCTTCATGGGTTCGAGCCTTGCATCGGGCTCTGCACTGGCAGTGTGGAGCCTGCTTGGGATGATCTCTCTCCCTCTCTCTCTGCCCCTCCACCACTTGTGCTGTCTCTCTCAAAATAAATAAATAAACCTAAAAAAATAAAATAGGGGCGCCTGGGTGGCTCAATCGGTTGAGTGACCGACTTCGGCTCAGGTCATGATCTCACGGTCTGTGAGTTCGAGCCCCGCGTCGGGCTCTGTGCTGACAGCTCAGAGCCTGGAGCCTCCTTCGGATTCTGGGCTTCCTCTCTCTCTGCCCCTCCCCCACTCATGCTCTGTCTCTCTCAGGTGTCTCAGAAATAAACATTAAAAAAATTTAAAAAATAAAAAAAATAAAAAAAATAAAATAGAAACTTCAACATCTAGGTTGAAAATGGACAAATTCACAGCAAAAGAACCAGAATGACTAATTTATGATGTTGCCTAATATAGTCAAGAAGTGATGCTGGCTTGGATAGGGGTAGTATTAGTGAAAGATTATGGTAAATAACAAGATTTGGAGATAATAACAACACGAATTGGTGATGTATTGGATGTAGGAATTGAGTTGAACAAGGTAATCAAAGTTCAATTTCTCTTTGGGTCTGAGCATCAGAGTAAATAATTGTTCCATTTCCAACTAATAGAAGCAATAAGAAAGGAGAAAGGCAGGTTTACTGTTGGGGGGGCAATAATGGTGTTCTATTTCAGAGAATTGTAAGAAATCTCTTAGTCATCCAAGTGTATATGTCAAATAGGTAATTCAATATAGATAATCTAGATTTAAGGGGCTGCATCTGGGCTAGATTTATAAATTTGGAAGTCATCAGTATAGAGGTGGCACTTCAAGCTGAGAGACTGGATGAGATAGATCATCACTATAGATGGAAAAATGCCTGATGACTAAGCCCTGGTTTCCCTAACATTTGGAGGGTAGCCCCAAAAAGACACAGAAGAATCCCGAGTAGGGTCTGAAGAAAATCAAGAGGATAGGGTATCTTGGAAACAAAGTGAAAAAAAAAAAAAAGCAATTTAGTTCTAGCTAATGCAATAAAACAAGTAAAGGAAATACAAGATATACAGTTCGGAAAGGAACAACTGCCTTTGTTCACAGAAGACAGGGCCATTTATGTAGGAAATTCAAAAGAATCAACAAAGACCTCCTAGAACTAAAAATTGATTATGGTAAGGTTACAGGATACAGATGTCAATGACTTACTTTCCTATATACCACCAATAAACAACTGTAATTTGAAACTAAAAACATAATACCATTTTCATTATTAGCACTTAGGTGTAAATCTAACAAAATATGTATAAGATCTATGAGAAAACTAAAATAATTAAATCAAAGAAGAACTAAATAAATGGAGAGCTATTGCATGTTCACAAATAAGGAGACTCAAAATTGTCAAGATGTCAGTTCTTTCCAACATGATCTATAGATTCAGGGCAATCCTAATCAAAACCCCAGAAATGTATTTTGTGAATAGGGACAAACTGATTCTAAAGTTTATAAGAAGAAGCAAAAGACACAGAATAGTCAGAACAATATTGAAGGAGAAGAACAAAGTTGGAGGACTGACATGATCTGAGTTCAAGACTTACTATAAAGCTGCTGTAATAAAGATAAAGTGGTATTGCTGAAAAAATAGACAAATAGGTAAGTGGAACAGAATAGAGAACCCAGAAATAAACCCACATGAATACAGCCAACTGATCTTTGACAAAGGAGCAAAGGCAAGCCAATGGTGCAAAGAGAGTCTTTTCAAAAAGTGGCACTGAAACAATGGAACGTCCACGTGTTAAAAAAAAAAAAAATGTGGGGCGCCTGGGTGGCGCAGTCGGTTAAGCGTCCGACTTCAGCCAGGTCACGATCTCACGGTCCGTGAGTTCGAGCCCGGCGTCAGGCTCTGGGCTGATGGCTCGGAGCCTGAAGCCTGTTTCCGATTCTGTGTCTCCCTCTCTCTCTGCCCCTCCCCCGTTCATGCTCTGTCTCTCTCTGTCCCAAGAATAAAATAAACGTTGAAAAAAAAATTAAAAAAAAATACAAAAAAAAAATGAAACTGGACACACACCTTATACCTTTAACAAAAATAAATTCAGAATGGATCATAGACCTAAATGTAAAAAAAAAAAAAAAAATCCAAACAAAAACCTAAGTAATTCCTAGAAGATAACAGGAGAAAACCTAGATGACCTTAGGGATAGCAATGACTTTTTTGGATACAATACCAGGGACCCGGTCTATGAAAGAAATAATTTGATAAGCTGAACTTCATTAAAATTATAAACTTCTCTGCAAAAGACACTGTCAAGAGAATGAGAAGACAAGATGTAGACTGGCTGAAAATATTTGCAAAAGATAAATCTAATAAAGGACTATTATCCAAAATGCACAAAGAACAACACTCAACGATAAGAACACAACAATCCAATTTAAAACTGGGCAAAAGACCTGAATGGATCCCTCACCAGAGAATACATACAGATGACAAATAAGCATATGAAAAGATAATCCATTTTATACGTCATTAGGGAAATGCAAATTAAAAGAGTAATGAGATGACGCTACACACCGATAAAAACAGCCAAAATCCCGAACATTGGCAACACCAAATGCTGGTGAGAATGTGCAGCGACAGGAATTCTCATTCACTGATGGGGGGAATTCAAAATAGTACAGCCACTTTGGAACTTCAGGTTTTTTTTTTTTTTTTAAGTGTATTTATTTTAAGAAACAGAGCGAGTGAGAGTGGGGGATGGGCGGAGAGCGAGGGATAGAGAGAGAATCCCAAGCAGGCTTCGCACTGTCAGCGCAGAACCTGACACGGGGCACGAACTCATGAACCCTGAGACCATGACCTGAGCCGAAACCAAGAGTCTGACGCTTAACCGACTGAGCCACCCAGGTGTCCTTGGAACTTCAGTTTTAAAGAGAACTTTAGTTTCCTTACAGAACTAAACGTTATCTTACGACACAATCCAGTAGTCGTGCTCCTTGGGATTTACCCACAAGCTTGACAACTTACGTCCAAACCCCAAAAAACCACACACAGATGTTTGTAGCAGCTTTCCTCGTAATTGCCAAAGACCTGAAAGCAACTGAGATGTCCCTCAATAGGTGAATTGATGCGTGAACTGGTACATCAAGACAACAGAATATCATCCGGCGCTAGAAAGAAATGAGCGATCAAGCCACGAAAAGACATGGAGGAACCTTACATGCATGTTCCTAAGTGAAGGAGGCCGATATGAAAAGGCTGTATAATTACAAGTATATGACATTCTGCAAAAGGCAAAACTATGGAGACAGTAAAAAGTTTATGGTTGCCAGGGGTTGTCTCTGTCTCTCCCTCTCTGTCTCTGTCTCTCTGTCTCTCTCTCAAAAATAAACACTAAAAATGTACAAGTTTTTGTGTGAACATATGTTTTAAATATTTCTAAGGAACTTTTAAACTGTTTTTACAAAGGGGCTGTGCAATTTTACAACCCCACCAGCAGTATATATCAGCATTCCAATTTTATCACATCTTCCCCAACCCTTGTTTTTATAATAGCCAGCCTAGAGGTTGTGAGCGGTATCTCATTGGGAGCAGTTCTCTTTTGATTGATCATATTTTCCCAGTGAAATTAGGAAGCAGTGTCATGAGCTGAGAGAGAAGGGGGAGGAGTTATTTGAGGGGTGAGGACAGATGAGAAGGCATGAAATGGAATTATCTGGCAGCGAGAGAGAAACTGATTAGGGATAAGCAATGTCAAGGGCTCAGTTGAAACATGTGGCCATGTATTTTAAAAAAGACTGGTCAATATTTTTCCTATATTTTTTCTCCTTTCCTAGTCAACTCACTGCTTGTAGACAGCCATGGTGATAATGACTGTCAAGATAAAATTTTCACAAGTCTATAACAAACTAAGAAAAATAAGAACAATATTGATAGTTCCTTATAAGGCTTTATTCAACTGGAATGGCTATTTTATTCTGAGATTATATCATTTCTACACTACAGTGTTAAAATATCCTTTTACAATATGATGGTGATGGGAGATAATAGATTTTTTTATCACTGTTGATGGCCTAATGTTTTGTTTCGGTTTTGGCATTACCCTGCACATGAAAAGTTGGTAATTTTATGCTGTGCCTCTACTTTTTTAAATTGTCTGGGAAGTCCTAAGTCATAAATCACAAATATATCTAATATTACACTGGCTATGTTTAAAAAAGAACAGAATAACAACTGGATAAAAATACAGTAAAATTTAACAGGGGTTATCTCTGAGTGCTGGTTTATGGGCGATTTTTATTTTCTTCTCCATACTTTAATGTGCAATCATAATGTTTCTATAAATACCATGTTTTATAAACAACCACAGGTTTGTTTTTTTTAAGAATCAAGAGAAGTTCAAAAACTTTAAAGGTATAACACATTATGAAAAAAACAAATGAATACATATTTTTAATGTTTTAATGTTTATTTTCGAGAGAGAGAGAGAGAGGGAGACAGAGACAGAGCACAGGCGGGGGAGGGGCAGAGAGAGAGGGAGACACAGAATCCAAAGCAGGCTCCAGGCTCTGAGCTGTCAGCACAGAGCCCGACGCAGGGCTCGAACTCATGGACCGTGAGATCACGACCTGAGCCGAAGTCAGACGCTCAACCGACTGAGCCACCCAGGCACCCCAAAATGAATAAAGATTTTAACTGAAAAGTTTGCTTTAAAGTCCCATCTCCTTCTCTAAAATTTAATATATAATAGCATCTGATTTTTCTCTCTTACTCCTACTATAGCCAAAAATTGAGTCTGCTTTATACACCACTTAATTCTCTAGTGTCTTAAGGTTCATTTAGATTTAATGGTTATCCTGCTGCTAGAAGAGTGCGTGCTGACTCGAGAATACACTAGTGATGGTGACCTTCAAAAGGTTTTCTGCAAAAAAAACACAGTCCCCCCACTGTGTATAAGCACCGTTGCAAACATTTTAACAAAGACACGTTGCTGCCAAAACCAAAGAAAGGTTATCAGCAGCTAGCAAATGGTATTCTGAGAGAGCTGCCATAATTAAAATAATCTTTCAAGACTCTGAAGTCTCGAGTAAAATAAGGTTGAACCGCGGGAAAGGAAAATTCAAGAATTAGACATGCCAGCTGAAACAACAGCCACTTTATTCAGTTAGTCTTGATCTTCTAGAGACGTATCCTCATCCTTACTCACTGGGGTGACCAATTAAAAAATTCCTGTTGGATAGCCCATAGGGAGGCATATAGTTCTTTAAATTACTATGGCCAATGAAGACACAATCTAAGAGTTTGGGAGGCAAGGGTCAGCGAAATATTCTACAAATGAAAAGGTACTCTAGTCAATGGTTTTCTAATCCCTAGGTGGAAAATACCTACAGAGAGATGACAATCACCATCCTCAACAAAATAAATGAGATATGACCTGAGAAGAAAGTTGAGGTCGATAAACTTAATTTTCAATCTCAATTAGAACGACCCTATCATTGTCTCATTCAATGCTTTATTAAGTGTTTAAAATAATCACCCAGCTCAATGGTCTTGGACAATTAATGCTTAAAAATTATGTGCTGACTTCTAACTCGCCATCCTGCATATAGTGTAAGTATTTTCCTCTATGCTCTTTCCCTCAGTCCTCATGCCCAGTTGGTTGCCAGGTTCTGATGATTAAATCTATGTGTTGTGGCTCATGAATCCATCCCTTCCATTTTATTACATCTGCTTCAGTTCAAATGCTTATCATACTTCTATAAGAATATATCAACCAGATGATTCTCTATTTCTTCTATCTTTCCAAAACAGTCTATCCGACATATTATTAATCCTCCTTCTACAGAAGTGACTTTATTCTCATGGAAAGCCAAATCTTCATATGCTCTGGAAGCCATTTCCTCTCAATTCCCCAGTGAGTCAGTTTCTGTAAGTTACTGCATCTTCCTGTTGAACATCTTCTCTACAGGGTTATTGATGTCAGCCTGTTAACATGCTCAAGTAACCACTGCTTAAACAAAAGCTCTCCCTTGACCTAACAACCACCTTTAGATACTATTCCATTTCTTTTTTTTTTTTTCTTTCAACGTTTTTATTTATTTTTGGGACAGAGAGAGACAGAGCATGAACGGGGGAGGGGCAGAGAGAGAGGGAGACACAGAATCGGAAACAGGCTCCAGGCTCTGAGCCATCAGCCCAGAGCCTGACGCGGGGCTCGAACTCACGGACCGCGAGATCGTGACCTGGCTGAAGTCGGACGCTTAACCGACTGCGCCACCCAGGCGCCCCAATACTATTCCATTTCTTTACTTCCCTCCATAGCAATATTTTTCTAAGGAGTCATCTGAACTTTCTATCACAACTTTCTCACTTCCTATTTGCTCTTTCACAACTGCAACTATGTTTCCAGTATAGTCACTCCGCTAGCAGTGTTTTCTGTAAATTTTACAAACAACCTCCATTTTTTTGGAGTAGGCAACAGAAGAAGGTCACCATGGCTCCCACTCACCCTGTTTTCCTCCTACCTTACTGCCCATTGTTTCCCCATGTCCATTCATAGTTTCTTGTACCTCACTTGGAAATTTGGAATTCCTTCTGATTCAATCCTGACTCTCTTCTTTTTTCTGCACATTGATCACTGATCTCATCGATTGCCATGCCTTTCAATGCTACCTACTTAACAATTATTTTCAGATTTATTTCTGAAGTGCTGACCTCTCATTTGAGCTTGAGACTCATCCAAAAGTTTACCTGACATCTATTCTTGGATATCTCATAGGTATTTCAAACCTAATATTTACAAAATTGAAATCTTGGTCTTCAACTTAAAACCTTCCATTACTTTCCTAGTAGATGATGCAACCATCCAGTCAATTACTCACGCTAGAAAATATGAGTCATTCTCAGTCATTCCATTTTCTCTACCTATCATATACAACGAAATCTATCATCCCCAAATAAATCTATCATCCAGTTATATATACTATTTTGTATAGCTCTTGCTCTGCACCAAGCGATCAATGTTTCTTATCTGGATCACTGAAGTAGCCCGTGTATATATCTTCAGCCTTGACTTCTCTTCTGAGAACAAGTACCAAATATCACAGGAAACTTGGGCTGCTCATTGCCATTTTAAGGTGGAACCATAGACTTTAAATAACAACATATCCCGGCACCTGCAAAAATTGATCATCTTACACAAATTAGACTTATATGCCTTTAAGGAACATAGCAAAAGTATTTACCAAATTACCCCTACTAGGTACATATTTGTGAGCAATTTGTAATTTTGTCTGGCAAGAGAAAACAGTGAATAGCCACAATCCTCAGAAGACAGATAGTATTCTTAGTGCTTTAAGAACTGCTACTTATGAGCTAATACTTGTATGAGAACTGAGACTAAGTCTACACCATGATGTGTGTGCTCACTGTAAGATAATTAATTTTCAAACTGACTGGATATTTATTTAGACTTCATATGCTGGATCACAGAAATCTTCATCTTTTAATCTGTAATTTTTTAAATAAAACTTTGAGATAGTTGTAGATTCACATAGAGCTATAAGAAATAATGCAGACAGATAATGGGTACCCTCCAAAAGTAACATCTTCCAAAACTGTGGTACAATATCATGGCCAGGATACTGACATTAATGCAGTCAAGTTTAACAGAACATTTTCATTACCATAAAGATCTCTCATTCTGTCCTTTTATAGTCAAACCCACTTCCCTCCTGCCCTCATCCCTCCTTAATCCATGACAATAATGAATCTGGTCTCCATTTCTATAATTTTGACATTTCAAGAATGCCACATAAATTAAATTATATAGTAAGTAGCCTTCGTCATTGGCTTTATTTCATTCAGTATTATTTTCTGGGGATACATCGAGTTTCCTGCACGTATCAGTAGTTCCCTCTTTTTTTATTGCTGAAGAATACTCTAACATATGGATTCACCATAGTTTGTTTGACCATTTACCCACTGAGGGACATTTCATTGCTTCTCGTTTCCGGCTATTGTAAAGAAAACTTCTATGAACATCCATGTACAAGTTTTTTTTTTGTGTATGGAAACATAATTCTTTATTTTTCTAGAATAAATGCTTAAGGGTACAATTGCTGGGTCAAATAGTAGTTGCCTGTTTAGTTTTTGCTATGTTTTGTTTTGTTTGAAAAGCTGCCAAACTGTTTTCCAAATACCATCTCACTTTCCCACCAGGAATGTATGAATGGTGAGTTTTTTTTCACATTCTCTCCAGCTTTTGGTGTTGTCATTATTCTTAATTTGAACCATTCTGATAGATGTGTGATGATATCTTATGTGGTTTTGTCTTTCCCTAATGGCGAATGATGTTGAACATGTTTTTACGTGCCTATTTGCCATCTGTACTTTTCTCTGTAATTTTGCATTTTCAACCGTCCTATGAACAAACTGAGCTTTGGCATATGTCTAGACCTTGAATTTTGATTATGATTTTGGAGGAATTCGTAAGGCGTCTGAAAGGCATGGCTGGTTTGTATTTAGATCTTTCACTGCCGAGCTGTAATGACATTCTCTTAAGTCCTTCAGTAGATACTACCTCAGTCAATTAATCTTAGAAAACCTTCATATAGGAAAAGTCAGCCCCAAACATTATGTATGTAGAAAGTAATTCAAACATGCTTTGCAAAAATTTTTCTGCCTGGAAAATAACCTAATTGGATTGTCATGAGGCTAAACTAATAGCAGATTTTGAGGCTGTTCAATGGAAATGGTTTCAAATAACATGAAACCAGTGACAGTTCAAAATAGACACAGAAAATAGGGGGGAAATTGTATCTATGAATATGGTAGCTCAACGATAGCTCGTAGGAAAGTTACTAGCAAATGCAAGATAGCTGAGAAATTGATCTTTTGTTTGTGGGTGGTTAATGCTTTTGCCTTCATAGGGGAGGCTGGACGAATAGTATGCTTTTAGTAAATGCAGACTCATCAGATCGCATCCTCACTACGCTGCTGCTGTTGATCTACTATAAAATAGTGATAGAAGAGAGAAGACAAAGTAAAAGACTTCATCTACTTCAAAATTCAAAAAGGAGCCTTATGGATCCTCTCTTTTCTAATCTGCTGCCCAATTTATATTTTCTAAATCTCATTCCAGTTTGTCTATACAGGAATTCTCCCTTAATTTTCCCTCCAGAACACCACAGCACTACAGAATTCCTGAAAGTGAATGAATTCAGCAGTAGTAAGGATTGTAGTCCATTATTTACAATCAAGTTTCTTTAAAAAAATTTTTTAATGTTTATTTTTGAGAGACAGAGGGAGATAGACAGAGTGCAAATGGGGGAGAGGCAGAGAGAGAGGGAGACACAGAATCTGAAGCAGGCTCCAGGCTCTGAGCTGTCAGCACAGAGCCCGACGCGGGGCTCGAGCCCACAAACTGTGAGATCCTGACCTAAGCTGAAGTCAGACTCTTAACCAACTCTGACACCCAGGCATCCCCCTCAGTCTCTTTTTTAAACAAAAGTGTGCAAAAAAGTGCATATTAGCACCAGAATTAAGTAAAACTTTTTTCTTTTCTTTCTTTTCTTCTTCTTCTTCTTCTTCTTCTTCTTCTTCTTCTTCTTCTTCTTCTTCTTTAACCAAGCCTTGACTACTGTGTTCTATGCAGTTAAATAGGATTTGTGGGATTTGTGTCTAAAGACCTCACTGTTGGAACACTAGACGCTAGGTGAACAGTTCAGGGTTAGACTTTTTTTTTATCACGTGCATTCAGTTACATGTAACAGTAAGGTCAGCTACCGTTCAATGAATGGTCTACTCCATGACAGCACTGTGGTAAGGAGTTTTCAGACCACTCATTTAATGCTCACCTCAATCTTGTGAGATAGATATTTTTACTGCAGTTTTACATATGAGAAAAACAGTGCTCTAAGAGAGAAGTCATGTGTCTGGGGTGACACAGTTAGGAAGTGATACAACTGGGCTTCTCTGTCTCCAAGTCCATACTTTACACAACTGCTCTGATTTATGATGAGTAGCCATCACAACAAATTCTCTGGGTGCTAGAAATGGGGGTGTGACTCGGGGTGGAGATCGAAACATAAAAGGAACTTTGAAGTCACTGAGCAGTCAATTCCCAGTGGCTATCCCACAGAAAATTACAAACTAAATCTCTTATCTCCCTGACAACCATCCCTAAGTTATTTCCTCCTGGATTTGTTGATATGTGCCTTGGGGGAAAAAAAACCCTTTTTTTTCTAAGACTGGAGAAATCCAAATATATGTAGGATGGTTAATACTCCATCAAGACACAAACACATACACACACACACATTTGCACAAACAATACAAACATACCTCGTATTTTCCTCACAGAAGTTGTCTCCCCCCCACCACCCACTTAAACAATGATCGTCTATTTTGAAAACAAGGTGTGGGTGTGGTGTCAGATAAACACATGCTCAGGGGACACGACATCTTCCTGGAGAGCCATCATCTGAAAATACCAGCAAGAAAGTCTGTGGGTCTGTCTTAGAATGAGAAAAAGGGTATAGAAAATGGACTCCGCCTACCTTTTCAAAGAAACAATAATAATAATAATAATAATAGATTCTTATTGAAGGTCTACTATGTATCAGGCACTGATCTAATATCTATATATGGATTAAGTCATTTAATCCTCACAACTCCATGGAGCGGGTTCTTATGATGTCTTCAGAGGTCCACAAGATATCAGGTATAGATACTGGTTGTTCATGTAAAGAACAAAATTATATTTGCTTCTAAAACAAAGTGGGGCTAGAGAGGAAACACATAACATGTTATATGCAAATATTGGAGTATGTTTAAAGGAAAAAGAAATAGTTTTTAGATGACCTGCTTTTGCTCTAGTGTTTCAACAGATGAAATACAAGGTTATTACATTTTCTTTAAACCACTTACAGTAAATTAAGATAACAAGAGCCGGCCTTTTGAACTGAACTGTATATATTCCTCTTTGTCCTAAGTATGGTGAATTTACTTTTGGAAGTGAAAATTGGGACGTGTGGTCTAACAAATCCAAGCTTATTTGTACAAACATAAAGAAAAAAATCTACTTGAATTTAATGTCTTGGAACATTTAAGCAGTGTAAAAAAAATTTTTTTTTTAACCAGTGTAGTTCTGGTGCCTATGTGGTGGAGAAACTTACGAAGCAGATTTTCAGGGTTTTGACAATTCATCTAGATTTATGATTTTTCTGTAATGAGGCCTCTGAAAGGGCCCTCCACCATAATGAAGATGATGATAAACCCATCACAGAAGGAAGAGGGAATGGAAGATTTAGATGAGTTAATATGTTCCAAGAATTGAATGTCCTAAATGCCTATATATTTTCACAAGTGTGCTAACATGTTGCTGAGCTATGTTACTGAATATGGAAAGTCACAAGAATCTAATATCATCTGACACCATACTATACAGTTTACATGAGTTATCTCATTGAATCCTCTTAGGGCCAACGTAATCCCTTCTTAGAGGAATGTAATCATCTTTATTTTCCACATAAGGGGAACCGAGGCTCTAAATATGTGTCAGGTCCCGCTGTAACAAAGGGGGGAGATTCAGGGTTTTGGCAAAAAGGAACTTACTGTCTCAGAGTACAACTAGGTACCACTGGTAAGTACGTGCATAGATTGACTTCAGAGAAGTCCATCATATTCCTGGGTTGGATTAGATCATCTTCTCAAATGCTTTTCTAAGTTCCTGTGTGCTTAGTTCCTATCAAAACTGTAATTAATCACATATTTTAATACTCACCCTCCCCCGCTAGACTAGCCTATCAGTTCTACACAAGTGGGACTTTTTCTGTCTCGCTCATTTCTGCACCTCTAGCACTCAGGACAGTTCTGGGCATGTCGTTGAAACTCAATAAATATTTGCTGAATGAATGAATGGGAACAGTAGATGGAGTCTCAGATGGAAGTGAAAGGAGAAGCAATTATGTAGACATTGCCCAGTCATTTTTGCCTTAAAAAACAGAATGGGTGATGGGTATTAAGGAGGGCACTTGTGATAAGCGCTGGGTGTTGTGTGTGAGTGATGAATCACAAAATTCTACTACTGAAACTATTATTACACTATATGTTAACTAACTGGAATTTAAATAAAAACTTGAAAAAGAAAAACCAACCAAACAACAACAACAATAAAACAAAAACAGAACTCATCAGGTCCCCACTAACTGCCCCAACCATCATCACTACTCACCCAAACAGCTGCAACTCCTGGGTTCCTATCTCATTAAATGACACTGCTATCCAACCAGTCACTTGAACCAGTAACTCCGAAAACATACATGACTTTTCCTTTAAATCTCATAATGAATCATTTGCCAACTTGTCTCAGATCTACCCATCCTTCAACATCAAATCCCAATATCATCTCGTCTATGAAGCTTTCTTTATATATGAACACAGAAAAAGAAATGCTTCTTAGTTTTCAATTCCCATGATCTATGGTACCTCTTCCACAACATGTATTACTTGTACCTGATATTACTAATTTTATAGGTGTGTGACAGTGTATCTATGTATCTAATCTATCTATGTATCTATGAATCTGTGTAACTAATATACTTATCTCTGCATCCCCTGCAGAGAAACCTTATCCTTGAAGTCAGGAAAAATAGGTAATTTATCATTGAAATCTCCCACTGCAACTAACAGGATGATTAGCACATAATTAGTTGATAAATAAATATTTGTTGAAAATGTGATTTGTTAAATTACCCAACAAATATTAGTGCTATTCCCAGCATGAATTGTCTTTAACGTCCAGGTATAACACTGCCAGTTAAATTGTTATTTTTTCATTAAAAAGAGACATTTTTTTTCACTAGCAGTATGGTGAGATTAGAGACGCAGAAATAATGAGTGGCTGCTTGAGTCAGCTAGAGAAATCTTTATCTAAGCCAGGCCTTAAGCTCTCAGTAGACCCCTAAGTTGATACCCTCAGAAAAAGTGCCACCAATGACTCAGTCTTCTCACCATATTTAGACACATTTAGATGAGACTGAGCACCTGTGGAGACATGGTATGTTCCTGACATTCCCTAAAAAGAGGGAGAACTTTCCAGATGCAACAGTCTGCCTGTTTTACTGGGTATGTGATCTGGTACTCTCATTTACAGAATTCATCAATAATGTGCTTTTCTACAGAAAAAAAGCCAACTGCATTGTGTGATGGTTGCTATTTTGTTTAAATGTGCATCTCTTGTTGTGATGAGTACTAGGTGTTGTATGGAAGTGTTGAATGACTACATTGTACACTTGAAACTGATATTACCCTGTATGTGAACTAATAGGAATTTAAATAAAAACTTAAGGGGCGCCTGGGTGGCGCAGTCGGTTAAGCGTCCGACTTCGGCCAGGTCACGATCTCACGGTCTGGGAGTTCGAGCCCCGCGTCGGGCTCTGGGCTGATGGCTCAGAGCCTGGAGCCTGTTTCCGATTCTGTGTCTCCCTCTCTCTGCCCCTCCCCCATTCATGCTCTGTCTCTCTCTGTCCCAAAAATAAATAAACGTTGAAAAAAAAAATTTAAAAAAAATAAAAATAAATAAATAAAAAAAAATAAATAAAAACTTAAACAAATAAAAAAAATAATGACACATCACATTCAATATAAAACATTTACTGAACACCATTAGAGATTGTTAGGGTACTAACTCGTTATTCTGAAATTTGGCAATTAAAAGGAAGAGCTAAATATATATACTGTCTTTCCTGTATGAACTATATTAGAGACTAACTTAATCATTCAAACTGATGAAAATAAGCTACCCTTTATAGAGCAATTCTAACTAGTGAATATGGAAGAAACAATAAAATTAGAAAACCATTATTTTGTAATCCTAAGTAACAACTGACTCAGGCAACAATGCTAAAACTGTTATATGGCAGCTCGATGGGGAGATTAACAACTGAGAAATCAGACTATACAACCAGAACCCCCTGATCAGTGGGCTCTTCAGTAAAAGTGCACAGTCAACCATTGTATGGCTCCTGTTATGATGAGATATGAGGACCAAAGTACCATCTATGAAATATTCTTACCAAAAAATTCAAACCCAAATCTAATCTTTTAGAGATCACTTCCATATATAGTCAATGTGGAGGATAAAGATACAAGTTCAATGACATATCTTCTTTGTCTGGCACAAGGTAGGTACCCAATACATATTTTAAATTGTTGTTAGTACAGGCGAACATAGCATGGAGAATACCAATTGGAGCGAAATAGAAACTAAGGAAAAGAGGTAGTGAGACATGAAGAAGAGTTTGATGAAATGAGACTGAAGACTTGCCACTCGCTTTCCTGTGGAAGAAGCAATTGTTCTAGTCTCATGAGTGAATACACACACTTTGGGGCTAGCCAGATTTGGTTCTGACTTACAGCTCAGCTTCACAGCTTAGGTGGTTAAATCTTTCAGAGCATTAGAGCTTGAGATTCTTCACTTTTTTTGAAGTTTCCCTAACTCTATTTGCCCTTTCCCATTTTCCTCCAATTGATATTCTCTATAATTTTATCAGCTGTATTATTCATTAATTTAAAAAAATATTTATTGATTTCCTATCTTGTTATTTGGGCTGGTTTGGGGGATTAAATAAATGTACCTAAGTGTATACTCATGCACACGCACATAGACACATATATTTAGATCACACATGGTAAATGCTTAATAATTGGTGCCTTCCATCCTCCTCCTCCTCATCTTTACAGAAATATTCAAGAATATAATAGAAAGATATGCTGATGGTGGGCGGTGGTGATGGAAGGAAGCAGAGAAAGGGCACAGTATCCACAAAGAAAGAACTGGAAAGACAATAAAAAGACATTATAAATTAACGTGGCTTTGTTTAGAGAAGCATCTCCTTACATGCAGTTATCACTATAAGCATTATTCATCCCGCACAGTTCATCTTTACAAGACACATGAGGGATTCTGAAACATCATCAATTGAGATCCGTAATTTACTATTAGAAGCGCTTGGCAATCTATAAACAGTTGTGTGTGATGACCACACAATTGTAAGCAACACCAAATGTTTATGATTTGAATCACTCATAAACTATACATTGGAACGATGCGTCAACATAAATTATACTCTTACTTTTTCTGAGTTGGTAATAACAATAATTGTCTTGATAAATTACTTATGACATTATTCAAGTTTATGTACTTCCATTTGCTTCTATGTTTCTAGCAAAATTATGACACCTGAAGCAGATTATTCTAATTGCTTCTTCAAGCCCAGATGACATGTGTTTTTCTGTACACTATGACTAATAACCCAATTCTCTTGTTTGCTTAGTCACCAAGGCCTTTTACATACATATATACACATATTTACATGTATATATAGTGAAACATGGGAGGCACTGAGAGGTAAACATTTATTTCTGGAAGTCCTTTTAGAATTATGCTAGCAATTGAACAGGCATACATTTATCCCCCATGCACCAAATAATGCTTCAGGTTTACTGCTTGTGGATGTTTGTGAAAGAGACAAAAGTAGTGAGAAAGTCTGAGTCAGCAAGAGAAGACTGTAAACATTGGAGGGTGGGAACGGTGAGAAATTAAATAACCAAGAAAGAAGAAGCATACATTAAAGAATTAGGGAACGTGGAGTGGACAGATTATTAGGATAGTAAAAAGCCAACCCCCAAGGCTCACTAACACATTAATGTATCCATCCATCCATTCATCCATCAAATACTAAATCACCCTCTATATACAGGGCAATATACGTGCTACAGTGATGCTTTATTCTTGTAAGAAAGATCAAATGCCTGTGCAATTAGGATACAATGAAGAACATGAGAAACTCATGAGAGGCTTAGGATACTTCTTGGTGTACAAAGAAGGGATAGATTACAAAAGGGATAGATTACAAAATAGATCCAAAAGTAATGGATCAAAGTTTTAGGAAAGAAGTGGCATTGGAATTAAACTTTGAATGATGGTTAAAATTTGACCTTGGGCATACTAAATGAATATGGGAGAGACTTATATGTAGAGGATACAGTAAAACCATTGGTAGAGAAGTAAAATATACAGGGAACAGTACACTTAGAGAAGAGGGTGAATAAAAACTTACACTGGTAGGTAAGACTGAAAAAGTGCATTGGGGAATAATGTCAGGATTTTCAAATACTAAAGACGTTGACCTTTAACCAAGAACCAAGAGCAATTACAGTCACTGTTCCTGAAAGACAATCTGGGTTGAGATGAAGATGAAAGATAAAACTATTTGCATTAGTTTTGCATTGCTGCAAAACAAACTAACAGAAACTTACCAGCTTCAAGTAACATAAATTTATTATCTCACAGTTTTTCTGGATCGGGAATCTGAAGCTGGGTCCTCTGCTCAGAGTCTCACTAAGGCTGAAATCAAGGTGTGGACTGTAATTTTATTTGCGGCTTGGGATTCTCTTCCAAATTCATTCAGGTTTTGGCAAAATTCAGTGGTGGTATGGTTGAGGTTTCCGTTGTTCTTGCTGACAGTCAACCAGGAGCCACTCGCAGCTCCTAGAAGCCTCAAGTCTCTTGTTTGCTTAGACAATTCTTTGCCTCATTCTTTGTCTCTCTCTTCAAGCCTACAATATGGACCTCTTTCATGCTGAATCCACCTGTTGAATCTCTGACTTCCTCCATCTCTGGTCTCTAGACTAAGATTTAGTCTCACCTGATTAGCTGAGGTCCACACTAATGTTTTTCTAATCTTAAGGTCAATTGATTAGGGGCTTTAATTACAACGCTAAAATCCCTTCATAACAACACCTCAGTTGGTAATTGATTGAGTAAATTAAAATGTATATAGATAGATAGATGATAGAGATATAAAGATAGATTACATATAGATATAGAGACAGATATAGTCACAGATATAGATATAAACATAGATGTACCAAGGGCCAGGAATCTTGGGGGGCCATCTCAGAATTCTGCCTACTACAATCCCCAGATCAGCCATTTATTTTTGCTTATTTTTAACCTGTAAAACAGATCATGCCAGTTTATTACATAAACACACACACACACACACACACACATATACCTTATAAGTATTCATTATAATTGCAAGTATTTCTGATATATAGATGTACCAATAGTAGAAAATGAATGGCATCATCCAGGTTATAATTTATATCAGGTTTAAATTAGGTATGAACTATATTTTGAACATCTAAAATGAGGGTATTCATAATTGCTATTTCAAATTAATCAGGCTGTGTTCAGCAACATCTTATTGGAAACAATGAAAATGTGACATGTTGAAATTGTATTGGCTTGGAAACAAAATACTGTACAACACACAGATAATTAAATTGTATGAGGTCATTCTTGGGCTCGTCAGAGCTGCAAAAAATGTGATATGCTTCAATAATAAGTATAAAGAAGTATCACAAATGGGCAATTGCACAAAAGGAATTTGCAAATTTGTTTCCTTTGAAGCAATGCACCACTTTCCATTCTGCATATTTGTGGTGCTGTTTTGATTCATATTTATGATATCAATGATAGTTATTTCTTATAAAATCTATTGGTGTGTGATGTTCATTTTTCTGAAAGAAAAACTGAGTCAGAAAAAACATACAGAGATGTGAACTGAATCTCCATACACACATGAATGGAGAATGAGTGGCAATGTGTACCTTTAGGCAGTACTCTACTGTTGCTTAGACAGTTTCTCCTCACTGCTCATTCCTGATTCATTAATGAACAGCTGATTTGAAACTCACATTTCATTTGTAACACTGAATTTTATGTGCAGCCCCTGCAAAACATTACTTGCCTCATGAGCAGCAAAATAGTCAATGTACATGAAGCCATCAGTCTCAGGTAATCTCTCTAACGTGGTCCACTGGTCACTGGCGTCCTGTCTTCCTAGCAAAGATTAACCACTGCAGTCTGGCCAATCAGAAAAATTGACATCATCCATGAAAATCAACAATCAGATAAACGGGGCTATTTTTCACCGCTTTTACATGTGAACCCAGTTTGTATATGATCAGTTATATTTCAATATCAATTGTAAAAAAACCCACTGGTGCTTAGGCTAATGTACATCTTGGTTTTGTGAATAAATTACCAAAATTGTGATGTTATTATTTAATACTTAACAAAAATAGTTTTCTAATTATACCTTAAACAGGGAAAAGAAATGATCTTCACACAGTTTTCAAACTTCTTCTTTTTTATATATTTACTTCTGCTTGAATTTTATTTTTAAGATTTTTGTTTTCCCATTTTTTTTGGAAATAATACATGATTCCAAAAGTCAGAATCTTAAAGACACTTAAAGAAGTGTCACATCCCCTGTCCTTTCCATGGCATTTCCATACAAGGCCCTGTAGATAGTGAGACAATTCATGCATCACCCGGAGCTCATCACTACAGGTATACTCCTTAATCCCCATCACTTATTTAACCCAACCCCCCACCCACATTCCTTCTGGTAAACATCAGTTTGCTCTCTATAATTAAGAGTCTTTTTCTTGATTTGCCTCTCTCTCTTTTTTCCCATTTGCCTGTTTCTTTTGTTTCTTAAATTCCACATATGAGTGAAATTATATGGCATTTGATTTTTGCTAACTTATTTCAATTAGCATTATACTCTCTAGCTCCATTCATGTCACTGCAAATGGCAAGATTTCATTTTTATGGCTGAATAATATTCCCCTGTATATATATACACCACATGTTCTTTTCCCATTTATCTATTGGCGGGGGCTTGGGTTGCTTCCATAATTTGACTAATATAAATAATGCTTCTATAAACATAGGGGTGTATGTATCCCTTTGAATTAGCGTTTTTGTATTCTTTGGGTAAATACCCACTAGTGCAATTGCCGGATCGCAGGGTAGTTCTTTTTTTAACGTTTTGAGGAATCTCCATACTGTTTTCCACACTGGCTGCACCAGTTTGCATTCCCGACAGTGGTGCATGAGGGTTCTTTTTTCTCCACATCTTCAATAACACCTATTGTTTCTTGTGTTGTTGATTTTAGCCAGTTTGACAGGTGTGAGGTGGTGTCTCATTGTAGTTTCGATTTGCATTTCCCTGATGATCGATGTTGAGCATCTTTTCATGTGCCTGATGGCCATCTAGACGTTTTCTTTGGAGAAATGTCTATTCGTGTTTTCTACCTCTTTTTTTTCAACTGGATCATTTGATTTTTGGTACTGGTTATCAGCTATGTCATTTGCAAATATCTCCTCTCATTCCATAGGTTGCCTTTTAGTTCTGTCGATTATTTCCTTTGCTGTGCAGAAGCTTTTTATTTTGAGGTAGTCCCAACAGTCTATTTTTGCTTTTGTTTCTCTTGACTCAGGAGACATATCTAAAAATACGTTGCTATGGCCAATGTCAAAAAGTTACTGCTAGGGTGCCTGGGTGGCTCAGTCAGTTAAGCATCTGACTCTTGATTTGGGCTCAGGTCAGGATCTCACAGTTTGTGAGATCGAGTCCCGCATCAGGCTCTGTGCTGAGAGTGTGAAGCCTGGTTAGGATTCTCCTGTCTCCCTCTCTCTCTGCCCCTCTCTTCCTCTCTTTCTCTCTCTTTCTCAATAAATAAGTAAAATAAAATAAAAACACCTTTAAAAAAACAAAACAAAGTGACTGCTTGTGTTCTCTTCTAGGATTTTTATGGTTTCATGTCTCACATTTAGGTATTTGTTTTACTATTGCATATTCTTTCCTACTTTGTTGAATATTTTTGGCAATATAGTTATGGGTCTATTTCTGGGTTTTCTATTCTGTTCCATTGGACTATGTGTCTATTTTTGTGCCAGTACCATACTGTTTTAATCACTACGGCTTTGTAGTATAACTTGAAGTCTGGAATTGTGATGCCTCCAGCTTTGGTTTTCTTTTTCAAGGTTGCTTTGGCTATTCAGGGTATTTTGTCGTTCCATACCAATTTTAGGATTTTTTGTTCTAGTTCTGTCAAAAATGTTACTGGTGTCTTAAAAAATGTATTCATTGTTTAATTTACCTTCCAGTTAGTTGGCCTAGAGTGCAACAGTGATTTCAGGAGTAAATTCCTTAATGCCCCTTACCCATTTAGCCCATCCCCCCTCCCACAATCCCTCCAGAAACCTTCTGTTTGTTCTCTATATTTAATACTGTCTTATGTTTTGTCCCCCTCCCTGTCTTTATATTCTTTTTGTCTCCGTTCCCTTATGTTAATCTGTTTAGTATCTTAAATTCCTCATGTGACTGAAGTCATATATTTGTCTTTTTCTGACTAATTTTGCTTAGCATAACACCCTCCAGTTCCATCCACGTAATTGCGAATGGCAAGATTTCATTCTTTTTGATTGTCGAGTAATACTCCATTGTATGTATATATCACATATTCTTTATCCATTCATCTGTTGAAGGATATTTGGGCTTTTTCCATACTTTGGCTATTATTGATAATGCTATTCGTATTTTGATAAGGAATGCTTTAAATATGTAGATTACCTTGAGTAGTATAGACATTTTAACAATATTTGTTCTTCCAATCCTTGAGAATGGAATGTCGTTTCATTTCTTTGTGTCATCTCCAGTTTCCTTTTTTTAAATGTTTATTTATTAAATGTAATAAATAAATAAGTTTTGGGGAGACAGAGAGAGAGAGAGAAAGGGAGAGAGAGAGAATACATGAGCAGCTAAAGGGCAATGAGAGGAACAGAGGGAATTCCAAGCAGGTGCCATGCTACCAGTGCAGAGCCCAACAGAGGGCCTGATCTGACAAATCATGAGATTATGACCCGAGCTTGAAATCAAGAGTCAGATTCTTAACTTACAGTCACCCAGGTGCTTTATCAGTGCTTTATAGTTTTTATTTAAAAAAAAAATTTAATGTTTACCTTTGACATAGAGGGAGAGAGAAAGAGAGACAGAGCGCAAGCAGGGGAGGGACAGAGAGAGGGAGACACAGAATCCCAAGCAGGCTCCAGGCTCTGAGCTGTCAGCACAGAGCCCGACATGGGGCTCAAACCCATGAACCATGAGATCATGACCTAAGCCGAAGTCGGACACTCAACCAACTGAGCCACCCAGGCGCCCCAGTGCTTTATAGTTTTTAGAGTACAGGTCTTTCACCTCTTTCATTAGGTTTATTTCTTATTAGGTATCTTATTATTTTTGGTGCAATTTTAAATGAAATTGTTTTCTTCATTTTTTTTTTTTGCTACTTCATTATCAGTGTATAGAAATGCAACAGATTTCTGTCTATTAATGTTGTATTCTGCACCTTTACTGAATTTGTTTATCAGTTCTAGTAGTTTTTTGGTCACATCTTTAGAGATTTCTATATATAGTAATGCTTTTTTCTATATGTCGTTTGCAAATATCTTCTCCCTTTCTGTCAGTTGCCATTTAGTTTTGCTGATTGTTTCCTTTGCTGTGCAGAAGCTTTTTATCTTGATGAGGTCCCTACAGTTCATTTTTGCTTTTGTTTTCCTGGCTTACTAGAAATTTTAGTAAGAAGTTGCTGCAGCCAACGTCTGAGAGTTGCTGCCTGTTTTTGACTCTAGGATTATGATGGTTTCCTCACAAAAGGCATAGTTACGATTTATGGACAATGGCCCACAACCTCTCCAAGAAGATTCTTTATCTTCAGTCCTGAGCTGTATGCAAAGACTTGAAAAAACAAATGGGAAAGAGATGATGAGCCAGAAGTCTGGAGACTAATCTATAAGGGGCAAATGGGGTCACAATAAAGAATATAAGGAATGAGGAGCACCATCAGTTCTGTAAGATTCTCTGTCCAGTCGCTGGCTGCTTCTACTCTACAGACATCTAGCATATCTTCCTCTACACTGATGTCTAAATGAAAGTGCTCTCAGTCTAGTCTAGTTAATTAAACTCCACTGACTGAAGAGCTAACTTTTTAACCTTGAACTTTAGGAGTATTTTCCTAACTATTAAAATACAAGAGGGCATTGCTGGGCCTAAATAGAGTCTTACTATATCAGATTTACCCTTATGTATATTTTAGTTTAGAGAACTTTATTTCTTATTATTAATAATTTCTCCATCACATTTTATTTTTCTTATAGTTTTTTTTTTTAATTGAGATCTGACATTCACAGTGTTAAAAGGACAGTCCTAAAGACACTTTGGATCTCTCCTTCCTATTTAGTAACTAGCTCTCTAGAAGCTCTTTAAGTCCCTGTAACTATTCTTTCTTTCAAAACAAAAAAACCTAAGACCAAGTGGTTAAAAACTTAGGTAGTCAGAACAACAACAACAATTGCTTGTCATATGAAGCCAATAAAGCTGTAGGCCAGTATCACTCTTCTTGCCTCTAAGACTGCCTCAAGAGGAGTAAAGTAGGTTTGCTGTAGATGTGTCTTTTTTGTTTTAGGACTAGTCGATATCTTTGGGTTTCCAAACCACTCTCTATTAAGCAGTAATGAAATTGTGGATTGGATGCCATATCCAAGAAAGAATTTCCCAATGAAACGCAAAGGTTTGGAGAGTATTTTTTGAGCATATGCTATGTTGAAGGCACTGATCAAAATGTGGTCCCCCGTTCAGAGTTAAAAGGATGTTGGAGGCTTAAATAGAAGAGTTGGGTTCAACATTAGCATTTTTATTTTCCTATAATGCCTTATAGAATGTCTCTACTATATCTTATTGTCTGGAATACACTTGGATGAGAATATTGCGCAAAATAAACAATGTGATTTTTTGAATACCTTTCTCTTTTAAAAGAGAAAGATGGCAATATATACTGAATTTTATGGGAAGCTCACAGAAATAAATGCCCAAAGTAAACTAAGTTGCTAATTTTGTAGGTATTTTTCAAAGTTTTCAAGGAGAAAGTCATCTGAGAATTTATTTGCTCACCAATCTCTCTCTTTAGGCATGAACACTTCTGACATATCTGTGAGAGTGAAATTTAGTGGGAGAAAAATCAATCACAGGAAACAGAGTGAGTTTATCTTTGATTTCTAACACTTTTCTAATGTATGTGCTTTAATTTTCACAAATATTTAAATTTGAAGCAAACCCTTTGGCTTACTTTGGATGTAATCAGCTTTAGTTTAAGTAATGTAATGAATTACATACTGAACTTAATTTATTTTCATTAAGAACATCAAAGGACCAAATATAATCTTATTTTATAGGTAATTAATTGAGATGATATTTCTGTTCTTCATTACGGTTTATAAAAGGAAAAAGACCCAAGGCAAGAATTGACAGTAATAATAACAATTCAAACAAAAACAAAAATATTTCTATGAATAGACAATAACACCCCAGAGGGAAGAGCACTAGATAGTCATTGTTAGCTGTACTATCATGTTGCTATCTTTATTTTAATGACAATTAGTACCATTTCTTAGGGAGGTAGGAAAAGTTTTAAATGGGGCCTTTAATGGAAGAAGACTACAGGCAGAAACGTAAGACAGTAAGGCTTAAAGGTTAAAAATGTGATTCTGGAGCCAGGCTGCCCAGAGTCAAATCACAGTTCTGCTACTCACTACCTGTGTGACTGTGAATATGACACTTAATTCTCTGTACCTCAGTTTCACTTCTGTGAAGTGAAGAATACCAACTGGAAAAGGCAGATGGGATTGGACTGAAAAGGAAACCACAGCCAAAAAAGGGTATAGAAAAAACCCTGTTTCACAAAATAGAAAAAGAAGAAAGACCACAGAGGTACTCTACATTTTAAAGTAGTGTATATAACAGAGAATATAAAAAAAAAAAAACACTTAAGACATAGAGTTTAGATCAAGAATTTCTAAATTCACTACATAATTCCAAGGAAAAGAAATTGGAGTAAATTGGAAGATGTAAGGAATAAAGAGAAACAGCTATTCTAAATAATACTAGAACAAAACTTCTCAAGACATGAGAAATGAAAGAGCCACATACTGCCAAGCAAATGAATGAAAATATGCCATAAATCTTATCATAGTAGTGATAGTTTAGAACCCAAAGGTCAAGAGAAAACCAAAGGTCAAGAGAAAATTATTTTTTCAGAGTAAAAAATAATTATCTACAAATAATAAAACTGTTTTTCCTTTATACTTCCCATTGGTAACCTGGCAAGAACATAGTGCAGAAAACATTTAGTTTTTTAAAGAAATAAAACTGAAAAAAGTTTCTGTATAGGCAGCCAATCAACCATGCAAAAGTTAGAGCAAAATAATGATATTTTCAGACATGCAAAAGTCTCAGTTTAACAACTCATGAGTCCTCCCTAAAATAAATGCTAGAAAAAAAAAAAAGATTAATCTGGAAGAAGCAGTAATGAAAAAGCAATGGTGGGAAAAGAAACCATAAAGTAAAGGATCTGTGTAACATTTAAATAAGTACTGATTTTAAAATAATAATAAAAATCTAGAACTAAACTATCAAATAGTATCAATATAAGATGTAGCAGGGATAGGCAAAGGAATGAAAAGGAGTAAATGTGTTAAGCTTCTTAGCATTGTAAGAGAGAGAAAATATTAGTTTAATAAAGATATGGAAAAATAAGTTAGATTTGTGTGTTAAAGTTTAAGTGCAACCACTATAAGAATATAAACACACAGAGAGCAATTAAGACATTCCCAAATAAACAAATGCCAAAGAAGTTCATTAGCACTAGACTTGCCTTAAATCAATGCTCGAAAGATTCCTACAGGGTGAAATGAAAGGACACCAGACAGTAACATGAAACCATATGAAGAAATAAAGATCAGTAGAGGTAAATACATTGGCAATTATAAAATCTAGCATTATTGCAACAGTGGTTTGTACTGCCCTTTTTGTTTTCTACATGATTTAAGAGATTAATATATTTTTAAAAATTATAAGTGTTATAATTTTAGAATGTTGAATGTAATTCCCACTGTAATCTTAAAAAATAGCTATAGAATATACACAAAAGTAAATGAAAAAAAATTTAAACACTTTACTATAAAAAATCAAATAAAAAATAAGATTGCAGTGCAGGAAATGAGGGGCAAGAAAGCTAGAAGACATAGAAAACAAATAGAAAAATGATAGAAGTTAAGATCCATATTATCAGTCATTGCTGTAAATGTTATTTGGATTTAACTCTCCAATCAGAAGACAGAGAATGCCAAAATGAATAGTAACACATGGTCCAATTATATGCTGTCTACAAAAGACTCATTTTAGATTTAAAGTCACAAATAGATGGAAGTAAAAGGATAGAAAAAAATATTCTATGCAACTAGTAACCAAAAGAGAGTAGGTATGGCTATACTATTATCAAACAAACCAGACTGTAAATCAAAATGCTTACAAGGGTCAAAGAAGGACATTATATATTAAAACAAGGCTCAATGCAGCAAGAAGGAATAACAATAACATACACTTTTTTCATAGATCAGCAAAGTATATGAAGCAAAAACTGATATAAACAAAGGGAAAAATAGTTATAAAAGAATAGTTGGAGACTTCAATACCACTCAGTAATGGATAGAAAAACCAGACAGGAAATAAGCAAGGAAATAGAGGACTTAACACAATAAACCCACTAAATATAATGGACATACATAGAACACTGTACCTAATAACAACAACATACACATTCTACTCAGGTGCACATGGAACATTTTCCAGGATAGACCATATGTTAGGCTACAAATTAAATGTCAATAAATTTTGAAAGATCAATATAATACAAAGTATCTTCTTTGACTACAACATGATACAGTTACAAATCAACAACAGAAATAAAACTGGAAAGTTAACAAATGTGTGGAAATTGAAAAACATACTCTTAAATAACCAAAGTATCAAAGAAATCACAAGGGAAATTAGAAAATACTTAGATACTGATGAAAATGAAATCATGGCATACAAAAATGTATGAAATGCAGTGAAAGCAGTATTGGGGAAATCTATAGTCATAAATGCTCACACTAAAAAATAAGAAAGATCTTGAGTTTTGGTTCAAGATGGAAATGTAGGAAGACTGTGAATTCATCTTCTCCATGAAACACACCAAATTACACTTTATTAATATAACAATTCCTCCTCAAGAAGAACTGGAGCCTGACTGAATAGCTACTGATCAGCCAAAGGTTGCGAATAGCAAGACAACAGCAAGAGAGGCCATGGTTTTAAAAAGTAAGTGACATATACAGCCAGAGCTCCAGCCAGCAAGTGAAAGTCACCAACCACACACATTTTGCCTGGCAGATGCCATACACAGGAACACTTTTCAACTTTAGGAGAAGTTACCATTTTGACTAATCCATAGAAACAAACACAGAAAGTCAAGCAAAATGGGGGGACAGAGGAATTTGCTCCAAAAGAAAGAACAAGAAAAAAAAAACCTCAGAAAAATAACTAAATGAAACAGAGGTAAGCAACATGCTTGATAAAGAATTTGAAGAATATTAAAGATATGATCATAAAGATACTCACTAGGCTGGAGAAAAGAATAGAAGAGCTCAGTGAGACCTTCAATAAAGAGATAGGAAATATTAAAAACAACCAATCAAAGTTGAAGAATACAGCAATTGAAAAAAAAAACAAACTAGAGGGAATCAACAGTACATTAGAATATGCAGAAACACATATTAGCAATCCGGAAGACATAGTAATGGAAAGCACACAAACTGAACAGCAAAGAGAGAAAAGAATTTTTAGAAATGAGGATAGATTAAGAGATTTCTTAGATAACATCAAGCAAACAAACATTCACATTGGAGAGGTCCCAGAAGAAAAGAAAGAGAAAGGTGTAGAAAACTTATTTAAAGAAATAATAACTGAAAACTTCTCTAATCTAAGGAAGGAAATAGATAAATACCCAAGTCCAAGAAACATAGAGAATTCCAAATAAGATGAACCCAGTAGGTCCACACCACAATACATAATGATTAAAATGTCAAAGGTTGAAGATAAAGAGAGAATCTTAAAAGCAGCAAGAGAGAAACAAAAGTTACTTACAAGGAAAAGCCTATAAGGCTATGAACTGATTTTTCAGCAGAAACATTGCAAGCCATATGGGAGTGGCATGATATACTCAAAGTGCTGAAAGTAAAAAAAAAAAAAAATCTACAACCAAGAATACTCTCCCAACAAAGTTATCATTCAGATTTAAGGAGAGATAAAGTTTCCAGACAACAGATAAAGGAATTTATCACCACTAAAGCAGCCTTACAAGAAATGTTAAAGGGATTTCTTTAAGTGGAAAAGAAATGGCTATAATTAGACAAAAGAAAACTATGAATAAAATATGTAAAATGTGACAACATATACATAAAATGTAAAGGAGTAAAAATGGAAGAGAAGGGGAAAAATAAAAAAAATGGCATTTAGTTTTAAAGAATGTGAACTTAATTGACCATCAAATTAGTATGGACTGCTATCTACTTAGGATGTTATATATGAACCTCATGGTAACCACAAACCTAAAATCTATGATAAATACACAAATAAAAAGAAAGAAAACCAAACAAAATACTAAAGATACTTATCAATCACAAAGGAAGAGAGCAAGAGAAGAAGAAAGGAACAAAGAAGAACTACCAAAACAAGCAGAAAAAATTTTTAAAAGTGGGAATAAGTACATATCTATCAATAATTACTTAAAATAGAAATGGCTTAAGTGCTCCAATCAAAAGACATGGAGTGGCAGAATGGATAAAAAAACAAGGCCCATCTATATTCTGCCTAGAGGAGATTCACTTCAGACCTAAAGATGCATACAGACTGAAAGTGAAGGGATGGAAAAACATTCATCATGTAAATGGAAGTGAAAAAAAATCTGGAGTAGCAATACTTATATCAGAAAAAATAGACTTTAAAACAAAGACTGTAACAGGAGTCAAAGAAAGGCATTACATACTGATAAAGGGAGAAATCCAAGAAGAGGATATAACAATTGTAAATATCTATGCACCCAACCCTGAGGCACTTAAATATATAATGAAAATATTAATGGACATAAAAAGAGAAATTGATGGTAACGCAATAATAGGAGGGAACTTTAACACTCCACCTACATAAGTTGATGGATCATCCTGAGAGAAAATCAATAAGGCAACAATGTCTTTGAATGATACATTGAGCCAGATAAACATAACAGATATATGTAGAACATTCCATCCAAAAACAACAGAATGCACATTCTTTTCAAGTGCACATGGAACGTTCTCCAAAATAAACCACATATTAGGCTGTAGAACAAGCCTCAATAAATTTAAGAAGATTGCAATCATACCATGCATTTTTTTCTGACCACAGCAGTATGAAACTAGAAATAAATAACAAGTATAAAACTGGAAAAAATACAAACATGTGGAGACATGATACTAAACAATCAATGGGTTAATGAAGCAATCAAAGAATAAATAAACAAATACATGGAGACAAATGAAAATGAAAACACAATGACTCGAAATCTCTGGGACAGAGCAAAAGTAGTTCTAAGAGAGAAGTATGTAGCAATACAGGTCTACCTCAAGAAACAAGAAAAAACTCAAATAAATAATCCAACCTTATGCCTAAAGGAACTGAAAAAGAAGAACAACGCCCAAAGTAAGTAGTAAAAGAAAGTAAATAATATAAAGATCAGAGAAGAAATGATTGAGGTAGAGACAAAAAAAAAAAAAAAAGAAAGAAAAAAGAAAAGAAAAAAGAAAAAAAATCAATGAAACCAAGAACTTGGTTCTTTGAAAAGATAAATAAAATTGACAAACCCTGTGACTCATCCAGAAAAAAAGAGAAAATGCCCAAATAAATAGAATCAGAAATGACAAAAGAGGAATAACAAATGACACCGCAAAAATACAATGGATTATAAGAGAATACTATGAAAAATTATATGCTAACAAACTGGAAGACAACCTAGAAGAGCTGGATTAATTTCTAGTAACATACAGTCTTCCAAAACTGAACCAGGAAGGAATAGAAAATCTTAACAGATTGATTACAAGTAATGAAATTGAACTGGCAATCAAAAAGCTACCAAAAAGTAGAAGTTCAGGACCAGATGGATTCATAAGTGAATTCTACCAGACATTTAAAGAATACTTAATACCTATTCTCCTCAAGCTATTCCAAAAAATAGAAGAAGGAAAGCTTCCAAATACATTCTATAAGGCCATAATTACCCTGATACCAAAACCAAAGACCCCACAAAAAAGAAAACTATAAGCCAAAATCCCTGATGAACATAGAGGCAAACTCTCCAACAAAATATTAGCAAGCTGCATACAACAATATGTTAAAAAAAATCATTCACCAGGATCAGGTGGGATTTATTCCCAGGATGCAAAGATGGTCCAATACCCACAAGTCAATCAAGATCATAGATCTGATCAACAAAATGAAGAATAAAAATAATATAATCATCTCCATAGATGCAGAAAAAACATCTGACAAAGTACAACATCCATTCATGATAAAATCTCAACAAAATGAGGTTAGAGGGAATATAACTCAACATAATAAAGGCCATATATGAAAAACCCACAGCTAACATCATCCTCAATAGTGAAAAACTGAGAACTTTCCCTCTAAGGCCAGAAACAAGACAGGGAAGTCCACTCTCAACACTTTTATTCAACATAGTACTAGAAGTTCTGGCCACAACACTCAGAGAATAAAAAGATGTAACAAGTATCACATTGGTAAAAAAAAAAAAAAAAAAAAAGAAGCTAAATTGTCACTCTTCTCTTTCTAGACATCATGGTGCTATACATAGAAAGTCCTAAGGACTCCACAAAAAAACTACTAGAAGTAATAAACAAATTCAGTAAAGTGGCAGGATACAAAATTAATACCCAGAAATTGGTAGTTTTTCTGAACACTAACAATGAAGTTGCAGAAAGAGAAATTAAAAAAAAAAACACCATTTACAATTGCACCAAGAAGAATAAAATACCTAGGAATAAACTTAAAGAGATGAAAAACCTGTACTCTGTATACTATAAAGCACTGACAAAAGAAATCGAAGACGACACTAACAAATGAAAAGATATTCCATGATCATGGATTGGAAGAATTAATCTTGTCAAAAAGGCCATATTACCCAAAGCAATCTAAAGATTCAGTGTAATCCATATCAAAAAACCAACAGCATTTTTCACAGTATAACAAAATAACCCGAAAATTTGTATGGAACCAGAAAAGACAGCCAAAGCAACCTTGAGAAAGAAGAACAAAGCTGGAGGTATCACAATTCCAGATTTCAAGATATACTAAACAGCTGTAGAAATCAAAACAGCATAATATTGGTACAAAAATTGATACATAGACCAATGGAAAAGAATAAAGACCCCAGAAATACACCTACAACTATGTGATCAATGAATCTATAACAAAAGAGGCAAGAGTATACAATGCAAATAAGACAGTCTTTAAAAAAAAATGGTGCTGGGAAAACTTGACAGCTACACATAAAAGTATAAAACTGGACTGCTTTCTAATACCATACACAAAAATAAACTCAAAATGGTTAAAGACTTAAACGTGATGCCTGAAACCATTAAAATTCTAGAAGAGAACACAGGTAGTAATTTGACATCAGCCATACCAGCATTTTTCTAGATATGTCTCCTAAGGCAGCGGAAACAAAAGCAAAAATAAACTATTGGAACTACATAAAAATAAAAAGCTTTTCGCAGCAAATGAAATCATCAACAAAGCAAAAAGGCAAGTCTACCAAATGGAAGAAGATATTTACAAATGATATATCTGATGAAGGGATAAATATTCAAAATATATAAAGAACTTATGCAAGTCAACACCATCAAAACAATCAGATTCAAAAATGGGCAGAGGAACTGAATAGACATTTTTCCAAATAAGATATACACATAAAAAGATGCTCAATGTCACTAATCATCAGGGAAATGCCAATCAAAACCACAATGAGATGCCACCTCAAACCTGTTAGAATGGCTAAAATCAAGAAGAAAAGAAACAACAACTGTTGGTGAGGATGTGGAGAAAAGGAACTCTCATGCACTGTTGGTGGGGATGCAAAGTGGTAAAATCACTGTGGAAAACAGTATGAAGATTACTCAAAAATTAAAAACAGAAATACCATATGATCCAATAATTCCACTATTGGGAATTTACCCAGGGAAAACCAAAACATTAACTTTAAAAGATATATGTTTTATTGCAGCATTATTTACAATAGCTAAGACATGGAAGCATTCTACATGTCCATAAATAGATGAATGGATAAGAAAAATGTGGTATATATTTGCAATGGAATATTACACAGCCATGAAAGGGGATAACACTGAGCCATTTGAGACATGGATAGACCTAGAGGGTATTATGCTAAGTGAAATAAGTCATACTGAAGACAAATACCATGATTCCACTCATAAATGAAATCTAAAGAAATGAATAAATCAAAAGCAGAATCAGAACTATAAATACAGAAAACAAACTGATGGTTGCCAGAGGGGAGGGAGTGGGGGGATGGGCAAATTGAGTGAGGGGGAAAGGGTGATACAGGCCTCCAGTTATGGAATGAGTAAATCACAGGAATAAAAAACAGAGCATAAGGAATACAGTCAATGATATTAAAATAGCAATGTAATGGGACAGATGGTGCTATACTTGTGAATACAGCATAATGTATAAATGTGTCAAATTACTTAGTTGAATACCTGAAACTAACATTTTGTGTCAAGTAAACTCCAACAAAAAAGTAAGAAAGATCTGAAATCAACAACCTAACTTTACAAGTTAAGGAAGTAGAAATAGAAGAAAAAAAATGAAACCCCAAGCTAGCAGAAGGCAGGAAATAATAAAGATTATAGCAGACATAAATGAAATAGAGAATAGAAAGAATAACAAAAAATCAACGAAACCAAAATTTGCTTCTTTGAAAACATCAACAACATGGACAAACCTTTAGCTTAGATGGACTAAGAAAAAAAGAGAAAATAGTCAAATTACTAAAATTAGAAATGAAAGTGAGGACATCACCATTGATTCCATAGGTAATACCACCTCAACCCATTAGGATGGCCACTATTCAGAAAAAAAATATATCAAATGAGGATATGGAGACATGGGAACACTTGTGCACTGTTGTTGGGGATATAAAATGGTACAGCCTCTGTGGAAACAGTATGTCAGTTCCCCAAAAAATTAAAAATAGAATTACCATATGATCCATCCATTTCAGTTCTTAGCCGTGTTATTCATAATAGGTAAGTAAAACATGGAGAAGCCTAAGTGACCACCAAGAGATAAATGGATAAGCAAAATGCGGTATATGCATGCAATGGAACATTATTCAGCTTTAAAAAGAAACAACAGATACCATATGTTTTCACTCTTATGTGGATCCTGAGAAACTTAACAGAAGACCATGGGGGAGGGGAAGGGGAAAAAAAAGTTAGAGAGGGAGGGAGGCAAACCATAAGAGGCTCTTAAAAACTGAGAATAAACTGAGGGTTGATGGGGGGGCAGGAGGGAAGGAAAAGTGGGTGATGGGCATTGAGGAGGGCACCTGTTGGGATGAGCACTGGGTGTTGTATGGAAAACAATTTGACAATAAATTTCATATTAAAAGAAAGGAAAGAAAATCCTGGCATATGCTACAACACAGGTGAAACTTGAGGTTATTTTGCTCAATGGAATAAGCTCGTCACAAAAAGACAAATACTGTATGATTTCACTTATAAGAAGTACTTAGAACAACCAGAATTACAGAGTCAGAAAATAAAACGGTGGTTGCCAGAGGCTGGGAAGAGTGAGGAGTGGTGGCTATTGTTTAATGGCTATAGAGTTTCAGTTTTACCAGATGAAAAGAGTTTTGGACACAGATAGTGGTGATGCTTCTACAGCATTATGAATGTGTTTAATGCCAATGAACTGTGCACATAAACATGGTTAAGATGGTACATTTTACATTATGTGCGTTTTACCAAAATAAAAAATTAAAATAAATCTGAAGAAAGTAGAAGAGATTAATAAACAGAATACAGAAAGAAAACACTAGAGTTGGTTAATGCAATTAAAGGGTGTTTCTTAAAAGTAACCAATACAATAGCCACACCCAGAACTAGAAAACAGAGAAGCCATAAATGAATAGCATTAGGGATATACAAAGAATATTGTTTTTTTAAGTTTATTTACTTTTGAGAGAGAGAGAGTATGTGTGTGGGTGAGAGTGGGGGAGGGGCAGAGAGAGAGAGAGAGAGAGAGAGAGAGAGAGAATCCCAAGCAGGCCCCATGCTGTCAGCTCAGAGCTAGCCAATGTGGGACTCGAACTCACGAACTGTGAGATCATGACATGAGCCAAAATTAAGTCAGACACTTAACTGATGAAGACACCCAGGTGCCCCAAAAAGAGTATCATTTTAATAAATCTTTAGAAACTAATGATACAGGGGTGCCTGGGTGGCTCAGTCGGTTGGGCCTCTGACTTCAGCTCAGGTCATGATCTCGCAGATCCTGAGTTTGAGCCCTGAGTTGGGCTCTGCGCTGATGGCTCAGAGCCTGGAGCCCGTTTCAGATTCTGTATCTCCTCTCTCTCTCTCTCTCTCTGCCCCTCCCTTGCTTGTGCTCTGTCTCTCTCTCTGTCTCAAAAATAAATAAACATTAAAAAAATTTTTTTTAACTAATGATACAAAAGAAATGCAAAAAATTTTAAGTCATTAAAAATGCCATTTCTATCTTTTTAAAGCAACAAATGATCGTCTAGAATACATATATACTAAAAATATAAATATAACATATAATATTATAATATAATAAATTATACACTAACATTTTCTCAAAAAGCCGGTTTGACTTGGTATTAGATCCTGACTTGATCATGAATGACCTTGAGGAAATCACTACAACTCTCCAAACTTTTGGTTTTAATTAGTAAGTGAAAATAACATAGGGCCTAATGATATTAGTTTTCTATTGCTGTCATAACAAATTACCACACACTTAGCAGATTGGAGCAACACAAATTTATTAGCTCACGGTTCTGGAAGTCAGAAGTCTAAGTGACTTGGCTGGTTTCTCTGCTCTAGGTCTCACAAGGCCAAAATCAAGGTATCTGCCAGCCTGGACTCTTATTTGGAGGCTCTGGACAAGACTCTACTCCTCACAGGATTCAGTTCTTTGTGATTGTGGGACTGGGGTCCCTGCCTCCTTGTTGGCTGTCAGCTGGAGTCCTCTCTTAGCTTTCTTATCACCACTTGCGTTCCTTGTCACTTTGTCCCTTCCATCCTCATAGCCAGTGATAAGGCATTGAGACCTCACACGTCGGATCCCTCTGGCTTTTGTTTGCCATACCTCTTACTCTGGCCAGAGAAAGTTCTCTGCTTTCAAGGGCTAATGTTGATCAACATGGGTCTACAATGATTCTCCAGAACAACCTCCCTATTTTAAGGCCTCTCTCCTTAATTACATCTGTAAAATCCCTTTTTTCCATGAATGATAACATATTCACAGGTTCTAGGGGTTAGGTTAGGGTGTCATTCGCCTACCACACTACCTCTTAAAATTATTGTAAGAGTTAAATGAGAGACGATGTATCAAGCACTCAATACAACATATTAAACGAAGGGAAGCTATTTCTGTACACTTTTGTTTTTGTTTTTGGTATTTTGCAGATTTAGGAGCCTGTACGTTATACTATAATATTGCTTCTCTTAGATGCATACATTCTTATAAGACTTTCCCTGAAAAAAACACAGTCCTTGTTTTGCATTCATCATACACCAGATTCCCTCTCATGTTCAGACTACAAACTCTATGATCAGCTGACACTAAGGTTTCCACTTCTCAAAAATGTTATACCGCAAAATGTTCACTGTTGTGTTATGATAGTAAAAAATTGGAAATTGGAAACAACCACAAAATATCTAAAAAGTATAGTCATAGTTAAATAACTGATATACAATATAGCATTTGCAGCCTGCATAATTAGACTCATGAAGACTAATGACACAAGAAATAATTTATTTTAATATGTTATTTGAAAAACTACAAAACTGTTTATATACACATACATAGTCAAATGATGTGCGTGTGTATGTGCATGTGTGTGTGTAATGATACATACATAAAGAAAAACCTAGAAGTAAATGTTTCAAAAGCAATGAATATGTTGGTTATTTTAATGGTAGGATTATTGGTGTTTTTCTTCATTTTTTTTCTGTATTTTACAACTCACAAGGTATGTATATTATTTCATCCTAAAAACCAATTGTTGCATGCAATAGCAATGAATGTAAAAGGCATTATGCTAAATTCAAAAATCCAGATACAAAAGACTCTACATTTGCATGATTCCATTCATATGGCATTTTGGAAGAGGTGAACTTATAGAATTATAGAGCGGTGATCAATGACTGCCAAGGACTGGGTGTAGAAAGGGAGGACTGACAAGGAAGAGACACGAAGGAATTTTTTCATGTAATGGGAATGTTATAAAAGCTGATTGAATGATTCATAAAATTCATAGAACAGTACACCTTAAAAAGGTGAAGTTTACTGGATGTAAATGGTACCTTAATAAATTTGACTTTAAAAATATTGCTTGGGGCACCTGGATGGCTCAGCCGGTTAAGCACCTGACTCTTGGTTTCAGCTCAGGTCATGATCTCCCAGTTTGTGAGATCAAGCCCTACGACCCAGAAATTGCACTGCTACCCACAGTGCAGAGCCTGGCTGGGATTCTGTTTCTACCTCTCTCTCTGCTCTTCCCCAACTCACTCACATGTGCGTGAGCTCTCTCTCTCAAAATAAATAAATAAACGTTAAAAAAGTATATGTTGTTTTGAAGCCTAAAGCCAGCAGAAGAAGGGAAATCATAACGATTACAGCAGAAATAAATGGTATGAAAAAAAAAGGCCGGTAGAACAGACCAATGAAACTAAGAGATGGTTCTTTGAAAGAATTAATAAAATTGATAAACCCCTAGCCAGACTTATCAAAAAGAAAAAAGAAAGGACCAAAACAAATAAAATCACAAATGAAAGAGGAGAGATCATCAACACCACAGAAATACAAATAATCGTAAGAGAATATTATGAAAAATTATATGCCAACAAACTGGAAGACACTGGCAATCTGGAAGAAATGGACAAAGTCCCAGAAACTCACAAACTACCAAAACTGAAAGAGGAAGAAATAGAAAAGTTGACACCCCAAAACAAATAATCCGGTGAAGAAATGGGCAAAAGACATGAATAGACGCGTTTCCAAAGAAGACATCCAGATGGCTAACACACACATGAAAAAACTCTCAACATCACTCATCATCAGGGAAATACAAATCAAAACCACAATGAGATACCACCTCACCCCTGTCAGAATGGCTAACATTAATGGGAATGTTATAAAAGCTGATTGAATGATTCATAAAATTCATAGAACATATGTTCTATGTTGGCGATAACAGATGTTGGCGAGCATGCAGAGAAAGAGGATCTCTTTTGCATTGTTGGTGGGAATGCAAACTGGTGCAGCCACTCTGGAAAACAGTATGGAGGTTCCTCAAAAAGCTAAACATAGAACTACCCTACAACCCAACGACCCAGAAATTGCACTACTAGGTATTTATCCAAGGGATGCAGGTGTGTTGTTTCAAAGGGGCACATGCACCCCAATGTTTATAGCAGCACTATCAACAATAGCCAAAGTATGGAAAGAGCCCAAATGTCCATCGATGGATGAATGGATAAAGAAGATGCTGTGTGTGTGTGTGTGTGTGTGTGTGTGTGTGTGTGTGTGTATATATATATATATAATGGAGTATTACTTGGCAATCAAAAAGAATGAAACCTTGCCATTTGCAACAACGTGGATGGAACTAGAGGGTACTATGTTAAGCGAAATTAGTCACAGAAAGACAAATGTCATATGAATTCACTCATATGTGGAATTTAAGAGACAAAACAGATGAACGTAAGGGAAGGGAAGCAAAAATAATATAAAAACAGGGAGGGGGACAAAACATAAGAGACTCTTAAATACAGAGAACAAACTGAGGGTTGCTAGAGGGGTATTAGGTGGGGAGATGGGCATTAAGGAGGGCACTTGTTGGGATGAGCACTGGTATACATAGGGGATGAATCACTGGAATCTACTCCTGAAATCATTATTGCACTATATGCTAACTAACTTGGATGTAAATTAAAAAATAAAAATAAATAAAACAAAATTAAAAATAATAGAAAATTTGAACAGATCCATAACCAGTGAAAAATTTGAATCAGTAATCAAAAATCTCCCAACAAACTAAAGTCCAGCATCAGATGGATTTCCAGTGGAATTCTACCAGAGATTTAAAGAAGACTTTATACCTATTTTTTTTTCAAATTGTTCCAAAAAAATAGAAATGGAAGGAAAAATTGTAAAGTCCTTCTACAAAGCTAGTATTACCTTGATTCCAAAGCTAGACAAAGACCCCACTAAAAAGAAGAATTACAGGCCAATATCCCTGATGAACATGGATGCAAAAATTCTCAACAAGATACTAGCAAATCAAATCCAACAATACATTAAAAGAATTTTTCCCCAGGATCAAATGGGGTTTATTCCTGGGCTATGGGGGTGGTTCAATATTTGCAAATCAATCAATGTGATATATCATATTAATAAAAGAAAGGATAAGAATCTTATGATCCTCTCAATAGATGCAGAAAAAGCATTTGAGAAAATATAGCATCCATTCCTGATTAAAAAAACCCTCAAAAAAGTAGGTCTAGCTGGAACATATCTCAACATCATAAAGACCATGTATGGAAGACCCACAGCTAATATCATCCTCAATGGGGAAAAACTGAGAGCTTTTCCTCTATGGTCAGGAAAAAGACAGGGATGTCCACTCTCACCAAGACTATTTAACATGGTTAAGTAGTGGAAATCATGGAAGTCTGAGCCTCTGCAATCAGACAACAAATAGAAATAAAAGGCATCCAAATTGGCATGGAAGAAATAAAACTTTCACTATTTGCAGATGACATGATACTCTGTAGAAAACCTGAAAGACTCAACTGAAAAACTGCTAGAACTAATACATGAATTCAGCAAAGTCACAGGATATAAAATCAATGTACAGAAACCTGTTGCATTTCTAAACACCAATAATGAAGCAGCAGAAAAAGAAATCAAGGAATCTATACCGCTTACAATTGCACCAAAAACCATAAGATACCTAAGAATAAATCTAACCAAAAAGGTAAAAGATCTATACTCTGCAAACTCTAGAAAACTTATGAAAGAAATTGAAGAGAATGCAAAGAAATGGGAAACCTTCCATACTCACAGAAGACCAAACATTGTTAAAATGTCTGTACTATCCAAAAAAAAAATCTACATTTTGAATGCAATCCCTATCAAAAAACTACCAGCATTTTTCACAGAGCTAGAACAAACAATCCTAAAATTTGTATGGAACCACAAAAACCAAAGCAACCTTGAAAAAGAAAAGCAAAGTTGGAGGCATCATGATTTCAGACAAGCTATACTACAAAGCTGTAGTCATCAAGACAGTATGGTACTGGCACAAAAACAGAACATAGATCAATGGAACAGAACAGAAAATCCAGAAACAGACCCACAACTATATGGTCAACTCATCTTTGACAAAGCAGGAAAGAATATCCAATGGAAGAAAGACAGTCTCATCAACAAATGGTGTTGGGAAAACTGGACAGCAACATGTAAAAGAATGAAACTGGATGACTTTCTTACACCATACACAAAATAAATTCAAAATGGATGAAAGACCTAAATGTGAGACAGGAAATCATCAAAATCCTAGAAAAGAACACGGGCAGCAATGTCTTTGACCTTGGCCAGAGAAACTTCTTACTAGACACATTGCTGAAGGCAAGGGACATGAGAGCAAAAATGAACTATTGGGGCTTCATCAAGATAAAAAGCTTCTGCACAGCAATGGAAACAATCAACAAAAATAAAAGGCAACTGACAGAATGGGAGAAGATATTTGCAAATGGCATATTGGATAAAGGGTTAGTATCCAAAATACATAAAGAACTTATCCAACTCAACACCCAAGAATATAATCCAGTTAAGAAATGGGCAGACAAGGGGCACCTGAGTGGCTCCATTGGTTAAGCGTCTGACTTAGGCTCAGGTCATGATCTTACAGTTCGTGAGTTCGAGCCCCGCATCAGGCTCTGTGCTGACAGCTCGGAGCCTGGAGCCTGCTTCAGATTCTGTCTCCCTCTCTCTCTGCCCTTCCCTGCTCTCTCTCTCTCTCTCTCTCAAAAATAAATAAACATTAAAAAAAAAAAGAAATGGGCAATTGACATGCATAGACATTTTTCCAAAGAAGACATCCAGATGGCTAACAGACACATGAAAAGATGCTCAACATCACTCATCATCAGGGAAATACAATTCAAAACCATGATGAGATAGCACCTCACACCTGTCAAAATGGCTAAAATTAACAACACAGGAAACAACAGGTGTTGGCAAGGATATGGAGAAAGAGGAACCCCCTTGCACTGTTGCTGGGAATACAAACTGGTGCAGCCACTCTGAAAATCTGTGTGGAGAGTCTTCAAAAAGTTAAAAATAGAACTACTCTATGACTCAGCAATTGCATTACTACGTATTTATCCAAAAGATATACAAATACTGATTTGAAGGAGCACGTGTACCCCGATGTTCATAGTAGCATTATCAACAATAGCCAAATTATGGAAGGGGCCCAAATGCCCATCAACTGATGAATGGATAAAGAAGATGTCGTTTTTCGATACAATGGAATATTACTCAGCCACCAAAAAGAATGAAATCTTGCCATTTGCAATGATGTGGATGGAGCTAGAGTGTATTATGCTAAGTGAAATAAGTCAGTCAGAGAAAGACAGATACCATTTGATTTCACTCATATGTGGAATTTAAGAAAAAAACAGATGCATATAGGGGAAGGGGAAGAAAGAGTGAGGGAAATGAATTATAAGAGACTCTTTTTTTAAAAAAAAACATTTTTAATGTTTATTTTTGAGAGAGGGACAGAGTGTGAATAGGGGAGGGGAAGAAAGTGAGGGAGACACAGAATCTGAAGTAGGCTCCAGGCTCTGAGTTGTTAGCACACGGCTCGAACTCATGGACTGCAAGATCATGACCTGAGCTGAAGTCGGACACTTAACTGACTGAGCCACCCAGGTGTCCCATAAGAGAGTCTTAAGTACTGAGAACAAACTGAGGGTTGATGGAGGGAGGTGGACGGGAGATGGGCTAGATGGGTGATGGGTACTAAAAAGGGCAGTTGTGATGGTCACTGGGTGTTATAGGTAAGTGATGAATCACTAAATTCTACACCTGAAGCCCATTTTATCATATCTGTTAACTAGAATTGAAAATTTTTTTTTACATTTATTTATTTTTGATAGAGACAGAGCACAAGTGGGGGAGGGGCAGAGAGAGAAAGAGAGACAGAGACACAGAATCTGAAACAGGCTCCAGGCTCTGAGCTGTCAGCACAGAGCCTGATGCGGGGCTCGAACTCACAAACCACGAGATCGTGACCTGAGCCGAAGTCGGACGCTTAACCGACTGAGCCACCCAGGCGCCCCTTTACTAACTAGAATTTAAATAAAAACTTGAAATAAAGACAAGAAAGTTATTATATTCATATGACACTCAATACACAATTGGAGTCCCTGGAGTCGATTCAACTGCCAACATTTTATCCACCTGCATAAGCAACAAAACTACAAAGACAGAAACTCAGAATGCATGGTCTTGGAGTTTTAATCTCATTGAATTAAGAATCAATACTGAGTCTGCTAGGAGGAAGTCAAGAATTGTGTCCACTAGCATCCCTATTGCTCGTCACCCTGTCATTCCAATGAACGCATCCAATTCCTCCTCGCTGCTGTCTTACGTGTGTAGCACCTGCAAGGTATTCATTTTCTCACCATCTGGAGCTAGCAGTGTTTATTGTTCACTAGTAGACTAGAAAGCACCCAAAGGATGATATTCTAATAAAGAAAAGTAGAAAATCAATGTGTCCTCAATTTATTATACAACAATCCAGAGCTCTGAATAAGGGGTAAACTGTTCATATGTTTCCAATATGATTTGTTAATTAAGGAAATGGTAGGGGAAGAGATAAATGACCCTCATATTACACAGCAAATTAAAATTCCAACCTAATGCTAGCATTCATTATCTAGAGTCTTAATTTACCATCGCTTTCCAAAAGATGGAGGCTTTACATATATTCTTAATGTTTTCAATTTCTTTTGATGATAAATTGCATATTTAGGCCTAAAATCTATATATAAAACTTATTTTTTTAGCACAAAACTGGATTTTAGTGCCTCACTGAGAATATAAAGTTTGAAAAGGGTGTTTAACAAAGCCAGAGTGTTTTTTTCAAGTCAGGATGAATGCATCCATTTGTATTCCCCTGTGCACAATTCACTGAACTTCATTTGGAAAATGTCAAGGATAAATATTCTTCAAATGCTTCCATTAAACAGACGATAACCATAGTAACAGTGTATAGTTTGATTTTACCTATATTTCTAAAATTCCCTCTTAGAAAGAAAATGGTATTCAGATTGAAGGTGCAAATGGAAACACTTACATGGTTTTTACACACTGTTCATATCGGGATATTAAAACAAAGATACAATATACCTCCTAATGCATTATATTTGAGTGGTGCCTATTGTCAAAAAGGCTTTTACATAGCCTTTTTTATTCTAACATGTTCTAACTTGAAATCAACTATATCCTCAATTGAGAATGCAGAGACGCAGCTCCTTTCTAAACTCACAAAGTTATTAGCTATCTCCCTTTTACAAATACATACCAAAAAAAAAAAAATGACAGACAAGATAGATAAAATGTGCCCTAGGTCTAATCACACGATGCTAAAGTGGAAAAGGGCAAATATCTATGACTGAGCCTACAGGCAAGTGGTTACCTTACTTCAAAAAAGAGAGTAGCGTAAAGAGAGTAACGATCATGTCGTGCACACTTGGTGATTATCTCACATTTAAATCATGTTAACGATACAAAAGAGGAAACTGAGAAAAAGCCCATAATAATAAAGAGGCCCTGAGAGATGCGCAGGTAGGACATCCAAGATGATGTGGTGGGTCCTTATCTGCCTGAAAAGGACGTGTTGCTTAGAAACCCTACAAAATACTGGCTCCGTTAATCAATATTTTTAATGGTAACCGAAGGCCCTTCTCAACTACGGGCCAAGATGATCGGCACACGTAGGGAATATTTTATCTGAGGTGAAGTGTTTTTTCCTCCTCCTCTCCAATCCTGGTAAGAAGCTAAAACATTGCCAGGGGTGAAGTCTGAGAATTCAAAATACAGAAGCTTAATTTGCAGAGGTACCAGACAAGACTTCCCGAATCCCTGAGAAATCTTTTGGCTCTGTGAAAGCGCTTTATCACCTCAAGTGAGATGAACAACACATGGAAGGGACTACAAGGAGGCTGACAGTTCTCAGATTCAAAGCCTTTGTCATCTTAAAGGGGGGAAAAAAAAGGTCTTAGTGTAACTCACTCTACCTGGCAGGGAACTGTTACTCTGTAGGGCCACTTTCTTAAAAATTAAACAATTCTACCCATGAGTTGCTTTGTTTTGTCTTGTTTTGTTTTTAACAAAACCACACTGCATGTCGGCCTGAATAAAAGCTCCAATTTTTCAGTAGCCAAAGCCCACGTTTGGTCACAGGTGAAATTATTTTCAGAATTTTCCACAACTGGGCCTTGCCTCTCATAAAGTCTCCGTAGCGAGTGCAGAGAGCCTGTTATTCTGGGTCACAAAAAGATGCCCCATTTCACCTGATAGCTGTAACTTAAGCCACGCCGCTTCAAATGAAATGTTTTTTAAATTGGTTTTCAGAGTAATTAAACTGACTTCTGGAGTCATTCCTTGTGGGCGGGGTCCGGAATGTTCTCATTTTGGCCAACACGACAGTAGCGGAAAAGAACAAAGGCACCAGCCTCAGTGACTCTGTGAACGAGAACCTACAAAGTAGGTAGGGGCTTCAGTCACCAGTGTGGGCTAGTCAGCCTGCGGTGTTTAGTTTCTGAGCACCATGTCCTGTAATTCCATCCTGCCTGTACAAAGTTTTGGCACAAATCTAAAGCCTATATTGAGACTACATGACAAACTTGCCAATTATCTTTGCTTATTGTTTTCTGTATGCAAAGATTCCATGTTGAGACTACATTCTCAATTAAACAGTTCTCTGGAACATGAAAGCATTGCCACAAGTATATTCTAAACAATTACATTAAGATATATCATTATAAGTCAAAAAGAGTTTGAGCATTGATAGTAGCTGATCACTAAAAACTCTTCCTCCACGGAATTTTGCACAACAGGCCTATGACTGGGCGGGCAGGGAATATAAACATTGCAGGGTGATATAAAGAACCTTGAACTCAGATCTCAGAGGCCTGGGAAAGGCTGAGTTTTGTGGGTATTCCTTTGTTAACCCTGGACAAGTCACTTTCCCTTTCTGAATTGCAGCTTACTGATTTGAGAAAGGACGGAGTCAGACTATCTTTGAAGGTACTAATTGGCAAACTTTAATTTACATGAGATCACCCAGGAAGCTCGCTAAACATGCAGGTGCGTGCGCGCCCCATCCCTAGAGACTGACCCAGTTGGACTTGACTGTGATTCCAGAACCTGGATCGTGAAAAGAGGACATCTGAGACAGGTGTTCTCGGAGTGCGCTTTGAAAAAAACGCTGTACTAAAATATCTTCTTGATTAAAATTCCATAACTCTATGAGGACTAGACAAGAAGTAATGACTCCTGAAGAATATAGGGAAGAAAGTTATTTAAATTTATTGTACTCTGTCATAAGTAGCTGGGGAGAAGCAAGCTCGTACTTGTGCATTTATCTGCAAACCAAATCCTAATGACAATAGACAATACAGTTACACAACGATCCCCTGGTGAATTGAACTGCCACTGCCTTATTTTCACTACAGAAGGCTAAATGTAAAGAAGCTGACCTACGGACAGCCAATTCATTGGCCTGTGTCACAGCCTAGGATTGAGTGTCATGTCCTTTGCATGTAAGTATGGTAATGCACTCCACCCACACCGACCATGTGTTTGGGGGATTTGATTTACGTAGCAGGAGGTCTGATGATTCCTTCTCTTCATGGGCTCCTCTGTGACCAGAGGGATAATTTGGAGAGGCTCCTGGGTAGTGTTCCTGGTACTGCCCATGAGCCCAGAACAGCATAAAAATATCTAACCCAACCAGGGAGCTTGTCCTCAATAGCTCTGCACATCTGGGTGGTAATATTGACTCAGCATATGCAGATGACAGTCACTCTGGAAAGGGTACTGTTTATCTATGAAAGAGACCCAGGTAATGCTTTATGGAGGACTCACATCATGTTTTACAGCATAACCTTTAACTTAAAACAAATCTGATCGTCCCACCTCCATGCCTTTGTTATCCTTCTCTTCACTAAGAAGGCCTTCCCCACCTTTCCATTTGTGTGAAACCTTTGCCTCGTAGGAGGTCCAGCTTTTTGAGGTTCTGCTTCAACACTCAAGGTAGGACTAACCACTCCTTTGTATAAACTTCCATACCATTGAGGCTGCGTTTCCAGGGGGAACTTAAAACCTTGGTGGGCCTTAGTTTATTTATCTAACGCTGGCTATTTATGATCTAACACCGGCTATTTGTTGTTTTAAATTGTTTTCTTTAATGATATTATAATTAAAACTTTGTGTGTTATGTTTCACTTCCTTCCCTGGATTCTGAGCTCACTGACAAGATTTATTTTGTATTCTTCGTCATATCTGCCATGTCTTGCTTAGAATCTAGATTATAATTGATACTTAACAAACTTGTTTTAAAGAAAGGAAATTAGTGAATGCATGATGGATGAAGTGAATCCAACTATCGGAGGTAAAAAGCTCAGAATTTTTTTTTCGGTTAAATTTGCCGTTTGAACATAAGATTTTCCCATGTAGTCACATGGGATGAAAATATTGTTCGGACGTGAGGTTGCCCTGACGTGAACACGCCCTTAGTGAAAGCAGACCAGGGAATGACTCCGCCCTCGGGATTGAGTGCTGACAAAGACTTGTGATTCAAAACACAAATATGGGCATATTCTCCACAGTGAAAGGAGCAAGTTGAAGATAAGGCAATTTAACTTTCCCTTGGCTGATCTTCAAACCCACTCTGGAGTGACAGTTGTGTTGCATGTTGTGAAGCCTGCGGTGAAAATTCCCACGATTGTCCTGCTTCTGGAGGGGGTAAAAGGTAATGCATGTGAGACCCAGCTGACTGCCACACAGGTAAACATTTGCCAGCACAGTGCTGGCGAAGCACTTCAATTTTACTACTCATTTTCCCCCAAACTTGGGACAGAACGATGTTGATGCCCAGGGGTACTTTTGCGGTTGATAAAGAAGAAGATGTTCAAGTATTGTTGTTTAATACATATTAAACACAAATCTCACCAGGAAGGGGACACTACTGGGTGTGTTTAATTTGCTTTGTCAAATGCTAAATAAAAACTATCATGAGGGAAATAAAATCATTCCAGTAAAGCATAATTTTCCTTTTACAAGGTTTGTTTAATAATGACAAAAAATGGATGATCTCAATTTCTCTCTTTTTCTTTCTTCCACACACACGCACACACACTCAAAAAGCAGTTTTAAAATCAAAAATAAATTTGGAGATATTGGCTTGCAATTTATAATCTATATTGTCAGGTCTGAAGGAGATTAAAAATGAAATGTCAATCATATAACATTTGGGATAAAGTTATGAGCATAAAACCTCGAAATTACTCAAGAGTATAGCCTTTAGGCATTACCGATTGGTATGTTATTTTTCATGTCTGTGGACTGGGAATTTTCATAATCCCATTATTTTTACCAAAATAGTTAAATCAGAGATGAAGTATAACTTGTTGATGTTCTAATTTAGAAGATGTGAGTAAATACCATATACATGTATGTATATATATTCACACACATACTTTTTTACACAAACTTGACTGAATTATAGAATTTATTGTTAATGATCTCTTACTCCAAAGGGGAGGATCCATGATTTTTTCCTTTACCATTAAGTATGATAGGTAAATACACTGTAACTCAGAAGGCGTGGGCCCAGCACATGGCTGAAGCCTAGGCAAATTATTCCCTGAAGTTAGACATTAGCAGAAGGTAGCTTCAGACCTCCACTAAAATAAATTCAAAGCAACTACAATTTTATGATTAGTTTTATATTTCACATCGAGGGCTTGTTTGATTAACAAGACTGGGACATGTATTAGGCAAAATAACCAGGAGCCTCAGGGAGAATTACCAGCCGAAAGATGTGTACCAGGGCTAAGTAGGGAATTCAAATGAGCCTCCATTCCTAGGTTAGACGGGGCTCCTCCAAAACTTTAATCACTGCCTTCCTATTCATCTCTGCACTGGGAGCTTTCAGTGAATGGAAAATAAAGTTTGGTGTATGTATTTGCAAATTATTGAGGACGGTATCCTATTTAGGCACAATACGGTATGCATTTGAATGTTAAGAAAAAGGATTAACGTTTGAGTTTAATGTAAAACAATAGGTTACTACATCCCAACTGTCTCGTCCTAAATATATGAAGAATAGACAGTCACCATTTACTGTGAACCTAAAAAAAGTATCTCATGCTATGGTAAGAGTTGAGAGGTAGATGGTGGGATTAATGAGTCTATAAGTCAACAGTTTTATGTACATACATATTATAAACACACACATAGTGTATATATATATATATAGTATATATACATACTATATATATAATAAAGATATATTGTACTCAATATAATAATTGCTGAGGACTTGCCATGTATTAAGCACTGTAAATAGATACAACAGACTCAGTGGTGAGAAAAACTGACAAACTCACATGTATTTTACCATCATGGAGTTTGCCATAGAAGGAGAGCAGTGTTAAACTGACTATTAGGAGTAAGCCAGAGGAGAAGGGAAGCTTTCAGTCAGGAAATATTTGAAGTGTTTATGAATTATACCTATATTTCAACCTTATAAACATCAGTATGCTGTTCTTTATACAAAACCTTGCTCTTGGCCTCATAAACGCAGATAGGGTACATATAGGGATTGTTTTCCTACAGCTAAAATACATCAACACTGAACTACCACCTACCCTCAGCTAATCTCTTCCATAGACACACGTATTTATTGAGCGACTGGACTAAATTAGGCTATGACACAGTGTGAACACAATTTCTTTAACTAGAAATTAAATCAGCAACTTGTGCTCCTTTGGTTCACTTTAACCAGGCTAATAACCAAATAGCTGAGTGTGGGGCCAAGTCGGGCACACAAGGTGTTAGTAAAGGCATTATTGCTTTTCCAGTCTGTAGATAAATCTCTAAGGTAAGCAAGGCAGATGAGATTAGTCCCATTTTATAGATGAGGACAACAAGACTCCATCCAAAGTCAAAACACATAATAAGAGTTATTCCAAAGCTTAAAGTACAAATCTTCTGGCTAAGAACTCTGCTCTCTCAGCTGGCTCACATGACTATTCATACACTTGGCAACAGGGCGTAAAGGTAAACTGCTTATTTCTGTTTACTTGAAGCCTGGTAGGTGTGTTCCACCGAAGACATTATAAGATGATATTGATTCAATTCAAACCAAAATTGCATTAAAATTCATAAATGAGATATTTACTTGGTAGTTAGTCATGACTCAGTGGGTAGTCATGCAATACACGCTTGTCAGAAATATTATTCACTAGATAATCATGTAGTGATGATTTCTTGGATAAAATTCTACTTTCAGGACTACAGAGTAAATGTCAGTTTGAATCTTCTTTTCTTCTGCTTGCTACTATAGGAAAAAACCCTGTATATTTAAATAACAAAAACAGTAGCCTTTTTATTGCGTAAGTTTATGCCCCAAGTGAGTGTAGTAGAAATTCAGTTTGCATATATCCCCACTGAAATTTGAGAATTGGTAACTTAAAATATCTGGTCTGCAAATATGTGTAATATCTATAGTATCAAATATCTATAATACAGAAGACCAAATTAGAAATAATAGATTTACAACAAAGAAAGAAGAACCACATGCATAGTAGCAGCTCAATGAAGAATGGTGTTTCATGACTATGGTCTTGGCAACGATTTCATGGATATGACAACAAAAGTACAAGAAACAAAAACCAAAATAATTGGACATCAAACTAAAAACTTCTGCACAGTAAAGGATATACTCGACAGAGTGAAAAGGCAACCTACGGAATGGGAGAAAATATTTGCAGATCATATATCTGATAAGGGGTTAATCTCCAAAATATATAAGGAATGCACACAATGCAATAAAAAAGCTTGCCACTTTAATCTAAATAATATGACCTAAGAACTTGGAGAGACATCCCTCCAAATAAGACTTGCCAAAGGCCAACAGTTATATTAAAACATGCTTATTGCCACTAATCATCAGAGAAAGCAAGTCAAAACCACAATGAAGTATCATCTCACATTTGTTAGTACAGCCACTATTTTATTATTTTGTTTTACTTTATTATTTTATTATTAATTAATTAATTTATCTTTCTCCAAATTTTTATTTAAATTCCAGTTGGTTAACATATGGTGTAATATTAGTTTCAGGTGTAGAATTTAGTGATCCACCACTTACATAGACAGCTAGAGCTTATCACAGGTGCCCTCCTTAGTAGCCATCACCTAGCTAACACATCCCCCTGCCCACCTCTCCTCCAATAACCCTCAGTTTGAGTCTGTTTCTTGGTTTGCTTCTCTTCCCCCCCGCTCCATGTTCATTTGTTTCTTAAATCCACATACGAGTGAAATCATATGCTATTTGTCATTCTCTGACTTATTTTGCTTAGCATAATACTCTCCAGCTCCATCCACATCATTGCAAATGGCAATATCTCATTCTTTTTATGGCTGAGCAATATTCCATTATATGTATGTGTGTATGTGTGTGTATATATATATATGCATATATATGTATATATATATACACATATATAGTGTATATGTATATATATTTATTTATATGTGTATATATATACACAGTGTGTGTATATATAAATGTATGTGTATATATATATATATATTTATTTATTTACATCTTCTTTATCCATTCATCAGTCAGTGGACATTTGGGCTCTTTCCACAATTTGGTTATTGTTGATAATGCTGCTATAAATATCTGGGTGCATGTGTCCCTTTGAATCAGTATTTTTATATCCTTTGGGTAAATACCTAGTAGTGCAATTACTGGGTCCTAGGGTAGTTCTATTTTTAACTTTTTGAGGACTCTCCATACCATTTTCCAGAGTGGCTGCACCAGTTTGCATTCCCACCAATGGCGTAAGAGGGTTGCCCTTTCTCCACATCCTCGCCAACACCTGTTGTTTCCTGTGTTGTTAATTTTAGCCATCTGACTGGTGTGAAGTGATATCGTATTGTAGTTTTTATCTGTATTTCCTTGATGACGGCTGATGTTGAGCATCTTTTCATATGTCTGTTAGCCATGTGGATGTCTTTTTTTGGAGTAGAAAACCCAGAAATGGACTCACAACTATATGATCAATTAATCTTTGACAAAGCAAGAAAGAATATCCAATGGAAAAAAGTTATCGTCAACAAATGGTGTTGGGAAAACTGAACAGCAACATGTAGAAGAATGAAACTGGACCACTTTCTTACACCATACACAAAAATAAATTCAAAATGGATGAAAGACCCAAATGTGACACAGGAAATCATCAAAATCCTACAGAACACAGGCAATAACCTCTTTGACATCGGTCACAGCAACTTCTTACTAGATATGTCTCCTGAGGCTAAGGAAACAAAAGCAAAAATGAATGATTGGGACGTCATCAAGATAAAAAACTTCTGCACAGTGAAGGAAACAATCAACAAAACTAAAAGGCAACCTATGGAATGGGAGAAGATATTTGCAAATGACCTATCTGATAAAGGGTTAGTATACAAAATATATAAAAAAAAACTATAAAAATCAATACCCCCAAAATAAATAATCCAGTTAAAAAATGGGCAGAAGACATGAAAGGACAGCCATTAATTAAAAAAAAAAAAAAAAAAGCAAAAAATTTAAAAAAACAAAGCAGAAAGTATAACATGTTGGCAAGGACGTGGAGAAATTGAAACGCTTGCCTCTGTTGGTAGGAAAGCAAAATGGTAAAACCACTATGGAAAACAATATGAAGAGTCTTCAAAAAATTAAAAATGGAGCTACCATATCATCCAGCAATTCCATTTCTGTGTATATATTCAAAAGAATTGAAATCAGGATCTTAAAATGATATAAGCATTCCCATGTTCATTATAGCACTATGCTTGTGCTTATGACACAGCTAAGCTCTAGAAACAACCTGAACATCTAGTGATAAATGAATGGATAAAGAAAATGTAGTATAAACATACAGTGGAATACTATTCAGCCCTAAAATACAAGGACATTTTGGGGCACCTGGGTGGCTCAGTCAGTTAAGAGTCAGACTTCGTTTGGCTCAGGTCATGATCTCACAGTTCATGGGTTCAAGCCCCACGTTGGGCTCTGTGCTCACAGCTCAGAGCCTGGAGCCTGCTTCTGATTCTGTCTCCCTTTCTTTCTCTCTGCCAGCACTCTGTCTCTTTCTGTCCCTCAAAAATGAATAAACATTTAAAAAAATTTAAAAAAGGACAAGGACATTCTGCAATATGCCACAATGTGGATAAACTTTGAGGAGATTATGTTAAGAGAAACAAGCCAGACAAAAAAAAAAAAAAAAAAAAAAAGACAAGTACTGTGTGATTCCACTTATATGAGGTATCTAAAACAGTCAAATTCGTAAAATCAAAGACTGGAATGGTGGTTACCAAAGGGCTGAGGAAGGGAAAATGAGTGTTGATAAATCAACACGCATAAAGTTTCAGTTCAGTAAGATGAATAAGGTCTAGATACCTGCTGTACGATATTGTACCTATGTCAACAATGTATTGTGCACTTGAAATTTATTAAGAGGCTAAATTTCATGTTAAGTGTTCATTACCATAATGAGGTAAATTTTTAAAAAAAGAATGTGGCTGTCATATGAGGCAGATTATACATTTAATATAACAGAAACAAGCAACTCTAGAAGATTTCTAAGTGTGCATAAGGGTACATGTTCATATGCACATATTTGTGTTTTTAATTTTTATGAATAATCACAGTAATATTCACGAGAGGAAATTAGGAACTAAAAAATTGTAATACAATCATTCAGAAATGACTGCTATAAACTTTTCACTGCATTTCCTTCTGGATCATCGATCACGTTTGATATTTCTCATATATTTGTAGCGATTATTTCTTCATTGCCTTCTGTTCTTTAGAACATATTTTAGTTCTACCATATTTCATTTAAGTTTTCCCACATTGTAGGGTGTTATGAGTTTGCCCAGTTACTTTTCCCAGTTACTTTTAAATGTTTTCCAGTTTGAGAGGTTGAAACACTATCTCAGTGATGTACATTTTCTTTGACTGTGAGAGTGAACATGCTTCCAAGTACTTATTGACTAGTTCCATTTCTTTCTTTGTGGGCTGCTTGAGAATGCTCTTTATTTTATTAAGGACAGTAGCTTCTCTCTCTAAAAAACAACGCCATCAGCAAAACCAAAAGCAAATTACTGAGAAAAAATATTTTTAACAGATGTGGCAGATACAATAATAGGACGGCTTCATGACAACCCTTGAGCTGGATGCCTTAGAAATGGAGATTTGTTTGCAGTGATCTTGAGTAACAAAAGCCACCTTTCTACAATCAGTCAGCTTCAGGGGTTAAATGGTAATAGGAATACACATGAGCTCAAAGGAAGCAAGGAGAGTCACTGAGTCCAGCTCCTGTAGGCAGATGATATTGGCTACTACAGTCTGATCAATGCACAAAAACTGATTTCTCTTTCGCATCCGTGATTCAGCCTTCTGGCCTTTCATATCCATATTAACAGTTAAATGTCTCTAAGCCATCCAGAAAGGATTTTTAAGTCTGAATGCCATCTTTATACCAGTGACTCATCTTAGAAGTTTATTTCTGACATTACAAGATTAATGCTTTGAAAAAGAATGAAAAAAAATCCTCATGTGGCATATATATAAAAATCTTTAAATGATACGAAAATTTTAAACTACCACTATTACTGCCAGTAATAATTATATTCTATGTTGACACCTAATTTTTCACTTATCTTATTTGATCCTCTAGTTCTCACGTGGAGAGCTAGAAAGGAGAGGCATTTTCATACTCTTTATAGGAAGTTGAGGTCCAAAAGACATTGAATAAAAACCCCAAGATCATACCATCAATTAATAGCAGGGAAGAGGCTCAAATCCTGTCCCTCTGATTCCAAATCCTTTGCTTCTTTATCCTTAATACTACTGTCCCACTCTTCATGCCACAGTATCATTATCAGAGTTCTAGGCTTCTATTAATAACTATATTTGGCCTATAGGCAATGTCCATGAACACCTTTCTGTTTACCACCAATGTATTAAAGCCAGTGCACTTTATTAATGCATAGAAGACAGGAATTTTAATTTGTAAATTTAAAAAAATTTTTAATGTTTATTTAGTTTTGAGAGAGACAGACAGAAAGACAGAGTGTTGAGGGGGGAGGGAGAGAGAGAGAGAGAGAGGGAGACACAGAATTCGAAGCAGGCTTCAGGCTCTGACTATCAGCTCAGAGCCCGACGCGGGGCTGGAACTCATGAACTGTGAGATCATAAGGTGAGCCAAAGTCGGAAGCTTAACCGACTGAGGCACCCAGTTGCCCCTAATTTGCAAGTTTCTTAAGGGAACTAAGAAGGTAGAAGTACACTTTCAAAGAAAGTATGCAAAGTATAAATCTCAGCGTTATGCCTGGAATGAATACTTATATTCTCTATTCATCCTCTCTCTCTCTTTCTCTCCATCCTCCCTCCCTCTGTCCCCATCTCTCTCTCTCTCCCCTCCTTCTTCCTTCCACTGCTCATTTTGTAAGGCCCACCTCATGTGCCATCAACCTTTCCCATTACTTCCCGCAAACTGAGTATGATAGTTCCTATCTCTAAACACATACAACAGTTAATGAACTTTGTCTTATTTCAGACCTATGTGAGTTGTTTTATTCCCTTATCTGACTATGAAATGCTTTATGGTTATGCCTGGCATATACAAGTGTTCAATAGCATTAAGCAAAATAATGTATAGATATATGAGTAAGGATGTACTGGCATAGACCATTGAAATACATGTATGAACCTCTGAGGTGAGTTAAAGTTACGGCCCTAGAACTGTCCATAGTAGCATACATCTACATTCCTAATCCTGGTATGTGGCTGAGAATAATCCACAAAGACTTGAATAGTCTGCATGGGAGCCCTTCAGAATCTGATTATATTTTCAAAGAATTTTGAAATAATGACATAATGACTTCATCTACTGTTATGTCTCTAAATTCAGTGATGACAATGCTTGCTATTGTCTTTTTCTAATTGGAGCTTTCTGCCTTTTTGACTATGTCCAACAGCATAAATTATGTAGGCAGCGGCAATAGAAGCAGAAAACACTTCTGTCCAAATGCTATTTGGGAGTGAATATCTGCTCTAGGATTTACTCTAGGATACTGTGCTGCTTTTTCGACTTCCTTAACATAGATCTTTTACACTGAAAAGCTCCAAGCTGTACACATAGTACATGGTGCTGGAGTTGTAAATAACTGCTGAAAAGTCAAGTGTGATGGGGCTCTAGTCTCCAAGTAAGAAATTATGTACAAAGACAAGATTCCTTCTCCTTTGGAGACCTCGGTAAGTTCATGTGGAAAAGTGAGTTGTATTAGATCAGAAGTTTCCACGTATTTCTGTGCAGGAGAGTCTCCTGGGAAATTTATGAAAATACAGTCTTTTATCTCAACCTTCTCCCATAGAATGGAAACCCTCAAGGGTCATTCTAATGCATCCAGTCCATAGATCCCTGTTAAGAGGCACTAGACTACATGATGTGTAAGGTCTCAGACATTACTGGAGTTTTATAATCCCTAAATATATATGAAGCCCAAATGAGAATAGGAAAGTGCTTTTTTATCCACCTGGAATCATCTGAACAGGAAAAAGAATGTTCAACTGAGCATCAAGAGACCTGAAATGAATCATGAATTTTCCATATCTCTTTGTGATCTTGGGACACATTCTTCCCTTCTCTGCCTCAGTATTGTCATCTGTAAAGTAAAATGATTGCATTCCCTCATAATTAAATCTGTGGGGCCTTGCAAATTGTACCTGCAGAAGTCCAAACAAGACAAATGGGGATGAAGCCAACACAAAGACTTGTGTCACCAGGGGAAAGGTTGCTGACTGCCTCACAGCGATACGTCATTACAGTGATGCCAAGGTCTGGGATCTAGTCTTCAGCTTTGTCAACCCAGAGATTTAAGTTGTCAGCATATCTACAGTGGACTTGTTACTTAAGGGGTAGATTCACAATACCTTGGCTCACAAGATCAGAAAGGCAAATGATTAATTTACAGTGAGAAATTGGACTGTGATGGTAACTGGACACTGTAGTTGAGACATCTTTTCCCTATAGACTTTCCCTATAGCTTATATAAAGGATGTAATATGGAAAGCTACCTAGAAGGAGGATGCCAGGAACTTGATTATAACAAAAAATGTAACTGAGAAAGGAATGGGACATGAATTATTCTGGTGACAGCAGTCTCTTCTTGAAAGTAAGACCCACTTAGGGAACCCAGTAATTGTCAGTGTTCCTTCCCATGGTGAGAGCCTAGAACCTTCCCATGGTGAGAGCCTAGAACAAAAAATTCAAGCACTCTGGAAAACAGCATGGAGAGTCCTTAAAAAATTAAAAACAGAGGTACCCTACAACCCAGCAATTGCACTAGTAGATATTTATCCAAAAGATACAAAAATGCTGATTCGAAGGGGCACATGCACCCCAATGTTTATAGCAGCACTATCAACAATAGCCAAATTATGGAAAGAGCCCAAATGTCCACCAATTGATGAATGGATAAACGTATACACATATATACACGTTGGAATATTACTCAGTGATCAAAAAGAATGAAATCTTGCCATTTGCAACAATATGGATGGAAGTAGAATTTATTTTGCTGAATGAAGTCAGTCAGAGAAAGATAAATATCATATGATTTTATTGATATATGGAATTTAAGAAACAAAACAGTTGAATACAGGGGAAGGGAAGGAAAAATAAGATAAAAACAGAGAGGGAGGAAAACCACAGGAGACTCTTAAATACAGAGAACAAACTGAAGGCTGCTGGAGAGGTGGTGGGTGGGGGGATGGGCTAAATGGCTGATGGGCATTAAGGAGGTCACTTGTTGGGATGAGCACTGGGTGTTGTATGTAAGTGATGAATCACCAAATTCTATTCCTGAAAGCAATATTTCACTACATGTTAACTAACTTGGATTTAAATAAAATTAAAATAAAAACCCTGCCTGGAAAGCACGTGGTCACGTCCGAGTTTACCTCAATGTCACTCCAATTTGACCTGACAAGGAAGCCAGGAAGGGGGGTGAGGCAGTTAAGTAATATTATGGAAAAGTTCATCCAGATCGGGCGAGAGTTAAGAAAGTTCTCTTTTCTAATATAGAATGCATCTTTCTAAGGAAAAGAATCAGGGTCTGCACAACACAGATCCTATTTCCTCTAGACCACAGCCCATGTGTCAAATTCTGTCTGTCACCTGTTTTTGTATGGCTTGTAAGCTCAGAAATTTTTTTAATGGCTGAAAAAATCAAAAGATTAATAATATTTTTGTGACATATGAAAATGATAAGTTTCAAATGTCACTGTCTATAAATAAAGTTTTATTGGAACACAGTGATGCCAGTTCTCTCACATACTGTCTGTGGCTGCTTTTGTGCTAGGAGTTTAGTAGTTGTGAAAATAAAAACCCATAAAGCCTGCCAAGTGTATCTGGCCTTTTACATTACAAGTTTGTCATCCTGTGCTTAGATAGTACTTCTAAGTACTTCATCAAGTACTTAGATAGTACTTGATAATATTTGCTTTAAAAGGGATGGGGTTCTTGTAGTCAAATGCTTTACTTACTACTTATAGCTTTTCCACATATATTACCATTACAACTCAGAAAACTACACTGTTCACAAACTTATTTTGCCATGAAATAATTTTCTCTTCTTCTATTTTCTCATCTTTTTATTTTTTTTAATTCTCTTTTAAAATGTTTATTCATTTTTGAGAGTGAGAGAGAGAGAGAGAGAGAGGCGGAGAGAGAGGGAGACACAGAATCCGAAGCAGGCTCCAGTCTCTGAGCTGTCAGCACAGAGCCTGATATGGGGTTAGAACCCACGAACTACAAGATCATAACCTGAGCCAAAGTCAGATGCTTAACTGACTGAGCCACCCAGGCGCCCCATATTTTCTCATCTTTTAAAAAAATATTAATACATCTTCGCTTCCCATAAAACAAAACCTGAGGAACATCATTTTGAGAAATGCTGAATTAGCCAATCACTGACAACTTCTTGTCCTTTGGTCTTTATTTTTATTTTTATTTTTTGTCCTATAAAGTCATTGCAGATCTTCTTCTGCTTTTATGGCATTATTTAAAATAAGATAATTACCTGAAAGCTTATTTTGCATTCATTTCATGTGTAACATATATGATTTTTTAAGCAAGAAAATAATCAAATAACATACCAATTCCTGAAGCCTAACTGGCCATTGAAATTGGAGGAATTTGGTCAGAAGACAGAACAACGAAATATGGTTTGCTAGCCACAAATGGGGAAACTACAATGAATTGAAAATTATTATGTCAACATTTTGCTGGGTTACTGATTATCAAATTCAAAATCAAATGTACCCTGCTTTTATTGTATCAGGAGTGTTCATTTTGATGAACTATGTGTAAGATTGGTTCTATGCAAGTTTTGATGAAGGAAGTGATAAAGAATGTTAATTTCCTTTTTTGCTTATTCCCTTAAGCAATGTAAGTTTATGAGGTAATTGAAATTAAAGAAAAATATGGAAATTTTATTTTCAGGAAGGCAAAAGCTGGCTAATGGAAACCTGTCGCAGAAATTAATTTAGTTCCCTCTTCACTTCAACTACTTTGGAATGAAGGACCTCAGTCACTTAAGTATTGTAAAAAGTTTAGATTTTCTTTATATGCCAATTCCACAAAATTACCATAACTCATTTAACTTTAAGGAAAAATAACTGGCTACAAAATTATAGAATCCTGATCCACAGAAATGTTCAATAAGTTCATTCTACACAGTCATATATTGTCTAAGTATTTTCCTACAGACTGTTCTCTTATTTTGTGAATGAAAGGCCAAGAATTTCTTGGCAGATTTTACATGAAATATTTTCTATCTTGTGTGTATGTGTGTGTACATCTGTCTTCTTTTGTAAAGAAAGATACTACATAGGTAAAGACGACTGTTGTATTTGACTTCATCGGAGGGCTTTTTTTTTTCCCTTGTTACCATATTTTTACAAATTTGTATAGAAACATTTCTCATGAGTGACTCAATCTGTAAATGGTACATTATCTTATAGAAATCACAACTGTTGAAGCTATTGGCTCTATTTCCAAATTCTCCCATATGTGGTATTCGAAGTCAACAAAGATAAGAATGAAGAAATGAAAAACTGAATATTATGTTCATTATGAAATTTGATTTGCATCAAATCCCTAAGAAATGCTTTTTAGAGGTCTCAGTAGGTACTAACAAAAATATTGTAACTGCTCTTTTCCTCTTCAGAGCGTTTTAATAATCATTTGTATAAAGTGGCACAGATATTTATTATGCTAACCTGGATCGTTCTCTCTGGAGTCTGTCTACACAAAGGAAAAATCATCCTTGGCTAGAACCGGTAGCACTTATAAGAGTGGGAGGCAGTGTCTTAATAAAGAAATATTTACCTAAGAAACTGATACGTCAAAATGTTTGAAAGGTGCTAAATTCAGAAGTCTGGAAAAAGTCAATCCAGACAACATGGTTAATTCATACCTTATGAAGACCAATGCAAATGTGGGTAGGGTATGATCAAGACTGGCAGATGCCTTACAAAAATGTTGCTTAACTTACAACTTTCAGTTATCTGTTGGCCACGGGCCATGAGAATTAAATGAGAAGCTACAGAATTCTTAGCACAAATTCCTTTAGAGAGAGGAGTTTGAAAAAATTGTCATTCCTGAACACCAGCCACTGTCCAACACTAGGTCCCTCTGAAACCAATACTTGGCTGTATCCTACTCAGATCTTATGTCAAGCCTGTGGATTCATTTTCATTTGATGTGAGAGAAAAACAGTGACACGAATGATAAGTGGCATGGAAAGATACTACAAAGGAATTGGAAAACAATTTGAAATCGGAGTCTGAACGTGTCAAGTCAGGATCGTGTGGGTGTAGGTGTAGACGACAGGGCTTGGCCATGCTGTTCGCTCAGCAGCATTCCTGATGCTCACATGCAGGTGCCGTGTACTCTTGATGATGTCTTAAGGGAATAATTGACTTGCCCTGGCATGTAGAAAAAAAAAGGCAATGTCCTGTGGCTCAGGAGACTTGGCTTCTATTGCTGGTGCTGTGGTGGACCAGAGGTACAATCTAATGCAAGTCAGTTCCCCCGGTGCCCATTTTCTCCATCTGTGAAGCGGAGGGAGTTGAAAAGATGATCTTGAAGATCCCTTCTTTCAACCCTAACCTGGTGTGGTTCTGAGATGTTCCTATGTGAGTTTTTAAGCTTAGAAGGTAATGACTAGTAAGGGAGATGAACTTAGAAACAAGCAGCAGTAATAATAGTAATGATAAACAGAAAGAAAATGTGCTGAGTGTAAAGACAAGCAAAAGTCCAGGGGCACTTATAAGAGTGAACATTTGGATTTGAGTGGTATAGTACAGAAGTTCTCGGCATCTGAAAAGAGCCCTGAAGTAAAAAAAAAAAAAAAAAAAAAAATTTGAGGGGGCACCTGGGTGGCTCAGTCGGTTAAGTGTCTGACTCTTGTTATCAGCTCAGGTCGTGCTCTCACGGTTGGTGGGATCGAGTCCCGGACCGGGCTCTGCACTGACAGCAGGGAGCCTGCTTGGGATTTTCCCTCTTCCTCTCTCTCTGCCCGTCCCCGACTTGCATGCACTCTATCTCTCTCTCTCTCAAAGTAAATAAACGTTCAAAAAATTTTACAAAATTGAGGAAGAGTTTGATCTGTAGGTAGAGAGTGTTAGCGCATACAAGCAGACATACTTTACCTTAAAGTAAAGGTCTTTAAGTCATGGTATGTAGGCCAGTGTGGCCTAGTTACCAAAAACATGAGAGTTAATGCAGTGTCTGGGGAATCAGACAGACCGGCCACCAGACAAACTGGCTTTCTAAACTTGAGCAAGTTACCCATCCCTTTTGAGCCTCAAATTCCTCAGCTTAAAAACGGAAGCTCACAGGGGCGCCTGGATGGCTCAGCCGGGAGGGCATCCGGCTTTGGCTCGAGTCACGATCTGCAGTTTGTGGGTTCGGGCTCCGCGTGGGGCTCTGTGCTGCCAGCTCGGAGCCCGGAGCCCGCTCCGGATGCAGGGCCTCCCTCTTTCTCTGCTCCTCCCTCATTCATGCTCTGTCTCTCTCTGTCTCTCAAAAATAAATAGAAGTTAAAAAAAAAATGTTTAATGGAAGCTCACAGGAAGGTTGTTGTGAAGATTAAGTTAGACGATGTACATAATGGGCTTAAACGAATTCACCACACATTGTGAGCAAATATTAGCAAAATGAACTATCATTATTACTTTCACCATTATTATTATTTAGAACGACAGACAATATTAGGAAAATGGTTTGAGCCAAATTATAAATGATTGAATACTTTGATAAATAATTTGACTTCTTTTTATAGAAAAAGGACCTATTCGGGGCGCCTGGGTGGCGCAGTCGGTTAAGCGTCCGACTTCAGCCAGGTCACGATCTCGCGGTCTGTGAGTTCGAGCCCCGCGTCGGGCTCTGGGCTGATGGCTCGGAGCCTGGAGCCTGTTTCCAATTCTGTGTCTCCCTCTCTCTCTGCCCCTCCCCCGTTCATGCTCTGTCTCTCTCTGTCCCAAAAATAAATAAACATTGAAAAAAAAAATTAAAAAAAAAAAGAAAAAGGACCTATTGACTGTTTTGAGGAGTGAAGCAAGATAAATAAAAACTGGCAGAAGAAAGAGAAAGAAAATGATATACTTTTGCTGAAGAAATGCTCAGCAGTGAAGTAAAATTAGTTGTAGTCTGTTTCTTTAGAACAAAGTCAACCAGGCTAGACACGACTCCAAGGAGAAACTCAATTTAAATATTAATAGAATGCACCTCAGCTGTCGCTCGAGTCCCATTTCTTTGTTTCTCAGTTGCAGTCTGTGTTGATGCCAACTTTTGCAACATGCCAGTGAAATTTCATTCTTGGTGCACCCATGGTATTTCCTTTGAGGTATGAAAACGGAAATACGATGAGAGAAAAAATGTGATGATTGACAGTCAAATTCAAATCAAGAATCCATGGCAACTTTAAGAGATCTCAAGAAATATATTCCTATTTCACTGTGACCATAGTAAACACCAAATTTGATCACGAGGACATCTGCACAAGGGGGACTATTAGCATTAATCAGTTTTCATTCTAGCAAAGAACAAGTGGTTAAACCTGTAAATGCCCCCCAGTGCTTGGTCCTGTCTTGAAAATTTCTTTGCTTCTCGACCTGTTCCAGACACATGGGGATCATTTGCTAATCTCTTGTGTTTTTTTTTTTTAAAGAAGAATCAGTATTACAAGAGGAAATCACAAAGAAGACTAACATATTTCATTAAATAACAACTAAATCACTTTGAACAGTAAAAACACTAGAATTAAATGGCAAAATAAAGGCAAAGTGAACCACATTTGCAGCTCATATGACCTGATAAGGAAAGAACCAAGTTGCAAACAGATGAATGAGGAAAAGGTTATACAAAGTCAATTCATTAAAATGAACTATAAGATGTTAGCAAAGATACAGGAAAATGTCCAGTTTCACTAGCAGTAACCATACCTAAACGACATCATTGCCACATGCACATTATTTCATAGTAACTATTTTATATTAGATGAATGCTAGCTCCATGTTCCTACCCTTGGATAGATTCCCAGGCAAGACAGATGACTGAACACATACCAAAACCTCCTCCTTCATTGAAAATATAGAAAAATGCTTCTCCTCCTCCTCCCCCTCCTCCCCCTCCTCCTCCTCCTCCCCCTCCTCCTCCTCCTCCCCCTCCTCCTCCTCCTCCTTCTTCTCCTTCTCCTTCTCCTTCTCCTTCTCCTTCTCCTTCTCCTTCTCCTTCTTTTTTAAGAATACCTAACTGTATTAAATACGAGAGTGAACTATCCGTGCACCAGAACACTGGCTCAAGTTAAAAGATTACAGGAAGCCAGGATCAGAAATGAGCACCGGGGACCAGAGTTTTAATGTGCTGACATAATGACGGAATTTTGACCCCTCAAGTGGTTAGATAGCAAAACCAGCCTTCCTTCATGGAGCCAGAACATGGAGTTGAACTCTCTGCCCATATTCAGGGGCAGATATAACTGTAACACCCAACGTGGCCTGTGCTACAAAAAGATGCTGAAATGCCACCATGAGATTGAGAATTCAGCCTGTGTTGCACGAAGACATGGTGACTAGAATTGTGGCATCTAAATAAAGAGCCCCAAGCTGCTCACAGAGACTCTCTGGCATCTTAAAACCCAAAACTGTCTGACATGTATGCTTTAAAACAACCTCCCAGGCGGGAGACCTCTCCATTACAAATGATAAAGCACAAAAGGAAATCTTGACGCAAATAAGAAAATCTAAGCCAACAATATAGGGACATCAGAACGAGTTGTCTTAGAAAGATAGACACGCTCATTAATTATAGATTTTTAATAAAAGCTTCATTGAAATATCATTAAAATGTCATAACATTTCCCCTTTTATATTGTACAATTCAGGGGTGCCTGGGTGGCTCAGTCGGTTAAACATCCGACTTAAGCTCAGGTCATGATCTCACGGTTCATGGGTTTGAGCCCCATGTCGGGCTCTGTGCTGACGGCTCAGAGCCTGGAGCCTGTTTCAGATTCTGTGTGTCCCTCTCTGTCTGCCTTTCCCCTTATCACGCTCTGTCTCTCTCTCTCAAAAGTGAATTAACATTAAATTTTTTTTTTAAATTGTACAACTCAGTGTTTCTTAGTATATTTACAGAGTTATGCAACCATCAACATTACTTTTAGAACATTTTCATCACCCTAAAAGGCAACCTCATAGCCATTAGCAATCATTCTCCATTTACTCCATTCCCCTAGGCCTAGACAACCACTAATCTACTTACTGTTTCATTTCTGAAATCCGGTAGTTTCATAAAATGGAATCATATAATATGTGTCTTTATGTGTCTGATTTTCACTTCTAATGTTTTTCCAGGATCATTCCTGCTGTAGCATGCATCAGTACTTTATTTCTTATTATTGACAAATAATATCCCATTGTGTGGATTATTATGTGGTGGAATGCTATGTTCATCCATTTATCAAGTGATAGATATTTGGTTTGTTTACAGTTTGGGACTATTATAAATAATGATGTTATGAATATTTTCGTGTATTAAGTTTTTCTTTGTTTTTTATTAAAAAAAATTTGTTTAACATTTATTTATTTTTGAGAGACAGGGAGACAGAGAGCGAGCAGGGGAGGGGCAGAGAGAGAGGGAGACAGAGAATCCGAAGCCGACTCCAGGCTCTGAGCTGTCAGCATAGAGCCCGACTCGAGAACCGAACTCCTGAACCCTGAGATCGTGACCTGAGCCGAAGTCGGACGCTTCACCGACTGAGCCACCCAGGCGCCCGTGTGCATTAAGTGTTTGTGTGGAGATTTGTTTTCATTTGTTTTTGGTGTATACCAAGGAGTGGAATTTCTATATAGTGTGTTAACTCTGTGGTTAACATTTCTACAAACTGTCCAACTGTTTTCCAAAGTGGCTGCACAGCTTTACAATGACACCGGCAATATATGAGGGCTCCGGTTCCCCCATATCCTCGTCACCACTTGTGAATGTCTCTCTTTTATTCTAGCCATTCTCGTAGGGGTGAAGTGGTATTTCATTGTGGTTTTGCTCGGCATTTACCTAATGACTAGTAACGTTGAGCATCTTTTCATATTGGCCATCTGAGGATCTTAATGGAGGAAATATTCAAGCCCGTTACCCATATTGTACTTCTTAGTATTTTTGTTGTTGAGTTGTAAGAATTATTTATATACTCTGGATACAAGTGCCTTATTAGATATATGATTTGCAAATACTTTCTACCATTCTGCAGGTTGTCTTTTCACTTTCTTGAGAGTCTTTTGAAATATAAATGTTTTTACTTTTGATGAGGTCCAATTTCTTTACTTTTTGTTGCTTCTATTTTTGATATCATATTTAAGAAATTATTCCCCAATCTTGGGTGGCAAAGGTTGACACCTATGTTTTCTTCTGTAAGTTTTATAGTTTTAACTCTTATGTTTAAGCCTATGACTGATTTTGAGTTACTTTTTGCATATGGTTTGAGATAGGAGTCCAACTTCATTCTTTTGCAGGTAGATAGCCAGTAATCCCCGTAATTTCAGACTTTTGTTTAAGTGATAAAAATGTAAAGAGAACCAATCAAAGAATGGAATGCGATAATGTGCTCTGATAGAACAGGAAAAGAAAAAAGCTCAATAATCCAATAGGAAACAGAAAAGGAGAACAGAAGAAGTAATGCAGGTGCATGGTAAATACACAAAATAGACCAATGATCTCAATAAATGGAAATAAATCAAGCATGCCTCGTAAAAGACATTTAAATCAGAACAAAAATAGTTCCTATTTACTATTCACAAGAATCATAGCTAGGCAAAATGATAGACAGGTTTAGAATAAAATCTTCAAGTAAATTAGTAACAAAAAAAATCAAAGCAATATTAATATTCAGCAAGACAGAATTGGAAGTGGAAAACATTAATGGGAACAAAGGCAGAGATTCCGCTCTGATAAAGGAATAATCTACCAAGGAGACGACAATCATGAATGGTATGGACCAAACAGCACAACTTGAACAATATGAAACAATAGAAAGAAACGCAGAGAAAAAGTAGCATTTCTTGCCATTTCTCATCTGCTTATAATTTACACCATTATTCCCAATTAGATATGACTGGGAAGTCTCCTTATTTTATTGTGGCATTGTGTCATAAAGGTGTGTATAAGTAAATGCATATGAGACTCATTATGACACTAAGGTGTTATCTTCCACCTTTCAAATTTGTCGATGTCTTCAGAAATGGTAATATTCAATTGATGCTGACAGCAGCATCGTGCTGAGCCGTATTGGAGCCTGAGGCAAAAGCAAAACAAAAATCTCATCCTGTTTTTATTTAAAATGTTATTTTGTTCACCATGGAGTTTTGCAATAATTTTGTTGTTTTCAAGATCTGCATTAAAATATTACGCAAATTTGTTATCCAAGGTTCATTTGCCTCATCCTCATACTTCTACTGGCCTGTATGGCAGGGTTCATAGCATGTGGTCTAGTCATTCTACCTCTTGAAAGTGAACCTAACTAGGAAATATGAAATGCGGACAAAAAAAGGGGGGAAAACTGACATAGTAGATTTCAACTGCAGTGTTTGTTTTGTTTGTTTATGTTTTGAGAGAGAGAGAGAGAGAGAGAGAGAGAGCATGAGCAGGGCAGGGGCAGAGAGAGAGAGGGAGAGAGAGAATCCCAAGCAGGTTCATGCTGTCAGCACAGAGAGCCTGACGCGGAGCTTGATCTCACGAACCGTGAGATCACGACCTGTGTGGAAATTAAGAGTCCAACATTCAACCGACGGAGCCACCCAGATGCTCCCATTTGCTGTGTTTTATATAAGGGAACATAGAAGAATAATTAAGTCAGCTCCAGGAAATGACATGTAATCAAAGGTATATTTTAAAATCTGACCAATATATGCCTGTGATAGATGAAATGATCTCAGGAGGTACTTAAAAAAGAGCTCCAAACTTTGGGATTTGAGGGGAGGACTACATGAGATTCACTTGACATACTTAAGAAAACATTTTACAAAACGGCAGATTTAAGATGTAGAGGTGAGGCCATGGTAGCTATAATTTTAAACAGCTCTACCCAGATACAGATGTAGTCAACTTGGCTTTGGACATTTGGAAACCATGTTTTAGAACAAAATTTGATTAAGTGTTAACCACTCCATAGAGGCTTGTACCTTAGAAGAATTTTTAAGAATTATCTTATTTTACAAATGAGAAAATGGAGTACCAGAGTGACAGAGCGAGTCATCCTATCTTATAAGGCAAAATCAGGGTAAGAATTCAAAATTGCTGTCTCTGTGCTCTCTAACAGATCCTGCTAGATTCTCTGAGAATGAACACTGCCTCTAGACAGAAAATATAACAAACCAATGGAGTTTTTAAATTCAGTTTCATAAATTGGGTCTTCGTAGATTGGGGCACACCTATATTAATTTAAATCTACATTCCTCTTTGGGGCGCCTGGGTGGCTCAGTCAGTTGGGCGTCTGACTTCGGCTCAGGTCGTGATCTCACAGTTCGTGGGTTCGAGCCCCGTGTCCAGCTCTGTGCTGACAGCTCAGAGCCTGGGGCCTGCTTCGGATTCTGTGTCTCCCTCTCTCTCTGCCCCTCCCCCATTCACACTCTGTCTGTTTCTCTCTCTCAAAACTAAATAAACATTAGAAAAACATTTTTAAAAATCTACTTCCTCTTTGTGAAAGAATACACAATACTGCCCAGTTTTCCATGAGAATCGCAAGTCATTCAAAAATATTTTCCTCCAAAATGTATATATTCAATAGCCGTTAATAACACACAGCTTCCTTTAAATCTTTTTATAATAAAAACCTTTTAAAATGATTAGAATGGTCTCTTGATTCAGATGCTAAAAATGAAACCGCAGGATGTTTTCCAGAACATCTGCAAATCAGCGAACACCCAAATGGAATATTTAAAATGGCTCTTCCGATATTGGTAATTGTATCCACCATGTGTTAACATTCCGTCTGCTACCTCACTTCATGCCAGCTAACCCTATCCAACTGCCTACTGACTCCTTATCACATCTGACTGTACAGAAGACAGACATATATTTTATTGAACAAAGGACAAAGGATGATTCACCGTGAGAATACACCGTTAGACATGCAAGGCCATACTCACAAGTTGAGGGTCACTGCTTGATAAAAAAATAATCTACCCGGGGAGAAACGTGGTAAGTAACGTGCACTGATGGCACTGGGAGAACTTTTGCCCTGATAACATACAATTGATACGCACCCATCGGTGAGTGCTGAGAAAGAAATATTCAGTTGTGTACTCATTTGACAAACATTTAATGAGTACCTATTCTGTACCGGGTTCTGTCCACTGTATTTTCAAACATTTAAATTGCTATTCACGCAAATCTGAAATCATACTGAGTGGTCTATGACATGAAATAGAAAAATCAATAAGATTATGCCAGTCTTAGTAAGTTTAAATCGAAATCTATAATTACTCACTAAATCAATCAATTCTAGGCCTTAGGGTTAGATTAAAGTAGTCAAGATTGTAACCACCTTTATGTCATGACTCACATCTACAATTAAATTATATTACAGCTATTCTTATCGTCACATTAGAGGAATGTTTCCGAATAGTGGTATAAAGTGTCTTCATGTTCATTTCATCCTATTTCAGTGGAAGCTAGGAAGTGAAGCATATTTTTTTTTAAAGTACCTATCTTTTTGTAATGAGCACCCATCTTGTTATTTAGGAAATCTCTTTGTTAGGAAAGCCTGAAGGTCACAGCACACATCCCTGTACACAAGAATTCTGAAAATTAAGCTGCGTGAGCTGCAGTCATTGGCTCATGTTTCCTTGGCGTCCAAAAGTACCTGCAGAGATAACACTTTGGCTAAAATAACTAGATAGTCAAGACAATCAATATGTCAAAAATGGATGTTCCTAATCATACATTTTATCATTAATTGATAATTTTCAGCATGTATTGGAGAAGTATGACACCATTTTTGATTCCTTAAATAGAATCTAAAAACGCGTCTTAAGGGGCGCCTGGGTGACACAGTCGGTTGAGTGTCTGACTGTCAGTTTTGGCTCAGGTCATGATCCCCGGGTGTGGGATCGAGCCCCGTGTCGGGCTCCGTGCTGAGCATGGAGGCTGCTTGAGATTCTCTCCCTCTGCCCCTCTCCCCCACTCACTCTTGCGAGATCTCTCTCAAAAACATAAAAAAAAAAAAAAAAACAAAGACAAAAAAGACGTGTATTAAAAAAAATTGTCCCTGTTTTGCTGTCCGTCTCCAACTGTAAATTGCCCGAGTCCAAAGCCCACTTTTATCAGATCCTAGCTGTGTGACCTTAACCAAGTAACATAAACTCAGAGTTTCAATTCCTAGTTCCAAAATGGCACTAATCATGGGGCCTACTTCCGAGCCATTGTGAAGACGAATGAAACAATTTACAGAAAGCACTTTGCACAATTAATGCCTTATATAGGTGATAAATAAACGTTAACTGTCATTATGAGCTATTTGGGTTTACCTCTAAACAGTTTTCAGTCAACCAAGCCTACCGTTGGTAATAGTGAACATTTGGAAACCAGCTGAACGTCCAACAAAAGTGATTTAGATTATGACTTTTCTAAATAAGTGACTATTATGTGGTAATTAAACTCACGTGAGGGAAAAATATTTAACAACAATATTTCGCTCCCTTTTCTATCAATGTGAATCCCTACACATTCACAGAAAGTGAATTCTAAGGTTTCTGCATAGTTTGAGAATAGAAAAAGATAGCTGATTAATTTTAGCATTTGTTACATTACACATACATATTCAATTTTCTAGGTGAACTAGTAAACCAATTAAAAGAGAGTGTACAACTTCTAAGCAGTGCTATGAAAAGCGGATCCAGGGAAAAGAATCACAGTTGCAACCAAAGCAATCAAGTAAGGAAGTAAAAAAAATAACAAAGGAATCTTAGCAACAGGGGGGACAAATTGAAAATGCTAAATAAGTTGATAGAAATAAATCAAAAGAAGACAGCAATTGCAATCAGTACAAACTGTGCTTTCCAGTTAAAAGATCTGAATATTCTTAGATGCTTAAAAAATCCATTTTATGTATTGTTTACAAGAGTCACACAACTATAAGGACACAAACCATATTTAAGTAAAAGAGCACAAAGCTACACAAAACAAATGTAAACAAAAATATGGCTTAGCTACATTAATATCAGACAAAATAGATGCTAGGCAAAAATCACCACTATAGAAAAATAAGGTCAATTCATATTTATAGAAGAATCAATCTTCATCCTGGAAATAAGGCAATTCTCAGCCTGACAGAACCCACTAAAAGCGGCTTTTAAAATAGCTTGAAATTTTATTATGTAAAATGTGGCATAACCATAAGAAAAAACAGATGACCAAATCCACATTATATGGAAAGCTTTTTACATACATACCTCTCTAAACAGTTGGTCAATTAAGCAGAAAAATATTAATAAGTATCTGGAAGCCTTGAAAAGCATCACTAGCATGGTCGGTCTAATGAAAGTGTGTAGAACATGGCATTCCGCAACAGGAGAACGTAAATTCTTAAACACATACAGAGCATTAATGTAAACTGACCACGTACTAGGCCTTAAATCAATTCTCAAAAAAAAAAAAAAAAAAATTGAGAGACATGCCTTACCAGATAATCCAGTATTTTTATACAGCTATCATAGTTAAGAGAATGTGTTCTGAGCTCAGGGATGGACAATGCGAACAATGGAACTAAATAGAGATTCAGGAAGGCAATCGAGCAACAAAGACTGACTTTAATTTGAAAAGATAAGCCTCAAATGGCAAGAGGCAGACAAAAGCGGCAATGGTTTAGTATCCAGAATATGTGAAGGAATCCCCCAAATCTTCAAAATGACACACAAGTCAATAGAAAAATTAAAAAAAAAAAAAAAAAAAAGAGGCACAAATCATGAATGGGCACCTCGCCGAGAAAGAAATACAAATGGTCCCCAGGCATTTGAAGATGACACTGAAATTCATTAGTAATAAGGGAAATTCAAATTAAAACCAGGGTGATATATTTCACACTCACCAAATTGGCGAAGTTAAAAAGGCTGGCAATGTTATTATATGTTAGTGAAGATACGAGGTAATGAGAGTTCTCACACTACTTCAAGTGGATATGTAAATAAACACAACCAATTTGGGAATAAGTCGAACATGTTTATTTCCTGGAACATAACAATCATACTCTTAGGTATACATCCTAGATAACTCGGAAATTTGGACCATAAGTAGAACTGCCAGGATTATCAAATAATAATACAGAACATCCAATTACATTTGAATTTCAGATAAATAAAAAAATAGCATATATCTGTATATATCTCTCATGTATTATTGGTGACATACTTATACTAAAAAAATCTGTTGTTTGTCTGAAATTCAAATTGAACTGGGTATTTTGCATGTTATCTGGCAGTCCTAACCATGAGACACGTACAAAATTACTCACAGCATCGTTTGTGCCAGTGAAAAGCTGGCACCAACCACAAGATTCAAGGACGGGTAAGATCAAAACAGAGAGGGGGACAAACCTCAAGAGACTCTTAAATACAGAGAACAACCTGAGAGTTGCTGGAGGGGAGGTGGGGGTAGTGGGCTAAATGGGAGGTGGGGGTGACGGGCATTAAGAAGGGCGTTTGTTGGGATGAGCACTGGGCATTACATGCAAGTGATGAATCACTGGGTTCTACTCCCGAAACCAAGACTACACTGTATGTTAACTAACTTGAAATGAAATTTAAAACATTTTTAAAAGCAAGCAAACAAACAAACAAAAGATTCATGGACAAAACAACCGTGCTATAGCCCTACAACGGGATACTATACGTTGCGCAAAACACACGAAATATGGCTAGTTAAAAAATTTTAAATTCTATTTTCAAACAATATTTCTTTTATTTATTTGTTTGGCAATGTTCTCATGGTTTTAAATGGGGACTGTTTTCCCTGAGTTTGGAAGCAGTCTTTCCTCCAAAAAGTGAGTCGTTTTTTTTTTTTCCTTTTTCTGTATGAGTGGTTGTTGAAATCTACACCTAACATTGAACAACTCAAGTGCAGTCATTTCATCCTTTTCTAGGTAACTTATGGCCTCTCTAACGATCACCAAACGGTTTTGGAGAAGCAGGATATACATTGTTTTACTATCATTTTTTTCCACCTGTTCATCCTCGATTCATTCACATTGAGAAAAACATTTTTCTTTCACCACAGTTTGAAAATGTGATTTCATGGTAGGCCAACGTTTTAACGTCTTTTCTACGGCCAATAGCAGTGACAGCCATCTTGTAGGCACAGTTCTAATGAGGTGACCTTCAATTTCTATAAAGTAAAATCTCATCGAGTGTTTCTGTGTGATGGACCATCCGAACACATTCACTATGAAAGCCTCGATGCCTCAGGTAAGTGAAACACACCACTTTTTAGCAGGGTTGTGGACAAGGCATGCAGAACAATTGGCCAGAAAAGATCTTTTCATTTTCTTTGGTAAAAAGTTTATAAACTAAAAGGAATTTGCCATAATTTACCTTTGCGGGATCTGCCAAACATGCAGAGAGATGAACAGGGTCTAATTTGCATCATTTGATTTATGTTTCCCATAGTTAAAAAAAAATTTTTTTTAATGTTGATTTAGTTTTGAGAGAGAGAGAGATAAAGAGAGAGAGACAGATAGAGCATGAGCAGGGGAGGGGCACAGAGAGGGAGACACAGAATCCGAAGCAGCTCTAGGCTCTGAGCTGTCGGCACAGAGCCCGACGCGGGGCTTGAACCCATGGACCATGAGATCATGACCTGAGCTGAAGTCCCGACACTCAACTGACTGAGCCACCCAAGCGCCCCATATGTTTCCTGTAGTGTTAATCAAAATCTTCTTAGAAACAAAAAAAAAAAAAAAACACAGTTTGAAGCTCCCTATTTCACATCAAAATACCTAACAGTTAGAGAGGTCCTATTGCCATGATTTAAGGCATTGACTGATGTACTAACAGAATGAGTTTTATGCTGTGCGCGACCCACACACCTTTTATCAAACCTCTTGTTCATTCATAAGACGCTTTAGCTGCAGCCTCTGCATCAGGAAATAAAACTTCATTCAGATTCAAAGAGCAATCAAGGGACAGTATCAAAATGGGTGTTCTGTCCTGTGGTACTCCCTGGACTAATTTGGTGGCCAGAATTTTTGACTGAGCACTGGTGTCCTTTAGGGAGATGCAAAAATTTTATTGACTTGAAAGTATTTGCCTGTCTCACCCCAGACTTAGGAGATTCAGTCTCCCCATATGTTTCTACTCCCCCTTTTCCACCATGCCCGATTCCAAATTATTTTCCACAGATTGCACAGTATGCTGTTTCAGTTATTGACTTCCCCAATAGTGTTGTGCATGTCCTTTGGCCGGTCATTGAATCCTGCAGTCATTTAGCCTTTGTTTTCAGGCATGTCCAGGTTCCGCCTGTGTTAGTATTGTAATCACCTTTTCCTCGTTATCTGAACTCTTAGAAAACATAATAACACTATTCACAATGCTGAAAGTGTAACAATATGTGCTTTTTCCTCTTCCGGGTGAGTTTTTTAAAATTATTTTTTATTGAAGTATAGTTGACACACAATGTTACATCAGTTTCAGGTGTACGATATAGTGATTCACAAGTCTATACCTTGCGCTATGCTCTCCACAAGCGTCGTTACCATCTGTCACCATACAATGCTCTTGCAAGACCACTGAATATATTCCTTATGCTGTGCCTTTCCATCTCCATGACTTATTCGTTCCGTAACTAACACTATGTTGATACAAAGCACAGCAGTTAATCTACAGGCAGAGTTCAAAGCAGACTACTAACACTCACAGAGTGCGGCAACAATGGACGATCCATGCCCATGAAGCACGGATCGTAGTTTCCACATCAGCAGTCAGAGGGAAAAAAGCAAGAGCAACTATAGAAGGCAGAGAGTCTATGCTCTGTCCACCTTCCAGTGAAGGCAGTGTTACTTTCAGCCCCTGTTTTTTGGGCGCTTTACTCCATCTGTTCCCACCAATAATGGAAAATCAGGACTTCTCACATCACAGGCTAGAGGCTCTTTGGTCACTCGAGTGACACATTGAAATACCATTGAGTTCAACCACATTTATCCTCCAGAGAAGAAAGTGAGGCTAAGAAAGGTGCCAAATGTAACACTCATCACAGTATATTACTGACCTCCAATTTAAACATCTTGCTAGTATAACATCTAGTTTTCACTGATCAGAATCTGACTGACCCACATTTATGAGTAGAGTTAAAAAAAATAATGGCAATATATAGGAAAGCAATTGAGATCTGAAGAAGATATTTTTGTTTATTTTCATAGATATAAAGTTAGAATAAACCATAAGAAGTAATTTCTTGTTCCATAATTATTTGCAAATGTTTGAAACTTGTTCACCAGCATTGAAGGCAAAAGTTTATAATTTCCATATGTTATGGGCCACATGATTATGTCCCCTCAAATTCATAGGCTGAAGCTCTAATCGTCAAAGTGATAATATTTGGAAATGGGGCATTTGGGAGGTAACTAGATTTAGATGAGGTCATGAGGGTGGGCACCTCATGATGGGATTAGTTCCCTTGGAAGAGGAGACAGCAGAAGACACTTCTCACACACTCTCTCTCTCTTTCTCTCTCTCTCTCTCTCTCTCTCTCTCTCTCTGTTCAGTCACCAAAGAAGAGGTCTTATGAGCACACAAGAGAAACGGCAGCTGCCTACAAGCCAAGACCGGAGGCCTCGGATGGAAACCAGACCTACTGGCCGCTTGATCTTGGACTTCCAGCCTCCAGCGCTGTGAGAAATAAAATCCCGTTGTGTAAGCCCCTCAGTTTATGGTTTTGTGAGAGCAGGCTGAGGTGACTAAGACATCCAATATTTGGAGCAAAAGATTATTCGCCTCAAACTACATATATATAACATTAGCTATTCACAAGTATTGTCAAAATGACTAACCTTTATAGAGGAAGAAATCACACATCATATTAGATGATAATTTACACTTTGAATAAAATATAAGAATCTACTTTAAAAAAAAACACTCCTAAGGAAAATGTAGAGTGGAAATTATACATTACGGTGTATCTATGTGTATATGTGTGTATGTGTGTGGATTTGAGGTCCTTGCCACACGTAGCTGGTTTCTTTACCACGTTTTGGCAGCCTTCCCATTCCTTCAACTCTCACTCGTGTGAACTCTTCCTTGTTACCTTGGGCCTCAAGAGTCCCTATTGATCCGGTTTCAGAAATGCAGTTAATGGAAACACGTGAGCTGAAAAGCCCATTGGCCTCTGTTCGCGCAGTGGCCGTGTTCTCCCCACACCACAGCTGAACGCTGATGCGATCTCAGTTCCCCTCCCCAGCCTACGGGATTATGGCTGCACAACTTCCCTAACGTGGCACATGATGACTTTATCCGTGTTAGAGCACACCAGAACATTCCCGAATGTTCTTTCCTGGTCCCATTAGCCTCTCCACACACTTCAGCCCCTTACAATGATAAGAAATAGGTACAATCTCCATGCTAAGGATTCCATTTCCCTCTGCCTTTTTACTCTCACTTAAAGCTGCTTTGCAAAAACTCCTACTCCTGCTCTGCCATCCATTCACATTCTTTTTGCTCTTCCAAACCCTCACTTTGCTCTTTTTCAAGTCTCTCTAACAGTCAAGTATGATGCTCTTGGCTACTACACTGTATTGCTTTGCACTTCAACTGAGCCATTCTTACTTACATATTCATCCATAGAAGCTGTGCAGCCCGGAGGTTGAGAGTATAGACTCTAGACTATAGCCATTCTGCTTGGGTTAAAACAGTTTCTTCTCCCACTTCCTAGTTTCCTGACCTTGGACAAAGTTACTTAACCTCTTCCTGTGCTTTCTTTTTGCCTGTTCATAAAAATGATGATAATGAGAGTAGACTTCTTAAGATGTCGCGAGGATTAAATGAGATGATCCGTGTAAAACACTTATGTATCTAGTACAAAATAAGTGATGAATAAATTGTAGCTATTAATAATCTCTTCTTCCTACTATCTCCACGCTACAGTGCTAGGTGATATAGGTCAAATTTGTGATTTGAAGGTATTGCATGGTTAGGTTATAGCAATTTTGAAACACGCTCTAATCTATTTGTTCTCTAGAATATATTACCAAAACTATTTCCTAACATGAAATTAATAGGCCCAAGTCATATTGATTAAAACAATATCAGAAGAAGTGAACTAATACTGGACATTTAAATCTTCATCTTTAGAAATAATTCAGCTGAATCAGTAAGACATTGATTCTGGTAACACGACTATGATTAATATCTGTAACTTTGAGCATGTCACTAAAACAAATTGAATTGCAAGCTCCTCACGTGATAAAATGAGAAAATTCAATTCATTTCGAAAATATTTGTGGAGCCCCTACTATCTGCCGGTATCTTCAATAGATGATTTGCAAATATCATTCATCCATACAGCAGTACTATGTAATAAAATTATCCTTATTTTGTAGCCAAAAAACATTGAGGCTCTGCATACCTATCTCTCTGAGTCAAGAAGGTCAAATGCGTGGAAGTGTGAATATTTTATAAATGAGAACATTATAAGCTCCCCAAACATTGTATTAATTTAAATTCAATACACTTGTTTTGACAAAGTACATCCTTTCAGTAATTAAATTCTTTCCTATCTTTTCTCCCAGTGTTTTGATGGGATATCTGAATCATGAGAACCACCGACCAGTGTTTCTAGATTTGGGTATGATGATTAAATTAGAATCTTTTCAAGATAATTAATGAAATATTAAAACAAGCTTTGAAAGAAAAATAAATTTTAGGTTGGATATATGTCACTATTCCAGAAGTATTTATATTACACTGTATATAATATATAATGATTATATATTAATGTGTTATTAATTAATGATTACTATTAATGATTATAATATATAATAATATATATCACTAAATAATTTGTGCCACAAACGAAAACAGCTAATGTTTGTACGTATATATTTCAAATTTTGAATCACAAATACTGAAAAGGATTTTGAGACCTAGGAATTAAATTTAACTAGTTTGGAAGAGAAGATACCAAAAAAAATTCACATAAAATTGTCTTCTCTGTGATATATTCACACTTGCCTTATTTATACCCTGGGAATTTCTTCTTAGGAGAAGTTGATGATGTAGATGGCCATCCAGAAGTGCCATGTGTTTGCAAAGGATGTCCAGCTATTTTTATTGGACAAATGTCACTCTTAAAGTTGATGAATAGCAAATGTGAAGTGGTGATATCTAATGTTGAAAAATGAATCCACCTAAGGAGCAAGAAACGATGGATAACTTGGTGCTTTTTTGATACCATAAAGAGTTCAGGAGCGCCTGGGTGGCTCAGCGACTACGGCTCAGGTCATGATCTCGCAGTCTGTGAGTTCGAGCCCCATGTCGGGCTCTGTGCTGACAGCTCAGAGCCTGGAGCCTGCTTCTGCTTCTGTGCCTCCCTCTCTCTCTGTCCCCTTCCCTGCTTGGTCTCTGTCTCTCTGTCTCTGTCTCTGTCTCTGTCTCTCTCAAAAATAGTAAACATGAAAAAAAATGCCATAAAAAGTTCATAAATGAAGAATAGGTTTGGTGATGCCCCAGTTTTGATTTGTGGCTTGTACCACTTCAGATCAACCCGTCTTTATAGACAGAATAAAAATAAAATATCTCATTTCCTCCCCCAAACACTTACTATGATGATATAAGTATGTATTTGTGGGCAATTGAAACACATTCCCTGCTAGTACTCCATAAACTCAGTGAGGGTCCATTGGGACCTGGATTTTGGCCTGCAGAAATCTGTAATAGCAAGTTTAAGCACTTGTAGGATAATGAGAAAATTTAGGGATTCTCAATAATATCATTCAATGCAGTGTATCTTCATCTCTTTAATAAAAAAGGAAATTCCTGCTGATCAAGTGTTACATAGCTTAAGGCTCATTTGGGGGGATGTAATGGCCAATGCCTAATTTATGCTCTTAGGGTTCATCTCAATATTAACCTTTTATGATTCCAGTGGGGTTGGAGGCTTAATAGAATGAGGTGAAGTTATTAAAACATATAACTTTATAATATACACATTTCTCACTGTTCCCTCCAGAGTCAAAATGTTTCTTCTCAATCTGAATGAAGCAGGGAATGATTTATCCATATGCTCCTCCCAGTTCACATTTATCTTTAATGAGAACTTTGCCAGTTAGTTTATTTTTGTAATTAATGACACTTTGCTCCAGAAAAAAAAAAAAAAACAAAAAAACTGATGTCAATCAGTAAAAAAAAGAGAGAGAGAGAGAGAGCGCGCCTGTATATATATTTTGGCAATCCAGAGTCCTTGTGTGAGTCTGTGTGTGTGTTTTGTACTTTCTATAGAATTTTAGAATCACACGTCATGACTTTATTTTCCAGTGTTCATTACTGAAGGAAGTTTTGTAGAAATGCTGCCTAATATTTTCTGAAGGTCAACTGAAAGTGAGTCTGTGGCATGGTCAGATAAGAGAACACGGCCTAGAGTCATGCTATTCACATCATTAATCAGAAAGTGAGGAACGTAGAAGGCAGTCTGGAAATATGAGTTATGTGGGTTGGAGAAGAATATATAATCCCGTTCAGTAGAGTGTGAAAGTTTCCATATATCCGCTACTCCTAAATCAGTAATAGCTGAGGATGAGCTTTATGAGCTTTTTGAATAAAATGGTATTCTTGGTAATATATGCTAAATCTCTCTGAATCAGGATCCAAGGCCATACGGTAAGTCACCACTCCAAATTGTCTTCATAAAGGTATCATTTTGAATTTTGAGAGAACTATATATGGGTTGCCATGTAAATTTGTTTTACACTGGATCATTCGTGAAACAAGCAGAACACCACCAAAGATTTCATGTTCCTCTGAACTTCAAGGCACCTTTAAATATTTAGGGCGCTGGGACGATCGGCTGAGGGGGGTGGCTAAGTACAAATATGCTGAAGTCATACGATACGCCAGATTGATGTGTATATTTTTTGATTTATTCAGCACGCATACATACGCACATACAAATATGCAACTACTGATGTGGGAATTGAGGCATGAAGTTAAATAACTTCTCCAGGATCGTGAAACCACAAAGTTGCAGACTTGAGTCCATATTACTACAAAAATCAATGTTCTTTTCCCTACAGGGAATGTGTGCCCTGCTATGCTTTATTTTAGTAATGTACACATATCTTTCCCCATGAAACCTTCAGCGACTGAAGGGATTAGAACCTTCGCGCAGTTGATTTTCACAGCTTCACGACACCTAGCTCCAGGCTTAGTGCAACTAGTTGGTACTCAGTAGAGGGGGGTTAGCAGATTGAGCTGATGATTACTGACCTCAAGCATTGGCAATAAAATATAAATGTAATGTGATGAGTGACTATATTTGGAAAACTATCCTTCAGGTATAAAAATGAGGATACAGATCCTGGCATCAGTAGTACACGTTTTTTGATGTATGTTTATCCTACAGTTGGAGGAAACCTGTAAGTATTCCCTCAGCCTAGCACCACTGGCAAGATGGATACCCAGGTAGGGCTGCGGCCTTTGGTCAGGAAGCAGTTAATGCTTACTGGCCCATTTAGGTGTCATACAAAACAGAAATGAAACAGACCTACTGGTGGGAGTAGATAAAATTATTACTTTCTTACTCTACCGTAATTGCTTTTTGAAATATTTTTTAAGTTTATTAATTTTGGTGGGGAGAGAGAGAGAGAGAGAGACAGAGTGTGAGCAGGGGAGGGGCAGAGAGAGAGGGAGACACAGAATCCAAAGCAGGCTCCAGGTTGAGCTGCCAGCACAGAGCCTGATGCGGGGCTTGACTTACAAACCTGGAGATCATGACCTGAGCCGAAGATGGACGCTTAACCCGGTGAGCCACCCAGGTGCCCCTATACCGTATACTTCTTGAGGACAGGAAAATTAGTATCTTAATTATCTCTATATTCCTAGCACCTGGCACAGTGTCCGGGTCTATTTTTCCCGAAGAATGAAGTGAGGGAGTTCTGTGATCCCTGAGGTCACTTTTGGTTCTCACCTAACATCATGACTTTGCACATGTTCTTCCTTCCACCTGCAGTGCCTTTCCTGATCTTGCTTTCTCTATCTCACCACCCCCTGCTTGTTTCCATATCTCAACTCAAGCGTCCTCTCCTCTGGATAACTTGCCTCACCTCCTCTGGTGACATTTCATTCTCCTTTCCCTATATTCCGATTGTACCTGGAATATACTTCTTAAAGATGTGAGACACAGTTTCTGCATGTCTAGGGAACAACTGAGCTGGTTTTGAATTCTGCTTCCACCATCACCATTCAGAAAGTTCTCCTTCCCTCTCTACTGCAGTACCCTCAACTGTAGAGTTTTGGTCCAGTTGATCTCTAAGATCCAACACCACCCAGCTGAGCAGAGACGAGGTAGAAGAGTTCAAATCCAAGATGAGAACCATTGATACTTCTGGTCAGGGGATGACTTTCTTTGGGTTCTGTTGGTACATCTTCTGCCTTATGATTTTACATAAATGGTTCTTTAGAATGGGTATCTAGCTAAAGCTCATCCTTCTTGCCCTCGGGTTCTATCTTCCTACTTGTAATCAAGTTGGACATGGCCTTGGGGGTCCAACATCCTACAAAGTAATCTACATAAGACATGAGCATTGTTTTAAAAAAATAAAAGGTTTCGTAAGAGTCAATCTGCAATCTAATACAAAAGAGGCTTTGTAACTATTTTATAGGCTAATCATCAAACAGAACGTTATTGTGTCTCGTGTATTTTACACATGATGAGAAAGAGAAAAAGGCATTATATAGATCCCAGACTGGGAGAAAGAAGCCCTATGCCTCTGCCCTTCATTTTTCATATGTTACACCATGATAGACACACTATTATAACTTCATAGGAAAAATATTTGTATGTTAGTGTGTGTGCTGGCCTGCATGACCTAAATCAAAAAAAAAAAAAAAAAGGAAAATGCATATTAATGGTGGGAATAGTTATTTTCAGTCCTAGGTAAGCATTGTAATCATTTTTAGTGCTACATAAAAATACCAATGCAGGGGCTCCACTCCTTACCAATAAATCAGAATTTCCAGAGATGAGTCTCTGGGGAATCCTTTCAAATCTGGACTCTTAAGTCACTCAGTTCTTGTATTATTATTCCTTTGATAATTCCTGACCCACCATTTTCTATGTTTTCTCTTTGAATGTGTTTCCTACACTGTCTCTGGATTTCTGAGACATCTGATGGTCTTTGGATTGTTTGCTCATAATTAAGAATAAAACCAAATACACACAGATGGAGAGCTCCCTTTGCAAAGGTGGAGGTACAATGATGAGCAGGTGCTAACCTGGTCTTCTTACTGAAGAACCGCTAAATGTCTGCCGTTCAAAGTTATTTTTATGAGGTCAGTCAGTTTCTCAAGAGAATTATCCACCAATATTATGCCCTGGTGACATGACCTTCTCTGTGAGGAGGAAAGTGGGGAGGGCTGGGAGCCTCAGTGTGCACATTTTCACTTTCATCCTTTTTCTATTTTTCAACTCTGGATCTCACCACTGGCCTTCTTTGTGTTAGGTGGCCCCAAGTCTGGAGCTTCCCAAGTTCAGCTTTTAGAAACAAAACCTTTGGTTTCTTATCTGGGAGGAACAGAGAGACCTTATTGCTGTGGAGGGCGGGGGTGGAGACCTGGATGTCCATCAGCTCTAAACACACACTTTCAAGTCCCCTCTGTTTTAATTCCAGCTCCCCACCATTGTCTTCTGCAGTATCTGATGCCTCAACATGAGCCATTCTGATTTTTGTGTGGAAAATCACGTTGCCTCTATTTATGTGTGCCCCATGTTGGCATTCTTACATTATAAGTTCCTTCACTTTGTTAAATCAATCACCACTTTGAAAATGCACTTCCTCCACTAGAATATGGGCTACATGATGGCAGGGATTTTTGTCTGTTCTGCTGATTTGTCGCCAGGGCCAGGAACAATGCCTGGCACATAGCAGGCACTCAATACGTATTTGTCAAATTAGTGCTGAAATCTTTTTTTTTTTTTGCCGCTGTAACTTGCCTTATTTTCTTTGTCCTTAATTTTAATGCAACTTTTACTACTTTACCATCATTTCAGCAGGGTTTTCTGAAGAGAAAGATGGTAAACATTTAATCCACCATGTGAGTAAGTGTAACTTATTTTAAGATGTTCACATTGGACGGAGTGTCCTCTGAGAGATCATGTAAGGGCTTCACTTCCTAGACTTCTTATAAATTATATGCTTAGCCCAATCTAGCCTTCGCTGCTTTCTCAGCCATCCAGCTTCTATTCTTAATGAAATAATTCATTAAGTTAGTTATCCACTTATCCATCTATCCATTCACTCTTTACATTTACCCATTCATTCATTTATTTTAGATATACTCATTGAGTATTCATTCTGTCAAATATCTCTGGGGGTGCCAGGAATACAATGAGGCATCCAGCACAGGCCACGCCCTTGAGATGCTCGCACTTCCTGAAGAGAGGCCAGCAAAGCCGTTGACAGGCACTCTGACTCCCTGTTTCTAGGTAGTAGGTGTCTCTAATGAAAAAATTGAGGTTTTATCCAGGTCCCCTCCACCAGAGGACTCTCTGGTTAAATGTGAAGGAGTCCTATCATATAAATGTGCCCACAGGCACACACACCCAGACATGCGAGTCAAAAGGAACCTACCCCACCATTATTCTAGATATAAACTGTTGTTAGACCAAGAAAATATTTTTCTTTGAGTTACCAGGCTTCTGTCTCTACATCTTGAGATGTACATTGAGAGAACAAGGACCACATCAAAAAAGCAATTTGGTATGAAAGAATGGATTCAAATCCTTGCTGTTTACTTTAGAGAAAGCAGATAATGAGTGACACTTTCTAGTTGTACAATCAGATAATCTCCTGTCTGGCTCCCTGAGGACCCTGTAAAGTGCAGTTTCCAGCAAAGTGACAGAGTTGGCCAGAAAAAAAAAAAAAAAAAAAAAAAAAAAACAGACCCATTTCGAAATTTAGAAGTATCCTTGTTTTCTTTTTGTTTGTTTGTTTGTTTTTGTTTTTTAGAGAGAGACAGAGACAAAGGCAGTGACCGAGAGAGACAGAGAACAGGATTGGGGGAGAGGGTCAGAGGGAGAGAGAGAGACAGAGAGAGGGGGAGAGAGAGAGAGAAAGAGAGAGAATCATAAACAGGCTCCACTCTCATTGCAGAGCCTGACACGGGGCTCAATCCCATGGCCCTGGGATCATGACCTGAGCCAAAAATCAAGAGTTGGATGCTCAACCCACGGGGCCACCCAGGTGCCCCTAGAAGTAGCCTTGTTGAAAGGGTTAGAGAACAATGTACAGAAAGTTGAAAAGGCAACCAGAGCAACGCTTTTACATTGGTAGCTTTTCGCAAGCTACCTATCTATCTGCGAGGTTGCTCCAAAGAGAGACCACAACAAACCACAAACTTGCTCGTCCCCGTGCTGAGCATAGTGCAGATGCAGGGGAAAGCTGACTTTTCGTACCAGGACAAAACCCGCTAGGGAAGCCCCAGCCCGAATCTCGCATCACGCAAACCAGAACACCAAACAAAAGTCACTAACACCGAAAGGAAACAGTCTTGAGTTTTCCTGTTAGCAAATATTCATTAAGTTACTCCTCAACAAACCTTCATGGGTTCTCTTTAGCGAGGCAGTGTGGGAAAAGGGAAAAAGAAGGAATCTGGAGTCAGACGAACATAAACGCAAATCCTATTCCACCACTTAACTGCGTCTGACCCGGAGCTAATTCTCCGAACTCTCTGAACCTTGGTTATTCCCTATGTTGAAATGGAGATGAAAATAGCTTTGCTGCTTCACCGGGTTGTTATGAAGTTTAAATGAGATAATGTATGTCGAAGCAGGCCTGCAGTAAATGTATTTGTAATTGATATTATATATATTCACGGCTGGCACACTCAATCTGCAGTTACAGTTCCCAGTGATAAACTTATCTGAAAATAAATTAAAAAGACATAGGCCCCATCTAAGCTTCAGGCTTAAACCTGAAAAGTGGAATTGCTGTCTTTACTGTGTTGGTGCTTTGTAGAACGTATTACTTTTGAGAAGACGATCATTTTAGTCTTATTGTACCATTTATCACACAAATGTTATCCTGCTTAGCATTCCCCTCATCTCTGAACTCTGCTCACTGTTCCTCGCAAGATTTCCTCATACTTCCTGGCACTGATGTCCTATTTCCTCCAGGCTTCCAAGCTTTGTCTCTCTATCAGTGTTTTATCCCAACCTTTTTTTCTCCAAAGCCTGGCGGGCTTCTTGAAGGAGATTGAGCCCAGCAGTCAGTGGAAATAAAAAGCTAAGGAAAGCAGCCATGATCAAGGGCTGAGGCCAAACAGATGGAGGTCAAAAAAGACACTAGTTGCTATGGGGTAAAGAAAAGCAGCATAAAGGACCGAGAATCAGGAAAAGAAGATAACTGGCCAGTAAACAAATGGCGAAGGAACTGCACTCCATTTGTGGAGTACTTGTTAGGTGTAAGGATTATGGGCAGCGTCTATAGTGATTACCTAATTTAAGACTCACAGCTCCGGATGAGGGAAGTGCTGGTGTAATGTATCTGTAATATCCCCACTTGGAACATAAACTTCTAGAACAGAGCGCTGATCCTTAGGTATAGGACAAGGGAGGACATAGCAGAGGCAGTGTAATTAAATGTGAGGAACAATGAACTTTTCAGGAGACCCGAGTTTCATTCCCAGCTTTGTCATTTTTGCTGTTATTTCACACAAGTCCCTCACCTCTCTGAACTTTAGGTTCCTATTCTGGAGTATCTAGATAATAAGTTCTGCTTCCCTCACACTGATGCTGTGGATCACATAGGAGGTCACACACAGCCAGGATGGTTAAAGCCGTGAGTTCTAAAGCTATGGTGCTTGGCTTCCAAACCTGGATAAGTAAACATGTAACTTTGGGTAGTTGTCTACCTCTCATCCTTCTGTATCTTTTCTCTCTAAAATAGGGATAAATTCTGCATTTCTTCTGGTTATAATGTAGTAGCTGATGCTCTAGAGTGTGTTTTGAATCCTTTCCCCTTCCATCTTCTAAGGGAATTAACTTTTAAGTAACCACTTTGTGTTATGTCCAGTTACATCATTGGCCTGTTGCATGTACTTTTAAACACAGAATCATTTCCATCTTAACCTTTGCTCCCCTCCATATCCGAACAGTCACTACCCCATATCTGTCATCTGTCTTCGCTACACATCACTCAACAGCCAACTTTCCACTGTAATTAGCATTCTGTCCCTACCAGTCTTTTGAAATTGCTCTCATAAGCTCATCAATAATCTTTTCATATTTCTTTGTCTTCTGACCTATGGCCACTTCTCATTTTGCTCTGAGCAAACTCATCCACTCCAATTGATTCAATTACCATCAATAAAATCAATTAAGAGCCCCTAGGGGAACCATTGGAATATCCGGAAGTACACGGTTGGGGAGAATGTGTAATTTCAAAAATACCTATTACAAATGGCAGTCATTGTTAATACACACTATTGAATATAAACTCTAATTTTTTTAATGTTTATTTGTTTTTGAGAGAGAGAGAGACACAGAGTGTGAGCAGGGAAGGGGCAGAGAGAGAGGGAGACACAGAATCTGAGTCAGACTCCAGGCTCTGAGCTGTCAGCACAGAGCCTGAATCAGGGCTTGAACTCACGAATGGTGAGATAGTGACCTGATCTAAAGTTGGATGCTTAACCGACTGAGCCACCCAGGCACCCCTTGAATATAAAATCTAAAGTATTGGATAGCAGGGAAATAGAAAAGGTAGCCAGAAAACATTTTATTCATGAATCATATGTAGACATATCCCAGGGAAACTTCATAACACCAAAGACAATGAAAACAAAGAAAAAATACAGTTACCCAAAATTTTACAGAGACTACTTAACAGCAAGTAAATTTACAATATACTACTTAACAGCAAGATTAAAGCCAGAATATAATAGAATAAAAATTACCAAATTTCAAGACGAAAAAAAACCTGTAAACCTAAAATTCTATACCTACATAAATTATCACTCAAAAGAAGAGGCAAAATAAAGATGTTTGGTCAATAAAGCCCTAAGAGACATTACAACTAACAGATATTTACTAAAAAGAATAATAAAAGATGCAATTTGGAAAGAGGGAAAGTTAATTGAGATAGAAGGAACGAGAGGCCAGAAGGAACTGTGAACAAAGCCATTCAAATATACATAGGTAATCCAGTACAAGAATAAATTGCTTTAAATAACAGTGTCTGTATTAATAATGATTATTTGGGGGAATAAAGAAGTTTCAAAACAGAATTTAAAAAGTAGAAAAAAATGTAAAAATCTGAATAGGCCAAAATTCATGACGGCATAGGAGCCAAGGGCAAGCTGCCCCAAGATGGGCCACTTTGGCATGAAGATTATGTTGAGTTAAAAAGCAATGAAGACTCAGGAAGTTCAGAAAAAGCTCTTTACATCCACCCTCAGTTGCCTAAAAATAATTTATATAGAGAACCTGCTCCAGAAAGAGAGCTATCACCATAGATAAGTACATTATGATATAAACATATATGGTAGACAAGGAGGAACCTAATGAGACCTGTTTGATCAAAGTCCTCTGTGTCTCATTGTTTCTTGGGGGCTCAGCCAACATTTGTTTACCAAACATTTACTCTTTTTCATCTTCTTGTGAAGTGCATTCCTTTCCTTTAAAGCCCCAGACCCCAAACCCCTTCTCCTTAGTTCAGAATGATATATGCTCCTCATTTTGTTTAATTGTGTTTGGAATTTCCATGTCTATGTGGGTTCCCCATATGTACTCTATTAAATTTTATTTTCTCCTGTTAATCTGTCTTGTATCAATTTAATTCTTAGTCCAGCTAGAAGGACCTTGAAGGGGACAGGACAATAGGAATTGAATAAGTAGTTAAAAAAAAAAAACTATCTCCTCCCCCAAACCAAAGTATTTGTAACTTTAAAAGCATTCATTTCCAAATATTCAAGAATCATATAATCTCTGTCTTTCCATCCTTTATAAACTGGTCTAAAGAATCTTATATGAAAGAATGTTCACCAAATCTTGGTGAAGATAAAACTAGTACAAGAAAATTAAAACTTTAGGTCAATTTCAGGCTCTTGGGTGGTTCAGGCAGTTAAGTGTCTTACTCTCTATTTCGGCTCAGGTCATGATCTCAGGGTCATGAGATAGAGCATCCTCAGGCTTCATGCTGGGTGTGGAGCCTGTTTGAGATTCTCTCTCTTCCTCTCCCTCTGTCCCTCCCCAACTTGTGCATGCATGTGTGCGCTCTCTCTCTCTCTCTCTCTCAAAAAAAAAAAACAAAAAAAAAAAAAAACAACCAAAATAATTTCGGTCAATTTCATTTGATTATAGACAGAAAAACACTGAATATATTATAAGCCAATCAAATTCAGTAAAATATATGTGCATGCAAAAATGTGTATATATAATCATATAAATTTTATGTGAGTTTGTGTGCATGTCTGTGTGTTATATTATACCATTAGAAGGCTTTACTCAGGAATGTAGCCATGGTTTAAATTGAGTAAACTATTTAACATAACTCATCATGCTAATATGTTAAAGGAGAGTAATCACAGAATCATCTGATTAAGGAGAGATAACACATTTTGTAAATTTCAACACCAATTCTAGATTTTTAAAAATACTGAGAAAACTAGGAATAGAAGGCAATCTTCTTAATATGATGAAGCATAACTTCCAAAAACCTTCAGCAAACATCATCCTTAATGATGAAATGTTTAAAGCCAAGCATAAGGAAAGGGCATGTACTGTCACTTTATATAGACCACTGCACAGGAAGTCATAACCAGAACTGTAAGATGACAAAAAGAACCAAAATATGTAAGAATCTGGAAAGAAAGAGAGGGAGACAGACAGAAGTTCAGTATTCCCAAATACTATGATTGTTTATAGGAAAAACCCAAGGAAACCTATGCTATAAAACCATTAGAACTAAGGAGGATGAGACACCACCTCACGCCTGTCAGAATGGCTAAAATTAAGAACTTGGGAAACAACAGATGTTGGCGAGGATGTGGAGAGAGGGAAACCCTTTTGCACTGTTGGTGGGAATGCAAGCTGGTGCAGCCGCTCTGGAAAACAGTGTGGAGGTTCCTCAAAAAGTTAGAGCTACCCTAGGACTCAGCAATTGCAATACTAGGTATTTACCCAAATTTATCCAAAGGATACACAAATATTGATTCGAAGGGGCACCCTAGCGCCCTAGTGTTTATAGCAGCATTATCCACAATAGCCAAATTATGGAAAGAGCCCAAATGTCCATTGACTGATGAACGGATAAAGAAGTTGACTGATGAATGTGTATACATACACACACATATATATATATATATATATATATATATATATATCAGCCGTCAAAAACAATAAAATCTTGCCATTTGCAACGATGTGGATGGAACTAGAATGTATTATATTAGCAAAATAAGTCAGTCAGAGAAAGACAAATATTATATGATTTCACTCATATGTGGAGTTTAAGAAACAAAACAGATGAACATAGGGGAAGGGAAGGAAAAATAAAATAAGATAAAAACAGAGAGGGAGGCAAACCATAAGAGACTCTTAAATACAGAGAACAAACTGAGGGTTTCTGGAAGGGAGGTGGGTGGGGATGGGCTAAATGGGCAAGGAGCATTAAAGAGGGCATTTGTTGGGATGAGCCCTGGGTGTTATATGTAAGAGATGAATCACTGGGTTCTACTCCTGAAACCAAGACTACACTATATGTTAACTAACTTGAATTTAAATAAAATCTTGAAAGAAAAAAAATACTTTAAAAAAAGAACTGATTTTTTTTAAATGTCTATTTTTGAGAGAGAGGCAGACTGCAAGAGGGGGAGGGGCAGAGAGAGAGGGAGAGATGGAATCAGAAGCACAGAGCCTGACGCGGGGCTCAAACCCACGAACTGTGAGATTATGACTTGAGTCAGAGTCAGCCGCTCAACCGACTAAGCCACCCAGGTGTCCCCTAATGGAGACATTCTAATGAAAAATTTAGAGACAAGAAAAATACAAGAAAAAAATAAATCACATTCTTACACAACACTAATGATTAGACAACATATTTTTTTTAAGAATACTATTTGCATATGATTTAAAAGTAACTATAAGATACCTAGGAAAAATTAATAGAAAGTATTCAAGTTCTTTGTGGAGAAACCTATAAAATGTTACTTGAAATAATAAAGTAAATTAAAAAAAAGAAATATATACCATGCATATGGCTGGAAAGACTCATAATAAATATTCAAGTTCTCCATTAATGTCTAAATTCAATGCAATCCTAATCAAAATTACAATAAGAAATTTTTCATGGAATTTGAGAAGCTTATCTTAAAAATTAAATGGAAAAATGCAACTGCAAAGTGCCCAGAATACGTAAGACAATTTTAAAAAATATTGTAAAGGGCTTTCTGTATTAGCAAGAATTATTATGAAACTGAAGGTATAGCACCTGACAGTACATTACACGGAACTACAGACAAATAGACCAAAGTATCACAGTATGGATACTAGAAACAAACACAAAATGTATGGAACCTTGATATGTAATAGATGTTGTACTATAAATCCAAGGGGAAATGATGCGGCATTTTAAATGGTGCCAGTACAATGGGCTGTTCACATGGAAAGAAAGAATACCCTACCTCAAATCATACACAAATATCAAGTCCGAACAGATTAAAGACCTACATGTAAAAATCAAATTATATAATTGGATGAAGTAAACAAAAGTGACGGGCATTATGTGTTTATTGGGGAAGGGTCTCTTTAAAAAGGCATACAGGGGCGCCTGGGTGGCGCAGTCGGTTAAGCGTCCGACTTCAGCCAGGTCACGATCTCGCGGTCCGTGAGTTCGAGCCCCGCGTCAGGCTCTGGGCTGATGGCTCAGAGCCTGGAGCCTGTTTCCGATTCTGTGTCTCCCTCTCTCTCTGCCCCCTCCCCCATTCATGCTCTGTCTCTCTCTGTCCCAAAAATAAATAAACATTGAAAAAAAAAATTTTTAAAAAGGCATACAGAAGTTCAAACCATGCTACAACATGGATGGACCTTGAAAATATGCACACTGGAGGAAACCAGTCACAAAATATGACATATATGATTTCCTTCATATGTGATGTCCAGAACAGGGAAATCTATAGTGACAGAAAGTTGATTAGTAATTGCTTATGGCTGATCATCCAAATCCTCATCTCACCAGCCATGAGCAATTACTAATCAACTTTTCCATATATATGACATACTTTTCAAGGCAATGAAAACGTTCCAAAATTGGCTGTAGTGATGGTGGCACATAAGTGTGAATATACTGGAAACCACTGAATTTTACACATTGAATGGGTGAATCGTATGGCACGTGAATTATATCTTAAAGCTGTGAAATATAAGGTCAAATGGTAAATGAATAGGTTGAGACACAGTGCTCGAAAGCACTGAAGTTGAAAAAAGTTGCATAGAATAGGGGTGCCCTGGTGGCTCAGTCGGTTAAGCATCTGACTTCAGCTCAGGTCATGATCTCACCATTCCTGAGTTCGAGCCCCGTGTCGGGCTTTGTGCTGATAGCTCAGAGCCTGGAGTCCGCTTCAGATTCTGTGTCTCCCTCTCTCTCTAACCCTCCAGGGTTTGCTCTCTCTCTCTCTCCCTTTAAAAATACTTTTTAAAAAGTTGTGTAGAACAAAACAAATTATAAACAAAGTGAAAGCACAAGCAACAGACTCAGAGAAGGTACTTACAGTGCATATGACTAACAAAGGTACTCCCAAATTTCAGTTAAAACAACCCAAGGGAAAAAGGACAAAGTAGATGTATAGGTAAATGTCACTTGTGTATGAAAACTAAGCATAAATAATGGTGCTTTATTACACTAGAAATCAGGCACATGCAAATTAATACTATAAATAAGACTAACAAAAATGAGAGTCTGATGATACCAAGTGTTGGCAGGATGTAGAAACGGGAATTCTCATGTAGTGCTGGCAGGAGTATAAATTTCTATAATAGTAGAGGAGAGGTTTTGGACAAGATCTAATAATGTTAAAGATGCATGTACCCGATAACATAATAATCGCATTCCTTTAAAATTTTCATAGCACCCAAAAATCTAATAATCACATTCATTTAAAATTTTCATAGTATTGAATGAGATGTGCAATAATCTGGTATTGTTATTTATTAACAATGTAAAACTGGAGAGAACACACATTTCTATTAATAGAAGAATGGTTAAATACATGGTGGTTCCCTCGGACAGTGGAACAGTAATTATGTTGAAAGAACTATAGATGCACATATCACTTGCATTAATCCCAAGAACATAACATTAGATGTAAAAGGCAATTGGGGCTCCTGGGTGGCTCAGTCGGTTGAGCATCCACCTCTTGGTTTCGGCTCAGGTCATGATCTCATGGCTTGTGAGTTCAAGCCCCACATTGGTCTCTGTGCTGATGGTGTGGAGCCTGCTTGGAATTCTCATTCTCTCTCTCTCTCTCTCTCTCTCTCTCTCTCTGCCCCATCCCCCCTCAAAATAAATAAATACACTTTAAAAAGCCTACTGTTTAAAAAGAAAAAGGCAAGTAGTGAGAGGGCATAAGAAGTTTGACAGCATAGATGTGGAGGTTTAAACCATAGAAAATATACTGTGTGTTGCTTATGGATGTATTAGGATGGGCTGAGTGGCGTTTGGTAAAAACAGCAAAGACAACAAAATAATCTCAGAAGTTTCAAGCACCAAAGGGTTATTTCTCACTCTTGCTGCATATCAGTTGAGGGTTGCCAAAGGGCTCTCCTCCACATCATCATTATTCTGGGGCTCAGGGAGATAAAACACCCACAATCTGGCAAACTGTAGTTTGCCATGAAAGATAAGGAGTGTCTGAGAGTCTCAGATGAACAATTAAATGATGTGGCCTCAAAATAACACGGCAGCTCAAATCATAGTTTATTGGCTAGAAGTAATCACGTGGCCCCATCCAACCACAAGGGGGCTGGGAAGCATCATCCTGTTATTTGCTCAGAGTCCTAAGAGCTGCAGATGTTTGATGAATAGAATTAACCACCAAGTGTGGGATGTGAAGACGCCAAACTCAGGACCCTACTAGGCAGTGTGGAACAAGAAGCAAATAAAGGACAGGTACAGAGATTCATTCTATCTTTAATGTTTCATTTTTTGAAAAAGTAAAGGGAAGACTGAGTGAAATAGAGTTGTTTTCAAATATAGATTTTTCAAAGGTGAATGGTACATAAGTACGTAGGTACATGAGTGTTCACTTTATCATTTTATGTAATTAGATGATGGAGCGACTAAAAAAGATTGAAGATATGAGAGGTGTCTTGGTGGCTCAGTCGGTCACGTGTCTGACTCTTGATTTCAGCTCAGGTCATGATTTCCTGGTTCATGGGTTCGGGCCCCATGTCTGTCTCTGTGCTGGGGGTGCGGAGCCTGCTTGATATTCTTTCTCTCCCCCTGCCCCACTCGTGCTCTCTCTCTCTCTCTCTCTCTCTCAAAATAAATACACTTTAAAAAATTTTTAAAAAGACTGGGTATGAGAAGAAAAAATCAATTAACAGCTAGTTGTCATATTTAAGAAGAAAAGAGAGAAAATATTAGGAAAGAAAACGCTAAACTAACTTCTGGTACAGACATCATTAAAATAATTGTAAGAGGATATACTGTACAGTTCTAATGTTTTCTGAAACCTGATTGGAATGGATATTTTCTTGAAACATGTAAATTCTCTAAATGATTCTAACAGACAACAAGTAGAAATGAACTAATGATCATTAATCCATTTCTGAGAGAAATTGGTAAAGATATCAAAGAACTACATGTCCTTCTTCCTCAAATGGTCAGAGCCAGATGGTTTCACAGGTAATATTTTCCATATTTTGAAAAGTTGAAAATACCACTTTCATTTATTCAGTGCCTTTGGAAGGCATGTGCTGTTTTACCTTTATTATTTTATGATGTCTTCTGAAGAGGCTTGTTTGATTAATCGTATTATTAGGCCCATTTTATAAATGGCAAAACAAAGAAAAAGTAGCAGGGCCAGATTTTAAATCCATTTCTCTCTCTGGCGACAGAGATCACTCTTTTAGAATGCATATCCCTTCTTGAAAAGAAAACCACAGGCCCAAAATGGCATTGCTTAGTCTACGTCCCCACACCAGGGCTTACTAAATAATCTAATTGCAGTTTCAGCCTTCCTCAGAAATGTAGTCCCTGTAGTCAGGAATTTTCTGATGGGCACCAACGATTCTGCCACCTTGGTCCTCTTCATCCCCCAAAGGACGATGAAGTAATCTTCATGGTGAGACCCCCTGCTCTTCCCCCTAAAGGAAAGCAACCTCGCCTGAAACAATACTTCTCTTTTGCTAATAACTTTCTTGCTCCACCTTTCTATAAGAATCTCCCATTTTCTACTTGTTAGATGGGGTGCTGCCCGATTCACTGTTTCATAAAACCAATTAGATCTTCAAATTTACTGTGTTGAATTTCGATTTTTAACACCCTATAACATCTATGCATTTTATATATATGCATCTATATTATGCATCTATCTATCTATCTAGAGAGGAAGGAAATAACATGTTACCCTCTGTGCACCTTGATTATTTTATTTGGCCCCATTTCCCACCTATTGTTTAACTTTTTAATTATCTTCTTTTGTTTGTTTGTTTTTTCCTTATTGTCAAGGGTTTATAACAGACTCGTGACGACATTTTTTTCCTTCAAATTTTTATTTAAATTCCAGTTAGTTAGCATACAGGTTAATATTGGTTTCAGGAGTAGAATTCAATGATTTATCATTTAAATACAACACCCAGTGCTCATCACAACAAGTGTCCTCCTTAATACCCATCACCCACCTACCCATCTCCCTCCATCAACCCATAGTTTGTTCTCTATCATTAAGTCTAGGGTGGTTTGTTTCCCTCTCTTCTCTTCCCCCCCCTTCCCATATGTTCATGTTTTGTTTCTTAAACTCCACATATGAGTGAAATCATATGGTATTTGTCTTTCTCTGACTGACTTATTTCACATATCATAATACATTCTAGCTCCATCCATGTCATTGCAAATGGCAAGATTTCATTCTTTTTGATAGCTGAGTAATATTCCATTGTATACATATACCACACCTTCTTCATCCATTCATCAGTCGATGGACATTTGGGCTCTTTCCATACTTTGGCTATTGTTGATAGCTTTGCTATAAACATTGGGGTGCACATGCCCCTTTGAATCACCATTTTTTTATCCTTTCAGTAAATACCTAGTAGTGCAATTGCTGGGTCATAGGGTAGTTCTATGTTTAATTTTTTGAGGAACCTCCATACCATTTTCCAGAGTGGTTGAAACAGTCTGCATTCCCACCAACAGTGTAAGAGAGTTCCTCTTTCTCCACATCCTCCCCAACACCTGTTGTTTCTTGTGTTGTTAATTTTAGACATTCTGACAGGTGTGAGGTGGTATCTCATTGTGGTTTTGATTTGTATTTCCCTGGTGATGAGTAATGTTGAGCCTCTTTTTATGTGTCTGTGTAATACTAATACCCAACATGAACCTGATGAAGATAGCAAATGAGAAGAAAACTAATGAAAAATATCCATTTACAAGTATTGATGCAAACATCTCAAATGAAATATTTGCTAATATAATCCAACAGCAGATCAACAGAATAATACATAATGATGAAGTGGGAGGCATTCTAGGAATGCAGAGTTCAGTAACAGGAATCTCATAGGAATTGCATAAATATGATTTATCATATTAATAAGTCAAAAAGAGGAAAAAATATGGATATCCTGTAGATGCCAATAAAGGAATGCATAAAATTAAACCTTCATTAAAACATGAATGCTTCCATAAAAGTATAATGTATGACCCAAATTAAAAGCCTTGTATTTTATTGTAAAAAAAAATTGAGGGAGACTAAATTTAATTCCAGGAACAAAATTAAGATGCTGGTTTCACCACTATTATATAAAGTTGTTTTAAAAGTGCTAGATTATGCATTTAGATAAGAGAAAAAAGTCAAATTTCACATATTTGACATGAAGATAAATGCAAAATTAATATACACTGATTGTATCTTCTATTTCTACCAACCAAAACCAAATTAAAATGTAATGGGAAAGACCCATTTACATAAGTAGTCAAAAATAAAATGAAAATAAAATATCAAGGAATACATTTAACAAGCAATGCAAAAGGACTAAATGAGTAAAGCTACCATAGAAGACTTTACTGAGGGAAATGAAAAGGAAAAGACCTGAATAAAAGTAGAGAAACATAGAAAAGGCAGTAATTTAAAGATATCAGTGCTCCCTGTATCATAAAATGCTGATTAAAATAAGATATTTTTCACCCTTCATATGCCTAACAACAACAAAAACGTATTACCAAAGAGGGAAGACTATGAAGAGACTTGCTGTTAGGAAGGGTGTAGGAGTGGGCACATTCATGAATAATATTGCAAGCGCAAGTTGTTCTGGCTTTTTGGAAGGCATTTAGCATTCATTGTGCTCTTAACAAATTAAATATATGAGTCAAATTAAAAGCTCCATGTTTAATCATAAAAAATTTAAAATGTCAAAATTAATGCCAGGAACAGGAGCAGAATGCTTACTATTATAAAATTATTTTGAAAGTATGAGGCACTTATGCAATGGAAATACATAGACAGAACGATGCAGTAAAATAGAGCACTTAGACATATATATATATATATATATATATAATCATATACCATAATTAGGAATATAATACAAGCAGCATTTTAAATCTTTGGGGAAAAGATGGACTAATCAATAAATCATTTGGGGGAAATGGATTATCTCCTGAGAATAGCAATAGTAATTAGACTAAGTCCAGCTAATATTAATTATGTACTTACTATGTACCAAGTTTTGTTCTGAATTCTTTGAACGAATTCTTTCATTTTCACCACATGCTTATGAGTCAGGGAGTATGTTCCCTCCCTTTTTACAGATGAAGAAACAGACTTTAAGAGGTTAAGTGATGCTGTCCAGTTCTCCCAGCACCATTTGTTAAAGAGACTGTCTTTTTTCCATTGGATGTTCTTTCCTGCTTTGTCAAAGATGAGTTGGCCATACGTTTGTGGGTCTAGTTCTGGGGTTTCTATTCTATTCCATTGGTCTATGTGTCTGTTTTTGTGCCAATACCATGCTGTCTTGATGATTACTCGACACATCCCCAAAGGCAAGGGAATTAAAAGCAAAAGTGAATTACTGGGACCTTATGAAGATAAAAAGCTTCTGCACAGCAAAGGAAACAACCAACAAAACTAAAAGGCAACCAACGGAATGGGAAAAGATATTTGCAAATGACATGTCGGACAAAGGGCTAGTATCCAAAATCTATAAAGAGCTCACCAAACTCCACACCCGAAAAACAAATAACCCAGTGAAGAAATGGGCAGAAAACATGAGTAGACACTTCTCTAAAGAAGACATCCGGATGGCCAACAGGCACATGAAAAGATGTTCAACGTCGCTCCTCATCAGGGAAATAAAAATCAAAACCACACTCAGATATCACCTCATGCCAGTCAGAGTGGCCAAAATGAACAAATCAGGAGACTATAGATGCTGGAGAGGATGTGGAGAAACGGGAACCCTCTTGCACTGTTGGTGGGAATGCAAATTGGTGCAGCCGCTCTGAAAAGCAGTGTGGAGGTTCCTCAGAAAATTAAAAATAGACCTACCCTATGACCCAGCAATAGCACTGCTAGGAATTTATCCAAGGGATACAGGAGTACTGATGCATAGGGGCACTTGTACCCCAATGTTTATAGCAGCACTCTCAACAATAGCCAAATTATGGAAAGAGCCTAAATGTCCATCAACTGATGAATGGATAAAGAAATTGTGGTTTATATACACAATGGAATACTACGTGGCAATGAGAAAAAATGAAATGTGGCCTTTTGTAGCAACGTAGATGGAACTGGAGAGTGTGATGCTAAGTGAAATAAGCCATACAGAGAAAGACAGATACCATATGGTTTCACTCTTATGTGGATCCTGAGAAACTTAACAGGAACCCATGGGGGAGGGGAAGGAAAAAAAAAAGAGGTTAGAGTGGGAGAGAGCCAAAGCATAAGAGACTCTTAAAAACTGAGAACAAACTGAGGGTTGATGGGGGGTGGGAGGGAGGGGAGGGTGGGTGATGGGTATTGAGGAGGGCACCTGTTGGGATGAGCACTGGGTGTTGTATGGAAACCAATTTGACAATAAATTTCATATATTAAAAAAAAAGAGGTTAAGTGATTTTCTCAAGGTTACTCGGCTATTAGGTGGTAGAGGCCAGATAGAAGTCTTTCTTTTCTATTTTTAATTTTTTAATGTTTATTTATTTTTGAGAATGAGAGAGAGAGAGAGAGAGAGAGAGAGAGAGAGAGCAGGGGAGGGGCAGAGAGAGAGGAAGACATAGAATCTGAAGCAAGCTTCAGGCTCTGAACTGTCAGCACAGAGCCTGATGTGGGGCTCGAACCCATGAACCACGAACCCAACAGGAAGATCATGACCTGAGCTGAAGTCAGACGCTTAATCCACTGAGCCACCCAGGTGTCCCAGATACAAGTCTTTCTTATCATAGACCCTAAGCACTAGCTGCTAAGCTTGATTACTACCTCACTCCAAAGCCCTCAGATAAATTCCAGATAGATCCAATATTTAAATGTTAAAAATCAAACCACTGTAGAAAAAAGATATTTATAAATGCTTTTTGTGATCTTGATGTGGGAGACAACTTTCTAAGCCTCACTGGTACGTAGAAGCCACAAAAATTTGGTAAGTATGATCATATAAAAATGTATAGCTTCTTTTTAGCTAAAAATACCATAATGAAAGTTAAAAGACAATCTGGGAGGAAGTATTTGTAATACATTTAACAGACTAATTTCCTTAATATTCACAGAGCTTGTATAAATCAAAACTGAAAAGATGAGCAACATTATTTAAAAATAGGCAAGGAACATGAAAAGTCAACTGAAAAATAAGAACAAAAAATGATTATTAAAAATGACAAGATGCTCACCTTCACTAGTTATCCAAAATGTAAATTAAAATATTTCCCTTCTTTAGGTTGATCATGAAGAAAAATATTAACAAAGATGAGAGAACACAAGGAAACCCAGTCAGGAAAGGATGTGGGCGTATCAGGGGCAGTGACGGTGAGAGAGCAATTTATTTCTGCCTTTTTGGAAGTACAATTAGTTATGTGCCTAAAGTTTTTTTTAATTAAATATTCTTCGGCTCTGTAGATCTTCAATTAATACCTTCTAACATGACAGCAAAAAAGAAAATACATAAAGGTGTATTGCACAAGCATGATTCCTGCAGCACTGTTTTTAATAGGGGCCATTTGGTAAGAATCAACCTAAACGTTGACCAACTGAACATGGGCATGAATGAATCCCATTCATGGGATGGGCATGAAAAGGGATCCATAATACATTGATGAGTGGAAGAGTAAGAAACAAAATAGGACACATGGTATGACCTTATCTGTGTAAAAGTGTGTGCAGCTGTGTGTGCTTACACGTGCACATACATAAATGTATGACTTAAGAAGTCTTGGCCTCATTAAAGACTATTTCCACAGGATGTCTCATTCAAAAACACCAACGGTCTATCATCTGAAATATTCAAAAAGCAACTTTACTCTTTATTTCCTCTTCTTGAAAAGTGCCACGGTAGAGAATATATTCATAATGCGTGGCAAAATTCATTAAGCACTCTCTCCTTCTCTTTGTCTCTGTCTCCCTCTAGGCCTCCAATGCTTTTTCAACTCCTATCATCGGAAGTACAGCTATAGAAATCTCTGGTGCATGTTACCAGTTTAACGGCCACAGCCAGAGAGAGAGACAAAGAGACAAAGAGTGTGTGTAGATGCTCTCCCCAAATTTTCGGGAACCAGGCTCACCCTGAATTAAAATGGCAGCTCCTCTATTACTCGGATAGAGGAGATAAAGGGATAGGGCAGGGGAGGGGAGGGAAATTCATAGAAAAAAGGGCCCCAGGCAGATAAAACTATAAAGGTAACTACAAAGATAAATATATATTCTTAACCAAAGCTTCTGGGTCATTTTCCAAGATAAATAGGTTAATTTGTGTGCATTGCAAGATTTCCCATTTTATAATGTTCTTAGTACAAGAATTCATTCTATATCATTAGAAAAAAGTTTCTAGAGCTTTTCCGTGAGCCCTTCCTATAGGCACCATAAAGATCCATGGTATGTCAAAGATCTGTGACTTCATATAGAATTGCTTGAATTGCATGCAGACATATCTACATGCTTTTAAATAAGACCAGAATTTCTCAACCTTGGCATTATTGACAAATTGGGCGGGGTGATTCCCTTTCCCGGGTGCAGGTGGGAAAGCTGACCTGTGCACTGCAGAATTGTTGTAGCATTTCTGGCTTCTAGCCATTAAATGCCAGGAGGACTTTCCACTCTCCCTACCCATTCCCTCATCCCCCAGATTACGACAATCAAAAATATGTTCAAACGTTGCCAATTGCGCCATAGGGACCAAAACCACACTTCACTGAAAACCACAGGAATTGACAGAGATCTACGGAAACAGAAGATTGAATACAGATATAAACACACACACACATATATTTACACCTATGTGTACATCTTTTTGTATCATGATAAATTTTGGTTCTAATTTGCAAAATAACAGAAGTGGATCAGGTCAAAAGTAAGCACCTGAAAAAGCTAAAGCTTATACAATAAATACACATTTACTTCTAAAATTCGTGAAAGGCTGATCAGATCAAAAGAATCAGGAGAAATGTCATTACAACCAAAATGACACTGATAAAAATGCAATATAGAATTGAAAAATGCTATCAGGGGTGAGGAACTGGCAGAGTTCAGCCAAAATCTAATTAGAAGTATTCTACCGGGAAAACGGAGGGCTACTCAAATTTATTTTTTAATCATTTTGTTGTTTCTGTCTTTCTTCGAGGCAGAATATGCTTAAGCTTATACTGGGATTGTTTCTGTATAATTCTAGACTGATGGAATGAATCAGAGAATTGCAGCAACTCCCCGGTGAATTCACCATCTGCCCATGCCCTCTGAATATTTTCTATGACTGAAATCCCTGAACAAGTGAAGTTGAAGGCATTGCTGAGCAGAAAGAAATAATGAGAATATAAAATAAAGAGAACACACAAACATCAAACTTGCTGATTTAGAAGCCCACACTGCAAACTTGCTTTGGGGAAATTTATCAGTGTGCCCAAAGAACTTCCTCTTGCTTTCAGAAGAACTTCTTACTGTGATGAATAGCTTTGGTAACACACTGGTATCAGACTCATCCTAGGCACTAAGAATTAAACAACACCCCCACCCCACCCCCACCCCCCAAAAAGGAAAGAAAGGTCCATTGGCAGAGCTGGCCAGGTCATCCATATGGAAAGCTAACAGTACACAGACACAATGTGAACTCTTAGTTCCAATGCTGAGCTTGACAGTGATTTCCAGGACACCTTCCAGTTTTCACTTCCTCTACTTTTCAGTTGTGGAATCTAATCAAATATATCTAACAGGCTGTCTGGCCATCTACTCTCTGCAGAAATTCATGAGAACCTTTCATACCCCTCTCCCTGCCATAGTTAGCAAAATATTGTCTTGTAGGCAATTAGTCTCATTGTGCATTTCAAAAAAGCAATGTTTTTTAATGTTTATTTATTTATTTTGAGAGAGAGAGAGAGCGTGCGTGCAAGGGAGGGGCGGACAGAGAGGAAGACAAAGAATCCTAAGCAGGTTTCACAGGGCCAGTGCAGAGCCCAAGGTGAGGCTTGATCTCATGGACCATGAGATCATGACTTAAGCCAAGATCAAGACTCTGACGCTTCAGCAACTGAGCCACCCAGGCGCCCCCATAAAGCAATGTTTCAGATAACTTAAAAAGTAATCCAAAGTACATTTTGATGCATGTCAATAAACTAGCTGCATTGGTATGAGTGCATATACAATTAATTCATACAAGATACATTAAAAGTGGAACAAAGAGACAAGAATAACATTTCATACCTATAATAATTGTTATATAACTTTAATTCATTTAAGATTCTCGCTGTTTCTATCACGTTGATGTAAGTCAGTGCTGTTCTTAATAAACTGCAGCCAAAACCTGGCCCATGTTTCTCTAAATTCCCAGCTTTATCCAAATTTTAGAAAAACTGAAGCACATAAATAAACTGCCTCACTAGAGACACGTCTTTAGGCATGTGTCAAATATAGTTCTTGATATATTGGTTCAAACAGGAAAGGGAAGAGTTGACACAAAATCCTTTATTGCTGCATAGACCAGGGGTCAGCAGACTAAGTCCCCTGGGCCAAAACCAAGCTGTCATCTGTTTTGTAAAAAGAGTTTTATTGGAATGCAGTCACGCCTGTTCATTTACATATTGTCTACAGCTGTTTTTGTGTTGTAAAGGCAGAGTTGAATAGTTGTGACAGGGAAATCATGCCCTGCAAAATCTGGTTGCTATCTGGCCCTTTGCAGAAAATGATTGCCAACTCCTGGCATAGATTAGCAAAGGGAAAGGATTGTAGAAATAATCCAATCTTCTTATTTTATGGAGGGGAAAAAACTGAGGCCTAGAGGGAGTACATGGTTTGCCCAGAGTCACACACTAGTTACTAGAAACCAGGTTTTTTGATGTCCTTTGGGAGAAATGGATACTGCCTCCAAGAATTATAACTAAGGTCCACAGTTATCCAGAGTTTATATTTCAGCCTATAAGATATCACGATGCTTTTGGCTTTTAGATAGAAGAGTGAAAAGACAAATCTGTGAGCTAAAATGCCTTTGCTTTTTCCTGGAGATTAGATGAGAGAGTGTATGTATGTGTGTAGCCAGCACCTGACTCAAATTAATTTCCTTTCTACTTTCATTTTTCTACATGAGCAAACTGAAATCTGCTGGGTATAGTAGCTTGTTTTGAGGCCATACCTGCAATGAGGATTAAAGATAGAATTCACCCTTTGAATTTAGAATTCTAGTCTTCATTCTATAATGACAAATGAACAATTCAAATATAGAACACGAGAACCTAGGAATCAGTTGGGGTAAATGTTTCATTGCCTCTGCTTGTGTTTTGAAATAACAAGAGAATAATCATTGTTCCTTCATTGCACTCTCCCAACTAGTGTAAAAAGCTTCCAAAGGCTATCGAATGCAGTTTTACTTCCAAGTAGGCACCAGCAGCTGCTTATTAATAGTTTCTTAACGGGGAGTATGAAAACTAATCTCCCACTTGCGCTGCCACGGCCTTGTGTCAAGAGAGAACAAGAACTAGAGATGTACCCACATGACTGCCAAATGGGATGACCATCCACCTTCCTGTGCTCTGTACCGCTGTGTTTCTAAACAAAATAAACTATCCGTCTGGAAACAATAATGAGGGGAAGTTCAAGAGAAACAAATGGCTTAAACAAGACAAACAAAACGAATCATACACAGAAATAAGAAAGAAATGATTTCTTCCTCCATTTCCATGGCTCGATCCAAGGCTCGATCCCTTCTAATTGAATATGCTTCACAGTGTAATTTTGGGCATTTTAGAATGATGAGTTATGTTGCACAAATGTGGATGATGGCTTGTATGAGAAAGGCAAGAAAACCATCAAAGATAATACTGCAAATATCCAGTTGAAAAATAATGATGTGCTGGATTAAATAAAAATGAAGATAGAAAAGAATACCCTGTCTGAAGATATTAACTGAGTGAGAAGCTTAAATCCTTTCTAGAATTGTATCAGTTTCCTATTGCTGCTGTAACAAATTACCACAAACTGAGTGTCTTAAAATAACAGAAATTTATTATCTTAAAATTCTGAAGTTCAGAAGTGCTAAATGGATGTCTAAAATCAAGGTATACAAGGCTGCATTCCTTTTGGAGGCTCAAGGACAGAATCCATTTCTTTGGCTTTTCCACCTTCTAAAAGCCACCCACATTCCTTTGTCCTATGGCCCCATTTCTCCATTTTCAATGCCAGCAATTTTGGACCAAGGCCTCTCACACTAGTACCTCTCTGCATCTCTTTTATTCTTCCTCAGTTTTTTTACTTTTAAGGATCCTTTTGATTACATTGGGCTGACCCAGATAATCTCCCTATCTTCTGATTGGCAATCTTCATTCTATATGAACCTCAATTCCTCTTTGCCTTGTAATGTAACATATTGATGGATTACAGGGATTAAGACCTAGGCATCTGCAGGGGGTCATTATTCTACCTGCCACTTCTTGAATTCTTCCTTGAACAACTGAGATGTATTGTGGTTTAAAATATACATCTCATGCTAAGGAAAATCCACAGTCTTTACAATGTCCCATAAGGCTCTCTATGTAGTTAAAAACTATGGCCCTGGAGATAGACAGAGTTGGATTTGAATAATGGTTTTGCCATTTAATAGTTTTGTAAACTCATAAAAAATATATCTCCTAGCCTCAGTTTCCTCATCTGCAAAACGTGGAAAGCAGTCATAGCCAACAAATAGGGTTACGGTGAAGACTGAATAAGATGATGATGATAAAGGGTTTAGCACAGTGCCTGGCTCAGTAAATGTTAGTTACCACTTAGTAAGGAATAGAAATACAGGTGAAGGGTAGTTGTATTTTAATTTGGGACATATTGATAGGAGTTGCTTGAAAAACATCTGTTATAGATTGAATGTGCCCCCCCCCATTCATATGTTGAAGTCCTGACTTTCAATGTGTTGGTATTTGGGGGGGGGTAGGACCTTAGAAAGTTATTAGGTTTCGATAGGGACCTGAAGGTGGGGTTTTCATGACTGAGTGTCTTTAAATTTTTTTTCAATGTTTATTTATTTTGAGAGAGAGAGAGAGCACACGTGCACGCACGTACATGAGCTGGGGAGGGGCAGAGAGAGGGAGACACAGAATCCGAAGCAGGCTCCAGGCTGTGAGCTGTCAGAACAGAGCCCGATGCGGGACTCGAACCCACAAACTGTGCGATCATGACCTGAGCCAGAGTCAGACGCTTAACCAACTGAGCCACCCGGCGCCCTGGATGAGGGTCTTTATAAGAAGAGACTGGAGAGCTAGCTCTCTCTTTCTCTGCCACGTGAAGATACAGCAAAAAGGTGACATCTGCAAGCCAGGGGAAGAGCTGTCAACAGAACATAACTGTGCTGGCACCCTGATCTCAGACTTCCCAGCCTCCAAAACTGTGAGAAATAAATGTTGGTTAAGCCAGAGGGCACTTGTTGGGATGAGCACTGGATGTTGTATGGAAACCAATTTGACGATAAATTATATTTAAAAAAATGTTGGTTAAGCCACCTAGTCTATGGGATTTTGTTACAGCAGCCTGGGCATTCACCCTTGGAATTCAGAATTCACCACTGGAAATCAGCATCCATATTTATCCCCCTAGTTTTGTTCTTTCCCACTCTCCTAAAGGACCATTTCATACTTTCCCTTCTTCCCTCAAACTTGTAACACCTCCTAGCTTTTGCTCACACTCTGCAAAATATATAAGCAATTTGAATTTCCCAAAGCTCCCACTTCTTCATCTACACACCTACCTGTACCCGCGGTCATGTATTTCACTTTCTTTCTTGTTGCTATGGTTGACCGTTCAGGCTCTTAAGTCCCAATCCTCCCCCACTTGTGCACTAGGTTCCAACTTTTTTTGCCCACTGGAGCAATTTCCCCTCTCTCCTCTGCATCTTCAAGCCCTCTCCACCTCATAGACCACTGCCTTCAGCATATAAACATTTCAATATTGCTCTCAGTATAAAAAAACTCTCTTTACCCCATTTTACTCTTCAACTACTGCCCCATTTTATCTTTCCCTTCATAGCAAAGCTCCTTGAAACAGCTCTCTACATTCCTTATCTGAAATTTATCTCCTCTTCTTTTTTCTGGAACTATTCATATAAGCTTTTTACCCCAGCACTCCACTGAAGCTGCTCTTACCCTAGATTGCCAAATGACGTTCACATCGCTAAATCCAGGGATCGCTTCTGACTTCGTCTTCTTTGACCCATCAGCAGGATTTGACACAGCTGATCACTTCTGATTCTGAAGTACTGTCCTCATTTGACTTCTAGGAAATCACACTCATTTTGTTTTCTCTATATGTTTAGCCAATTTTCGCCATTCTCCTTTGCTTGTTCTTCCTCATATTTTGACCTCTAAATATTGGAATATACCAGATTTCAGTCCTTCTAGGATTTTGCTAGTCTGTCTACTTTCACTCACACGGTGGCATGATCTTATTTTTTTAATTAAAAAAATTTTTTAATGTTTATTTATTTTTGAGAGAGATAGAGACAGAGTATGAGTGGGGGAGGGGCAGAGAGAGAGGGAGACACAGAATCAGAAGCAGGCTCCAGGCTCTGAGCTGTCAGCACAGAGCCTGACGCGGGGCTCGAACTCACGAACAGTGAGATCATGACCTGAGCCAGAGTCAGACGCTTAACCGACTGACCCACCCAGGCGCCCCTCCAGTCACATGATTTTAGATATCTATATGCTGATGCCTCACAGATTTATACCCGAAAATGTGAATTGAGCTGCACACTTTTATATCCGAATACTTCACATCAGCACTTGGAGGTGGTGATCTTAAAATATAGGGATGCAAAACAGCTTCTGAAATCTCCTCCAAACTTCCTCCCATAGTCCACCCCGTCTCAGCAAATGGCAACACCACTTATTTTGTTGCTCAGGCCCCAACCCTTAGAGTCATCCCTGATTTCGCTCCTAATTTCAAAACATCCATTTAATCCAGCAGCCCTGTGGATCCTAACTTCAACACATATCCAGAATCTGACAATTTCTCACTATCTTCCCTTATAGTCTCTTCTCAGTATGAAAGCTGCAGTGACCCTGTTAGATTCCACTAAATCACAATACGTCCTGTTGTTTCCTCTTCTGAAAATCCCCTCAGTGCCCTCCCGCCTCACAATGGATAAAATCCACACTGCAATGGCCCAAATGTTCTTGGGCAGTGGTGTGCTGGCAGTGCGAGCAACTGGTTCTATATAAAAAGTATGTATGAAATCAAAACCACACTCAGATACCACCTCACGCCAGTCAGAGTGGCTAAAATTAACAAATCAGGAAAAAACAGATGCTGGCGAGGATGTGGAGAAACGGGAACCCTCTTGCACTGTTGGTGGGAATGCAGACTGGTGCAGCCATTCCGGAAAACAGTGTGGAGGTTCCTCAAAATATTAAAAATAGATCTACCCTATGACCCAGCAAAAGCACTGCTAGGAATTTACCCAGGGGATACAGGACTGCTGACGCATAGGGGCACTTGTACCCCAAAGTTTATGGCAGCGCTTTCAACAATAGCCAAATTATGGAAAGAGCCTAAATGTCCATCAACTGATGAATGGATAAAGAAATTGTGGTTTATATACACAATGGAATACGATGTGGCAATGAGAAAGAATGAAAAATGGCCTTTTGTAGCAATGTGGATGGAACTGGAGAGTGTGATGCAAAGTGAAGTAAGTCATACAGAGAAAGACAGATACCATATGGTTTCACTCTTGTGTGGATCCTGAGAAACTTAACAGAAGACCATGGGGGAGGGGAAGGAAAAAAAAAAAAAGGTTAGAGAGGGAGGGAGCCAAAACATAAGAGACTCTGAAAAACTGAGAACAAACTGAGGGTTTATGGGGGGGGTAGGAGGGCAGGGAGGGTTGGTGATGGGTATTGAGGAGGGCACCTGTTGGGATGAGCACTGGGTGTTGTGAGGAAACCAATCTGACAATAAATTTCATATTAAAAATAAATAAATAAATAGTATGTATGTGTACACACAGACACACACACTACACATTGTGTATTTAAATTTCTGTTCACAAAAATATGCAATAAAAAAATAAAAGACAAACTACAAAACACCCATGCAACACATATGACAAATGGCCAATTTCCTTAATATATATAAAGAGCTCTTAAAAATAAAATAAGCAAATGAAAAGACCATAATAGAAAATATCTTAGGATGACATACAAAACATTTAATAAAGAGATTCTAATAGTTATAAACATATGAAATTAATTTCAATCTAATAAGATGTCATATTCTACCTATCAAATATCAAATATAAAAGTTTCAAACATCCAGTGTTGTCAAGGGTGTGAGAAATTAGGACTTCTGTTTCATTTTTGGTATAATAGATAATTTGGCAAGTTCCATCCAAACTTTAAGTGAATATAATCTTTTATCAAATGGTTCTACTTTTATTTGTTTTAAATGTTCAATTTTTTATTTTCAGAGAGAGATCAAGTGGCAGAGGAGCAGAGGGAGAGGGAGACAGAATCCCAAGCAGGTTCCATGCCATCAGTGCAGAGCCCGACATAGGGCTCAAACCCATGAACTGGGAGATCGTGACCTGAGCCTAAGCCAAGAGTCAGGTGCCTAACCAACTGAGCCACCCAGGCACCCCAAAAATTATTCTGCTTTTAAAGTTATACTCAGATATATTCACAGATGTACAGAAAGATATACCTACAGTGATGCTCACAGTGGCATTATTTATGACCTCAAATACACAGATATCACCCAAACATCCACCTATGGCAAATTGGCTAACTGATTTCCATTATACCTGCAAGAGGAAGTAAAATGCCTCCATTTAAATTAATACAGTAGATCTTCGTGTGCTAAGATGGGTTGATCTCGAACTGAATTAAGTTTAAGAATCAAGATGCTATACTGTACATAGTATTTTCCCTTTGGTATGGGCTAAATTGTGTCCCCTCTAAGTTCATATGTTGAAGTTCTAACCCCCCAGAACCTGAGAATATGACTGTATTTGGAGACAGTATCTTTAAAGGGGCAATTAAAGTAAAATGAGGTCATTGGGGTGGGTCCTAATCAAATATGATTATTGTCCTTACAACAAGAGATTAGGTTACAGACAGCACACAGAGAGAAGGGCATGGGAACTTATAGTCAGAAGGTGGTAATCTACATGCCAAGGAGTGAGGCCTCAGAAGAAACCAACCCAGTTAGCACTTTGATCTGAACTTCTAGCTCCCAGAAATGTGAGAAAATAAAGGTTTATATTTTATGCCACTCACTCTGTAGTATTTTGTTATGACAGCCCTAGAAAACTAATAGAGGTATAAAAAAAAAGTGTGTGTGTGTGTGTGTGTGTGTGTGTGTGTGTGTGTGAAGTATGAGCATGGAAAGTTTCTGCAAGGGTACCCAGTAAACTGTTGGTAATTGTAAAATTTAGATGGTCCATGTCAACCTAAAATTGTCAGGAGGCAATAAATAAGCAAGAGCATTTATTTGGGATCAAAGGACTGCAATGCGGGGTACAAAGATTTGGATAGAAACCCAAATAGCGTCCCACTAGGGAGCAAAAGTCAGGGGTTTTTCAGGCAAAAAGGGAATGCTTGTATATATTGCTTACAAAGAATTTTTGATTGGTGTTGGAGGCAAAAAGCTAATCTGGACCGAATATAATCGGTTGCTAAGGCTGTCACTAAGCACAGTCTCTTACTGTAGCAAGTTGCAGGTGTTTGGGCTGAGACCTCGGAAGATTTGCGCTTTGGACCAGTTCAAAAGTTCTTGGTCCCACCGGTAGGATGCGAATAAGGCCATCTCCTTAATGGCCTCCTGGCTCCATCTTAAAACCCCTTGACATTCGTGACCCCATTTCATTTCACGGTGAGGAGAGAGTTCTGTTTGGGGGTAGAGACTAATTTCGTACTGTTTGCCATTTTTACCATATGTATATGTCGTTCCTATACGTTTTTAAAAATCACTGAAAAAAGATCGACAAGCCACTAGAAATTAAAGCTCATGACGAGGCTATTGACAAGAGAGGAAGTGAAAAGAATCACTGACCATTGAAAGAAAAAAGAAAGCCTACTAATAGTCAAAGGTACAAATAAAAACATATTGCCGTATTTTGTCCACCAAAATGACAATTTTTAAAACACCAACACAAAGTGAATGTAGGGGTGTGGGAGTGAAAATCTTGTGCTCTGTAATGAAAAAGGCTGAAGGTCTGTTAACTGCTTGCTGAGAAAGTTGTTTGCTGAGCCTTCAGCCTCCACATCTGTAAATAAGGACAAGAGTCCCTGCCTCATTGACTTATTGTGAGTAATAAATGAGAAAAAAACATGTATAGTGACTGGCTCACAGTAAAGTGTTAATATCAACTCTATTAGCTTGCGATGATAATGATGCAACGACAGTGGTACTTTTGACTACTGCCATTGAGAGTATAGGTTCACAGAATCTTTTTAGATAGCAACTGGTAATATTTTTCAAGAGCTTGATTTAGTAATTTCACTTATGGCAACTTACTATAAGGAGATAATCAGCTATGCACAAAGATTTTATGCATGATATTGCTAATAATAGCATTATCTATAAGCCCCAAAACATGGCAACAATCTAAATGCCATGCGGATGAGACTGGTCAAATAAGATAAGTCATATTCATATAATCAAATTCTATGCAGTTATTATAAACCATATTTTCAAAGAATATTTCATGGCATGGGGAAGTTATCAAAAAATAATGTAAATTACCCAAAGTAGATACAAAGTTCCACATATGGAACAAAGTAGTTCCAAAGTTCCACCATGACTGTCATTTTGTTTAAAAACAAGATAACAAAATAATAAAATAAAATAAAATGTTAGCACTGGCTATATTTGGGTGGTAGAGCTATAGGTGATTTTTAGTTCTTTGTCTATATTTTTTCAAATGCTTCTAAAAAGAATGCATATTACTTTCTTGCCATAATCAGGTTTTTAACTTGATATTCAATATAACATACATACAGAAAAGTTAACACACGATGAGCATTATCTTGATTAATTTTCACAAACTGCACCCTGTGTTACCAGCACCATAATCAAGAATTGAATATCACTCATTAACCTCCCCTCACCCTCCACCCAGGATTACCATTTTCCTGACTTCTAACAGCTTATATTCATTTTGCCTGTTTTTACATTTTACACGAATGGAATCATACAGAAGGTATGCTTTTGTGTTTGACTTCTTTTGCTCAACAATTTAAATTCGATGTTTTATTTATGTTCCACTACCCAAAAAAGAAAAATTCCAGTTGAATATAGCAATTTACTCTTCTTGTGTGATGCAATGACCTTTGTAAATGAGTAGCTCACCCCACAGCTATTCTTTCTGAAATGTCAGGATTGTGCAGTTTCTGGTCAACACTTCTCCAGAGAATTATGAGCTGATAAATTAAAATAATAAAAATGATAGTGAAATAATAATAGTAATACTAAGTAAGTCATGAAGTCTTAAAGAAGAAAAGGACAGTCTATGGAAATATATTTTAAACTTATGGATTAGAGTCTAAGTGAAGATAATTTGGTTGAGAATAAATTAATAAATTTTATTTTGTAGCTACAATGTGCATGCACTTATTATGTGCTAGGGATTTCACATATGGTGCATTATCTAACCTTTACAATAAGCCTAGGAAGTAGATTGTTATGGTAGTACAGATATGAAAACTGGGGCTCTCTGAGGTTTTCTGCTCCAGACTTCTCAGATAATTAATGGAGGTCCAGTATTGTAACCAAAGTTTGTCTGATTTCTTTTTTCTTTTTTACAATTTATTTATTTTTGAGAGAGAGACACAGAGAGACAGAGCATGAGTGAGGTAGGGGCAGAGACAGAGGGAGACACAGAATGTGAAGCAGGCTCCAGGCTCTGAGCTGTCAGCACAGAGCCCGACGCGGGGCTCGAACTCAGGAACCGTGAGATCATGACCTGAGCTAAAGTCGGATGCTTAACCGACTAAGCCACCCAGGCACCCCTGTTTTTATTGCTTTTAATGTTTATTTATTTTTGAGAGAGAGAGAGTGAGCAAGAGAGCGTGTGCATGAGTGGCGGGAGGGGCAGAGAAAGAGGGAAGGAGAGAGGATCCCAAGCAGGCTCTTCACTGTCAGCACAGAGCCCAACGGAGGGCTCGAACTCACGAACTGTGAGATCATGAACTGAGCCCAAGTCGGACGCTCAACTGACTGTGAGCTACTCAGGGGCCCCTAGGTTTGTCTGATTTCAAAGCAGGTCTCTTTCTACTGTGATGTGTACTGGTAGGTATGTCAGGAAACTGTTTTTGTTTCACTTCCTTTTGATTCCCATGGCAGCATCTGATTTTAATTCAGGCTGGGTATAGCCCAGAGAACTCTTAGCAGTAAGAAAGGACAAATCGCCGTAAGGCCTGTTTACCCCTTGTCTTCCTTGCACCACAATTATATATCCATTAGTACTGAGAATGCAGTGTGAACTTCTTAAGCAGCCTGAATTTAATGGAAAATGAAAGCATAGGTTTTTCAGCTAGATGTGGGAAAAGACAAGGAGGGAGGGAGGGAGAGAGAGAGAAGAAACAATGAGTGAACAATGTTCAAAATTATTCAAGGACTCCTCATTTCATCAGAAACCCCCTGTAGTGTTCATCACTTTTAATGCTCAACAGATAACACACCATTTCCATTTTGTCGTGATAGCTAACGATCTGTCCTTGACATATGGTCTCCTAAGTGCGAAACGATGCTTGCCTATCTAACGCTGGGAAACAGTATCAGCCTAGTGTATTCAAACACTATACTGTCACCGGTAAAAACACACCCATTGTCTTAGGAAGACAGCACAGCTTGTTTGCAATATCCTATTCATTACATTGATAGGTAATACAATTTTTTTTGAAAATGTGGGAGATTTCATCTCTTTCTGATGAGCTTTACAATATGCAATAAAATGAGTTGGGCAGTTACAGGCTAGATCATTACAGGATAGATCAGAGCTCTCTAAGCAGGGGAACCCACATATGTATCCTAGGCGAGCAAACATGAAAACTAGAAACCTAGCGCAGTGTTTCCCAAAGTTTGTTTCAGGGAACCCTGCATCAGAATCACTAGGCACGCCGGGTAAACATCCATAGTTCTGAACTGTGAAACTATAACGCTGTATAAATGAGACGAAGGACTCTCCATGACTGAGAAGCTGTTCAAAGTCTACAGCAGAGTTTCTCAACCTTGGCACTACTGACATTCTGGCCTAATAATTCTGTGTTGTGGGGAGCTATCCTCTGCATTATAAGAAGTTCGGCATCATTCATGGCTTCTGCTCATTAGGTACCAGTGGCAAAGTCCCTTCCCCTGCCCAGTGCTGCGATCAAAAATGTCCTGGGGGCGGCAAATTTGTCCTCAGTTGATAACCACGTCTTTAGAGCAAGGATTCCTAGCGTTAGGCAATGAAAACGGTCAGGGGAGGTGATTAATGAAATTATGAGCTTTCTCTGCATATTGAATACGTACACCCAGGCAACTCTCAATGAAGTATAGTTGGAGAGGGAAAGTGTTCCAGATAAGATGAAGGCAAGTGTACTATCTATTCCAATATTCAGCAAATACTTATTGTGCTCCTCTTAGAAGTCCACCTTCTTTCCTAAATGGTTTTATAATTTCCAAGGTTTGGCCCTTGAAGGACCACCTGATGGGAGGGTAGAAAGTAAGGGCTACACTGCAGGTGACCCTTTGGTGCTGCCGTCTTAACCTCATGGCTCTCTAATGAACTGTCCCAATTTCAAGACAAGTTCATGCCCAGTCAGACAGAATTATTAACTGACCATTCTGCTGGCACATGCCCCAACTCCAGGCAGACCCAGGCACTAAGAGAGTTGGACTTTGGGTAGAGTGAGGATTAAATGCGCTCATACCTTTAAAGTGATGAGCACAGTGCCTGGCTCATAGTCAGTGCTCAGGAAACTCTGGCTATTGTTGAATTCTTCAAGAGGTGGTGCCTGTAAGCGTTCTTCTGTTATTCACTGTAGTAGGCTATGGCCAGGGCAGGCTCGCTGAACTGCTGAGTAGGCCTTCTGGCACCGAAAGTAACAAAACAAATGAGTCTGTAATGGACTCAATAAGAACTTCCATACATAGTTAATTGCATAGACCCCCTGAATGCTGAAGTGTTCCTCTCTCTATGCCTGCCAGCCAAAAGCTTAATCACTATAAAAAGCAGTTGACGTGACAGTCTAGATGGCATGGTGGTCTTGGCGGCCTGTAAGAAATGAAGAATCAAACTCTGATTCCTCATGTCACGGCTGCCATGACCACCACGCTCAAGTATGCTCTTGTGAGAAACAGGAATTCACCAGAGTTCCTAGGCCACTGACTTGCAGGCCTGGCTTTTTGTAAGTCTTATGCTTTGCCCCTTAACAGACTGCATAGTAAACCCATGTAAAGGTAACATGAACCACATTTGAATTGTCATTATCACCAATCTTTGCAGCCTTTATGATTTGGTCTAGCACACCCTGTGCGCCCAGTACCCTCATTTTCTTAAAATAAGTGGCCATTCTGACAAAAAGCAGAATCAGTGTAATGGGGGAAATGTGCCAAAATCAGTCATTTGGAACTATCTGAATGGCACAAAGAGCTTAATACGTTAGCCTGCAAAAGGTCTTTCTTGTCTGCTATGTATTGCTTAGTTTGTTAGGCCCTTTATTTTTTTGTTTCTCTGTTTCTGGAGTGAAGGTGGGGTTGGAATTTTTATTTTAACAGATAAATTGTCTCATTGTCTTTAAAATGGTCCTTGGTTGCCATTTCTATAAGGGAGGAATGGAGACGACCTCAGGACTATAACATTATATTTTAGTCACATTATTTTTGCTTTTTTCCTGGAATAGTCAATTATCCTATGGCCAGACTGATTGTTCCACCTGGGTCAGGCCAGCAGAGACAGGAGGCACACGGCCCAGCAGGCCGTCTGCCTTTTGACTTCCTGATTCACCAGAAGCCAGAAGCCTAGCTTGTCCGACAATTCCATTTTGCTACCATAATTACAGTCTTAGACCTCTAAGTCATATGACCACTAGTTATCTTTCCTTGTCACCAACAGCTCTTAAATCAATTCTATCAAAACATGACTTTAGTGACAAAAAGCAAATCCAACGTGCTTTCCTGTTGAGCCGATAAAGCCAGTCATATGTAGGTATATAAATGACTGGCAGGGTTTAATGTATTAGCCTTCCCAAGGATTTACCAAAAAAAGTATTTATGTCTAAGTCTCAGTGTTATTTTTGGTGAATCATTTAGCGGATGACTAACCCTGCCTCTTTTAGGTAATCATCCATTTAGAATACATCTTGTACATCATGGAGGACTCTGATTTCTTCACCAATAGTTAAGATTTGACACCAGTTTTCCCATGTAGCCAAGTGAGTTTGACCCTACAGTTAGTGTGACTGTATCCTCCAGCTCAGGCCAGGGTCTAGTGGGCAGACTTCCCAGTTGGCTTCCTGCTTCATTCTAGGTCGGCCATGGCACTTGCCCACCACCACAAGAACATGGCTGGTCCCTCAGCTTCCAGGAGCCATGAGGGTAGATAAGTGATGAGGGACATTAACACTCACTTCACTTTGGAGGCCTAACATGGCTAGCACCAATTCTATGTTCTTAGAGGGGGAGGAAGAAACAAACAGGCAAGAGTTAAAGAGAGAAGGGACAGGGAACTCTAAGGCAGATGACATTAAGTTTTCTCTGGGGAGGAAGAGCTTAGAGAGCTTGAAGATGCCACAAGAGAAGAGAACTTGGTAACAGCTATATTTCTGGGGCTTCCTTTTGTTTTTAAGGTGTGCCCCTTATTATATATGTTACATTTTTTTCCCTAGCAGCAGCTTCTTATAGGCCACTATTGTAACAGGTTTTGGCATGCTCTCTTTCCCTGGCAGAAATATAAGAGAGAGGATTCTGCTTAATGCTCCTTAGGCAGGTTGCCTTCTGACTCTCTTGGCCTTTAACCTCAGACCAGTGTCCTCAGTTTCCCCACTCAGATTTCTGTGTGTCCCATAAGCCCCAGGGCCACCTGTCCTACCACCGTACTGCAGCATAAGGTAAGTCCGGGAAGGTTCAGCCTCCACCAGGGTTTCCATTCTCAGCACTACTGACATTTAGGGCCAGATAATTCTTAGTTGTCGGGGGTTAAAGTGTGCGATGTAACATAGTTAGCAACAACCCAGGCCTCTGTCTGTTAATATCAGCACCCCCCCCCCAGTTATAACAACACAAAAATGTCTCCAGATACTGACACTGTCCCCAGGGGCAAAATCTTCCCCAGGTGGGAACTTTTGGGTCTTCTGACACCCTGCAGAGGGGAAAGAGCAAATGGGTTGGAGCAGACCTTTCCTTGTGCCTCTCAGCATCACTTCTGCTTTCTCAGTGGCCACAGGCAACTCAGACTGCTGAGCTTATGCAAATACCATCATCCTTTTTTCTCATGGATCCCAGACCATGGTCTAGCATCCCTTCAAAGCATGCAGCATTGCAATTATTTTTAAAGAAACAAAGGTCCAAGGCTGACATAGGGGAATTTCTTCAGGGAAGACCGATCATTACAAAACCTGGATTTGTCTTTCGTTTCTTTCTTTCTTTTTTTTTCCCAACTCTGTTACCTTGAACAAGTGTCTTGCTCCTCTCTGAGCTTTACTGTGCTCCTCCACAAAATGTGTATGATTATACCTGCACTATCTTTGTCATAGGGTTTCCATAAATAGCAAATGAATTCTTGTACGTGGCAAAGCACTAAGCAATTTGCAGGTATTATTATTCTGAGGCATTCTGACTGTTGTGAGGGGTGTACAGAAATAAAATGCATTCCTGAGAGAGGGCTTGCCCTTTCTGTGAGTACCTTTAAATACAGGAGGGGCTCTGGTTTAACCCCAAGATGCTATGATCTTACCAGTCACATGAAAACTTAGTATTTTAGGCCATTGTAAAATTATAAAATACGGTAATTGAGAGATCATCTAATGGAATCTCTTCATTTTACAAAGGAGACAAATGAAACTCATAAAAGGCAAATACTATCTTTGAGATCACACGGTTAGTGGCAGATGCAGCATGGGAGCCCAGTCCAATATGTTTTCTACCAAGGTCAAGTTTGGTCTGGTCATCTTAAGTCACTTGCTGGCCCACTTGAAAAAACAAAGAAAGGAAAATAGTATTTCGCTCATATATGGAATTCAAGAAACAAAACAAATAAGCAAAACAAATGAAAAAAGACAGAGGCAAACCATAAAAGTGACTCTTAACTTTAGACAACAAACTGGGGGTTTCTGGAAGGGAAGTGGGTGGGGGATGGGCTAAATGGGTGGAGGATTAAGGAGGGCACTTGTTGGGATGAGCACTGGGTATTGCATGTAAGTGATGAATCACTCAATTCTACTCCTGAAACTAACGTTATACTGTATGTTAACCAACTGGAATTTATTTTTTTTAACGTTTATTTATTTTTGAGACAGAGAGAGACAGAGCATGAACAGGGGTGGGGCAGAGAGAGAGGGAGACACAGAATCTGAAGCAGGCTCCAGGCTCTGAGCTGTCAGCACAGATCCCGACGCGGGGCTCGAACTCACGGACTGAGATCATGACCTGAGCCAAAGTCGGACGCCTAACCAACCAAGCCACCCAGGCACCCCAACCAACTGGAATTTAAATAAAAACTTAACACTATAATCAATGAACCAATCAATCCTGAGCCAGTAGGAGGAAAAAAAAGGAAATACATGGCTTCTAAATATAATCATATACTGGAAGGATACAGAAGACTGAGCACTCGGTTCAGTCCCTTTGGCTTGGATTAGCTCCTGTGGTTTTTTTCTCAGGATTTTAGATAGCATGACTTCTATCCCAGTGAATAGCAATTGACCTTAGAGCCTTGTAAACATCCCTCCTAATTTTCTTCCTTGAGATTAATTGGGGTTTGGGTGGTGGTGGAGTCATATACCATGGTTTAGAGGGACTAAAGTTTCACTCAATCTTGGCTCGTCTTGTTTTCCAAGTGATCTTGAATGACTCATGCTTGGATGTAAGCTCTTTCTGAAGCATAAACAAAAGCCATTGCTACATTCAAACTGAGACTTTACTTGATAGCCTATCAGTTCTCTGGCTCCAAATTCCTCAACTCTAGAGTATATTAAATATTATTGTTGTCCCCACTTCAAAGCTGAACAAACTGAAGTTTAGAAAGGCTAAGTCACCTCCCAAGGTCACATAGCTAGGAAGTGACAGAGTCAGAATTCAAACCCAAATATCGCTGACTCTACAGCCTGAGAAATAGACAGATACAGAATATGTTGATATGGAGAAATACATATCAACATAATACAATTCTAAATGTTAAAAATAAAAGGACCTGGACAGGTACAGAAAAAAAAGAAATGTAAGGGAATCTAAGCAAATGAAAGAGCATGTGCAAGGGCACAGAGGCATAAAAGTACTTTTTGAGTTCTGGGAACAGCAAAATCAGTGACATGGAGTATAATACTGGGTTCTGGAGTCAGACTGCCCAGACTCACTCCCAGGCTCTATAATTTACCAGTTGTACCTTGGACAAGCTACCTAACCACTTCGAACTCTGGTTTTCCTATATGTATCACCACCACCACCACCACCACCACCACCACCACCACCACGACAACAACAACAATATTATCTGTCTCTGATGTTTGTTGTGAGTTAGAGGATCTTGGCTGCATATTAGAATCTACCTTGGGACCATTAAAAAAATACCTATGCTATTGCCTCAGGCCCAGAGAGCCTGATTTAATTGATCTAGGGTGGCTCTCCTTATTACTCTGAAATAAAATTCATAAACTACTTATATACATAATTTCAAAAAAATCAATATAATGCATTCAACATAAAATAAAGGATATCTTTTTAAATGGAATTTATTTTAAAAATGTATTTCAATATGTAAATGTTAAGGCATGACCATCTAGAAAGTAAAACATGACATCATAACATTTCCAAAATGGAAGCATGGAGAAGTACGGCTACTTATGAGAACCACAGTTCTAAGCAAGTTCTCTGTGCTTGCATACATTAGATCCCAGCCCCTCCGATATATCCAGGGACTTGAGACTAAAAATTATCCTCATTGTCTACTACATCATCAACTTTATTCTGCTTTAATGGATCATTCCCATCAGCAAAGATGCATTTCTTCTATCTTAAAGGGAAAAACAAACAGCCAAAAAACCCTCTATTGAAACCACTGTACCTTTTCTCTTGCATCTCTAACAGAAGGGTTCCTGGAAAGAGCTTTCTATACTCACTGTCTCCAATTCTTATCTTCCATTTCTCTTTTAGAACTCACTTCCCACTCGATGGAAACTGCTCTTTTCAAGGTTGCTAAATCTACTGTTCAATTCACAGATCTCAGCTTCCTTGATGTATCAGCATCATTTGACCTAGTTGATCACCCATGTGTCTTTGAAATATATTCTTCACTTGCCTTTCAGGACACACTCTCTTGGCTTTTCTCCTACCTCTTGGGATTTTCCTCAGTAGTCTCTTGTTGATTCCTCCTTACCTTCCAGAACTGCCAATGGCGGAGGCTCCTGCTGTTCAGTCTTAGGCCTCTTATCTTCCCTATGTATACTCAGTCTTTAGGGGATTTCCTTCTGCCCCAGTACGTTATTGACTCCCACATTTGTATTTCCTGTCTTCCCCTCTTCCAGTTAGTCCAAACAAATGCTTTGGAACCATGCGGCCATGGTGCAGTAGTTAAAATCATGGTCCTTGTAGCCACACTGTCTGTGTTTGAGTTCTGGGTCTACTACTTACTAGCTGCATAGCATTGGCAAGTTACTTGTCCTCTCCATGCCCCAGTCAATAAATACTGAGTACTACATGTGCCAGAAACTGTTTCCTCATCTTTGCTGAGAACTAAATGAGTTAATATCTACAAAAAACTTCAGTAGTGTTGCATGCAGAATAAGTGCAACATGCATGATCTATTACTATTATTATTATTATTATTATTATTATGCTTGACTCATTTCCTTTTATCATACCCCAAATCTAATTAATCAGCACATTCTTCAGGCTCTCCTTCAAAATACTTTCAGAACTCGGCTACTTCCCGCCATCTTTACTAGTACAACCTCTAGCCCAAACCATCATCATCTCTCACTTGGGTTACTGGAGTAGACTCTTAATCGACGAATTTGCCACCACTCCTACCTGTCTACAGTTTATTCTGCCCACAGGCTTCAGAATGATCTTTTAAAAATACTCCTAGGGGTGCCTGGGCGGCTCCGTTGGTTAAGCATTCAACTCTTGATTTCAGCTCAGGTCCTGATCTCATGGTTTGTGAGATCGAGTCTTGCGTCGGACTCTGTGTGGACAGCATGGAGCCTGCTTGGGATTCTCTCTCTCCTTCTCTGTCTGCCCTTCCCCTGCTCTCTCTCGCTCTCTCTCAAAATAAATAAACTTAAAAAATACAATAAAATACATCATTCCTTCGCTCCAAATCAGCAATGGCTTTCTAGATCACTCAAAGCACTTTCTATATGATCTGCACTCTACTACCTCTACTGCTGTGTCTCCTACTCTACTATTGTGTCCCTTCTGTGCTCTTCTCTAAGCCCATGGAACCCCCTCCTAGTTCTTTCAGTACAGTGAGCACAGTCCTGCCTCAAGACCTCTGCGCTTGTTTATTCATGTATTGCCTCAAACGTCCACATGACTTTTTCCCTCACCTTTCTAGTTTTGTTTCCTCAAATATCACTTTTTCAGTAAGGTCTTGACTTCTTATTTAGAACAGCATCCCTTCAGCTCTCCTCAACCCCCAACTTTCTGCATTATCTCTTTCGTTGTATTTATTCCTATGCCATTACATCCATGGTATATATTTAGCTTGTTTATTTTTATTTTTGCTTATTGCTGGCCTCTCCTCAGTAGGATGTAAGCTACATGATGGCAGAGAGAGTTTAGTCTGTTGTATCCCTAATGTCCAGAACAGTGCCTGACCCCAAATAGGTGCTCAATAATGATTTGCAGAGTAAATAAACAAGGCATAAAATCACTTGAATTGTGCCTTAAACATAGTAAATAAATATGAGCTAATAGATTAGCAGCAGTTCTATTAGTGCATCTCGAGCAGGGGATATATGTATGGGAAGGGTAAATAATAATTTTAAGTAGAGAAAATATATGAAATTTGATTTTTAGAGATGGCAACTTTTATTGAATATGTATCCATTATCTAATTTAATTTTTGAAGCGACACTATGAGATAAACAATCTTATTACTAATTCACAGATGAGAAACACAAGATCTAGAAGGTTAGGGTAAGTGACAGAGATAGGATAAGGGAGGCCTCTCTCCCCTCTATCTTTCCTCCATAAATCTTTTGCACTTCTAATTCTTCCTTAACATCTACTTCCCAAAGGACCATAAATAATTCATTATGCAATGGAGAGTCCTCTTCCTCAAACTATTTATAAGTGGAATTTCATCAAAGCTTTAGATTGAACTACCAGTTTATAGAACATATAGGAACATGGTAAATGACACCATGATTAAATGATCAGGCAAATCCAGAAGGTGGGACATTTTTTCCAATGCCATGAAAAGAAAGATAGAAGCACTCCAGATTCAGTCTGGAGAGACATAAGAATCAAATGCAATGTGTTGTCCTTGAAGAGATGTATTTTTCAACAAACCAGCTGTAAAAAAGATTTCAGATAAATTTAAATATGAACTGGATATTAGAAGACATTAAGGAATGACTATTACTTGTTAGCTGTCTTAATAATATTGTGGTATATAGAAAACTCTTACTTTTTAGAGATAGATATCAAAAAGTTAAAGTATAGGGGCACCTGGGTGGCTCAGTCAGTTGAGCATCCGACTCTTGGTTTCGGCTCAGGTCATGATCTCACGGTTCGTGAGTTCGAGCCTCACACTGGGCTCTGTGCTGACAGCTCAGAGCCTGAAGCCTGCTTCCGATTCTGTGTCTCCCTCTCTCTCTGCCCCTCCTCCACTTGCACTATGTCTCTGTCTCTCAAAAATAAATAAAAATTAAACAATTACTTAACGTATACAAAAAAGTATAAAATGCCAAAATGTCTACACTGTTCCTTAAAATACTTTATAATATAAAAATATAGAGGAATCAAATATGGAAAAAGTCTCTAGGGGGCATTATCCCTGATGTAAGAAACAAAACAAAGATGGTAACTTGCACTACCATTATTGAGCTTTTCTTTGGAAGTTGTAGCAAATAAAATACTAAGAATGGCAATGACAACCGCAAACCCTTTATAGTGCTTACTGTGTGCCAGGCACTGTTCTAAGCATCTTGTATAAACTAACTCATTCAATCTTCAAAACCACTTTACCAGGTAGGTAACTGTATCTCAATTTTACAGGGGCGGAGAGAAAGAGAGGTAAAGTAACTAGTCTAGTGAAGCACAGCATGTAAGTGAAGCCGCATTCAAATGCAGGCACTCTGGTTCCAGTAAACAAAATAAATACATACATATATGTGTTACATGGATAGATGATGATGATGATAAATAGATAGAAATAATTATTTTATAGACTCCATTTTTATATACCTAGAAAAAGCTAGCAAGTTCACTGTATATTTTTTTTTAGAAATAATTAGAGATTCAGCATGGGAAAAAGAGAGAGCACATTTACAGTACTAAATAACAGAATGTACTTAGGAATAACCTCAGTTAAAATGTATATGTCCTATGAGTGTAATGTAGAATTTCAATTTGTCTCCATCAAAATGCCATCTGAAAATAAACTGGCAAATCGGTTCAAAGATATTCTTGGAACAACAGGTGATAATAACTAAGATAATTTCGATAAAGGATAGTGAGGAACACTAGCCTTAACATATAATAATGGCATTATAAAGATTGAAAAAAGAAAACAGTTTTGTACTGGCATAGAGGAATAGCTAAAAGGAACACATCACAGAGTGGATTCAACCTCAAGAATATGTAATTACATATGTGATAAGGTCACATTTAAAATCAACAGAAAAAATGTTAATTATTCAATTAAATGCATTGCGATTACTGTTTAGCCATTTTGAAAAAATTTTTTAAAATGGTTTCCTAAGTCAAATAAATGCAAAATGCATCAAATGCTTTAATCTAAAATCTTAAACCAAAGATGAAGTGCAAATAAATATTGCTGACTTAAGCACTACCTATCTTTAGGTAGAGAGGATATTTCTAAACATATAATGAAAGGAAAAGAAAACATTAAAAATGTTAACAGAGCTAAACATAAAATACAAACTCTGTAAGAAAAAAGAAAGTAAAATGAGTCAAGAGACAAATAAGAAAATGGGAGAGCTTTTGCCATACCAGCAGCAAAGGGTTAATATTCTCAATGTATACAATACCTTTTCTAATGAAGTATGATGACCTTCATAGACAACTTGCAAAAAAAAAAAAAAAAAAAGAACGCATGGACAGATCATCAATATGAAAATAGTTTAAAATGATGCTGTTATTAAAGATAATTCCTCACTTATTAAATGGTTGTTGAGCACCTTAGTGCTCACACTTGCTGTTTCTTCTCTCTGGGATGCTTTCCCTCCAGATCTTCACGTGGCTGCATCTTTCTCAAGATCAACTATGACCCAATAATCTCACTTCCGGGTGTATGTTCAAAGGAAATGGAATCAAAATCTTGAGGAGATACCTGCACTGTCATGTTCATTGCACCATTATTCCACAATAGCCAAGATATAGAAAGAAGCTGAGTCCATTGACAGATAAATGGCTGAAGATGATGAAAGATTATTCAGCCGTGAAAAAGAAGGAAATTGTGTTATTTGCGACGACATGGGTGAACCTGAAGGACATTATACTTTGTGAAATAAGTCAGACAGAGAAAGACAGATCTCACTTATATGTGGAATCTAAAAAAGTCAAACTCGGGGCACCTGGGTGGCGCAGTCGGTTAGGCGTCCGACTTCAGCCAGGTCACGATCTCGCGGTCCGTGAGTTCGAGCCCCGCGTCGGGCTCTGGGCTGATGACTCAGAGCCTGGAGCCTGCTTCCGATTCTGTGTCTCCCTCTCTCTCTGCCCCTCCCCCGTTCATGCTCTGTCTCTCTCTGTCCCAAAAATAAATAAACGTTGAAAAAAAAATTTTTTTTAAAAAGTCAAACTCATAGTAATAGAAAGGAGATTGGTGGTTCCCAGGGGTTGGGTGGGGAGAGAATGTGGAGATATTGGTCAAAGGGTGTGAACTTCCAATTATAAGATGAATAAGTTCTAGGGTTCTAATGTACAGTAGAGTGACTAGTTAATAAAACTACTGCATACTTGAAATTTGCTAAGAAAGTTAATCTTAAGGGTTCTTACCACACACACACAACAGGTAACTGTGTATGTATATTAAATCATGTTGCAAACTTTAGAAAATCACATTGTAAAACTTAAATATATAGTAAGACCTTGGCTTGTGAGCATCATACGTTCCAGAAACATGCTTGTAATTTAAAGCACTTGTATATCAAAGTGGAACTTCCCCATGAGAAATGTTGGAAACTCAGATGATTTGTTCCATGACCCCCAAATATTCATATAAAAATGATTCCAATACTAAATAATAAAATAATAAAGAAAATACAAGATATAAAATAAAAATAAATTGACCTGCACTTACCTTCGAAAACCTTCATGGCTGGTGTGAGGGAGACAAGAGAGAAGAGGGCTATTGTGTAGGACGACTTCCCTATCACGAATGGATGTCGACAACAGTACAGTATTAATAAACTCTGGTCATATGCTGTATTGAATGTAACTGGTCATAAGGCAGCAGAGGAAAGGGTCTCTATCTGCAGGCAGCCTGACCTAGAATGAAGCAAAGCATCTCTAAGCTTACTCTTGTCTGGAAAAGCAAAGGACTATGTGTCCATAGGTGCTGTGAAGTGACAAAAAATACATCAGTGCCAGTTGTAGGCACCTTCCAACGTTCTGAAAAATCACTGATCTCTGCCAAACACTGTGACCTGAGACCTAGCATCTGAGCATGGAAGATGATCACCCACAATCCCGCAGCGAGAGAGCGGGGGGTGGGGGGAATCACTGGCTCAGTTGTGATCATTTGGCGTTCGGCATCACGTACTACTCGTATTGCAAGACATCGCTCGTTTATCAAGTTAAAATTCATTAGAAATGTTTGCTCGTCTTGCAGAACACTCACAGAACAAATTACTTGCAATCCAAGGTTTTATTATATATATATTTTTGGTCAATCATACCTCAATCAAGCTGGCAAAACATTAAATATCATCTTTGCATTGAATCATTCCATCATCAAAATCTCAATTTAAGCATCTCTCCCCACAAAATCCTACTTAATTTCCTTTAAGGCAAACATTAATATATTAGCTTATCTCCCACATTTAGTTGTTCATTTTTGCCCTCTAAAGTTTCCCTGGAGCAGATAAGATTGCTTCCAGCTTCAGGAGTTGGTGATGATAGTAAGTAGAAGTATGAAACCTAGGGAACATGTCGTAAGACTTACCAAATGTCTCTTATATGGCACCTTAGCAGAGTACCCACACAACCAAAACCATTGGGAATCTCTTCGCAAGGAAAGCACTTTCCTAAAATGAGTACAATATTAGGGAAAGGGTATATTTTTAGATGCTATATGTCACTTTTGTTATACATCAGCCTGTCTCTTCTGTCGAATTTTGCCAAATATTCGTTATCTAAGCAACAATTCCATACACTTGGTAGGGAACTTTTAGCAATATCTACAAAGTTAGACCTACATATTAGGAAATATTAGGGAACAAAAGTTCCCGGGGTTGTATATGAGATCACGTGGCAGCATTTTGCATTTTAAATTAAAAAAAAAAGTGTCCTAGTGATAAATAGACACGTAGAGCTTTTGTCTGATAGAACTAGAATAAAATATGAAAATTTTCTATGGAAACCTCGGGGGAACAGAGGTGGGGTGGGTGATTTCACTGTTAGCAAATGGAAATGCACTGGAGTGATGACTAATGTTATTTTCTGCGTTCCTGGGAGATAACACAATTGCATTCCAGCAGCTTTTAATGAGTTTTTGCTTGTGATACAGTGGGTACATTTGCATGTCAACTAACAGAGACCAAAAATATATTTCATGTCATCACTGTAGGAGGAGAAAGCGTTTCTGTGCTGTACAAAGTAGAAGAAAAGTAGGTTCTTGCACTGCCTTCCACATTAAAGAGAAATAATTGAGTTCGGAGAGCATATTCTGACGCAATCTGAGAAGGAAGAAGTGAGTCTAGTAACTCCCTTTTTTATACCTTTTTTTTTTTTTTTAGGTCGATCCAAAGAATGATGATAGAAGCATTTTTCACGAACATATAGTAAGAAAAAAAAGGGTAAACAATTAGAGTTTCATACATTTCTTGATATCTATATTCAAATGGATGAACATTGACCCATGTTTTGTTTCAAAGGATGGTTTTGAAAGTCACTGCATACCTTTCCTTTTGTACGGCTTTCTAGAATTTCATTGGTGATTAACAGAAATTTTGCCTTCAGCTATAAAAGCTTAAAAGGAAGAAGAGTATGGGTGTATTAGGAGTAAACACAAGTTACAACTGTAAAGCCAATAAGAAAATGTAAAAGATTTTTATGGCATTCTATAAGTCTTTGCAATCGTTTCAGAAATGCAAGTCTCTAAACTCCTTTCGAGTACTAATCTCTGTAAACTTTCTAAATAAAAAGCACAAGGTCATCATAATTTGAATGTAAACCTGGTATTTGTTAATACTCTGTCATGGCATAGAATTCACAATATGATGGGCTTTTGGATTGAATCTAAGAAGATTTAGTTGTTCAAGCATCACAAGGTCTTTTAGTTGCTGCTTTCTTCCACCTGTCTGATGATCAGCAATGATCCCAAGGTCCCTGCTAAAGTGAGATTCTGGTATATTATGAGAACACAGCTATGCCATCTTTGTTTTTCTTCAAATATTAGACATGGCCAGCAATGCATTTCAGCTACACAATTTGTGTCAAATTTACACAGTTGGCCCAAATAAGCAAGTAGTCCTTGGTTCAGATAATGGAGGTACTTCTGAAAAAAGATTATGATGATTTATTATAAACGGAACACATATTACATTGCACCAGGGAAGGTCTCAATTTCAAGGACCTATCTTTCCTTAAAGTGAAGCATTATTAATCTGTTTGTGTATTTAATTTTAGTTTGCATTGGGTTTATTAGGTTTTTCTTAAACAGGGTTTCTATAGATAATATTACACATGGTTTTCTGTTCTCTAACTTAGTAATTATGCTTGATAATTATGTTTAGCAATTATCTCACTGCCCTGGTTGAATTTCTTCCATGCCTGTGCCTCTGCCTCACCCATGAGCCCCTGCATCACCATCATCTAGGAGATAAAGTCAAGTCTCCAAGATCTTTCCAGACTTGCTGCCTGCACATTCTGGCCTTATCTCTTGCCACTTTCTCCCTTGAAACTACATACACTCCAGGCATATCAGGTCACTGCCTGATTCTTAGGCACTCTCCACGTGGTTTCTTGGTGCCTCTCTCGTTCTTCCTTCCAGTGTTTCTCAAAAATGTCCTGAAGGTTTCTAGTACTTCATTTCTCACATTGTACTTTTTAGAGTCTGCTCCCCGAACAAAATGTATACACCTTACATTTTGGGCAAGAAACAGATCTTAGCCTCTTTTTATCCCTTAATGTGGCTGGTACACAGCAGACATCTCCGAGGAACTCACTGACTAATAGACTGAATAAATGAACGCTGTCACTTCATCCATTTTCATCATAAGAGTAGGTCCTGGGGATTTGGCAGGGAGGGGCGAGTGAAGAATCACCTCTGAAAATCTATCGACGTAATTATCTGATGGAATCAAGAGGCAGGAAAAAGAAAAGAGTGTTTCAGAAAAAAGGAAAAAATGCACTGATCAACGTGTAAATGGTACGCTCTCTCACTCCGGAATAACTTCCTTACCCTACATGCAGGTCTACTTTGGAGACCTTTTGGTACCTTAAACCAAAAGTTGCCTCGACTTGCCACCCAATTTCTATCCACATCTCTCTCATGTGTCTGTGTTTCAGTCCTGGCCCATTCAGGCGAAAATCACCCTGTGCATTTCCAGAGCCCTTTGGGATACGTCTGCTATCTTCCTGCCCCCCTTCACCCATGTGTTACAAAGAGCTGTCTCCTCTGTCACCTCATGAGTCTAGGACCTCTTTAAAGCAGCGACTTTTTAAATTTCCTTGACAGTTCCCAGTTCAGGCCATTATCACACAGTGTAGGGAGCCATCACATAAATGTTTAATTACAATGAAGAGTGTGATCTGGTGAGTATGTTAATTAGTAGTTCTGTGCGACGCAGTTGTGCCAAATCCCACTCTGCTGTGTTATGAAGCAGGAAAACGAGAGATTGTGTAGATGATGGTGAACAGTGGCTATGGGGACCACACTGGAACGGCCTAATTACATAAGACAACAATGTAGAACTATCTCCTTGGAGAGCAAATGTATACAGACTGCTAATGATGTATTGGACATTTGGATGTCACTCAGGACTAGGTAAAGCGACACATCATATTCCTCTGGCCAGGATGCCGCTGGAAGCTAGCTTGAAATTACCTGATAATAGAGGCAACACAGAAGAATGGGGTAGATTGGTGGGAGAGAATCTGAAGACATCATTTAATTTTCTGTACCTAGGCACACCAGAAGTGAGATGTACCCCTTGTTTAGTTAGTTGAGCCAATAAGTCCCCATACTTGCTTAAATTTGAGATACTTCACTTTCAGAAAACTGTCTTTAACATACAAATGAAAATAGTTATAACATCAAGTATCATTGCATGTCTGCCTATGTAACACACACTATGCTAAATACTTTGTTTTTAATATCTCATTATAACTAATGATGACCCTGAGTCAAGTTCCAGTGTTCTTGTTTTAAAGATGAACAGATGATTTTCTGAGTGCTGTTGCTACTTATGATAGTAGCTATCAACTTATTCGGCTGTAGTGTTTTCTAGGAATGATTTTCTAGGAGATTAGCTAGCTAGCTAGCATCTGTATCTATACATACAAAATCGTGACTTATAAGAAATACACATTGGTCGTTCAGATGACCAAAATATATATTTCTTGTATATATTTGGACTTTATACATGGCTTCTGGCTCACAGATCCCCAAACTCTTGGAATTTCCAGAGCTATAAGAGAAATGGGACCATCTTTTGTTATAATATTTGGTCTCTTCTCAGTTCCTGAAATTGTGTCAGAGCCATAAAGGTGAAATGGATGTCTTGTTATTCATAACAAGCCCCTTTCCACCATAACTGGGTTTATGTTAATGAGATGACTTTTGAGAAGCACCTAAGGACAGGTGGCTGGTTGCCAGAGAACAAACGATGAATAGAAGGTTGGAACTTTCAATCCCACCCTCTGATTCTGGGGAGGACAGAGGGGCTGGCGGTTGAATCAATCACCAATGATTAATTACCTAATCAATCATGCTTATGTAATGAAGCCTCCATAAAAATTCAAAAGGGCAGGGTTTGGAGAGCTTCTGGGTTGGCGAGCACATGGAGATTCTGGGAGGGTGGCACATCAGTAGAAGACACGGAAGCCCTGTACCCTTCCCACATACCTTGTCCCATGAATCTCTTCCATATGGCTGTTTCTGGATCATACCCTTTCATAATAAACCAGTAAACCAGTTAAGTAAAACTATTTCTGAGTTCTTCGAGCTGCTCTAACAAATTCATCGAATCCAAGGAGGAGGTTGTAGAAACCTCCAATCTGTAGCTGATCATTCAGAAGCACAGATAACAACCTGGGTTTGCAGCTGGCATTTGAAGTGGACAGAGCATAGTCTTGGGGGACTGAAACTTTAACCTGTGGAAACTGATGTTATATCCAGGTAGACGGTGTCAGAATTGAGTCAAATTGTAGGACACAACTGGTATCCCACAGAATTGCTTGTTGGTGTGAGGAACCTCCACACACATTGGAGATTAGATCTCAGGACACTTCACTTATTATGTATATATACTATATCTACCATATATTATATATATGGTAGATATAGTATATATATATAGTATATTATACATATTATATGTATATTATATATATAGTATAATATAGTATATTATATATATAGTATATATATATAGCATACATACTATATATAGTATATACCATATATACTGTAGTATACTATGTATACTATATATACATATAGTATATATATATATATATATATACACACTATAAGACTTATAAGACTTATAAGTATACACTTATACTACACATATAGTATATATATATATATATACTATATAGTATATATACTATATATATACACTTATTATATATATGGTATATATATATAGTATATGTAGTATATATATAGTATATAGTATATATATATATGTAGTATATGTATATATATAGTCATCCGTAGGCTTTATTGTTAGCCTCAAAAAAAAGGAAACTCAGAGAAATTAAATGACTTGTCTAAGGCTACGTAGGTAGTAAGTGACAGATGGAAAATTGAAATAACATCTGATTGTCCTTTATTTGAAAGCTATATTCATATTTAGGAAAACTGAATTCCATTCCTGTATCCAGCTCTTATTTTGCAAGTCACTTCATTTCTCTGAGTACTACTTTCTTCACAGTAAAATGACGATAATAACTCAATACATTCCATACCTTCCAGAGATGTTATGAGGCTCAAATGGGAAAGTGGATATAAAAGCATAACACCTCAGGGGCGCCTAGGTGGCTCAGTTGGTTAGGCGCCCTACTTGACTTCAGCTCAGGTCACCCATCTCACAGTTTGTGAGTTTGAGTCCCATGTCAGGCTCTGCACTGATAGCGTAGAGCCTGTTTGAGATTGTATATCTGTCTCTCTCTCTGCCCCTTCCCTGCTGGTGCTCCTCTCTCTCTCTCTCTCTCTCAAAAATAAACATAAAGAAGCATAACCATGTAAATTTAAGTTGTTATGATTATAATTTAATAAAAATGGGCCCCACAATCAGATCATTGAACATATCAAGAGTTATCTCTTAATAATATTAATAATAAGAGATGATAGGGGCGCCTGGGTGGCGCAGTCGGTTAAGCGTCCGGCTTCAGCCAGGTCACGATCTCGCGGTCCGTGAGTTCGAGCCCCGCATCAGGCTCTGGGCTGATGGCTCAGAGCCTGGAGCCTGTTTCCGATTCTGTGTCTCCCTCTCTCTCTGCCCCTCCCCCGTTCATGCTCTGTCTCTCTCTGTCCCAAAAATAAATAAACGTTAAAAAAAAATTTAAAAAAAATAATAATAATAAGAGATGATAATATATTTTAATAATATTTATCATTGTTTGGATGTCTTAACTATACAGCTAGAGTTTCAGTGTCAAAAATCAGAAATTCATATATTTTCCCTCCTAGTGCCATGCTGTTTATTAAGAGGGGACTCCCATTCTATCAGATTTTAGTGATGCATACACATTTTATTAGTTTTATTCAATGTCACTAAAGGGTGCTACACTATGCCTATTGGTGTCAATTATTTTCACTTTTAAAATATTTATTGCACAATTTTCTCAGGATAGTTGCAGGTACCAGGATAGAATATTCTGGAGTTTAGAAGGAAGAACACTGTAAAGGAAATCTCAAAATCTCAAGCCTGAGTTCACTGAGTTATATTACTTAAAAACTGTGATCTTGATCAAAGTGCAAATAAAGTATCAATCTATACACTTTTACACTGGAAAACTGGGGATGATGGATAATTAATAGAACACATAGAGATATCATTAGAAGAAAAATAACTATAATAGCCATGAATATGCTTTGAAGAAATGAAAGCAATTGTAGGAATTCCACAGCAGATAGATCCATCCTGCCCAGAATCCTGGGTCTAACTGCTGTGGTTCTAATGGACAGGGCCAGAACACAGACAACTCTCAGTTTTCAGGAAAAAAGGGAACGAAGAATCTTGGGTAGAGTAAAGATGAGGCAGTAACAAGGTCTTATGACAGGAATAGTCAGCTGGGCAGCTGCCTTCCACTGAGGACAAATCAGAAGGCTAAGCAGCTTTGTGGAGGGAGAGGAGAAAAGAGATTAGTCACTGCCTTAAGGTCATAGAGTAGTACAGAGGGAAAAGGCATCATCGTACACATCCAAGTTCACCCAGTCCCTCCTAGCCAATCCCTTTCTCCTTGGTCGAGGTAGAAAAGCCTCAGGAAGGTCAAGAGGAAAACAGCAAAGAAGACAGGAAAGAGGGCATGAGCTCAATTGCCTATGGAGTAAGTCAAAAGTTGCAGGAATCCAAGCTTACTATTACGATGATTCCTCTGGCAATGGACCATAATTCCCTCGGCTATTCACGTGACTCACTTCTTCACCTCCATAGCAAGCCTTTGTTCAAGTGTCACCTTCTCAATGAGGCCTACCGTGACCATCCTACTTAAAACTACAATTTCCCTCTATACTACCTACACCACTCCTTATCCCTTTTCTCTCCATAGCATTTATCACATTTTAATATACTCTGTAATTTACTTACTAAGTTTGTTTGTTTCCTGTGCCCCTCTCCCAATGAGGGCAAATATACTGTCATCTGCTTTGTTCACTGATGTGTTTGTTCATTGATGCATCACAAATGTCTAGTCATGAGAAAGAGAAAAGCAGTTCCTGACATCCAGGAACTGGCCTCACAGTCACAGCAAGGACTTGGTATCTGTGGAACGCCATTTCACAGAATGTCAACATCCAACAAGGCCGCTCTGGGGCCACGACGGATCAAGACAAAAACAAGAACACTCTGTAATCGTGTCTGAACACAGACAGAACATGAACATTGTCCAAATCACAAAAATAACCAGACACCCCCCTATCCTGGCTGGTATGTGTGATTGCTGCTTCTTCACCAATTACAGCTTTTCCCTTGCTTTAGTTTTCCTTCCTTCTCTGAGACTTACTGACAGACTTAATAATGATAAAAAAAAAAAGCAACCCTGCTTTCTGACAGCATCCAACCCAGAGTAAAGCCCCGCTTCTTTAAAACATTCCCCAAATCACCCAAGCCCAAATCCTATCAAAAGTCCTTTCAGACACTCACTGAGATGCCTTATGGTATGCATTTCTCTTCCTCGCTGCAATAAGTAATAAACCTATGTGGCTCAACTAAGGTATGTTTCTGGTGGCTTTTGACTGGAGGGTATTGATAATAAGTGCATAAAAATATTCATTGAATGAATATTCTGAGCTTCCTATTTAAACACTAGAGGTCTAAAGTCATGGCTATTCCAGATATAGGCAAAATGCCAGCCCCATGCTGCTCTACACAAAGTGATGCTGAACTCTCCTGCCTTGCAGATTGTGTTTCCTCATCTAGCAAGTACAACAAATTAGTGACGACAACCTTTGCCACTGTCTTAGGAGGATTTTTCAACTTTCCTGCACTTCATATGTAAATCTGTAAGCCAAGATATGAACCAGTTGCCATACTGATGATGGATATAAATCAGGGACTCAAGCACTAAACTGTCTTGTAAGCCAGGATCCTTCAATGCATATGGGAAATTCTAGGAAAATGGGTGGAGCTGGGACGGGGAGGGGGAGGCATGTGTGGTTCAAAAGACAGAGGCAGATGACCGCAATGACAAAATCATTATTTTCATCTTTCTTAATTATGTTCTCCTCTATCCCATTTTCCAAACATGGATTATTGAAGTTTACAGTTGATGGGGGGGGGGGGGCTGATATGAGAATATTGTGTAATATTGTGCTAAAAGACATACTTGTTATGGCATATAAAACTATGTCAAATATTTACAATCTGGAGTGAAGGAATGAAGGGATGACTGAATGAATAACGGCTGTATACAGAGACCACGCTTTTCTGATACCAGCGGTTAGCTTCTGAAATAATAAAATATGGAACAGAATCTGGAGGCATGCATTCGGTGTCCAAATCTGAAAGTTCTTTAAGGACACACTGGATAGCAAAAACTAATATAATCACTGGGTCTCCATTACCTGCATACTCACAATTTTATGTTATTTTACATTTTTTTCTTGTATTAACTTAGAATTTTAGCTGGGTGAGGAATGGAAAATATATAAGTAGTGTGACAACTTCCTTCCAATAATAGATTGACTGCACAGGAAGGAGGATATTAGTTCTAGGAGGTCTCAAGAGGCAAAGCTAGGACATTAAGAGAACATATGGAAGCAGATTTTGGCTCACCAAAGGGAGAGTTTTCTCACGGGTATGTCTGTCTCAAGCTGGTCTAGGAAGCCTTGTGGATATTTTGGGTGCCTTTTCCCCAGAGGGTATCAAAAGCTAGATGACCAGTTGGTGGGGGTAACGCAGGAGTTCAAACACTAAAGCTGGAGTTGAGGAAGATGGCATATGCGGGCCCCTACTGGGCCTGGAAATCTATGAGACACTGAAAAGGAACAAAATGAAAAGCGGCACCAATTGAATAGAAGTGAAGTGATTACACTTCACCCTTGACCTCATGCAATTAAGAAGAATGACTTTGAGTGGAGCAGTGACTTTTTCAGTCTCTCTGGCAGCTCTCAGGTGTCTAATGGCCAGAAGGTAAGGGCTATTACAATGTCCACTTCACTGTGGAGTTAAATTTTTACAAAATGAGTCACTGCTCTAACGGTTTTTTTTTTTTTTTTTTTTTTTTTTTGCCTCAGAGCACAGCTGCTATTTGATAATTTTCCTCTGTATTTTTCTTTGATTTTTTTGGACTTCATTCAAAATCACCACTTTCAAGTTAGTTTTAAAATTACAGTATGGTTGTTCACTCACAAAAGCAAGAGTACATGAAGAAAAGCAGTCTTCGAATGGGACAAGGAAGTATGGAATGGGGTGGGAGGGTGAGTTGGCGGTAATGGGACTATAATCTTTTGAGTGCCTGTATTTTGCCAGGCCCTGTACTAGGTCTTCCGCAGACACAATCTAATTTTCACGATAGCTTTGTGAGGTCAATATGCTGAAGTTCATCTAACAGAAATTTATAGCGGAGTCCTAATAATATAGCTCATGTTTATTACATTCTTATTACCTGCTAGACACTATTCTGAGCATTTTGCATGCCTTTTCATTTTTCCTTCTCAAGGCAACCAGAGAGGTAGGTGCTTTTAATAATCCCACTTTACAGAGGAAAAAAGCTAAGATCCAGAGGGGTTTGCAACTTGCCCATGATCGCACAGCCCATAAGCAGTGGAACCAGGGCTCCAATCCATATATTTTGACTCTGAAAATGATTGGGCTCTTAAAACAGATGAAAGGAGAAGCTGAAATACTTCAATTTTAATGACCGATGTGTATGTGATAGAGGAGGTCAGAAGGTGACGGATGGGATAGAGTGTTGAAATGAGGACTAACCTACAAAGGCCAGTGCTTTAAGAAAAGACATTTTCAAATATAACAAGATCACCCCCAGGGCAAAGAGCAGAGACACGTCCACGTATGAAAATGAATACCTTACATCTGGGTCCAAAATGGATTGGAGAAATCACTTGTGCAGAGCTCCTGAGAAATTGTAGTCTTTTTGATTCCAACTCGAGAACCGGAGGAAACTATTGAAGAATACAGAGCAAAGGGTAGATTGAAGATGAAAACTAGCCTGTAGTGAGGCCGGATTCATTGAGGTGGACATTAGGAAGGTCCCTGCTCCCTGGCTTTCAGAGTGTACGGACTATGAGTTGTAAGGAAAACCCGGTTCTGTACGTTTGAAAAGCACGTTACCCTGTTCTTACGCTGTTCTTTTAAAAATGGTCATAAAAAAAAAAAAAATCCCTAATGATAACCTGGGTCAAAAAGCTGAAAGAATCGTTTGGTTTTATGAGTTATCTAGAAAATTCTGTGCAAAGGAACTGTGACAGCAATCACAGCTACAGATGACAGGGCAGGGTAGGGATGTTTAAGAAGCTGGGGTGCAGCATATGCTAGTTGGCCAGAAAGGTTCTCCCACAAAGACACCACATCCTTTGGGGGTGCGAACTATCTTCAGTGAAACCACTGAAACCACATGGAGTTCTTGCTCCAGCATCTTCTCCACTGAGGACAAGCGGGGCTTCAGGGTAGTTAAGGCTCCAAGGAGAGTGGTTAAAATGATAGAGGTTTCCATGGCTGAAGTGGCAGGATTCAAGCTAAGCTTTGATGCCCTGGCCCGCCAACAGCAGGAACAGCTGGAGAAGCAAACCAAAAAGCAAACTGAAATTGCAGGAGCCTTGTCACACTGCAAACAAGCAGGCTCCCAGGGACCAAGAGAGAAAAGGCACGATAAGGTAAGCCACAAAACTGAGTGAGCTACCTTGTCATTAGAATCAGAAATAGAAACAGATTGAACTAGGTGGAGTTTTGACCTCAGGCTACACATTTCTATCTCTGGGCTTTGGTTTCATTCTCAGTAAAATGATAATAAAACCTCTCCTATATTGGATTATTGTCAGGCACAAATGAAAATGTGTGGTGAAACCCTTTAAAAATTGTAAAGTATGTTCACACGCTAATGAAAATACTCAATCCTTAGGTTTTCGGTCCATTTATTTCCTCTCATTGCTGTTAGCAGTCTTTTTTCCCCTTCTTTAAGTGGTAATATTTCCAAAAGTGTTAAAATTAATTGTTGGTATTATTTTATTAATGTTCGAGTCCCTCTAAATTCAGGAGGGGGGTGGTTAAATTTATAGTTGGAGAATCACTAGGTGAAAGTTCTGTCCTTGAGTGCCAAGAGAAGGTGAGGGAAGAGCTGAAGTGTTGAGCAGGCAAGGAGGTACTCAGGTGGATAACCCTGTTGCTGACTGAATGACAGGGAAATGAGAAAGGTCAGTGGCAGAACCCAGCATGCCCATGAAGGGATCAATGCAATGGGGTAGAGAAGGGAGTTCTAATTAACCATAGTCTAGAATTTGTAGGCCACTATGTTTTACTTAACCCAGAAGGAAGAAAACTAAGCTCTGTGAGAAGCTACAGGTCAAAACAAAACAAAACAAAACACAAAACAAAAAACAACAACATGATATTTTCATGGAGAAGAGCCCAATAAATCTGGACTTATCAATTCATTCACAACTGAGCCCAGGGTTAGAATATCTGAAACAAATCTATACGAGTAATTCAATGTGCTAGGATCAGAAGCAAGTTGCACGATCCAATTAGCTTAAAAATCACTTCCCAAGAGAAATCTTTCCTGAATAATTGCTCCACACAATCAGGTCCCTTGTAATCTCTCATTGCAGAGATTGCTTCATATCATCAATCAGGGTGTAATGTTTTCACGTGATTATTCACTTAATATATGCCCTCTTCCCCCATTAACCTGTAAGCTTCTTGTGTTTGCTGAATGAATAAATAGACTAATTAAAAAATAAAAAAGCCATGACCAAGGGTTTATCTCTTTCGAATTGACACCTCATGGTTGGCAGGGACATTAGAAAATAGTGCAGAGCCTAACGATGCTTTTGCCGAAAGGGTGTACTGCCATCAAGTGCTAATTACTTGAATTGCAGGCACAGGTACTGGTCAGAGTGAGCATCCTATTCAGTTACCTAAAGTTTTCTGAATAAAATCGCTTGGCGGAGGTACTTATTAAGATTCAGATTGCTAGGCCTATAATTGACTAAATCAGAATCTACAGCGAAGGGCTGGAAAGCTATATATTTATCAATCACCCCAGAGTATTCTGAGCGACAAGGAAATTTGAGCAACTGTTATCTATACTGAAGTACTTTTACATTTGGTCCTTGGACATTCTGCTAGAGAATCACCTGGGGTCCCTGTGAAATATACAGAGACCTAAGACTCACTCTATACTGACTTTTTGTTTTTTATTATTAAATCAATGCAGCTCCAGCCACCAGTTACATAGAAACTGTTTCTTCCATTGTAAATCCAAACTGTCTGTGGTAATGTCTCATATTTTCCCATCTTAACCAACCAAGAGTGGCTGCTCATGATCTTCACGTGGGGGGGACAAATTTCTCCAGAAAAAGAGAGGTGCTAGGCCAAAAAGAAAGGGAAATGAGATAGAAGTGTGTAAGGCCAAATAGTTGCTATATTCATAGATTTCTTGATTAATTCCAAAGGAGGCTTCTGTCAGAAATAAGCCAATTCAAGTAGCATGTTTTAAAAGCAGGATGGTAGGTTTCATAGAGGAGTTTGCTCAGGAAGATGACCACACCAGGAAAACTGCTCTTCTTCTAGAAGGGAGGAGCCAAGATGGCAGAACACCAGGGAATCTTTTTGTGTGTCTCGCGTCCATGAAATACAGCCAGGCCAACACTTAACAATCCTACACACCTAGAAAACTGATCGGAGGATTAACACAACAATCTGCACAACCTGAACCACAGAATTCAGCAGGTACGTGACATGAAGAGCTGAACTTGGGGGGGCGAGAAGCCACAGGAAGGGAGGTGCTTTTGCGAGAGGAGAGAGGACAGAGACTGGGTGGGGGGAGAATACGGGAAAAGCACCCCTCCCCAAAAGCAGCTGGAGAGAATGTGGAGAATTGGAAACAGCCGCAGGGACTAAACTAAAGGGAGAAAGGAGAAAGGAGAGAGTTTAAATTCTATTAAGACTGTAAACAAGGGGAGCGCAAAGTCCGCAGCTCAATACCTGGTGGTGCTGGTGGGAAGGGCTCCCCAGGAGCAGAGTGGGGTCTGGGAGGTTCTTGAGCCACACGGAGAACAGCGGCTCCACTGCCGGAAGGGCATTTGGTAGAGACTGTTGAGGCCACCTGGTCCCGGCAGACCCCGGAAAACGGCCACATTCGCTGGTGCTGGAACAGGGTCGTTGAGGGGGAAGCCTGGTGCCAGGTGTGTGTTGTGATTTCCCATCATCCCCGAGACGCCGCTGCTACACTGTCTCGCGGACTTTTTCTGGGGCGGGCTGGCACCTGGCCACAGTCTCGGGGCTCCGGCAGCTGCGGGCTCCCTCGGGCGTTCCTGGGTGCAGCCAACACTCGGCCATTGCTCGGTGGGACCCTCCCGCAGAGGGGCGGGGCGGGTCAAAGCCGCAGTCCTTCGGAAGTAAGGGGCGGGGAAAACAGGCGCATCTGAGACAAAGCTCAGGAGGGAGGTACTGCCTGGGGCTTGGTCACAGATAATGAAAAAGTGAGGAGTGGACGAAAGCTGAAGACAGAGGACAGGTGTGCGACTGCTGATCGGACAGAACAGAGTTCTGATACTAGAGACTGGGTAGGTGGGTAACGCCCTTTTCACCGTTCCTGAGCATGCGCATACGCATCTACAAGCGCTGCAACACCCCACTCCAGTAGGCTAGCAGCGCCATCTAGTGGAGAACGGAACCATTACACTGAGCCCGCTCAACTGGGACAACCTCACTCCTCAAGAACACAAGTCTCACCACCTACTTAGTTTCTGGACTATAAAGCGCTACATAGCCTGACTTCTAGGAGAAAACGAAATAATTTCTGTCCTATTTCAATCTGTTAGCAGGTCCATCTATTCAATTTTCTTTCTTTTTTTTTCTCTTTTACACTTTTCTTTTTCTTAAATACAGAAAGAGAAAAAATTCGCTTTTATTTTCAATTTTCATTAAGAATATTTTTATTTTTTTACTACATTTTTTACTTGTGTAAATTTTTTTCAAATTCTATTTTACTTCCGTCATTTTATTTTAGTCTACTTCAGTGTATTCATCTTTTCAAATTTTCAAACGATTCCTTTTTTCCTTTTCATTTTTCTTTTTCCTTTTTCTTTTTCTTGAATGCAGAAAGAGAAACAGTTCATTTTTACTTTCAATTTATATTAAAAATATTTTTCTTTGATTTTTTTACTATAGTTTTTGCTTTTATGTAATTTTTTTCAAATTCTATTTTACTTCCATCATTTTATTTTAGTCTACCACAGTGTATTTACTTTTTCAAATTTTCAAACGATTTCTTTTTTCCTCTTTTTTCCTCTTTTTTCTCTTTGTCATTTCTTCTCTTTTTCTTGAATACAGAAAGAGAAAAAAATTCATTTTTATTTTTAATTTTTATTAAAAATATTCTTATTTTTTTCTACTATATTCTTTACTTTTCTGTAAATTGTTTCAAATTCTATTTTACTCCCATCATCTCATTTTAGTCCACTTCAGTGTATTCATTTTTTCAAATTCTCAAATGATTTCCTTCCCCTCCTTTTTTCTCTAATCTGTCAAACCACTTTCAACACCCAGACCAAAACACACCTAGGATCTAGCATCATTTATTCGATTTGTGTGTGTGTGTTTAATTTTTTCATTTTAATATTTTTTTTAAATTTAGTTTTTTTTAGTTTTAATTTTTCTACCTCATTAATTCCTTTTCTCCCTTCAAAATGACAAAATGAAGGAATTCACCCCAAAAGGAAGAGCACAAAGAAACAACAGCCAGAGATTTAACCAACACAGATACAAGCAAGATGTCTGAACTGGAATTGAGAATCACGATAATAAGAATACTAGCTGGAGTCGAAAATAGATTAGAATCCCTTTCTGCAGAGATAAAAGAAGTAAAAAATAGCCAGAATGGAATTAAAAATGCTATAACTGAGCTTCAATCATGGATGGATGCAGCGGCAGCACGGATGGACAAGGCGTAACAGAGAATCAGCGATATAGAGGACAAACTTACAGAGAATAATGAAGCAGAAAAAAAGAGGGAGATGAAGGCAAAAGAGCATGATTTAAGAATTAGAGAAATCAGTGACTCATTAAAAAGGAACAACATGAGAATCATAGGGGTCCCAGAGGAGGAAGAGAGAGAAATAGGGGTTGAAGGGTTATGTGAGCAAATCATAGCGGAAAACTTTCCTAACCTGGGGAAAGACACAGACATCAAAATCCAGGAAGCACAGAGGACTCCCATTAGAGTCAACAAAAACTGACCATCAACAAGGCATATCATAGTCAAATTCACAAAATACTCAGGCAAGGGGAGAATCATGAAAGCAGCAAGAGGAAAAAAGTCCCTAACCTACAAGGGAAGACAGATCAGGTTTGCAGCAGACCTATCCACAGAAACTTGGCAGGCCAGGAAGGAGTGGCAGGATATATTCAATGTGCTGAATCGGAAAAATATGCAGCCAAGAATTCTTTATCCAGCAAGGCTGTCATTCAAAATAGAAGGAGAGATAAAAAGTTTCCCAGACAAACAAAAATTAAAGGAGTTTGTGACCACTAAACCAACCCTGCAAGAAATTTTAAGGGGGACTCTCTGATGGGAGAAAAGATGAAAATGTGTGTGCGTGTGTGTGTGTGTGTGTGTGTGTGTGTGTATGTATCAAAAGCAACAAAGATTAGAAAGGACCAGAGAACACCACCAGAAACTCCAACTCTACAAGCATCATAATGGCAATAAATTCATATCTTTCAGTACTCACTCTGAATGTCAATGGACTCAATTCTCCAATCAAAAAACATAGGGTAACAGAATGGATAAGAAAACAAGACCCATCTATATGCTTTTTACAAGAGACCCACTTTAGCACTAAAGACACCTTCAGATTGAAAATAAGGGGATGGAGAACCATTTGTCATGCTAATGGTCAACAAAAGACAGCCAGAGTAGCCATACTTATATCAGACAATCTGGACTTTAAAATAAAGACTATATCAAGAGATGCAGAAGGGCATTATATCATAATCAAGGGATCTATCCACCAAGAAGACCTAACAATTTTAAACATTTATGCACCAAATGTGAGAGCACCCAAATATATAAATCAAGTAATCACAAACATAAAGAAACTCATCGACAGTAATACCATGATAGTAGGAGACTTCAACACCCCACTCACAGCAATGGACAGATCATCTAATCAAAAAATCAACAAGGAAACAATGGCTTTGAATGGCACTGGACCAGATGGACTTAACAGATATATTCAGAACATTTCATCCTAAAGCAGCAGAATATACATTCTTCTCCAGTGCACATGGAACATTCTCCAGAATAGACCATATACTGGGACACAAATCAGCCCTAAGTATGTACAAAAAGATCGAGATCATACCGTACATATTTTCAGACCACAACACTATGAAATTCGAAATCAACCACACGAAAAAATTTGGAAAGGTAAGAAGGAAGAAAGATCTCAGATACACAACCTAACCTTACGCCTTAAGGAGCTGGAAAAAGAATAGCAAATAAAACCCCAAACCAGCAGAAGACAGGAAATAATACAGATTAGAGCAGAAATTAATTCTATCGAAACCAAAAAAACAGTAGACAGATCAATGAAACCAGAAGCTGGTTCTTTGAAACAATTAACAAAATTGATAAACCACTAGCCACTTTGATCAAAAAGAAAAAGGAAAGGACCCAAATAAATAAAATCAAGAATTAAAGAGGAAAGATCACAACCAACACAGCAGAAATAAAAACAATAATAAGAGAATATTATGAGCAATTATATGCCAATAAAATGGGCAATCTGGAAGAAACGGACAAATTCCTAGAAACATATACACTACCAAAACTGACACAGGAAGAAATAGAAAATTTGAACAGACCCATAACCAGTAAGGAAATCTAATTAGTCATCAAAAATCTCCCAAATAAACAAGAGTCCAGGGCCAGATGGCTTTCCAGGGGAATTCTACCAAATATTTAAGAAAGAGTTAACACCTATTCTCTTGAACGTGTTCCAAAAATTGAAATGGAAGGAAAACCTCCAAACTCTTTCTATGAAAGCTCTATGAAGCTTTCTATGAAAACTTCCAGAACTCGTTCTATGAATCATTACCTTGATTCCAAAACCAGAGACCCCACTAAAAAGGAGAACTATACACCAATTTCCCTGATGAACATGGGTGCAAAAATCCTCAACAAGATACTAGCCAACCGGATCCAGCAATACATTAAAAAAATTAGTCACCACGACCAAGTGGGATTTATACCTGGGATGCAGGGCTGGTTCAATATCTGCAAAACAATTAACGTGATTCATCACATCAATAAAAGGAAGGACAAGAAGCATATGATCCTCTCAATAGATGCAGAGAAAGCATTTGACAAAATATAGCATCCTTTCTGGATAAAAACACTCAAGAAAGTAGGGTTAGAAGGAGCATACCTCAAGATGATAGAAACCATATATGAGCGACCCAACACTAATATCATCCTCAATGGGGAAAAACTGAGAGCTTCCCCCTAAGGTCAGGAACAAGACAGGGATGTCCACTCTCGCCACTGTTATTCAACATACTATTGGAAGTCTTAGCCTCTGCAATCAGACAACACAAAGAAATAAAAGGCATCCAAATCAGCCAAGAGGAGGTCAAACTTTCACTCTTGGCAGATGACATGATACTCTATATGGAAAACACAAAAGATTCCACCAAAAAACTGCTAGAACTGATTCATGAATTCAGCAAAGTTGCAGGATATACAGTCAATGCACAGAAATCGGTTGCATTCCTATACACCAACAATGAAGCAACAGAGAGAGAAATCAAGGAATTGATCCCATTTACAGTTGCACCAAAAACCATAAAATACTTAGGAATAAGTCTAACCAAAGATGTGAAAAAACTATACACTGAAAACTATAGAAAGATTTTGAAAGAAATTGAAGAAGACACAAAGAAATGGGAAAAGATTCCATGCTCCTGGATAGGAAGAACAAATATTGTTAAAATGTTGATATTACTCAAAGCAATCTACATATTCAACACGATCCCTGTCAAAGTAACACCAGCATTCTTCACAGAGCTAGAACAAGCAATCCTAAAATTTGTATGGAACCAGAAAAGACCCCGAATAGCCAAAGCAACCTTGAGAAAGAAAACGAAAGCAGGAGGCATCACAATCCCAGACTTCAAGCTACACTACAAAGCTGTAATCATCAAGACAGTATGGTACTGGCACAAGAACAGACGCTCAGATCAATGGAACAGAATAGAGAACCCAGAAATGGACCCACAACTAATCGTATGGGCAACTGATCTTTGACAAAGCAGGAAAGAATATCCAATGGAATAAAGACAGTCTCTTCAGCAAGTGGTGCTGGGAAAACTGGACAGCGACATGCAGAAGAATGAACATGGACCACTTTCTTACACCATACACAAAAATGAACTCAAAGTGGATGAAAGACTTCAATGTAAGACAGGAAGCCATCAAAACCCTTGAGGAGAAAGCAGGCAAAAACTGATTTGATCTTGCCCGCAGCAATTTCTTACTCAACACGTCTCTGGTGGCAAGGGCAACAAAAGCAAAAATGAACTACTGGGACTTCATCAAAATAAAAAGATTCTGCACAGTGAAAGAAACAATCAGCAAAACTAAAGGCAACTGACAGAATGGGAGAAGATATTTGCAAATGACATATCAGATAAAGGGCTAGTATCCAAAATCTACAAAGAACTTATCAAACTCAACACCCAAAAAACAAATAACCCAGTGAAGAAATGGGCAAAAGACATGAATAGACACTTCTCCAAAGAAGACATCCAGATGGCCAACTGAGACATGAAAAACTGCTCCACATCACTCATCATCAGGGAAATACAAATCAAAACCACAGTGAGATACCACCTCACACCTGTCAGAATGGCTAACATTCTCAACTCAGGCAACAACAGATATTGGCGAGGAAAAGGATATGGGAAGAAAGAGGATCTCTTTTGCACTGCTTGTGGGAATGCAAGCTGGTGCAGCCACTCTGGAAAACAGGATGGAGGTTCCTCAAAAAACTAAAAATGGAACTACCCTATGACCCAGCAATTACACTACTAGGCATTTATCCAAGGGATACATGTGTGCTGTTTCAAAGGGACACATGCACCCCCATGTTTATAGCAGCACTGTCAACAATAGCCAAAGTATGGGAAGAGCCCAAATGTCCATTGAAGGATGAATGCATAAAGAAGAAGTGGTATATATATTCAATGGAGTATTACTCAGCAATCAAAAAGAATGAAATCTTGCCATTTGCAACTATGTTGATGAAATTGGGGAGTATTATGCTAAGTGAAATTAGTCAGAGAAAGACAAAAGTCATATGACTTCACTCATATGAGGACTTTAAGAGACAAAACAGATGAACAGAAGGGAAGGGAAACAAAAATAATATAAAAACAGAAGAGACTCATAAATATGGAGAACAAACAGAGGGTCGCTGGAGGGGTTGGGGGAGGGGGGATGGGCTAAATGGGTAAGGGGTACTAAGGAATCTACTCCTGAAATCATTGTTGCACTATATGCTAACTAATTTGGACGTAAATTAAAAAAAAAAAAAACACTAAAAAAACAGTATGGTAGCCCAGGTGAGATCTTAAATATATTTTTAGATTGTTTTAGCAGTAAGAATTTGGACAGAGTAAGACAAAATTGAAATCTCGCAATAATATCTCTATTTTTAAAATTCCTTCCTGCTTTTATTAAACATTGGCCTTGATTTCCAAAACTTGCCAGCATTCTACTGTTTACATGGGACATGTGGAAACAGCATTAAGCAACTACCATCTTGCTCCTAAAATTCTAATGTGCAACAGGATGGTTATTCTTTCAAGCATACCAAGTTGACCTAGTTAGCAAACCTTAAACACCTCTGATCACTAAAGGAAATCCACAGGCTCTAATTTATGGAATAAAACATTGAGCATTAAATGGCAGTTCTTGGAAATTCAGATTAGTTATAAAGCTGGTTAAACAAAATAACTAGTAAAAACATTTTGTGATTTTTAATTATTTTGTTTCTATCTTTAAATAAAATTATGTGCCTATATTGCACAGACAGTAACAGTTACAAGGATCGAGTTTACACTAATCTTTCTCTGGTGAAGACAAATGGATGTTAGACAATTTTAATCACATGGTCTTACCTTTATCGTAAGAATTTTTTGAGGGAGAGAGAGGGGCAGAGAGAGAGAGAGAGAGACAGAGAGAGACAGAGAGAGACAGAGAGACAGAGAGAGAGAGAATATCTTAAGCAGGCTCCATGCTCAATGCAGAGCCTGACACAAGGTTCGATCCCATGACCCTGGAATCATGATCTGAGCTGAAATCAAGAGTCAGACACTCAACCAAATTAGCCACCCAGGCACCTCTATTTTTTTTTTTTAATTAACAGGAAAGAAATGCATTTTATGTAAGCAGCAATTCTGTTTCCTGGAAAATATAATGTCTGATAAATAAAATTTATAAACTTTATAAGAATAAATCTGATGACTTCCACCACCACCGATATTCAAGTCTTCATCATTTCTTACCTGATTACTTACTGTAATAGTCTTCCAATTTTCTTCTTGCTGACACTAAAACCAGAGTTTTATTTATTTTATTTTTTAAAAAGTGACATTAGGTTTTCCTCACGCTCAAATACCATCAAATGATCAACAGGATTCTTATCTTACTGAGAATAAGATTCAAAGTCCTCAATCTGATCTGTAAAGGCTTGTATGATCTGGTCCTTGGTTAAACCTCTACTCCTCATTTTCCACCACTTCCCTCCCTCACTCTGTCCCTATAGCACTGGGCTCCTTGCTATTCATTGAACAAGCTAAGCACATGCCTATTTCAGGGTCCAAGTACTTACTATTCCATATGCCTAGAATTCTCTTCCCCCAAGTAATCACATGCTTTGTTCCTGATCCTGTTCCAATGTTATATTTTCAGAGAGATTTTTCTTAATTCCTCCATACTAAATAGCCCCCCTGCTCACCTTCTCTCCCCTTAACTGCTTTAATTGACTTTGTAGCATTTAAAACCACCTGACATATTATTTACTTATTTGTTTGCTTAGCGTCTTTCGTTTATTTTTTATTTAAGTATTTTTTTACAGTTTATTTATTTATTTTGAGGAGAGAAAGCATGAGTAGGGTAGGGGCAGAGAGTGAGAGCGAGAGAGAATCCCAAGAGGGATCTGTGCTGTCAGCCCAGAACTTGACGTAGGACTCAAACCCAAGAAGCAAACCCACGAACTGTGAGATCATGACCTGAGCCAAAGTTGGACACATATCCAACTGAGCCACCCAGGCGCCCCAATTGTCTTTCAATCCTGAAAGAATATAAGCTCCATGAAGAGCAATTTTTGCCTACCTGTTTACTGGTATGTCCCCAGTGTTTGACACATAGGCATTCAATAAATATTCACTAAATGAATACATGGATAATTCTTAAAAGATCAAAGAAGATATCTTACAGTTGAAAAAATAGTGTCGCAAAAGAATTTGAGCAAATAATAAAATTACAGGATATTATAGATTTAATTGATAAATTGGTTTAAACGCATCAAAAGTTTTAAAAGAATCCAAGGGTAAAACTGTGGAGCTATTAGCCAAAAATGTAAAGAGTCAGTAACAATTTTGAAAGGATGACATTTGGTACCCATAAAAAGAGTTTTAGTGGGGATTCTTACAGCTAAAGGCTGACAAATTTCACCTGCATATCAGACAAATTAATGGAAGATAGATAGATGATAGATAGATAATAGATAAAATAACTGAGTTACTCTAGAAGATACATTCATTAAAGCAAATGTCGTTTCTATGAAGGGAATCACGTTCGGCTAATCAGTTTGAATTATTTGTCAGTAACTAATATGAACAAAATAGAACAAGCACATATGGTATATTCATTTTGAGAGTGCATTACATGATCTCCGACCAGAGTTACCATAAAGTTGGTAGAAGACTATTTTTGTCATGAATATAGATAACGAAACGAAGAGTAGGGGAAAATTGTTCTGGACAAAAACTACAAATGGAGATACCCCCCAGAGGTCAGCCTAATCCACCAATTTTTATAAGTGATTTGAAGGTTAGAAATGCAATGGACACTAACTCTTCTGGAAATAGTGAGAAGCCGAACTGGAAGGGACAAAATGCAAGAAAATTACGTGAGGCTGTATAAAAGGGGAGAAAAGTAGAGATAAGGGCAGGGGAAAAACACCCTACTTTATTTCAAGCTATGGAGTTATATTATTACTATAAGAAGACTTGTGGGTCTTTGAGCCCTGTTCCCTAGAGCCAAAATATGTCTAGGAAGTATTAGGCTTTATTAAAAAATATATTGGAATAAAACAAAATCCAGCATTCAACTGACATACAGGACTGTGGTGCTTCACACCAGGAGCATTGTGTTACCACATCTCAAATAAGACATAAAAGAACTGAAGAAAATCCAGAGGGAGGCAACAGAAATGATCAGTGAAAAGGAGGAAGTGCCATATGAGAAAAGAATCAAAAGAGTCTCTCGCTTCAATCTGAAAGATAAAAATCCTGCGAGCATATCATTGAAGTCTATAAGATCTTGAAGAGGGGCAGAGAAGGGGGATGTGGTCACGTTCATCACATGGTAGTGTATCAAAATCAGTTGGGTTCTCTTGAAGCATGAAAAAAAATTAATTTTAGGGCAAAGAAGGAGGAATTCTACTATAGATAGCAGATGGCAAAACTATTCATCTACTTGAAGATTTGCTGAGTATCTGTCATGCCCCAGATACCCCAGGTTATGAAGAAAAATTCTTTTCATTAGATATTACCAGCTGGGAGGGGAAATACAGACAGGAACAAGACATAGTCCCTCCCTTTAAAGGGCCTGAGGCTGTAAGAGGAGAAAAGACAAGTAAACATATAATTATGCCACCCTATCAGATATACCTGCAGATAGCTCTTTAATCCATTCATTCCTACTTCCATAGCGAGTATTCTAGTCTAAGCCACGTCCCATTCTTTGCTTCAACTCTTTCCTCCCTCTAATCTATTCTCCTTATAATATCCAGAACAATTTTAAGAATGAAATCATATCAGGATACACTTCTGCATAAAAGACTTCAATATCATCCCACCTCTACATGCTGGCCTATAGGGACCTGCATGATCTGGGCTCTTGCCCTTCTGTCCGGTCTCATCTCTGTTACTTTCCCATTTTTTTGAACATTGGCCTTTTCTCTCTGTTCTTATATCAATCTCTTTACCACCTTGGGATATTTGCATACATTGTTTCCTCTGATGGGAATATTCTTCCTTTTGCTTTTTGAGAGGCTAGCCCCTCATCTTTCTGAGCTCAGCTTAAATGTCATCTCTTCAAAGAGCACTTCTCTGTCCACTAATCTAAACTAGTCCGCCCCTGTTGGCCTCTGTCACAGTACTATGTTTCCTTCTTTCATCACTCTTAATAAAGTCCATCTATTTGTTGTTTTTTTAAAATTTTTTATTGTTTATTATTTTAGAGAGAGAGAGAGACAGAGACAGAGACAGAGACAGAGACAGAGAGCAAGCAGGGAAGGGGCAGAGAGAGAGGGAGACACAGAATCGGAAGCAGCTCCAGGCTCCGAGCTGTCAGCACAGAGCCCGACACCGGGCTCGAACTCAAACTGCGAGCGAGATACTGACCTGAGCCGAAGTCGTAAGTGTAACAGACTGAGCCACCCAGGCGCCCCAAGTCCATCTATTTCTGACTGGACCATAAGTTCCATTGGGAAAGATATTATATCTGTCTTGTTTGTCTTTGGGTCCCAATATGTAGTTCTAGTACCTGGCACATAGTAAGTACGTTATAAATTGGAATAGAAAGAAATGAATAAATGAATATGATAACTTCTATAAAAATGATGAAAGGCGTTTCAGCTACTTAGAAAAGAGTATAATTCATGGTATATCCTTTATGTATTCATACGTTTTGAACAGTGTTTCACATAAATTAACCTTAAAGATGGGAATATGGAAGAAAGAGGAAATTGACCATCTTATGAAATTTCATTAACTTAAGAGGTGATGGGGCCTGAAAAAGGGCTTGGCTAACTCCATGAATAGTAACTACAATGAGTTGTTAATAGAAACTGCCATGTTTGGGATGACATTCTACCTTTGACATCGGTATTAGGAAAACTGTGATACTCTTAGATATCATTCTCTTACTTCCCCATGGGTCTGACCCAGGCAGGAAGATAGTCTTTTTATGATCTTACGCTCTTATTATATTTCCTACATTTCCTTTAACTTTTCAATAATTGCTGACATATCATCAAATATCCACAACAAAGAACAAGTGTTTTTTCAATATAACTGTCAAAAGTCTAAGATATAAAAGACTTCTACTTCACACTGTTGTTTTTAATGCCTCGAGTCATATGAAAATCTTAAAAATGTTGTTTCAGTATTACACTAAAACAGATAAGCCTTCGTCAAAATTCAAGCCACAGTCTCTCTTAGCTAGAAGAAAGCTCTCATGTCTGTGACCTCTCAGAGCATTTATTTGCACGCTCCTATATTATGGAATACATTTGTTCCTCCATTCAGGAAACGTGCATTGCTTAGTCAATGAATTGACTTAGTGGGTCTCCTGTGTCCAGGTGACCTGACTGGATCCAGTACCCGGCACCCCTGAGAGTGAGTTGACGTAGACAGTCTGCCTTTGTGGCCCTTCTCCCTCGGAGCAGAGCCTGCGGCTGATTCTTCCCCACATCTCTGTCTGAGAGAGCTCCTCCGTATTTGACACGCAGAAAGTGACTGCTAAACGAGAACGGATTGAATCAAAGGAGTCCCTCTAAGAAACCTCCCATTGATTCCGGTTTTGGCAGCACTGGCTCTATACTCAAACTCTAAAAATCACGGGAAAAACATGGAAAGCCACTACTGGTGAGTATCCAGCCTCACATTCGCCTCTCAGCGAAACGAATCTAGAAGCAGGTTTAATGAATACGGGATGGTCACGTTGCCACTACAGCTGGGGATTTTGCCAAGAGAACCTTTATGAAGCCTTATCAAACTGTTACCCTAGCACGGCAAAATGGTTACTGTTCTTCTAAATAGCTCTCTCTTAACCAAGGAAATGGGCTGGACCTAATTAGACTATGTTGTAGCATATTAACATGGCAAGAAAAAACAGTTTTTAAAGGTTTCTAATACATATTTGTATGATAGTAGCTAATAGCTCCTAAGATACTGCTAGAGGCCTTCAAACACACATTTAATACTTAAAATGACCTAAAATTTGGATTTACATTATAAAATTTAAATGGATCATGTGGGAAAAATCAAAATCCTGTAGGTAAACTATCAGCAATTTTAAAAGTCTCTCATTACATGTTCAGTAAAAGGCCAGGCAGGAATTTTAATTACTGACATGGTGATTGGGACAACTGTGCACTTTTTAATAAGTACATCTTAGTTGTTCACTCGCTGCTATAATTTTTTAAAATATTAATTTCTTATAAAATAAAAGATGATTCTCAAAGTATTCTAAAACTATGGAGTGCTCCCAGTATTGCTAAATCAGATGAACGATTTCCAACCAATCACAGAAACAATATGTTATAAAAGGAAACAAATGTGTTTTTTCCCTTTACCGTTAAAAAATTATGTATATTTGCCTTTTTTCAGAAACAATTTTGCCTTAATTAAGGTGACCACATAATTAGGTATGCAGAGATTCAATGCATTATATAGAGAAAGCTGGTTTTTATTTAGGCTATTATTCTCCTAATAATCTTGCTTATTTTCATTATCTTGAATGCTTTATCACAGCTGTAAAGTGTAGTCTTCATACTTTTCTCCCACAAGAGCTATTAGTTTTCTTTAAAAAAAAAAAAAATTTTAACCACAGGGGTGCCTGGGTGGCTCAGTCACTTAAGCGTCCGACTTCAGCTCAGGTCATGATCTCACAGTTCGTGGGTTAGAGCCCCACGTTGGGCTCTGTGCTGACAGCTTGGAGCCTGGAGCCTGCTTCGGATTCTGTGTGTCCCTCTCTCTCTACCTCACCCCCGCTTGTGCTCTGTCTCTCTCTGTCTCTCAAAAACAAATAAAAATGTTTAAAAAAATTATAACCTCAAAAAAATCCAGCTGTGTAGAAAAGACAGCATGCTTCATCTTTTATTTTCTGTCTTATGGGTTATTATTCAAAATTCATGTACCTTTTTTGACTAGAATTTACCATCAATTAACCAGGGTAATGAGTTGAAACTTCTTTCTGTTTTAATTACACAATCCCTGATTACTAATTTTAAACCACTCTTCCAATCACTCTACCTACAAGCATCCTGTTTAGAAATATTAAATATCCAAGAGCTTTAACACATGTCATTCACTTGAAAACATCCTACTAGATCAATTCAGAGAAGTCTGCTCTTAATTCACAGAAGGATGTTTTTTATTGTGGTAAGAACACTTAACGTGAGGCCTTCCATCTTAACAAAATTTTAAGTGTATAATACACAATTGTCAACTCTAGGCACGGTGTTGTACAGATTTCTAGAACTCATTCATCTGTATAACTGAAACTTTATACCTGTTGAACAGCAACCTTCTCATTTTTCCCTCCATCCCCCCAGCCCCTGGCAACCACCATAGAAGTATATTCTCTGCTTCTGAGTTTGAATATTTTTTATTTTATTTTATTTTATTTTGTGTGTGTGTGTGAGGGAGAGAGAGCATGTGCACAAGAAAGGGGCATGGGGGAAAGATAGAGAATCTCAAGCAGGCTTCATGCTCAGCACGGAGCCCAATGAGGGGCTCCATCCCATGACCCTGGGATCATGGCCTGAGCTGAAATCAAGAGTCGAACACTCGACCGACCGAACCACGCCGCTGTCCCATCACTTTGATTATTTTAAATACCCCATATAATTGGAATCATGCAGTACGTGCCCTCTGCAACTGGGTAATTTCACTTAGCAAAATGATTTTGCTCCATTATTTAAAATACAAGTTGTACTACATATAGCATTACTTTTCAGAGTCCACTGACTGAACAATAAGCTGGCCGAGAATTGTAATTGTAGACTAGGAAAGATATCTTCTTGTAAGATTCATGCCGAGGCTGGTTAAAAATCACTTCTCTATATAGAAGCTTTGCAAATCAAACTCTCTCAAAAGCTCAAGGAACAGCTCTTTGGTAGAAAGAAAATTTCCCTGAAGATAGTTCGCTGACGACAATGATGACTGGGTCAGAATATCCTGAGACCACATTCCTAAACAGTCCTGATTAGTTCCCCCAAAGAAACTATTAACAAGGAAATCGGTCATCGCCTCATGAGAATTTATTTTCATGTCTTCTCTTACCTTTTCACACCCTACGTGATGAACTGTGCGGCACGTGGAAGCTCATCTCCAGGCAACTTCCGGTTTTTGTTTTTGGTGACTGTAATTTGAAAATGATGCCTAAACAAATGCCTCTGTTTTGCCTTTGCAGTTTTTCGGTGGTCTTTTCCCTGGTACTACTGCGATCCATTTGTCTCTTCCTCTTCTCCCTGCCCTCTCCTCCAGCTACTGCCTCTTTTCTCAGGTGGATCAAAATCCCGTGGATATTGGAAGGAAATTAGCAGTGTTCCAGGTGTAGATGAAGTGATCACGCTCTGAAGTGAAATGAGGGACAGGAGGACATGCGGTCCTACCACATGCTCTGGTAACAGGCCAGGCAATGAAGGCCACACCCACATGCTCCACTTAGGTGGCTCACCTCTTGCTACAACTGTGAAGGCGAGAGACAAATTGAGTGATCTGCAAGTAAGGGACACAGAAGACACAGAGTCTTTCACAAATATGAGAAGCAAGATAAATCAAATCATTCAATAATTCACAAATATTCCACAGAAATTGGACCTTTCATGAACAGCCTGAAAAGAAAAGAACGCCAGAGAATTAGAATGAGTTAAAATGAGATATGACTTTGACTATATTGCATTCACAGTTACTTTAGAATAATATGATGTGAAAGATTGGGCTGAATGAATGCCGAGTTCTCGTTCCCTTTTTTCATTCTGTGGGTAAGGTCCTGAGGTGATTTCACCAACGTGTAAGCCGTGTGATCAAATGACTTAGTCTCTCCAGACCTTTGGTTCTACGTCCATAAATGAAGAGAACTGTTGGGAGAAATGAATGTGATAAATTCCAGTGCTTGACAGGTCATGTCATGGTGTTGGTGACTGAGTGGTCAGTTCATAAATAGGAAAAGCTTTAATGCTGTACTAAATTATTGTTTAGCGCATTCAAGGGCAATAGTAATCAATAAATAATTTTTTAATGCATTTAAATTTTGCATGCGAGTTGTTTTCTAAATGCTAGTCACTTTGTAGGGTTATTGAAATATAATTATGGATAAAATATAATCCCAGACCTCATCTGGCTCACTCATAGCTCTGTTTTGTGTCCTGATTCAGTTATTTCCTACTTTTCTCTCACCTATTTCTTCTTTGGTTTTCCTTTTGTACAACCTTTTAGTTGTCTTAAATCCTTGCCTAAATAAGTTGTAATGGGGCGCCTGGGTGGCTCAGTCGGTTAAGCGTCCGACTTCGGCTCAGGTCACGATCTCACAGTCCGTGAGTTCGAGCCCCGCGTCGGGCTCTGGGCTGATGGCTCGGAGCCTGGAGCCTGTTTCCGATTCTGTGTCTCCCTCTCTCTCTGCCCCTCCCCCGTTCATGCTGTGTCTCTCTCTGTCTCAAAAATAAATAAACGTTAAAAAAAATTTAAAAAAAATAAATAAGTTGTAATATAAATAAATAAGGGGATTATTTAGTTTGTATGTACGTGCACACACATACAAACTAGCCCTTTCTGTTGCAGGGAAGCCACACCATAAACAATCAATCCAGCGTGATCCAGAGAAGGGGATTAGCTCATTTTGCAATCGGGGGTTGTCCGTTAGAGGCTTCCCCAAAGAGGTAACATTTGAATGAAGCCTTGATGAATGTGTAAGTGTTTATCAGGAGGGGCAAGGTTTGCAACCCTCAGAAAACAAAAGCAAAGAGGCAGGAAACTGTCCAGGGAATGAAGAATTGTGCAACGCGGTAAACAGGGGCAGGGCACTGAAGTGTGCTAGTCTTCGGGCTAGGGTCTGGTGAGTGCTTGGAGGGAGAAAACACAGAGGAAGTTCATTAATCAAAGTAAAGCACAACACACTTTCCAGACAATAGACTTAGAGCCATTTATCTTCAGTCGTCATTAGGTACATTCCAGTGGCCTTCCGTGTCCACCTGGCATTGTGCACTGAGCAAGTACATTCTTTATCAAAGTAATTATTTAAAATGCCAGGTCCTTGTGCTGTTTAGGCACGAAACACCCAGATTTCCAGCAAGAGCTTAGAGATTTCCAACCGAAATATATTCTCACAGTAAAAGAGATAAAAGTTGTGCTTTATTGACCCTAAATGAGGGCATTTTAAAGAGCTCCGAGCATAGTTAGAAGTATTTATGCTCTAATGCCTTTCAGTCAAAGTACAAGTTTCCTCTCACTACACAGAGCTGAGCAAAAGGCTGTCATAGATGCCGTAGTGAAAAAGCTTGCTTAGTTGTGTGCTGCTCAGATGTTTATTTTTCTTTTAAATCAACATGATCTTTCAGTCCCTCAAATGTCCATGTCCAAGCATGGACATGTCCATGCATCACAGAAGCATAGCAAATTTCTCCTTTTTTAGTGCATTTGTGAATAATCCTCTAGCCCCAATTCTTCCTACAAAAGGCGTTACAGTTGATAAGGTGGTGCTTACTGCCTGCTGCACAGCCTTAGGGCATCAGTGGCTCACACTCTGACTTCACAAGCAAGAGGATGGCTCATTTCTAGTGGTTTACATGTAAAGTGAAATTCAAACTAACATCAGGAGAATTTCTGGTTCACTGCAAGACCATAGCAAGTGTCTATCAGTACTGAATCTGGCAAAACTTCTGGGCTCTGAATGGTTAGTAAGAGTGTCTTGGAATCCAAATGGACTCCTCTTATGTTAAGCCAATCTATGTAGGAACAAACGTGTTTCTTCAGTGAAGAATTACATATGAATACATATCATGGAGCTATGTAACCAGGTAATTAATAATGATTTGATTCCTAACTGTATGCACTTTTAAGTAAGTCACTTAACCTATCTGTGTCTCAGTTTTCTCATCTTTAAGATGGATGCAATGAAAGGTTTGAGGAGGATTTTATAAGGTAACCAAGAAAAGCACTTAGCACTATGCCTGGCACTTAGCATGTGTCATAATCACTATTACTGTTATTACTTATCTAGAGTGACTCTACAGAATTACCAAAAAACAGGGCCACTAGAATTACTTAAGAAATTGTTGAGCCATAATAAACTAAGAGATTCTGAACACTACTGAATTTAATAAGCATTTACTGTGGGTTTACAAATGCTGGGATCTATGGTAAAGACAAATGATGTAGATTGTAGATGATCTCTATTCCCAAAGAACTTACAATCTAACACATACATAAACAATGTGATACAACGTGTCTGTGAAGGCTGTTATAGAAGATATGGAGAGGAGATTATGGGAACTTAGAAGCCACATATCTTGACTCTGATGACATATAAGGCATGACCTTGAATGAAACATTTATTGAAAACCTTTTAAGGGCTAGATTCTGTACTAAGCACTAGTTTATACACAGAAAACAAGATAGGCGTGATCAATGCCATCATAGAATTTCTATTAAAAGAAATATCGCAGGAGGGTTTGGTTTGGTGGGAAGAGATGAACTCAGTTTTTTAAATGTTTATTTATTTTGAGAGACAGAGAGACAGAGACAGAGAGATAGAGAGAGGGAGAAGGAATCCTAAGCAGGCTCCATGCTGGTGCAGGGCTCGATCTCAGGTCCATGAGATCATGACCTGAGCTGAAATCAAGAGTTGGACATTTAACCAACTGAGCCACCCAGGGGCCCTGAGGTGAACTCAGTTTTAAACATTTTGAGTTTGGGCTTACAGTAGCACATTTAGGCTCAGATACTTATTTTCCACTTAAAATGATGGAGGTGGAGCTCAAAAGGAAGATAAAGACTTGAATCTTCTTAAGAGCAAGATCTTTATCATATTGACTATTGTATCACAGCACCAAAAAAAGATGGGCACATAGTAGGTATTTTGTCAACATTTGTTGAATGAATTAATGTCAGAAGACAAAGATATTATTATTATCATTCTTATTCTTATTCTTATCAGTATTATTTCTCTATAGTGACCTGATAAGAAAACAGAACCACTAGAATTGGCCCTGGTGAAATCCTGAGATTTAATGAGATCACTGGGGGCATTCAATGCTTTGTGTATGTAACTGTGTATAGATAGCTATGTTGAATTTGCATGTTTCTGCATTAATGCTTGTCATTCTTGGCAAATCATTCCAATATTTATTTATTTATTTATTTATTTATTTATTTATTTAACATGTTATGTTTCACTCATATGTGAAATTTAAGAAACAAAGCAAATGAGGAAAGGGGAAAAAAAGAGAGCAAGAGAGAGAGGCAAACCAAGAAACAGACTCTTAACTATAGAGAACAAACTGATGGTTACCAGAGGGGAGGCAGATGGGGGGCTGGGTTAAATAGGTGATGAGAGTTAAGGAATGCACTTGTGATGAGCACTGGGTGTTGTATGGAAGTGCTGAATTCCTAGAGTGTATGCCTGAAACTAATATTACATTGTATATTAACTAAGTGTAATTAAAACAAAAATGAAAAAAATACTTAAAAAAAAACATGTCATGAATACCACGTTTTGCCAAGCACCATGATAAGTGCTGAGGATATAATCACAAACAAGTTATCTGTCTATCTGCAAGAAGTCTGCAGTACTCAAATGACATTGCTGACATCAAGGTCAGGGCGGCAGGAGAGTGTAACCAAAATATACAAAGAGGTAACAACAACAGACAGTAATATTTCTTACTAAAATTATTATACCTCTGCTTATCTCCATGCACTGTGATACATACCTTTTTAATTACCAAATATAAAATCACTCCATCTATAAAATCCCTCGATCTAATTCTCACACCTTGTCATCTGGATGTAATGGAAGAAAATACACAAATATGTCTTGGTAGACCTAGAGATAGGGCTGTTTTTCACATAACAGAACACAGATTCATTCTTCTGGGGAGACTCAAGATTTCATCACAATGAGCTTAAGTTAATGGACCAAGTCTTTAAGTAAAGGTAACAGCATTGATTAATGAAAATGATGAAGTGGTCTCACATTTTTGCACCAGCCTGTTACAGATATGCGAATAATGAAAATGAGGAAAAGTGCCCAGCCTCCAAAGTGACCATGTATATGCAAGCTTTCCCATTATCTGTCAGATGGCATAAATAAAGAATCATTTCTATTCTTCAGCAAATTCCTGCTCGGTTATTCAGGGACAGGGATAGAGGGTAAGGAAAATGAACACTTTCTATGAGCCCCATGAATGTCATTAAAATTTTGGCTGCTTAAGATTTTTTAGTAGTTGGCCTTGAGAAACGATCTCCTAAAAATATGATGATACGATATGGTTCAAAAGAAATTAAAATAGCACCTCATGATTACTTTTGTTTTCTAGAAAGTTTTCTGAAATAGATGTTATTTACGGAGACTTGGGGATATAAACATTTATGCCTATCATAGCATCTAACACACCTGAATCTCAATCTAAATATGGCACCTAGATTGAAATATGCATATATATATGTAAATACATACACACATACACACCCTCATGGATAGCATGACCAATTTTACCCAATTTTCTGGGACTGCCCTGGTTTTAAAATTGGAGGTTCCATGTCCCAGAAACTTCTTTATTCCTGGGAAAATTGGGACAGTTAGTCACTCTACCCATGGAATATGACACTAAGCTGAAAGTCCATCATGCTTTTATTTTTTATTTTTTTCAATATATGAAGTTTATTGTCAAATCGGTTTCCATACAACACCCAGTGCTCATCCCAAAAGGTGCCCTCCTCAATACCCATCACCCACCCTCCCCTCCCTCCCACCCCCATCAACCCTCAGTTTGTTCTCAGTTTTTATGAGTCTCTTATGCTTTGGCTCTCTTCCACCCTAACCTCTTTTTTTTTTCCCCTCCCCTCCCCCATGGGTTTCTGTCAAGTTTCTCAGGATCCACATAAGAGTGGAAACATATGGTATCTGTCTTTCTCTGTGTGGCTTATTTCACTTAGCATCACACTCTCCAGTTCCATCCATCATGCTTTTAAAGTATAAGCTGAACAAAGAGTACTATAGAAACTTCACAAAACTGCACATGTGTTCATCCTCATTCTCTCCTCAAATGCCCAACACTTCAGGATTCCTCCCCCGCCATGCTGGTTCACCTTTGTTTGGAAACATCCAAAGAGGTTGCAAAAAAATGTTTACAGAAAATCATTGACATAAATTTGCTCAACAGTGTCTGACACAGAGTAGGCCCTCGATGACTATTTGTTAAATACAATATCTTAATATTTCTACGTCAAAGGGTTCAATCTGTGGCAATAATAATTTGCACGATAACTGCATTGGCTGATCCACATAATTTGATTGATAGGAAAATGCATTTTCGCCATAGCTAGCAAGATTACTACGTTCTGGTTTTCCAGTGACTCCTGCCACTTTATGTGATATCCATAATGGTAACAATTGCCTTCTTTAATCACTTACCATGCTAATTAATGTGTTTGAACTTTTGCAAACATTCTCTAATCTGCACAGTGACTCTTGGAGGATAGCTATTGTTACCATTTCTATTTTACAAATGAGAAGACTGAGGCGCAGAAAGATAAAGTAACTTGTTCAAGTTCACTTGGAAGAAGTTAAAATTTCAGTTATATTCACCTAACCATTTAAATATACTGTCTCTCTAATGTATTTCTTCTATCGACCAATTCATTCATTCAGTAAATGTTAACCGGGCACCTACTATGTTTCTAGCACTATTACAGACAGTGGTAATAGAACATTGACTCATCTAGATTAAGTGACTATTCTCATGAAGAAGGGGTGGAGGAAATCAGGAGAGGTTGGTAAAAGGGTACAAACTTTCAGTTACAAGATGAAGTTCTAAAGATCTAATGTCTATCATGGTGACTGTATTCGATAACATCACATTGTGTAACTGAAACTTCCCAAGAGAACAGAACTAAACGTTTTCACACACATGCGCACACACACACACACACACACACACACAAGGTAAATATGTGAGGTAATGGATGTGCGAATTAACTGGATGGGGGCTATCTATTCATAATGTATACATATATCAAATTGTCATGTTGTCCTCATCATTTTTTACTTTTTAAAATATTTTTAATGTTTATTTTTGAGAGAGAGAGAGACAGAGCACAAGTGGGGGAGGGGCAGAGAGACAGGGAGACACAGAATCCGAAGCAGGCTCCAGGCTCTGAGCTGTCAGCACAGAATTCCATTTGGGGCTTGAACCCACACACCATGAGATCATGACCTGATCCAAAGTCAGACACTTAACCAACTGAGCCACCCAGGCACCCTCATATTGTTCTCTTTAAATATCTTACAATTTTAGTTTTCAGTTATACCTCATTAAAGCTTGGGTGGGAGGACTAAAATGGACAGAACATTTGAACAGAGGAATAGAAATTTGAATAGAGGGATAAACAAATAAAGTGAGGTATATCCATAATATGGAAAAATATTCAGAAGTTGTTAAAAAATGAAGTTATATATACTAGCATGGTTTGTTATTCAAAATATATAGTATATATTTTAAATTATATTTTTAAATAAAAAACCCACAGAAAACACTATGTATTTTCTACATTTTGTGTGTGTGTATGCGTGTGTGTTGTGTGTGTGTGCGCACGCACGCGTGCATATCCACACTGGTCTACATTTTATTCCTTGAACAAAGCAGTAACACTGTTTTCGTTAGTCTTGTGGTTCTTCCTTCCTAGAATAGCTTTACCCCACTCACTCATCCTTCAGTTTTTAGCTCAAAACCCACCTCATCAGAAGGCCTTCCCTGGCAACATAAAATAAAGTAGGATCCAACTTACATACTATTATCATTATCTAGCCTTTTTGGATTTGGTCTTCATAGCACTCACACTTAGGAATTTTAATAATTATGTCTTCCTTTTTATGTGTTTCTCCTAAGTGGAGAGTAACAGAAAGGCAGGACTATATTCTTAATTGTAAACATCTAGCAATCTTGCACATTACAAAGCTTCAGAAGGACAGGCGCCACTTTCAGCCTTCCCCCTCCAGGTTAGACAGCTCCAATTCCCTTGACCATTTCTGAAAATAATTCCACTCTGACTAATCTTCATTTTTCATTATTCTTCTTAAACATTTGCACCCCCCCCTCCAAAATGAGTAGATTGCTAATTACTGTTGAGCAGAGTGAAGTTACTATCGCTCTCATTTTAGACAAAATACTCTTCGTTATGCAGCCTAAGATGGCATTTGTTCTTTGGGAAAATGACATGAATTACACTGTGACTCATACTGAGTTTCCCACTGACATTAAAACCAGATGTCTTCTACAAGTGCCTCTATAAAATTGTGCCTCCCAACATGGATGTGTGCACTGGGTTTTGATCCCAAGGGCATAGATTTACATCAGTTTTTATTAAATTTATTTTGATATATCTAGTCCACCATCCCAGTCTTTCAATCTATTTTTCGATTCTGATTCACTGATCTAAACTACTTGTTGCCCCTTACAACTTTGTATTATCTGTTGATTTGATGACTACATACTCAACTTCTTTATCTAAATCACTGATAATAATGATAATCAGGACAGGGCTCAGGCTAGAGTCCTGTGACATACCATTAGAAACCTCTCTCCAGCAGAACTACAATCTAATCAAGTATATTCAGCCAGCGAGAAACCTGGTCATGTTCATATTTCCTCATATTGTCTACAAAGATAGAATGAGGAATCTTTTCCAAATGAGTTGTTGAGATTCATATGTATTTTGTTTGCTGCATGAATCTCATATAAGAGGCTATTAAACTATCTTATAATAATAGCAAATATAATAAAAGTAATAATAACAGCTTACATTTATTACTTATTATATGCAATGCAGTACGCTAAGAATTTTATATGCAATATTTCTTTTAATTGTCCCCCAAATCTGAAAGGTAAGCATTTTTTATATATTTTGAAGATGGAAAAACTGAATTTCAGATAAAGTAAGTCAGAAGAAATGATAATTACTCTGAAATTATCTGAAAGCATATTCTCAAGCTAATTTGAAAATTGAAATAATACTTTTTAAGATAACTGTTATTTACATTTAAGTATCAATTGCTAAGGAATAGGAGCATGAAACATATTGACCCTGTTTTTTTTTTTTAATTTTTTAACACTTTTATTTTTTGAGAGAGAGATAGAGTGCAAGTGGGGGAGGGGCAGAGAGAGAGGGAGACACAGAATCCGAAACAGGTTCCAGGCTCCGAGCGGTCAGCGCAGAGCTCGACGCAGGGCTCGAACTCACAAGCTGTGAGATCATAACCTGAGCCAAAGTTGGAGGCTTAACCAACTGAGCCACCCTGGCACCCCCATATTGACCCTGTTAAAGGAGATACGGTGCCGTCCCATCCTAGAGGAAATTCCTTGGCATTTGTGAAACCAGATGAGACTTCCTATGAGAGTTTGGTTCAAATCTTTTCTCCTCCTCCTATTTACTGTCACCAGATCAGGGGTTGTTTTGTTTTGTTTTGTTTTGTTCTGTTTTGTTTTTTATAGGGCAGCTTCCTTCTCCTTGGCTATCAGAGAGCTCTGTCCATGGTTTAATGGCCCATGTAAAGCAGAGAAAAGGGACAGGCTCCAGTTGGAATATGAGAAAAGTTCAGGGACTGAGCCATGGGGCACTAACAAGAATTGTCCTTTAAGAACATAACAAATGTAGAAACACTGCTTTCCCCAAATCCTGTTTTATTAACCTTTATCAACTGCTGAGAAACTGGGACATGATGGGATTTTTAAACCTTCCTGTCAGCAGCAAAAGGGTAATGCTTGTTATGATTGCTATTTGGCAAAACCCCAGCCTCTCATTCCAAAATGTCTCAAATTAACTTTGTTCGGAACTGATTAGAGAGCACAAAGACTACAGGGGTATTTTTGCCACCTCTGTGTCATATGTAGGTGAGAAATATTTGTCGCTCTCCATATAAAAACCATCTACGTATGCTGTTCAATGGCTGGCACAGTATTTACTAACACTGAGCTAATGCAGAAAGTTGCAGGGAGGTCATTGAGAATGCACTGCAGTCTAAATGAAAATTATGAAATTTCACTTTCCCCTCCTTTACTCATTGGAAAAGAAAATCAGTTTCCCGTTATTAACAACTTTTGACATTTCCCTACAGTTTTAATCCTGTCCATGAGAACCATTGTTTTTCCTCCAATGATAACGCATCCTAAGGTGTGACAGTGCAAACTAACATGGCTGTCTGTGGATACATCTGAAAGAAATACAGTTTGTTAAAAGGGTCAAAGGCAGGGGCGCCTGGGTGGCTCAGTCGGTTAAGCATCCGACTTTGACTCAGATCGTGACCTTGCAGTTCTTGGGTTCGAGTCCCACGTCATGCTCTGTGCTGACAGCTCTGAGCCTGGAGCCTGCTTCCGATTCTGTGTGGCCCTCTCTCTGCCCTCTGCCCCTCCCCCACTCGTGCCCTCTCTCTCTCTCAAAAATAAATAAACATAAAAAAAATTAGAAGGTCAAAGGCAAATTTCTATTTCAGACTCTAAACCTTCCTAAGCAGTGTGTTAGCTTTTTTAGCATTAGAGCCTAGAGTCTAGGGAGAGGGTGTCAGAGTCAGCCTTCAGGGTTTGAATTCTGACTCCACTGATTGTTAGTCATTTACTCTCTCTGCCTCTATTTTCTCATCTGAAAAGTGGAGATAATAATCATATAATAGCTACCTTATTAAGATATTATAAAATTAAATACATGCTACCTAGTAAGAGTGTTTGCTGTTACTGTCATTGATGAGGTGACACAGAAATGAGGGATCTAGATCTAGGTTCTGGCCCAGTTTTACCGTTAGTAAAATTGTGACCTTGAACAAAGTATCTGACCTCACCTCACTGGGTCTTAAGTTCCCCATCCACAGCTTGGATGCATATCTCCATGTTTGATGATGACATAAAAAAATTCTGGTAAAGTGCTTAGCATAGCATCTGGCACCAAGCAAACCAAGGGAATCACTTACCATTAATATCATTTTGTGAGTGTGTGTAAGAATAACTTATATATTTGTCAATATGAATGAGAAGAATTTGCATTTTCTAGAATATAAATGAGATTAAGTGACTTTTTTATGTGTTTACTAGTCATTTGCATGTTTTTTTCCATGAATTATCCCTTTACAACCTTTGCCTGATTATTCATTAGCTTGTTTCTGGTTTCATAGTGATTTGTAGAAATATACATATGTGTTTTAATATTCACTGAATGTTTGTTTCCCTCCCAAATTCATATGTTGTAGCCCTAACTCCAAGTGTGGCTGTGTTTGGAGATAGGGTCTTTAAAGAAATAATTAAGGTTAAATGTGGTTATAAGGGTAGGACCACGATCCATTAGGATTGGTGTTGTTATAAGAAGAGACACTGGAGAGCTTACCCTCTCTCTGCCATATGAGGCCACAGTGAGAAAGTGGCCATCTACAAGTTAGGAAGAAAGCTCTCACCAGAGTTCAACCATGCTGGAACCCTGATCTCAGACTTCCAGGCTCCAGAATTGTGAGAAAATGAATTATGTTGCTTAAGGCATCTGGTCTGTGGTATTGTGTTATGGCGGCCCAAGCAGATGAATATATTCATTGAATATATTCCATTGAATATTATTGAAAATAATTTTTATTTGTACTAAATGTATAACCTATCTTTGTTTATCAGACTTTATTTATGGTAGTTGGCAATCTACAGGTGTGTGTGTGCGCACGTGCGTGCTTTATGAAGATAAACCTATCAGACCTTTTCTTTATGACTCCTGAGTTGTTTGTCATTCTCAGGGATGTCAAAAGTTATAATGCTCATATCCTAGATCTTCTTCCAGTACTTTCATGGTTTTGAATTTTCATGTTTTGATATTTAATCCACCTGGAATGTTTTCTACATGTTGTGAGATTATTATCAGATGTTTACCATCATATAGAAAACTAATTATACCACCACAGTTTACTAAACAGATCATTGTTTCACCACTGATTTGAAAATTTGACTTTAATATAAAATAAACATACTAAAGTCTATCTGAATTCTTACGGATATCAGATAGATCTATCTCCTCTAGTAGTAAATCATCTTTTACTGCTACAAGTGGGTAGAACACAATCCCATTCAAATGTCTTAGCATATCCTAGTCTGATATATATTTTTTTCATTTTATTTTATTATTTTATATTTATTTTATTTTATCAATTTTTCAGTGGTTATTTTTAAATATTCAAAGACTTTAAAAACTATTAAAACTCCTGGTCTAAATTAACAAGTAAGGAAACAGTTAAAATACTGCATTCATCTATTTAGCCTACAGAAGGTAATTATGGTGACTGCTTAGTTTCCAAGAGAGTATTATACAATAACCACCATAGAGTAGTAATTAAGAACATGGACTCTGGAGCCATATTGCCTAGGTTCAAATTCCAGATCTGCCATTTATCAGCTGTACAACTGTGGAAAAGTTATTTAACTTCTTGGCACCTTAATTTCCTCATCTATCAAACAGTATTAATAATACTTTTGTCTCAAGCTATAGTGTAGATTAAACAAATTGATATATGGAAATCCCTTAGGTAAAGTTACTGGCATAGATTGTGATCAGTGGTAAATGTTGGTCAGCTAAAGTAACTGCTTTGGAAAGTTATTTCTCCTTGCTGAGAAATAAGAAATGATCTCTCAGGGCACTTAGCATTGACTACAAATCCCAATTCTGTCAGTGATGGAATTTGGAGCATGAGTGGAACCCAAGCTGGCATCCTTTGGGTTAATTACTCTAGGCCATATACAGCAAAGCATTTCCCTCATATACTCTGGAGATTCAGAGTCTCAAACATGTTTGCTCCCCAAGTCATCACATTTATTAATATCTCTGTCATATTTTCCAGAAGCAGGAACTTCTAGCAGATCTTGCTCTACAAAAGGCAGTATTTCTGTAAGAAGTGGATCTAGGCCACTTTAGTCTGTCCTCTGATGTTCACCTCAGTATCATTCTATCTACTTGATAATATCTTTGAGGTCAATTTCCTAAAATAGTATTTTTCTTTAACTTTAGGAGCATTGTAGAGTAAAAAGACTGCTAAAGATACAAGATCAAAGTGAGCCATGATGCACAACATGGTTGGGCTTATCAGCATTCCTAAATGTGCTCAAGGCAAAAGCATTTCAGAGAAACATAAATAATAGCCATCATCGCTATCATTTGTTGACCTCTGACTATATGCTGGTCCATGTGTTCGATACACATTATCTTACTTAATTCTAACAAAACTCTTGTGATGCTGACATTATTATCTCTTTTTATAAAGGTGGAAAGAGAAGTTCATATAAATTAAGTGACTTTCTCAAGGCAACAGCTAGTAAGTTTCAGAGCTGGATTTGAACCCAAAATAAGGGGGCGGTTTACTCTATTTTTTATTTTCTTAGTGATATAGTATACATTTACTAATTACATTTATTAGAAAGGATAAAATAGAGGAAGATTGCAATGGAGTAGGAGGACCCTAGGCTCACTTTGTCCCACAAACACAACAGATGACTATCAAATCATCCTAAATACCCCAGAAATAGATCTGAAGACCAACAGAACAGACTCCACAACTAAAGGAAGAGCAGGAACCACTATAAAGAAGGTAGGAAGTCTGGAGACATGGTTTAGGGGAGAAACGGATCCCAGTTGCTATGGAGTGAGGGAGCCATGGTCATGGAGAAGGAAAAGAGAGAGGAGCACACAGGAGAATGCACTAGGAAGACATTTCCCTAGAGCCACTGGCTTGGAAAACAAGGGGGCTGAATTTTATGAGTTCTTGCAACCAGCAGGGCTTAAAGCTTGGAGTTTTATAGATCAGTGGGCATGGCTTAGATAGAGCCCAGAGAGGACTGAGCTGCTCTTGGAGAGAAGGCAGTCAAAGAAGCAAGGTGCATACAGTGTGGAGACAGCATCTGTAGAGTGCCTGGGGCACTCAATGGGGGAGATTATTCATTATTTTCCAGAGTGTGCCTCTGAAACATTCATGGAGCACCTCTTTGAGAACAAAGGAGCTGGCCAGCATCATTTCCCTCCCCCATCTCTCAGCATAAACACAGAGCCACCTGTGGGAAGCAGCATGGCATTGACACTGGCAGCCTAACTTACTAACACCAAAGCACCACTTCCTGTGCTCTGGAAGAACTGCCCTTCTCAGTCACACTTGCCTCAGTCCCAGCACAGCAGGCCCCTCTCCCAGAAGACCAGTGCAAACTCCTGCCCACAACACCTCTCCCAGCCAGAATTTTGCAGTGCCTCAGCTCTAGTGGAGGTGGGGACAAGTTTCATTTCACAAGCAGACCAGAGCACACCTAATTAAAACTTGCTACATTCAGGTCAGTGACCAAACACTGCCTACAGCAAGCAAGGAGAGCCTCTGCTTATGACTGGCCTGTAGGATAGAACAGCCAGAACACAATAGCAAAGGGCATGCAGCACACACCTGAGACACTTCCTGAAGCTCCAGGCCCTGGGCACTACATGACCTTTTCTTCATAAGGCCCTTACTTTCAAGAGCAGGAGACATAACTGGCTTTCCTAACACAAAGAAGAAGGCAGAGACTTAGACAAAATGCTAAAACAGAAGAATTTATCCCAAGTGAAAGAACAGGGTAAGGCCATGGCAGAGATCTAAGTGAAACAGATATAAGTAACATGCCTGATGGAGAATTGAAACCAATGATCACAAGGCTTGAGAAAACCATAGACGCTATCAGTGAGACCCTTACCAGAGAGATAAAAGAGTTAAAAAAAAGAAACTATCAGAAACGAAGAGTGCAATAAATGGGACTAGAAACACACTTGATACAATAAATGGTAGGTTGGAAGAAGCAGAGGAATGAATTAATGCCTAGAAGACAAAGTAATGGAAAGTGATGAAGCTGAACAAAATAGAGATAGAAGAATTATGCAAAACCAGATTAGACTTAGGGAACTCAGTGACTCCATCTAATATAATAACAGTTGTATTATAGGAGTCATAGAAGAAGGAGAGAGAGAAAAGAGGGCAGAAAATTTATTTGAAGAAATAACAGCTGAAAACTTCCATAATCTGGGGAAGGAAACAGACATCCAGATCCAGGAGGCACAGAGAACTCCTGTCAAAATCAACAAAAGCAGACCAACAGCAAGACATACTGTAATTAAATGTGTAAAATATAATGATAAAGAAAAAAATTTTTAAAGCAGAAAGATAAAATAAGTCATTAATTTACAAGGGAAAACCCATAAGGCTAGCTACAGATCTCTCCACAGAAACTTGGCAAGCCAGAAGGGAGTGGCATGATATATTCAAAGTGCTGAATGAGAAAAATCTGAAGCCAAGAATACTCTATCCAGTAAAGCTATAAATCAGAATAGAAGAAGAAATAAAGAGTTGTCCAGACCAACAAAACCTCAAGGAATTCACGACCACTAAACCAGCCCTGCAAGAAATATTAAAGGGGCTCTTTGAGTGAGAAGGAGAAACCAAAACTGATAGTGTAAAGGCAGGAAACAAAAAAGTAGTAAAAAAATAAATATTTCTGTAAAAATCAGTCAAGGAACTCACTCACAAAACAGGATATAAAATGTAATAACATATATCTAAAAAGTGAGGAAGAGAGGAGAAAAGAATGAGTTCAAACTTGAACAATCATCAACTTAATATAGACTGCTATTTGCAGAAGAGGTTACATATAAACCAAAAGGTAACCATATATCGAAAACCACTGATAAATATGCAAATAAAGAGAAGGAATTCCAAATATATCACTAAAGAAAATAGGAAAGCATAAAAGAAAGACAAGAAAGGATCAGAGAAAATCTCCAGAAACAACCACAAAGCAAGTAATAAGTTGGCAATAAATACATATCTATCAATAATTACTTTGAATGTAAAAAGACTTAATGCTCTCATCAAAAGACATAGGGTGTCAGAATGTATAAAAAAAAACAGGACCCATCTATATACTGCCTATCAGAGACTCATTTTAGACCTAAAGACACCTGCAAATTGAAAGTGAGGAGAACGGAGAAACATTTATCATGCAAATGGATATCAAAAGAAAGCCTGAGTAGCAATAGTCTATTGGACAAACTAGACATTAAAACAAACACTGTAACAAGAGGCAAAGAAGGGCACTATATAATAATAAAGGGGACAATCCAACAGAAAGATACAACAATTGTAAATATGTATGTACCCAATAAGATAGTACCCCGAATATATAAATAATTAATAACGGGCACCTGGGTGGCTCAGTCAGTTAAGTGTCCAGCTTTGGCTCAGGTCATAATCTCATGGTTCCTGGGTTTGAGCCCTGTTTCAGTCTCTGTGCTGATAGCTCAGAGCCTGGAGCCTGCTTCAGATTCAGTGTTTCCTTCTCTCTGCCCCTCCCCCACTCATGTTCTGTCTCTGTCTCTCAAAAATAAATAAATATTTTTTTTTAATTTTAAATAATTAATAAACATAAAGGAGCTCAATGACAATAATACAATAATAGTGGGCGACTTTAACACTCCACTTACAACAATAAACAAATCATCTAAAAAGAAAATAAATAAGGAAACAATGGACTTGTTGAGTTTGGATTGTTTATTTCCTTTTTTGAGAGAGAGAGAGAAAGAGAGAGAGAGAGAGAGCACTTGCTGGGGAGGGGAAAAGGGAGAAGGAGAGAGAGAATCTTAAGCAGGTTCCATACCCAGTGCTGAGCCCAACTTGGGTCTCGATCTTATGACCATGAGATCATGACCTGAGCCAAGATCAAGAGTCAGACACTTAACCAACTGAGCCACCCAGATGCTCCAGGAAACAATGGCTTTGAATGATACACTGGACCAGGTGGACTTAACAGATATATTCATAATATTCCATCCTAAAACAACAGAATACACATTCTTTTCAAGTGAACATGAAACATTCTCCAGAATAGATCACATATTGTGTCACAAAATGAATATAAAAAGATTTAAGTCAAAGCATGCACCTTTTCTGACCACAACACTATGAAACTAGAATTCAACCACAAGAAAAAAATCTGGAAGACCATAAATATATGTAGGTTAAATGACATGCTACTAAACAATGACTGGGTCAATCAGAAAATCAAAAAAGAACTAAAAAAATACATGGAGACAAATGAAAATGAAAACATGATAGTCCAACAACTTTGAGATACAGAAAAAGCAGTCCTAAGAGGGAATAGGTAGCAACACAGAACGACCTGAAGAAGCAAGAAAAATGTCAAATAAGCATCTTAGCCTTACACCTAAAGGAGCTAGAAAAAGAACAACAATTGAAGCCTAAAGCCAGCAGAAGGAAAATAATATTAGAGCAGAAATAAATGATATAGAAATGAAAAAAACCAATAGAATAGATCAACATACCAGCAGCTTGTTATTTCAAAAAAATTAGTAAAATTGTTAAACCTCTAGCCAGACATAATAAAAAGAAAAGAGAAAGGACTCAAATAAATAAAATCACAAAAGAGAGAGGAGAAATAACAACCAACACCACAGAAATACAAAGGATTATAAGAGAATATTGTGAAAAGCAATATGCCAACAAATTGAACAACCTTGAAGACATGGATAAATTCCTAGAAACATATAAAGTACCAAAACAGAAATAGGAACAAATAGAAAGTTTCAATAGACTGATAACCAGCAAGGAGATTGAATCAACATCCACCAAATAAAAGTCCAGGGCCAGAGGATTCACAGGCAAACTCTACCAAACATTTAAAGAAGAGTTAATACCTATTCTTCTCAAACTATTCCAAAAAATAGAAAAGGAAGGAAAACTTCCAAATTCTTCTATGAGCCCAGAATTACCCTGAGAGCAAAACCAGGTAAAGACACCACTAAAAAAGAGGACGACAGGCCAATATCTCTGATGAACATTGATGCAAACATTCTCAATAAAATACTAGCAAACCAAATCCAACAATACATTAAAAAAATCATTCATCACTATCAAGTGCAACTTACTCCTGGGTTGCAAGAATGGTTCAATATTTGCAAATCAATCAACATGATACATCACATCAATAAGAGAAAGGTTAGGAGCCATCTGACCATTGACAAATCACAACATCCATTTCATGATAAATCCCTCAACAAAGCAGTTTCGAGGGGGAACATACCTCAACATAATAAAAGTCATATATGAAAAAACCACAGCTCATATCATCCTAAACGGGGAAAAAGTGAGAGCTTTTCCTCTTTGGTCAGAACCAAGACAGGGATGTCCACTCTCATCACTGTTACTCAACATAGTATTGGAAAGCATAGCCACAGCATTCAGAAAAGAAAAAGAAATAAAGGGCATCCAAATTGTCACGGAAGAAGTCACACTTTTACTATTTGCAGGTGGCATGATACTTTATGTAGAAAATCCAAAAGAATTTATCAAAAAACTGCTAGAAAGAATAAACAAATTCAGTAAAATCATAAGATAAAAAAATCAATGTACAGAAATCTGTTGTATTTTTGTATATCAATAATGAAGCAGCAGAAAGAGAAATTAAGGAAACAATTAAATTTATAATTACACCAAAACCCATAAGATACCTAGGAATAAACCTAACCAAAGATAAAAGAGGTGAAAGACCTGTACTATGAAAACTATAATACACTGATGAAAGAGATTGAAGATGAGACAAAGAAATGGAAAGGCATTCCATGCTCATGGACTGGAAGGAGAAATATTATTAAAATGTCTACTCTACCTAAAGTAATCTACACATTTAATGCAATCCCTATCAAAATATAGACAACAGTTTTCACTGACCTAGAACAAATAATCCTAAAATATGGATGGAACCACAAAAGACCCCAAATAGCCAAAGAAACCTTGGAAATTAAAAACAAAGCTGGAGGCATCACAATTCTGGACCTCAAGCTATATTACAAAGCTGTACTAATCAAAACTGTATGGTAGTGGCACAAAAATAGACACATAGATCAATGGAACAGAATAAAAAGCCAGAAATGAACCCATAATTATATGGTCAATTTATCTTTGACAAATCGGGAAAGAATATTAAATGGGAAAAAGAACTTCTCAACAAATGATGTTGGGAAAACTGGACAGCAACATGAAAAAGAATGAAAACGGACCACTTTGTTACACCATACACAAAAATAAATTCAAAATGGATTAAAACTGGGGTGCCTGGGTGGCTCAGTCAGTTAAGTGTCTGACTTTGGCTTAGGTCATGATCATACAGGCTCTGTGCTGACAGATCGGAGCCCAGAGACTGCTTCGGATTCTGTGTCTCTCTTTCTCTCTGCCCCTGGAGACAGCTCGTGCTGTCTCTCTCTGTATCTCGAAAGTGAATAAACGTTAAAAAAATTTAATGTTATAAAAATGGATCAAAAACCTAAATATGAGACCTGAAACCATAAAAATTCTAGAAAAGAACACAGACAGTAACTTCTTTGACATCAGCCATAGGAACTTCTTTGTAGATATGTCTCCTGAGGAAAGGGAACACAAAAGCAAAAATAAACTATTGGGACTACCTCAAAATAAAAGTCTTCTGCACAGCAAAGGAAGCAATCAACAAAACTAAAAGGCAACCCATGGAATGGGAAAAGATATCTGACGGATCTTATAAAGGGTTAGTATCCAAAATATATAGTGAATTTATACAACTCAACACCCAAAACACAAACCATCCAAATAAAAAATGGGCAGAACACACGAATAGACACTTTTTCAACAAAGACATCTGGATGGCCAACACACGAAAAGATGCTCAACATCGCTCATCATCAGGGAAATACAAATCAAAACCATGAGATACCACCTCGCACCTGTCAGAATGGCTAAAATCAATAACATAAGGAACAACAGGTGTTGGTGAGGATGCAGAGAAAGGGGAACCCCCTTGCACTATTGGTGGGAATGCAAACTGGTGCCGCCACTGTGGAGAACAGTATGGAGTTTCCTCAAATAGTTAAAAGTAGAACTACCCTACGATCCAGCAATCGTACTACTAGGTACTTACCCACAGAATACAAAAAGACTAATTCCTAAAGGGATACGTGCAGGGGCGCCAGTCAGTTGAGCATCCAACTCTTGATTTTGGCTCGGGTCATGATCCTAGTGGAATTGAGCCCTACATTGGGCTCCGTGCTGTGCATGGAGCCTGCTTGAGATTTTCTCTCTCCCTCTTCCTCCTCCCCTGCTCATGCTCTTTCTCTCAAAAATCAAAATAAATAAATAATTTAAAAAATTGGGGCACCTGGGTGGCTTAGCTCATTAAGCGTCCAACTCTTAATTTCAGCTTAGTTCATGATCCCAGGGTGGTGAGATTGAACCCCACGTCAGACTCTACTCTGACAGGTTGGAGCTTGGATTCTCTCTTCTCTCTCTCCCTGTCCCTCCTCCATTTATGGCCTTTTTCTCTCTCTCAAAATAAATAAACTTAAAAAAAAAATAAAAATTAACAATTAAAGGGGCGCCTGGGTGGCGCAGTCGGTTAAGCGTCCGACTTCAGCCAGGTCACGATCTTGCGGTCCGTGAGTTCGAGCCCCGCGTCAGGCTCTGGGCTGATGGCTCAGAGCCTGGAGCCTGTTTCCGATTCTGTGTCTCCCTCTCTCTCTCTGCCCCTCCCCCGTTCATGCTCTGTCTCTCTCTGTCCCAAAAATAAATAAATGTTAAAAAAAAAATTAAAAAAAAAATAAAATTAACAATTAAAAAATTAAAAAAGGGATACATGCACCTCAATGTTTATAGCATCTTTGTCTACAATAGTCAAATTATGGAAACAGCTCAAGTGTCAATCAGCTGATGAATGGATAAAGAAGATTATATATATATATATATATATGTATATATATATATGTATGTATGTACATAGATTCATATATGATGGAATATACTCAGCCATCAAAAAGAATGAAATCTTGCCATTTGCAATGACATAGATGGAGCTAGAATGTATTTTGCTAAGCAAAATAAGTCAGTAAATGTATTTTGCTAAGCAAAATAAGTCAGTAAAAGTATTTTGCTAAGCGAAATAAGTCAGTAAAAGAAAGGCAAATACCATATAACTTTACTCATATGTGGAATTTATTTATCAAACATAACAAATGATCAAAGAGAAAAAAAAGAGGCAAACCAAGAAACAAACACTAACTATGGAGAGCAAAGTGACGGTTATCAGAAGGGAGGTGGGTTGAGGATGCGTGAAATAGGTGATGGGTATTAAGAAGGGCACTTGTGATGAGCACCAGGTGATTTATGGAAGTGATGGATCACTATATTGTACACCTGAAATTAATATTATACTGTATGTTAATTAACTGGAATTTTAATAAAAAATAAGAAAAAGAAAGGATAAAATAAGTTTGTACTCCTCTATCACACAAAAATAAATAATATTCTGCATGGTTTAAAGATGAAGATGTTAAAATAAAATTAATATAGATATTTTGAAAACTTATGTATAATCTAAGAGTCAAGAAAACTTTCCATTCAAACTGGAAACCCAGACACTATAGAGGAAGGATTGGCATAATTGAGTACTTAAAATAAAATCATATGGCCTAAGTAAAGGTAAAATCAGAAGACAAATAATAGAGAAAAATGTATTTGTAGTACCTATTACAGATAAAAGGTTCATATCTAACATATGTATGTTATTAATGTAAAACAAAAATTTCCTATACATTAATAAAAAAACCCAAACACCTGACTTGAAAATTGTTCAAAAGTATAAGAAAGGTTCACAGAGGAAGAAATTCACTTTGCCAATGAACAAGTGCAGTTACTCACTAACCTCACTAACAGGGATACTGAAATTAAAATAACAAAGGAATGTCACTTTAGGACCATTAAATGTTATCACATATTGGTGGGGGGTGGTAGAGGGTAATATGTTATCTCATACATTTGCTGAGGGATATGTGAAGTAGTAAAGGCATTTGGAATTCAGTCTGGTAGCATCTGCTAAAATTAACAGTTCACACAAAATTTAATTAATCAATTCCACTTCTCATGCCCTATTCCATAGAAATAGAAGTGCAAATATATAATGATGAATATAAACAAAATAAATTACACACACACACACACACACACACACACACCCAGATTAATTGTAACATTGTTTGTAGTGGCCAAAAAACTGGAATCAACTTGAATGCCCTCAGTAAAAGAATGGCTTAACAAGTTGTCTTTCGTTCAAACCATCACATTTTACATATCTACTTTAAAAAGTGTGTCAGGTCCATACCAGATGATGTGGAAAAATTTCTGTGAAGTGTTTCTAAGCGAGAAAAACCAGATGTGGTAAAGAGTAAAATAGTGCTCCTATACGTTTGTATGCATATGTATATATGTTACATTATTGTATGAATATAGAGAAAGAGACAGAAAGGTTCACATCAAGCTTTTAACCAGTTTCTAGGGGGAAACGAAATGCAAAAACTCTATAGAGTTAAAGGTTTTCTCAACATTAAAAATATATGTAAAATCACTTTAATTGTGTAAATGTACATTTAAGTGTTTATGTCAGCGTAGAGCCACGTACAGAAAGATAGTTGCCAAAATTGTGCATATTGCAGGGTGTTTTAGGTTTTAGGGTTTATGGGTGTTTTATCTTTCTTCCTGATATTTTGAATTTTTAACAAGAAGACTTTTAAATGGTTTTAACCTTTTCTAAAGCAAATATTATAGAGAAGATTAAGGAAATGACCCAGTATGTAATACAATGACTTGATTGTCTACTCCTTCCAGTCGTTCATCAATGCACTGGACAGCCACCATGACATTGTGTTAGGTGTGTTAGGGTGGTTGGGGTTGCAAAGATGGATGAAACATGCTCCTTGCTGTTGAATACTGTATTTTGGGAGGGGGGATAAATATGTAAATGAATAATTCTCATGCAGTGTGACAACTGCTTTAAAGTATTTGTAGGACAATAAGAGCAACAGACTCTGCTGGAATTGGTGGCAAAGAGGCTTCAGAGGAATCACCTTTTCAGTTTAGCCTTGAAGAATGAGTAAGCTCTAATCACTTACGAGACAAAGGTGGAGAGGGGAAAACAATCCCTTCAAAGAAGGAAACAACATCTCATTCCATTTCATTTGCCATCAAAGATGTCGAGGAAGCAGTAAACAGCTTATGAATTTTAGTCTTGAATGATGATAATGCACAAAGATGGACAAATATCAGAGACCAAAGAGAGAAAATAAAACCATCATGGGAATAAGGGACTTTGGAAAGTTCTTCTAATCAGGAAGTAATAAAATGAGAACTTTCTTTGAAAAATGCAAGCAGATTTTTCTGAAGGAAGAAAAACTCAGAGATGCATTTCATGGAAAGAAGCAATTATCAAAGCAATCTGACTATGCTCAGCAGGTTATGTTTGCAGTTAGGAAAGAGTATAGGTTGCTGCTCATTTAGGGCCTTGTGGAAGGAGGTCAGAGAAAAAAAGATATTCAAGCGATGATTCATCAGGTAGAAAGAGAGAATGTTAGAGATCAGCCATTACTGCCACTTCATTATATAAATTAATCATAAGCCAGACACAGACATCTACTGTGAAGTATCTAAAGGTAATGGAACGCCTCACCTTTGAGGGAAAGTGCCCCCAAATACTTGTGTCTTCAAGAAAACCAAACAAGGGCTCAGTAGTCATGGGTTAACAGCAGCTCACACAAGCCACATTAGGTCTTGGGGAGTGGAGGAGAAAGAAGGAAGAAGAAGCACTATTATTTATTTATTTATTTATTTATTTATAGTATTGATGATAGTAACAGACGCCGTTTAATCAAATGCTTCTTATGGGTCTCGTATAGGGTCAGGTGTTTCATATAAATTACCTCACTCAATCCCAAAGTGACTCTAAGACACAGACACATATCATTTCCATTTCACAGGTAAGGAAACTAAATCTTCGAGAAGTGAAGAGGTTTAGGCAGTGAGGCTGTAAATGGAGATCGGACTTCAAACCATATGCTCCAAACTGCTCTGTTCGACACTCAGTTGTATTCCCTCTGCCACAATCCCAGTCCCAGCCACCATCATCTCAACCTTGTATTGTTGTAACAGGCTGTCACCTCTCTAGTACTACACAGCCCATAACATCCGTGAACTTTCAAAACATAATTCAGACTACATCACTTTCCCGTATCAAACCATCCAGGGGCTCTCCACTGCACACAAAATAAAACGCAAGTTCTCACCCTGTTAAGCTCCTGTTGCCTGTGCAGCCTCGTCTCTGCTAGCCTCTCTGGTTTCAGTCATTATCTCTACTCTGCCCCTGTCTCCGTACTCCAGTTATACTCGCCCTTTTCTATTCCTCAGCACATTGTTCTTGTTCTTACCTCATAGCATTGCTACTTGCTGTTTTTTCTACTGAAAATGTTCTCCTTTAAAGTCTTCACCATCGCATTGTTCTCATTATTCAGTTCTCAATTATCTCATTATTCAATTATCTCAACTATCTCATTATTCAGTTCTCAATTCAAATATTAACTCCTCAGAAAAGGTTTCCCCACACCCCCTACCTAAAGCAGCTGTCCTCTGCCCCACACCAACACTCTTAACTACCTCTTCTCCCATAAAAATGTAATTACTTGATGGCAGGGAATCAGACTTTATGTTCTTCACTGTAAGCTCAGGACCTAGAACAATGTCTGATACATAGTAGGCACTCAAGACATATTTGTTTCCTGAAATACTGGTATCCTTCTTAAAGTGCCATACCCACATGCCTAATATCTATCTATCTATCTATCTATCTATCTATCTATCTATCTATCTATCTATTTCTCTATTTCTCTATCTATCTCTCTATCTACCTCTATCTATATCAAATCTATATATCATCTACATATCATCTATCTCTCCATCTTTGTATCTACCTATATCTATCTATCTATCATCTATCTATCTATAACATTGATTTTATGTGGAGTATGTGAGCTTGCAGAAGTGGGATGTATACTCCCCCAATCAAAATTTGGTTTGAATTTCAAGACTAATGATGCCACACATAGACCAAGAAGGTACAAAAAGGATTATTATTCACACAATGAGTTATGCATCAAAAATAGAGTCAAACAAATAATAGTAACTACGTGAAGTGATGAATAATTAGGTGGTTGTCATTATTTCACTATATGTATGTATATCAAAACTTTAAATTGAACACCTTAAATGCATACAGTATTTGTCTGTTTTACTTCAGTAAACCTGAAAAAAATGGAGTCAGGCTCTACTACAATTCATCCCTGATGTTTGATAACTAAAATATCTCATGGTATATTTAACGTAATTTGGACTTGTTTATGTAAGCCATTGTGGAACCTGCAGCCTGAGATCAGTAAGAGAGGTTATTTTCCACTGAATATTTTGTTCATGAGCCCAGCATTGTATATTCTGAGGACTGAAATGAATGCCTTGGTCGTTATCAATGTGTGGAACTCCAAAGATGATAAGCAGTGCCATGGTGAGACTTTGTATTGTGTCTTTAATATGTGCATAGAAATGTGTGACCTTAATTTGTATTTTAGGTATTTGTGAAGCAAGAGATTCTAAGGGTTCTTTACCCCAAATGAGACAACTTTAGATAAGACATTGTTTGCATTGGCCAGACCAGATGGTCAGACCATTGGCACTGATCCAAAGATCTGTGCAGATGATGCCAATTGTTGGCCAAGACATCCAGTGCTAAGAGGACTGCCTAAAGTTAGGCCAATTGAACTAACCCTTGGGTCCTGTCCTTTGTCAGGAACATCCTGATTGAGGGAGGAAAAGCAGCAGCTCTCAAGCAAGCTCCATTAAGTGTGACAGTGATAATATCATTGGTTAAGTGAATGAACTCCCTTTGGTATTCACTCTGTTGATCTTAAGGGGCTCCCGGGTATTCAAAGTTTTTAAGAGAGAGATAATCTCTTCTAGCACTACGGCATCTGGCAAAAGATTGAGGACAGGGGAAGTTAACCCTCTCCTATAGGTGGGTTATGCAGAAAGCCCAGTTTTGGTTCCATCCTGTCGCAAGGGGATGTTATTAGCCATGTTGAGCTTGCAGAGTGCTGATCTCATGATCAAAGGCATCATGGACAGCTAGAAATGGAGAGTCATAGGTTCAGGACCTGAGAATGTCTATTTTTCCAGGAAAGTATATGCCATACTAATGGCATACAGCATTGGGCCAAGGAGGGCAATTCCTTGTATCAGAAGTGCATGGGCAACTAATGGTCATTATGGATGTTCCATAAAGGGACTCCAAGAAGTGTGAGAGAAGGTTGTTAAAGCTTCTGTAGTAAAAGAATCTCTAGGGGGCCTAATAGGAGTACGTGTTCTATATGAATTTAGACAGATTCTAGAGCCTTTTGTTGCAGGGCATCTCATTCAAGGTGAGCCTATTTTGTTACACAATTCACAAAAATAAACTCAAAATGGATAAAGGACCTGAATATGAGACAGGAAACCGTGAAAACCCTAGAGGAGAAAGTAGGAAAAAACCTCTCTGACCTCAGCCACAGCAATTTCTTACTTGACACATCTCCAAAGGCAAGGGAATTAAAAGCAAAAATGAACTACTGGGATCTCATCAAGATCAAAGGCTTCTGCACTGCAAAGGAAAAAATCAACAAAACTAAAAGGCAACCGACGGAATGGGAAAAGATATTTGCAAATGACATACCAGATAAGGGGCTAGTATCCAAAATCTATAAAGAACTCACCAAACTCCACACCCAAAAAACAAATAATCCAGTGAAGAGTTAGGCAGAAAACATGAATAGACACTTCTCTAAAGAAGACATCCAGATGGCCAACAGGCACATGAAAAGATGCTCAACGTCGCTCCTCATCAGGGAAATACAAGTCAAAACCACACTGAGATACCACCTCACGCCAGTCAGAGTGGCTAAAATGAACAAATCAGGAGCCTATAGATGCTGGCGAGGATGTAGAGAAACGGGAACCCTCTTGCCCTGTTGGTGGGAATGCAAACTGGTGCAGTCACTCCGGAAAACAGTGTGGAGGTTCCTCAAAAATTAAAAATAGATCTACCCTACGACCCAGCAATAGCACTGCCAGGAATTTACCCAGGGGATACAGGAGTGCTGATGCCTAGAGGCACTTGTACCCCAATGTTTATAGCAGCACTTTCAACAATAGCCAAATTATGGAAAGAGCCTAAATGTCCATCAACTGACGAATGGATAAAGAAATTGTGGTTTATATACACAATGGAATACTACTTGGCAATGAGAAAGAATGAAATATGGCTTTTGTAGCAACGTGGATGGAACTGGAGAGTGTTATGCTAAGTGAAATAAGTCATACAGAGAAAGACAGATACCATATGTTTTCACTCTTGTGTGGATTCTGAGAAACTTACCAGAAGACCATGGGGGAGGGGAAGGAAAAAAAAAAGAGGTTAGAGAGGGAGGGGGCCAAACCATAAGAGACTCTGAAAAACTGAGAATAAACTGAGGGTTGATGGGGGGTGGGAGGGAGGGGAGGGTGGGTGATGGGCATGAAGGAGGGCACCTGTGGGGATGAGCACTGGGTGTTGGATGGAAACCAATTTGACAATACATTTCATATTTAAAAAAAGGTGAGCCTATTTTCAAGTAACAGAACAAAGGGACTTCGATACAATTTTTATTATGAGGAATGTTGCCTCCACAATCCAAAAAAATTGTCTAAAAGATTTTAGACTCCTTTTAACAATGAGGGTACTAAGAAGGCTACCAATTGTTTCTCGACACTGTCAGGACTGGAACAGCCCTTAGCTTACCAAACAATTGTCAAGAATTTAACTGAGGTGGTAGAGCCTTGTACTATATGTGGAGGTAATGGGGCGTCCTCGCTCGTGAGTTCCTTTGTGGATATTTTGTGTCCTGAACAAGTGTGCCATATGAATCTCCCCAAAGGATGTCACCAGTGTGATGTCAAATCTCTTCGAAGGATGTCATCGTTGTGTCATCGTCATACCTGTACATCTGGGAAAAGCTAGATGTGGTTAAGATATTGCCTGCAAAGATTATGTGAGATGACAGGAGTGGGAGAGGTACCCCACTGAGTACCCAGGGAAAGGTGTATTGTGTCCCCTTAAAGGTGAAGGTTAGGGATGCCTGGGTGGCTCAGTCAGTTAAGCATCTGACTTCAGCTCAGGTTATGATCACACGGCACGTGAATTCGAGCCGTGCGTCAGGCTCTGGGCTGACAGCTCAGAGCCTGGAGCCTGCTTGGGATTCTGTGTCTCCCTCTTTCCCTGCCCCTCCCCTGCTCATGCTCTGTCTCTCAAAAATTAATAAACATTAAAAAAATTTTAAAAAGGTGAAGGTTAACTACAGCTGAGAGACTGCTGAAATAGGCATTGAATAAAATATATTAGCCAAATACCTTGCTATGATGGCAAAGTATTTATGACTGATGGAATCAATAATTTCAATAATATTGCATATGGAATTCTAATGGGTGGGACCATGACATTAAAGGCATAAAAATTCACACTGAGATTCCATTCATGTACTCCAAGTTCAAGAACACAGTCAAATTTGACTGTTAAATGTAAAAGCAGTAGGAATAATCACACCTTGTCTAAATAGGTCTTATATAATGGGTTTCAATCCTTGAAGTCCCTGCTTTCAATTAGATTGGACCTTTTTAAAGAAAAAAAATGGGGTAAAGGTGTTATTTTTAACTAGGGAGGAAGGTCCATAGGGTCGTATATTTTTCAAATTGGTAAGTGTCAGGGACTTCATTTTATTACTCATTGGGTCAGACTGTCCACGTGCACTAGAGGATGTTTTAGGGCAATGAATGCTTTTGTGATGGACAATTTGGGCAACGCAACAGTTCTGATGGTTAAGTCCACTCATATCTATTTGTTTTTATTTTATGCTCAGTTAACTTCCTGGCTGCTTTTATCAGCTTGCCCAGTTGTGGACCAGAAGGTAAAGAGGAAGGAATAAGGCTTAAAAGCTGTCAAGAGTAAAACATCACAATGGGATCAGATTCATTATTACACACTGCCACCCCCCCATACATCACCCCTCTCCCCATCTGGGCCCACTGATGTTGTAGCAAGTCCTTTCTTATTCTCCAGTGGGATAAAGTGTTATAGAGGAAATTTGTCTTCAGCCCCCAGTCCTCATCTAGTTCTTATTCCCAATGTCCAGCTAACTATGGACTGGCTCTTCTGGGCCCCAAACTTGCAGGATTCCACCTCCCTCCCTTCTCATACATTTGCCTCCTCCCTTATCAATCACTTGCTGCTGCATTTCTTTCCTCCCCGCTCATCATCAGAGAACACACAGAAATACACACACATGTCCTTTGGGCAACTTGTTGGCGTTTTAATCAGCAACATCAGCATACTTTATTTGGTCCTCTCACAGACAACCGTTAACACAAAATTTTGATCCCAGAGATTTTTATGGAGACAGAACAGATGCTTCAAGATCTCTGACTCCTGGTACGCACAGGGAAGTGGGAGACAGGCTTTCTTAATCCTTCTTTGGCTGATTTTCATTCTTCTTTTTACCATGTCTGTGGTAACAGACTAGCATTATTGACTTTCTCCCTTTATTTCGTCTTTCCATACTCAGTTTCTGGGCTAATTTAACCTTCCTGAGTATCTTCCTTATCTGGTAGGAAAACAAAGTGAGCACATAAAGACATTGGTCTGGGGGAAGAGAATGGAAAATACATGGGAAGGGAGGCTTTAAAAGAATGTGTGCATACTGAGGGGAGGGTTTGTGCCAGACAAGGGCATGATAGGGGTCTTGGGTGGGGAATCGATGGGGAAGAAGAGGAGATACAAGAGTAGGGTAATCTGACCTTCTCCATCTCTTTGTCCTTGAGTTGACATGGGGTCTGCTCCCTCCCTTCGATGCTCAGAGTTTGTTCTTTTGGGTCTGAAGTTTCTGCTTCGGGATATGAGCTAGACTCCTCCAGAGCCTCAGTAATCTCTGCCATGTTGTAGCAACAGTGGCCCACTCCAGGGTTCCTGACCTCTCTCTATATAGCCTTTGAGGACAATAAGGAGCCACACCCTTTGGCTTTGATTGGTCAGCAGGAAATTACTCCAGCCAATGGTAGCGCTGGAGTGACATGCCATCACAAAGCACCACAGAGCACTGACAAATCCATGGGAGGAGGGGAAGAAAGCAGAGTCTAGATGCTCTGCTTAGAGAAAGGGGGAGCTTTCTCAACAACCCCTAAAGAGCCCTCTCAAACTGATCTGTTATTCTTTCTCATATCCTCTGGTTTAATTCTTATGGAACACGTGGCAGGGAGAAGGTGATTCCTCCAAGTCATTCCTCATGGCCACTCCCATTCAGTGTTCCACTCTGTCGTCTCCCAGAACTCACTACCTGGTATTTTGTGTCTTCTTAATAAACTTAATTTTAGAACAGTTTTAAATATACAGAGTAAGTGTGAAAATAACAGAAAAGCCACATACCCCATGCCCAGTTTTCCTTATTATTAATGTCTTACATTAGTATGATACATTTGTTACATTTAGTGAACCAACAGTGAAACTATTATTTAAAAAAATTGTTTTTCGTGTGTGTTGATTTTTGAGAGAGAGAGAGAGCGCAGGCGTGTGGGTGTGAGTGGGAGAGGGGCAGAGAAAGGGGGACAGAGGAACCCAGGTGGGCTCTTCTCTGACAGCAGAGAGCCCAATGCAGGGCTCAGACTCACCAACCATGAGATCATGACTGGAGCCAGTCACACACTTAACCGACAGAGCCAGCCACGTGCCCCAACAACGAAAGTATTATCAACTAAAGTCTCTACCTTATTCAGATTTCCTTAGTTTTTACCTAATGTCCTTATTCTACCATCTAGGATACCGCATTAAATTTAGTCAACATGTCATGCCTCTTTAGGCTCCTCTTGGCTGTGACAGTTTTTAGATGATTTGTTTTTGAGGACCTTGACAATTTGGGGGTATTTTATTTGGTTTTTGGGTTTTGTTTTTTACATTAGATCCCCTGATATTATTAATCTTATAGCTGAAAGTTTGTACCTTTTTTTCCCAACCTTTCCCTATTTCCTTCACTCTTCAGCCCCTGGCAATCTTTTCCATTTTCTGTTTCTATGAGTTTGATTTTATTTCTTTTCTTTTTAGATTCCACAAATAAGTGATGCCATGAAGTATTTGTCCTCTGTCTGGTTTATTTCACTTAACATAATACTGCCTCAAGGTCCATCCATGTTGTCGCAAAAAGCAGGATTTCCTTCTTTCTCGTGGCTGAATAATACTCCATTGTATACATATGTATACAGCTGGCTTCTGTGGATAATGTAACACATTGCCTAATATTTTGGATGTCTTACCTAAAATCCCTCTGAGCTACTGTGCTCAAATTTAAGTATCATTAGAAACATGAATTATCACACTTCTTTCCAACACTTGGTTCTACCAGGCAACTTTCCCGTGTGTGTGTGTGTGTGTGTGTGTGTGTGTGTGTGTGTGTGTGGTTACTGGATATACTTCAGTGAGGTTCTTCTCTGCCCTGCTCGTACTTAGAAGTTTCTTCTTCCTGAGGACCCCTAATCAAGTCAGTACCACCAGGGCTATGGACTTCCCATGGCAATGGTTGAATTAATCCTTTGGCTTTTGTCACAGGAGTGCCATCGATATTTCTCTCTAAAACCCTGAGGATTAGTATGTCTTGAGTGTATCTGTGTGTGTATGTGTGTGTATGTGTATGTGTGTGTGAGAGAGAGAGAGAGAGAGAGAGAGACAGAGAGAAAGAGAGAGAGAGGTATAAACAGCAGCAGAAACATTGTGTAAGGCCCTAGTGAGTCCTCTGCTTTTAGAAGTGTGACTTCAGCATTCCGCATAGTAACTGTTCTTCCTCCACATGAGTGACCACCCAATGAGCCTATATATTAAACAGACTATCAGCCTTTCCTCTTAGCTCTATACAGAAAGGGGGCCAACACCTGGTTGAAATACAACCAATATTTACAAGGTAAGAGTTATTCTCTTGAGCTTAGTGTCAGTCACGTAGTACTTTGCAATTGAGACACGTGATTTAATCTGAGACTCACAGATAGGTCCAGGATTAGACACATGATCCATGACTGCTTTAAGGAGGGCTCCAATCCAATAATCTTGTCCCTTATGCCAGTTTGCTAAACTGACTTATGTTGGTCAAATCTTTAGCAGACTCTCCATAGAATTCACAAATGTAGCACAAAGGATCACTGTTCAAAGTACAAGCTAGCACTTGGGCAGTAGCTCAAAGTGCATGGTCACCAGCATGCAGTGGAGCCAGTTAAGAAGTCAAAACAAGAGAAGAAAAGACCCTTGGCAGCAATGGAAAGTACCGTGATGTCTTGCTCCAAGGGCCAATTACTGTGATCACTCCACAGGGACAGAATGAATCCTTCACCCAAAATTTGATTTGGATGTCAAGACTAATGACACATTGACCAAGAGAGTATGAGAGTATGAGAAAGCTTGTTAGTCACATAATGAGGCCTTTTGGCGAGAGCAGGGCAGCCTCTCAAATAGGTTCAAGAATGGTTTGAGAGAGCAGAGAAAGGAGGCTGACTTGGTTTTTGTGGTGGCAAGGGAATGAAGCTGGAGTGAGTGTTCTCGCACAGAGGTCAGGGCTTACGTGGTCTGAACTTGCTACTGGTCCCATAGAAGAGAGTACCAGGGCTTTCTTATCAGATACAGGTACGTAAGGGAAGAGAAGTGGTGGGGCTATCTTAGAAAATCATCCTGTGTATATGCAAGATGTTCTAAGCACAATTTAGAATTCTCATAACCATTATAACCAAGCTTCTCGTGTTGTTTTTAGTTTAAGCTGCTTTTCACTAGATTAGTATTTCCCAAATTATGGTTCTTTAAATATTGTTTAAGGTAGCTTAGAATTATCCTGGTTCATCAACAGAACAACTGTGTAAGAGAAAAGACCGCTAGCGTCAGCAAGCCTGACAGTCGATAGGAGAGCAGACCTAATTGCACTATCTGCTGAATTATGTAGGGTTTCTTATATTTTCCCCAGCCCAGCTGATTCCTGTAGCATCCAAAGCCTGTAATAATTATAGAAACTAACATTTATTGACCATTAACTCTATGTAGGAATTACGCTAAATATTCATATCCATATTTAAAACTTGTCACAACCCCATTGAGGTAAGTGGCAAAATAGCACTTATTGCCAGCTCTGCTGGGACTCCTGAGGCCATCTCCATTCCAACTGCAGAGGCAGAAAAGAACATGGAGGAAGGCACATGGGCCAGGCTCAGAAAGGAGCATGCATTACTCCTATTCACATTTCATTGGCAACAATTCACAGAGCCACACCTAACAGCAAAAAGAAGAGGAGAACTTGAATGTTGGAGATCCGCTAGCAATCTGTCTCCACTATCCTGTTCCTCACAATCTCCAGTATTTAGACTGGGGCCTAGCACATAGTAAGTGGTCACATATATGTCTGTTGAATGAATGTGTTTGAGCTCTTTTGGTCAGTTATGGAGATTAGAACCATATAGAAGTCGGTTAAGCAGTGGTTTCTTAGATATGACACCAAACGCACAAGCAACAAAGAAAGAGTAAATTGGACTATATAAAAATTTTAGAAATGTTTTCTACTGCAAAAAAAAATACTATTAAGAAGGTGAAAAGGCACACCAGAGGAAAAGAGAAAAATATTTGAAAATCATATATTTGATAAAGGTCTGGTATCAGAACATAGAAAGAACTCTTACAACAAAAATACAAATAACCCAATTAAAAATTAGATAAAGAATTTGAATAGACATTTTGCCAATAAAGACATACAAATAGCTAATAAACACATCATTAGTAATTAGGGAAATGCAAATCAAAACCACGATGAGATACCATTTCACACACACTAGGAAGGTTATAATATTTAAAAATTGGGAGGGAGGTCCAAGATGGCAGTATAAGACAATCATGAACTTACCTCCATCCATGGACACACCGAATTTATAGCTACATATGGATCATTTCCCTCTAAAAAGATATGAAAACTAGATGAACGGCTCTCCACAATGAAGGATAAAAGGACCACACTGAGACAGGTAGGAGAGGCAGACACACACAGACACACACACACACACACACACACACACACACCACCTGCCCCTGTATGGTGACACAGAATAGGGAAAGATCTCATCAGACAGGTGCTTCTCCTGAAGGAATGAAGGCCTAATGTCCCACATAGGGAACCCTGGTTCCTGGGATCTTCACCAGAGACATGAGTTTCCAGAATATCTGGCTTGAAAAACCAATGGGGTTGACACCAGGGGGCCAAAGTGCTATAGGAAATTGATTCTCCTCTTGGAAGGCTCACATGCAGTTTCACTTACTCTGAGACCCAGCAAAAAAACAAAAAACAAAAAACAAAAAACAGCAGTTTGAAAAATTCCAAGACTATATGTGAGGGAGATTCATTTGCTGATCTGGGGGCATCTCCTGGAGGGACAGAGGACAGTTAAGATGCTCCCTGGAGGCAGGGTGATGGTAGATGCCGTTGTTACACCCTCCACACAGCCTGCTAGCACAGCAGGCTGTCAGCTTGAACATGGTACCCTCCCATCATTTTGTTGGGACTGGGAGGGGCGACAAGTCACAGCACTTGTGGAGGCTGGAAAGTGTGGGTGAGTGCAATGTTTCCCTACTCCTTCACTGGGGCAGGGTAGCACAAACAGTCATGGAATTCTCCCACTCCCTAGCTAAAGTCTGAGGGTAGGTTGTTGTGACACTCCCCCACTCCCTAGCTGGGACTAGCAAGCATGAGTGGTCATGGCATTCTCCTGCTCCCAGCCTAAAGCTGGTACATGTGAATAGACAAGGCACTCTCCTAGTGCATGTGCATAGACAAGGCACTCTCCCAGTGCACTGCTGAAGCCTGTGGGCAAGTAGAATCAAGACATTTTCCCAGTACCTTTCTGAAGCCAGTGAGCATTCCCTACCCCAAACACTCTACAGCTGCCATGCTCAAGCTAGCACGTGCACACGATCCACACAGAGGAAACCCCTTGATTGTTTGGCCCTGTGGCCAAGAGAACTGGTGATCCAGAGCTATATGAGACTGTAACAATTGGAGAGATAGCTCTTGGCAGGCCGCCACACCCAGGGCACTGCACAGACAGCAGACTGAAAAATAATCGCAGTCTCCTATGAAAAAGGCCTATTTACTTAGCCTGGAGCTGAATTCTCCAGTCAAAAGACAAAGAGTGACCGAATGGATTAAAAGAAAAATAAGACACATCTATATACTACCTACAAAAAATCTCATTTCAGAAGTAAGGACACATGCTGACTGACAGTGAAGGGATGGAAAAATATGTTCAATGGGAATGGGAATGAAAAGAAAGATGGCGCAGCTATACTTATACCAGGCAGACTTTAAAACAAAAATTGTCTAAAGAAGACAAAGGGGCACTAACATAACAATAAAGGGGTCAATCCAACCAGAAGACGTAACATTTGTAAATATATATGTACTCAACCAAAATATATAAAGTAAATATTAACAGACTTAAAGGAGAAATGGATAGCAATACAATAGTGGTAGTCGATTTTACATCCCACTTACATCAGTGGATAGATCATCCAGACAGAAAATCAAGAAAACATCAGCCTTAAACAACACATTAGACCAGAAAGATTTAATAGATATATATACAAAACATTCTATCCAAAAGCAATAGGATACCCATTCTTCTCAAGTGCACATGGAACATTCTCCAGGATAGATCGCATGCTAGGCAACAAAACAATCTCAATGAATTCAAGAAGATTGAAATCATGTCAAAAAGATTGAAATCTTTTCCTACCACAATGGTAAAAAGCTAGAAATAAATTACAAGAAGGAAACTGAAAAAGTACAAATATGTAGATATTAAACAACATGTTACTGAACAACTACCCAGGGAAAGGTGTATTGTGTCCCCTTAAAGGTGAAGGTTAGGGATGCCTGGGTGGCTCAGTCAGTTAAGCATCTGACTTCAGCTCAGGTTATGATCACACGGCACGTGAATTCGAGCCGTGCGTCAGGCTCTGGGCTGACAGCTCAGAGCCTGGAGCCTGCTTGGGATTCTGTGTCTCCCTCTTTCCCTGCCCCTCCCCTGCTCATGCTCTGTCTCTCAAAAATTAATAAACATTAAAAAAATTTTAAAAAGGTGAAGGTTAACTACAGCTGAGAGACTGCTGAAATAGGCATTGAATAAAATATATTAGCCAAATACCTTGCTATGATGGCAAAGTATTTATGACTGATGGAATCAATAATTTCAATAATATTGCATATGGAATTCTAATGGGTGGGACCATGACATTAAAGGCATAAAAATTCACACTGAGATTCCATTCATGTACTCCAAGTTCAAGAACACAGTCAAATTTGACTGTTAAATGTAAAAGCAGTAGGAATAATCACACCTTGTCTAAATAGGTCTTATATAATGGGTTTCAATCCTTGAAGTCCCTGCTTTCAATTAGATTGGACCTTTTTAAAGAAAAAAAATGGGGTAAAGGTGTTATTTTTAACTAGGGAGGAAGGTCCATAGGGTCGTATATTTTTCAAATTGGTAAGTGTCAGGGACTTCATTTTATTACTCATTGGGTCAGACTGTCCACGTGCACTAGAGGATGTTTTAGGGCAATGAATGCTTTTGTGATGGACAATTTGGGCAACGCAACAGTTCTGATGGTTAAGTCCACTCATATCTATTTGTTTTTATTTTATGCTCAGTTAACTTCCTGGCTGCTTTTATCAGCTTGCCCAGTTGTGGACCAGAAGGTAAAGAGGAAGGAATAAGGCTTAAAAGCTGTCAAGAGTAAAACATCACAATGGGATCAGATTCATTATTACACACTGCCACCCCCCCATACATCACCCCTCTCCCCATCTGGGCCCACTGATGTTGTAGCAAGTCCTTTCTTATTCTCCAGTGGGATAAAGTGTTATAGAGGAAATTTGTCTTCAGCCCCCAGTCCTCATCTAGTTCTTATTCCCAATGTCCAGCTAACTATGGACTGGCTCTTCTGGGCCCCAAACTTGCAGGATTCCACCTCCCTCCCTTCTCATACATTTGCCTCCTCCCTTATCAATCACTTGCTGCTGCATTTCTTTCCTCCCCGCTCATCATCAGAGAACACACAGAAATACACACACATGTCCTTTGGGCAACTTGTTGGCGTTTTAATCAGCAACATCAGCATACTTTATTTGGTCCTCTCACAGACAACCGTTAACACAAAATTTTGATCCCAGAGATTTTTATGGAGACAGAACAGATGCTTCAAGATCTCTGACTCCTGGTACGCACAGGGAAGTGGGAGACAGGCTTTCTTAATCCTTCTTTGGCTGATTTTCATTCTTCTTTTTACCATGTCTGTGGTAACAGACTAGCATTATTGACTTTCTCCCTTTATTTCGTCTTTCCATACTCAGTTTCTGGGCTAATTTAACCTTCCTGAGTATCTTCCTTATCTGGTAGGAAAACAAAGTGAGCACATAAAGACATTGGTCTGGGGGAAGAGAATGGAAAATACATGGGAAGGGAGGCTTTAAAAGAATGTGTGCATACTGAGGGGAGGGTTTGTGCCAGACAAGGGCATGATAGGGGTCTTGGGTGGGGAATCGATGGGGAAGAAGAGGAGATACAAGAGTAGGGTAATCTGACCTTCTCCATCTCTTTGTCCTTGAGTTGACATGGGGTCTGCTCCCTCCCTTCGATGCTCAGAGTTTGTTCTTTTGGGTCTGAAGTTTCTGCTTCGGGATATGAGCTAGACTCCTCCAGAGCCTCAGTAATCTCTGCCATGTTGTAGCAACAGTGGCCCACTCCAGGGTTCCTGACCTCTCTCTATATAGCCTTTGAGGACAATAAGGAGCCACACCCTTTGGCTTTGATTGGTCAGCAGGAAATTACTCCAGCCAATGGTAGCGCTGGAGTGACATGCCATCACAAAGCACCACAGAGCACTGACAAATCCATGGGAGGAGGGGAAGAAAGCAGAGTCTAGATGCTCTGCTTAGAGAAAGGGGGAGCTTTCTCAACAACCCCTAAAGAGCCCTCTCAAACTGATCTGTTATTCTTTCTCATATCCTCTGGTTTAATTCTTATGGAACACGTGGCAGGGAGAAGGTGATTCCTCCAAGTCATTCCTCATGGCCACTCCCATTCAGTGTTCCACTCTGTCGTCTCCCAGAACTCACTACCTGGTATTTTGTGTCTTCTTAATAAACTTAATTTTAGAACAGTTTTAAATATACAGAGTAAGTGTGAAAATAACAGAAAAGCCACATACCCCATGCCCAGTTTTCCTTATTATTAATGTCTTACATTAGTATGATACATTTGTTACATTTAGTGAACCAACAGTGAAACTATTATTTAAAAAAATTGTTTTTCGTGTGTGTTGATTTTTGAGAGAGAGAGAGAGCGCAGGCGTGTGGGTGTGAGTGGGAGAGGGGCAGAGAAAGGGGGACAGAGGAACCCAGGTGGGCTCTTCTCTGACAGCAGAGAGCCCAATGCAGGGCTCAGACTCACCAACCATGAGATCATGACTGGAGCCAGTCACACACTTAACCGACAGAGCCAGCCACGTGCCCCAACAACGAAAGTATTATCAACTAAAGTCTCTACCTTATTCAGATTTCCTTAGTTTTTACCTAATGTCCTTATTCTACCATCTAGGATACCGCATTAAATTTAGTCAACATGTCATGCCTCTTTAGGCTCCTCTTGGCTGTGACAGTTTTTAGATGATTTGTTTTTGAGGACCTTGACAATTTGGGGGTATTTTATTTGGTTTTTGGGTTTTGTTTTTTACATTAGATCCCCTGATATTATTAATCTTATAGCTGAAAGTTTGTACCTTTTTTTCCCAACCTTTCCCTATTTCCTTCACTCTTCAGCCCCTGGCAATCTTTTCCATTTTCTGTTTCTATGAGTTTGATTTTATTTCTTTTCTTTTTAGATTCCACAAATAAGTGATGCCATGAAGTATTTGTCCTCTGTCTGGTTTATTTCACTTAACATAATACTGCCTCAAGGTCCATCCATGTTGTCGCAAAAAGCAGGATTTCCTTCTTTCTCGTGGCTGAATAATACTCCATTGTATACATATGTATACAGCTGGCTTCTGTGGATAATGTAACACATTGCCTAATATTTTGGATGTCTTACCTAAAATCCCTCTGAGCTACTGTGCTCAAATTTAAGTATCATTAGAAACATGAATTATCACACTTCTTTCCAACACTTGGTTCTACCAGGCAACTTTCCCGTGTGTGTGTGTGTGTGTGTGTGTGTGTGTGTGTGTGTGGTTACTGGATATACTTCAGTGAGGTTCTTCTCTGCCCTGCTCGTACTTAGAAGTTTCTTCTTCCTGAGGACCCCTAATCAAGTCAGTACCACCAGGGCTATGGACTTCCCATGGCAATGGTTGAATTAATCCTTTGGCTTTTGTCACAGGAGTGCCATCGATATTTCTCTCTAAAACCCTGAGGATTAGTATGTCTTGAGTGTATCTGTGTGTGTATGTGTGTGTATGTGTATGTGTGTGTGAGAGAGAGAGAGAGAGAGAGAGAGAGACAGAGAGAAAGAGAGAGAGAGGTATAAACAGCAGCAGAAACATTGTGTAAGGCCCTAGTGAGTCCTCTGCTTTTAGAAGTGTGACTTCAGCATTCCGCATAGTAACTGTTCTTCCTCCACATGAGTGACCACCCAATGAGCCTATATATTAAACAGACTATCAGCCTTTCCTCTTAGCTCTATACAGAAAGGGGGCCAACACCTGGTTGAAATACAACCAATATTTACAAGGTAAGAGTTATTCTCTTGAGCTTAGTGTCAGTCACGTAGTACTTTGCAATTGAGACACGTGATTTAATCTGAGACTCACAGATAGGTCCAGGATTAGACACATGATCCATGACTGCTTTAAGGAGGGCTCCAATCCAATAATCTTGTCCCTTATGCCAGTTTGCTAAACTGACTTATGTTGGTCAAATCTTTAGCAGACTCTCCATAGAATTCACAAATGTAGCACAAAGGATCACTGTTCAAAGTACAAGCTAGCACTTGGGCAGTAGCTCAAAGTGCATGGTCACCAGCATGCAGTGGAGCCAGTTAAGAAGTCAAAACAAGAGAAGAAAAGACCCTTGGCAGCAATGGAAAGTACCGTGATGTCTTGCTCCAAGGGCCAATTACTGTGATCACTCCACAGGGACAGAATGAATCCTTCACCCAAAATTTGATTTGGATGTCAAGACTAATGACACATTGACCAAGAGAGTATGAGAGTATGAGAAAGCTTGTTAGTCACATAATGAGGCCTTTTGGCGAGAGCAGGGCAGCCTCTCAAATAGGTTCAAGAATGGTTTGAGAGAGCAGAGAAAGGAGGCTGACTTGGTTTTTGTGGTGGCAAGGGAATGAAGCTGGAGTGAGTGTTCTCGCACAGAGGTCAGGGCTTACGTGGTCTGAACTTGCTACTGGTCCCATAGAAGAGAGTACCAGGGCTTTCTTATCAGATACAGGTACGTAAGGGAAGAGAAGTGGTGGGGCTATCTTAGAAAATCATCCTGTGTATATGCAAGATGTTCTAAGCACAATTTAGAATTCTCATAACCATTATAACCAAGCTTCTCGTGTTGTTTTTAGTTTAAGCTGCTTTTCACTAGATTAGTATTTCCCAAATTATGGTTCTTTAAATATTGTTTAAGGTAGCTTAGAATTATCCTGGTTCATCAACAGAACAACTGTGTAAGAGAAAAGACCGCTAGCGTCAGCAAGCCTGACAGTCGATAGGAGAGCAGACCTAATTGCACTATCTGCTGAATTATGTAGGGTTTCTTATATTTTCCCCAGCCCAGCTGATTCCTGTAGCATCCAAAGCCTGTAATAATTATAGAAACTAACATTTATTGACCATTAACTCTATGTAGGAATTACGCTAAATATTCATATCCATATTTAAAACTTGTCACAACCCCATTGAGGTAAGTGGCAAAATAGCACTTATTGCCAGCTCTGCTGGGACTCCTGAGGCCATCTCCATTCCAACTGCAGAGGCAGAAAAGAACATGGAGGAAGGCACATGGGCCAGGCTCAGAAAGGAGCATGCATTACTCCTATTCACATTTCATTGGCAACAATTCACAGAGCCACACCTAACAGCAAAAAGAAGAGGAGAACTTGAATGTTGGAGATCCGCTAGCAATCTGTCTCCACTATCCTGTTCCTCACAATCTCCAGTATTTAGACTGGGGCCTAGCACATAGTAAGTGGTCACATATATGTCTGTTGAATGAATGTGTTTGAGCTCTTTTGGTCAGTTATGGAGATTAGAACCATATAGAAGTCGGTTAAGCAGTGGTTTCTTAGATATGACACCAAACGCACAAGCAACAAAGAAAGAGTAAATTGGACTATATAAAAATTTTAGAAATGTTTTCTACTGCAAAAAAAAATACTATTAAGAAGGTGAAAAGGCACACCAGAGGAAAAGAGAAAAATATTTGAAAATCATATATTTGATAAAGGTCTGGTATCAGAACATAGAAAGAACTCTTACAACAAAAATACAAATAACCCAATTAAAAATTAGATAAAGAATTTGAATAGACATTTTGCCAATAAAGACATACAAATAGCTAATAAACACATCATTAGTAATTAGGGAAATGCAAATCAAAACCACGATGAGATACCATTTCACACACACTAGGAAGGTTATAATATTTAAAAATTGGGAGGGAGGTCCAAGATGGCAGTATAAGACAATCATGAACTTACCTCCATCCATGGACACACCGAATTTATAGCTACATATGGATCATTTCCCTCTAAAAAGATATGAAAACTAGATGAACGGCTCTCCACAATGAAGGATAAAAGGACCACACTGAGACAGGTAGGAGAGGCAGACACACACAGACACACACACACACACACACACACACACACACCACCTGCCCCTGTATGGTGACACAGAATAGGGAAAGATCTCATCAGACAGGTGCTTCTCCTGAAGGAATGAAGGCCTAATGTCCCACATAGGGAACCCTGGTTCCTGGGATCTTCACCAGAGACATGAGTTTCCAGAATATCTGGCTTGAAAAACCAATGGGGTTGACACCAGGGGGCCAAAGTGCTATAGGAAATTGATTCTCCTCTTGGAAGGCTCACATGCAGTTTCACTTACTCTGAGACCCAGCAAAAAAACAAAAAACAAAAAACAAAAAACAGCAGTTTGAAAAATTCCAAGACTATATGTGAGGGAGATTCATTTGCTGATCTGGGGGCATCTCCTGGAGGGACAGAGGACAGTTAAGATGCTCCCTGGAGGCAGGGTGATGGTAGATGCCGTTGTTACACCCTCCACACAGCCTGCTAGCACAGCAGGCTGTCAGCTTGAACATGGTACCCTCCCATCATTTTGTTGGGACTGGGAGGGGCGACAAGTCACAGCACTTGTGGAGGCTGGAAAGTGTGGGTGAGTGCAATGTTTCCCTACTCCTTCACTGGGGCAGGGTAGCACAAACAGTCATGGAATTCTCCCACTCCCTAGCTAAAGTCTGAGGGTAGGTTGTTGTGACACTCCCCCACTCCCTAGCTGGGACTAGCAAGCATGAGTGGTCATGGCATTCTCCTGCTCCCAGCCTAAAGCTGGTACATGTGAATAGACAAGGCACTCTCCTAGTGCATGTGCATAGACAAGGCACTCTCCCAGTGCACTGCTGAAGCCTGTGGGCAAGTAGAATCAAGACATTTTCCCAGTACCTTTCTGAAGCCAGTGAGCATTCCCTACCCCAAACACTCTACAGCTGCCATGCTCAAGCTAGCACGTGCACACGATCCACACAGAGGAAACCCCTTGATTGTTTGGCCCTGTGGCCAAGAGAACTGGTGATCCAGAGCTATATGAGACTGTAACAATTGGAGAGATAGCTCTTGGCAGGCCGCCACACCCAGGGCACTGCACAGACAGCAGACTGAAAAATAATCGCAGTCTCCTATGAAAAAGGCCTATTTACTTAGCCTGGAGCTGAATTCTCCAGTCAAAAGACAAAGAGTGACCGAATGGATTAAAAGAAAAATAAGACACATCTATATACTACCTACAAAAAATCTCATTTCAGAAGTAAGGACACATGCTGACTGACAGTGAAGGGATGGAAAAATATGTTCAATGGGAATGGGAATGAAAAGAAAGATGGCGCAGCTATACTTATACCAGGCAGACTTTAAAACAAAAATTGTCTAAAGAAGACAAAGGGGCACTAACATAACAATAAAGGGGTCAATCCAACCAGAAGACGTAACATTTGTAAATATATATGTACTCAACCAAAATATATAAAGTAAATATTAACAGACTTAAAGGAGAAATGGATAGCAATACAATAGTGGTAGTCGATTTTACATCCCACTTACATCAGTGGATAGATCATCCAGACAGAAAATCAAGAAAACATCAGCCTTAAACAACACATTAGACCAGAAAGATTTAATAGATATATATACAAAACATTCTATCCAAAAGCAATAGGATACCCATTCTTCTCAAGTGCACATGGAACATTCTCCAGGATAGATCGCATGCTAGGCAACAAAACAATCTCAATGAATTCAAGAAGATTGAAATCATGTCAAAAAGATTGAAATCTTTTCCTACCACAATGGTAAAAAGCTAGAAATAAATTACAAGAAGGAAACTGAAAAAGTACAAATATGTAGATATTAAACAACATGTTACTGAACAACTACCCAGGGAAAGGTGTATTGTGTCCCCTTAAAGGTGAAGGTTAGGGATGCCTGGGTGGCTCAGTCAGTTAAGCATCTGACTTCAGCTCAGGTTATGATCACACGGCACGTGAATTCGAGCCGTGCGTCAGGCTCTGGGCTGACAGCTCAGAGCCTGGAGCCTGCTTGGGATTCTGTGTCTCCCTCTTTCCCTGCCCCTCCCCTGCTCATGCTCTGTCTCTCAAAAATTAATAAACATTAAAAAAATTTTAAAAAGGTGAAGGTTAACTACAGCTGAGAGACTGCTGAAATAGGCATTGAATAAAATATATTAGCCAAATACCTTGCTATGATGGCAAAGTATTTATGACTGATGGAATCAATAATTTCAATAATATTGCATATGGAATTCTAATGGGTGGGACCATGACATTAAAGGCATAAAAATTCACACTGAGATTCCATTCATGTACTCCAAGTTCAAGAACACAGTCAAATTTGACTGTTAAATGTAAAAGCAGTAGGAATAATCACACCTTGTCTAAATAGGTCTTATATAATGGGTTTCAATCCTTGAAGTCCCTGCTTTCAATTAGATTGGACCTTTTTAAAGAAAAAAAATGGGGTAAAGGTGTTATTTTTAACTAGGGAGGAAGGTCCATAGGGTCGTATATTTTTCAAATTGGTAAGTGTCAGGGACTTCATTTTATTACTCATTGGGTCAGACTGTCCACGTGCACTAGAGGATGTTTTAGGGCAATGAATGCTTTTGTGATGGACAATTTGGGCAACGCAACAGTTCTGATGGTTAAGTCCACTCATATCTATTTGTTTTTATTTTATGCTCAGTTAACTTCCTGGCTGCTTTTATCAGCTTGCCCAGTTGTGGACCAGAAGGTAAAGAGGAAGGAATAAGGCTTAAAAGCTGTCAAGAGTAAAACATCACAATGGGATCAGATTCATTATTACACACTGCCACCCCCCCATACATCACCCCTCTCCCCATCTGGGCCCACTGATGTTGTAGCAAGTCCTTTCTTATTCTCCAGTGGGATAAAGTGTTATAGAGGAAATTTGTCTTCAGCCCCCAGTCCTCATCTAGTTCTTATTCCCAATGTCCAGCTAACTATGGACTGGCTCTTCTGGGCCCCAAACTTGCAGGATTCCACCTCCCTCCCTTCTCATACATTTGCCTCCTCCCTTATCAATCACTTGCTGCTGCATTTCTTTCCTCCCCGCTCATCATCAGAGAACACACAGAAATACACACACATGTCCTTTGGGCAACTTGTTGGCGTTTTAATCAGCAACATCAGCATACTTTATTTGGTCCTCTCACAGACAACCGTTAACACAAAATTTTGATCCCAGAGATTTTTATGGAGACAGAACAGATGCTTCAAGATCTCTGACTCCTGGTACGCACAGGGAAGTGGGAGACAGGCTTTCTTAATCCTTCTTTGGCTGATTTTCATTCTTCTTTTTACCATGTCTGTGGTAACAGACTAGCATTATTGACTTTCTCCCTTTATTTCGTCTTTCCATACTCAGTTTCTGGGCTAATTTAACCTTCCTGAGTATCTTCCTTATCTGGTAGGAAAACAAAGTGAGCACATAAAGACATTGGTCTGGGGGAAGAGAATGGAAAATACATGGGAAGGGAGGCTTTAAAAGAATGTGTGCATACTGAGGGGAGGGTTTGTGCCAGACAAGGGCATGATAGGGGTCTTGGGTGGGGAATCGATGGGGAAGAAGAGGAGATACAAGAGTAGGGTAATCTGACCTTCTCCATCTCTTTGTCCTTGAGTTGACATGGGGTCTGCTCCCTCCCTTCGATGCTCAGAGTTTGTTCTTTTGGGTCTGAAGTTTCTGCTTCGGGATATGAGCTAGACTCCTCCAGAGCCTCAGTAATCTCTGCCATGTTGTAGCAACAGTGGCCCACTCCAGGGTTCCTGACCTCTCTCTATATAGCCTTTGAGGACAATAAGGAGCCACACCCTTTGGCTTTGATTGGTCAGCAGGAAATTACTCCAGCCAATGGTAGCGCTGGAGTGACATGCCATCACAAAGCACCACAGAGCGCTGACAAATCCATGGGAGGAGGGGAAGAAAGCAGAGTCTAGATGCTCTGCTTAGAGAAAGGGGGAGCTTTCTCAACAACCCCTAAAGAGCCCTCTCAAACTGATCTGTTATTCTTTCTCATATCCTCTGGTTTAATTCTTATGGAACACGTGGCAGGGAGAAGGTGATTCCTCCAAGTCATTCCTCATGGCCACTCCCATTCAGTGTTCCACTCTGTCGTCTCCCAGAACTCACTACCTGGTATTTTGTGTCTTCTTAATAAACTTAATTTTAGAACAGTTTTAAATATACAGAGTAAGTGTGAAAATAACAGAAAAGCCACATACCCCATGCCCAGTTTTCCTTATTATTAATGTCTTACATTAGTATGATACATTTGTTACATTTAGTGAACCAACAGTGAAACTATTATTTAAAAAAATTGTTTTTCGTGTGTGTTGATTTTTGAGAGAGAGAGAGAGCGCAGGCGTGTGGGTGTGAGTGGGAGAGGGGCAGAGAAAGGGGGACAGAGGAACCCAGGTGGGCTCTTCTCTGACAGCAGAGAGCCCAATGCAGGGCTCAGACTCACCAACCATGAGATCATGACTGGAGCCAGTCACACACTTAACCGACAGAGCCAGCCACGTGCCCCAACAACGAAAGTATTATCAACTAAAGTCTCTACCTTATTCAGATTTCCTTAGTTTTTACCTAATGTCCTTATTCTACCATCTAGGATACCGCATTAAATTTAGTCAACATGTCATGCCTCTTTAGGCTCCTCTTGGCTGTGACAGTTTTTAGATGATTTGTTTTTGAGGACCTTGACAATTTGGGGGTATTTTATTTGGTTTTTGGGTTTTGTTTTTTACATTAGATCCCCTGATATTATTAATCTTATAGCTGAAAGTTTGTACCTTTTTTTCCCAACCTTTCCCTATTTCCTTCACTCTTCAGCCCCTGGCAATCTTTTCCATTTTCTGTTTCTATGAGTTTGATTTTATTTCTTTTCTTTTTAGATTCCACAAATAAGTGATGCCATGAAGTATTTGTCCTCTGTCTGGTTTATTTCACTTAACATAATACTGCCTCAAGGTCCATCCATGTTGTCGCAAAAAGCAGGATTTCCTTCTTTCTCGTGGCTGAATAATACTCCATTGTATACATATGTATACAGCTGGCTTCTGTGGATAATGTAACACATTGCCTAATATTTTGGATGTCTTACCTAAAATCCCTCTGAGCTACTGTGCTCAAATTTAAGTATCATTAGAAACATGAATTATCACACTTCTTTCCAACACTTGGTTCTACCAGGCAACTTTCCCGTGTGTGTGTGTGTGTGTGTGTGTGTGTGTGTGTGTGTGGTTACTGGATATACTTCAGTGAGGTTCTTCTCTGCCCTGCTCGTACTTAGAAGTTTCTTCTTCCTGAGGACCCCTAATCAAGTCAGTACCACCAGGGCTATGGACTTCCCATGGCAATGGTTGAATTAATCCTTTGGCTTTTGTCACAGGAGTGCCATCGATATTTCTCTCTAAAACCCTGAGGATTAGTATGTCTTGAGTGTATCTGTGTGTGTATGTGTGTGTATGTGTATGTGTGTGTGAGAGAGAGAGAGAGAGAGAGAGAGACAGAGAGAAAGAGAGAGAGAGGTATAAACAGCAGCAGAAACATTGTGTAAGGCCCTAGTGAGTCCTCTGCTTTTAGAAGTGTGACTTCAGCATTCCGCATAGTAACTGTTCTTCCTCCACATGAGTGACCACCCAATGAGCCTATATATTAAACAGACTATCAGCCTTTCCTCTTAGCTCTATACAGAAAGGGGGCCAACACCTGGTTGAAATACAACCAATATTTACAAGGTAAGAGTTATTCTCTTGAGCTTAGTGTCAGTCACGTAGTACTTTGCAATTGAGACACGTGATTTAATCTGAGACTCACAGATAGGTCCAGGATTAGACACATGATCCATGACTGCTTTAAGGAGGGCTCCAATCCAATAATCTTGTCCCTTATGCCAGTTTGCTAAACTGACTTATGTTGGTCAAATCTTTAGCAGACTCTCCATAGAATTCACAAATGTAGCACAAAGGATCACTGTTCAAAGTACAAGCTAGCACTTGGGCAGTAGCTCAAAGTGCATGGTCACCAGCATGCAGTGGAGCCAGTTAAGAAGTCAAAACAAGAGAAGAAAAGACCCTTGGCAGCAATGGAAAGTACCGTGATGTCTTGCTCCAAGGGCCAATTACTGTGATCACTCCACAGGGACAGAATGAATCCTTCACCCAAAATTTGATTTGGATGTCAAGACTAATGACACATTGACCAAGAGAGTATGAGAGTATGAGAAAGCTTGTTAGTCACATAATGAGGCCTTTTGGCGAGAGCAGGGCAGCCTCTCAAATAGGTTCAAGAATGGTTTGAGAGAGCAGAGAAAGGAGGCTGACTTGGTTTTTGTGGTGGCAAGGGAATGAAGCTGGAGTGAGTGTTCTCGCACAGAGGTCAGGGCTTACGTGGTCTGAACTTGCTACTGGTCCCATAGAAGAGAGTACCAGGGCTTTCTTATCAGATACAGGTACGTAAGGGAAGAGAAGTGGTGGGGCTATCTTAGAAAATCATCCTGTGTATATGCAAGATGTTCTAAGCACAATTTAGAATTCTCATAACCATTATAACCAAGCTTCTCGTGTTGTTTTTAGTTTAAGCTGCTTTTCACTAGATTAGTATTTCCCAAATTATGGTTCTTTAAATATTGTTTAAGGTAGCTTAGAATTATCCTGGTTCATCAACAGAACAACTGTGTAAGAGAAAAGACCGCTAGCGTCAGCAAGCCTGACAGTCGATAGGAGAGCAGACCTAATTGCACTATCTGCTGAATTATGTAGGGTTTCTTATATTTTCCCCAGCCCAGCTGATTCCTGTAGCATCCAAAGCCTGTAATAATTATAGAAACTAACATTTATTGACCATTAACTCTATGTAGGAATTACGCTAAATATTCATATCCATATTTAAAACTTGTCACAACCCCATTGAGGTAAGTGGCAAAATAGCACTTATTGCCAGCTCTGCTGGGACTCCTGAGGCCATCTCCATTCCAACTGCAGAGGCAGAAAAGAACATGGAGGAAGGCACATGGGCCAGGCTCAGAAAGGAGCATGCATTACTCCTATTCACATTTCATTGGCAACAATTCACAGAGCCACACCTAACAGCAAAAAGAAGAGGAGAACTTGAATGTTGGAGATCCGCTAGCAATCTGTCTCCACTATCCTGTTCCTCACAATCTCCAGTATTTAGACTGGGGCCTAGCACATAGTAAGTGGTCACATATATGTCTGTTGAATGAATGTGTTTGAGCTCTTTTGGTCAGTTATGGAGATTAGAACCATATAGAAGTCGGTTAAGCAGTGGTTTCTTAGATATGACACCAAACGCACAAGCAACAAAGAAAGAGTAAATTGGACTATATAAAAATTTTAGAAATGTTTTCTACTGCAAAAAAAAATACTATTAAGAAGGTGAAAAGGCACACCAGAGGAAAAGAGAAAAATATTTGAAAATCATATATTTGATAAAGGTCTGGTATCAGAACATAGAAAGAACTCTTACAACAAAAATACAAATAACCCAATTAAAAATTAGATAAAGAATTTGAATAGACATTTTGCCAATAAAGACATACAAATAGCTAATAAACACATCATTAGTAATTAGGGAAATGCAAATCAAAACCACGATGAGATACCATTTCACACACACTAGGAAGGTTATAATATTTAAAAATTGGGAGGGAGGTCCAAGATGGCAGTATAAGACAATCATGAACTTACCTCCATCCATGGACACACCGAATTTATAGCTACATATGGATCATTTCCCTCTAAAAAGATATGAAAACTAGATGAACGGCTCTCCACAATGAAGGATAAAAGGACCACACTGAGACAGGTAGGAGAGGCAGACACACACAGACACACACACACACACACACACACACACACACCACCTGCCCCTGTATGGTGACACAGAATAGGGAAAGATCTCATCAGACAGGTGCTTCTCCTGAAGGAATGAAGGCCTAATGTCCCACATAGGGAACCCTGGTTCCTGGGATCTTCACCAGAGACATGAGTTTCCAGAATATCTGGCTTGAAAAACCAATGGGGTTGACACCAGGGGGCCAAAGTGCTATAGGAAATTGATTCTCCTCTTGGAAGGCTCACATGCAGTTTCACTTACTCTGAGACCCAGCAAAAAAACAAAAAACAAAAAACAAAAAACAGCAGTTTGAAAAATTCCAAGACTATATGTGAGGGAGATTCATTTGCTGATCTGGGGGCATCTCCTGGAGGGACAGAGGACAGTTAAGATGCTCCCTGGAGGCAGGGTGATGGTAGATGCCGTTGTTACACCCTCCACACAGCCTGCTAGCACAGCAGGCTGTCAGCTTGAACATGGTACCCTCCCATCATTTTGTTGGGACTGGGAGGGGCGACAAGTCACAGCACTTGTGGAGGCTGGAAAGTGTGGGTGAGTGCAATGTTTCCCTACTCCTTCACTGGGGCAGGGTAGCACAAACAGTCATGGAATTCTCCCACTCCCTAGCTAAAGTCTGAGGGTAGGTTGTTGTGACACTCCCCCACTCCCTAGCTGGGACTAGCAAGCATGAGTGGTCATGGCATTCTCCTGCTCCCAGCCTAAAGCTGGTACATGTGAATAGACAAGGCACTCTCCTAGTGCATGTGCATAGACAAGGCACTCTCCCAGTGCACTGCTGAAGCCTGTGGGCAAGTAGAATCAAGACATTTTCCCAGTACCTTTCTGAAGCCAGTGAGCATTCCCTACCCCAAACACTCTACAGCTGCCATGCTCAAGCTAGCACGTGCACACGATCCACACAGAGGAAACCCCTTGATTGTTTGGCCCTGTGGCCAAGAGAACTGGTGATCCAGAGCTATATGAGACTGTAACAATTGGAGAGATAGCTCTTGGCAGGCCGCCACACCCAGGGCACTGCACAGACAGCAGACTGAAAAATAATCGCAGTCTCCTATGAAAAAGGCCTATTTACTTAGCCTGGAGCTGAATTCTCCAGTCAAAAGACAAAGAGTGACCGAATGGATTAAAAGAAAAATAAGACACATCTATATACTACCTACAAAAAATCTCATTTCAGAAGTAAGGACACATGCTGACTGACAGTGAAGGGATGGAAAAATATGTTCAATGGGAATGGGAATGAAAAGAAAGATGGCGCAGCTATACTTATACCAGGCAGACTTTAAAACAAAAATTGTCTAAAGAAGACAAAGGGGCACTAACATAACAATAAAGGGGTCAATCCAACCAGAAGACGTAACATTTGTAAATATATATGTACTCAACCAAAATATATAAAGTAAATATTAACAGACTTAAAGGAGAAATGGATAGCAATACAATAGTGGTAGTCGATTTTACATCCCACTTACATCAGTGGATAGATCATCCAGACAGAAAATCAAGAAAACATCAGCCTTAAACAACACATTAGACCAGAAAGATTTAATAGATATATATACAAAACATTCTATCCAAAAGCAATAGGATACCCATTCTTCTCAAGTGCACATGGAACATTCTCCAGGATAGATCGCATGCTAGGCAACAAAACAATCTCAATGAATTCAAGAAGATTGAAATCATGTCAAAAAGATTGAAATCTTTTCCTACCACAATGGTAAAAAGCTAGAAATAAATTACAAGAAGGAAACTGAAAAAGTACAAATATGTAGATATTAAACAACATGTTACTGAACAACTACTGACTGGGTCGTAGAAAAAATCAAAGGAAAAATAAAAGCAATCTACAGACTCCATGCAATCCCAATCAAAATTCCAGTGGTATTATTTTTATAGAACTATGGCAAATAACTCTAAAATCTGTATGGAACACAGAAGACCCCAAATAGCCAAGACAATCTTGAGAAAGAACAAAGTCAGAGGTATGCTCCCTGATTTCAAATACACTACAAAGCTATAGTAATTGAAACCATACAATATTGACAAAAACATACATATTGATCAATGGAACAGAATAAAGAGCTTAAAAATAAACCTATGCATGTATGGTCAACTAATTTATAACAAGGAGGCAAGAATATACAATGGAAAAAGTCACTTCAATAAATGATGTTGGAAAAACTGGTCAGCTACATGCAAAAGAATAAGACTGGACCTCTATCTTACAGCATTTATAAAAATTAATACAAAATGGAATAAAGACTTGAATGTAAGACCCCAAACCATAAAACCCCTAGAAGAAAACATAGAAGGTAAGCTACTTGGCATCAGTCTTAGCCATGTTTTCTTGGATCTGACTCCAAAGGCAAGGGAAAGAAAAGCAAAAATAAACAAGTGGGACTACTACTGCTGCTAAGGCACAGCAAAGGAAACCATCAACTAAACAAAAAGGCAACTTAATGAATTGGAGAAGATATTTGCAAATCATACATCCAACAAGGAGTTAATATCCAAAATATATAATTAACTCAAACAACTCAATAACATAAAAACAAACAATCAGATTAAAAAATGGCAGAGGATATGAATAGACATTTTTCTAAAGAAGACATCCAGATGGCCAACAGGCACATGAAAAGATGCTCAACATCACCAATCATGAGGGAAATGCAAATCAAAATCACTATGAGATACCACCTTATGTCTGTTAGAATGGCCATTATGAAAAAGACAAGAAACAATAAATGTTGGTGAGGATGTGGAGAAAAAAAGAACTTTTGTGTGTTGTTGGTGCAAATGTAAACTGGTGCAGCCACAAATGAAAACAGAATGGAGTTTCCTCAAAAAATTAAAAATAGAAGTATTATATGATCCAGTAATTCCCCTACTATTTATCTATCCAAGGAATACAAAAACATGAATTTGAAAAGATATATGCATCCTTATGTCCAGTGCAGCATTATTTACAATAGCCAAGATATGGAAACAACATAAATATCCACTGAGAGATGAATGGATAAGGAAAGACATGGTGTATATACACCACACACACACACACACACACACACACACATACATACATACACACACACGCACAATGGAATACTACTTGGCCATAACAAAGTCTTACTATTTGCAACAACATGGATCAACATTGAGGGTATTATGCTAAGTGAAATAAGTCATATAGAGAATGACAAACACCAAATATTTTCACTTATATGTGGAATCAAAAAACAAAACAAACAAACCAAAACAAAACCTAGACTCATAGATACAGAGAACAGATTGGTTTGTTGCAAGAGAAGGGAGGGGAGTTGCGGGGGGAGGAAAAATGGGTTAAGAAGTACAAACTTTCAGTTATAAATAAGTCATGGGGATGTAATGAATGGTGTGGAGAATATAGTTAATAATACTGTATTGACTTTTTAAGGTGACAGATGGTAACTAGACTTATTATATTGACCATTCTGCAATGTATACAAATGTTGAATCAGTGTATTGTATATCTAAAACTAATATAATGCTGTATGTCAATTATACCTCAATAAAAAAATAAATAAACAGAAAATAACAAGTATTGACAAGGAGGTGAAGAAATCATAAATTTATGGTGGGAAAATAAAATGGTGTAGCCTCTGGAAAATAGTTTGGCAATTCCTCAACAAGTTAAACATAGATTTACCATATCACCCAGGAATTCCACTCTTGGATATATAACCTAAAGAATTAACAACGTGAGGGGAGAACAGGTAAATTGAGCATTATGAAAGCAAAGGGAAGATCATGTTTCAAGAAGGAAAAATGGTCAACTCTATTAAATATTTTTCATTGGTAAGACAGGGACAGACAAATGACTATTGAACTTAGTATTATGGGGGTAATTGGTAACCTTTTAAAAAGGAGATCAAAGGAGTGGAAAATATTTAATATTAACCCCAATAGGGTGTATTAAGGAGATGATGTGAGGTGAGGAAGTGGGTGGTAGATAGGCAGTTTCTTTTGCAAGGTTTTGTGCCAAGGAGAGAAAATGGCACTATAGTTAGAGGGGGATTTGGTACCATGAGGATATATTTTTAAAAGGATAAATTTTGGAGTGCATCTGTATTCTGGTGTGAATGATTCAATAAAATTGATAATATAAAACATCAAAGGGATAACTGCAGAAAAAAAATGTTGAGAAAGCAAGTGGAGTATTCAGAGCACTACTACATGGAATCCACAGTAAAAGTAGAAGGGTTGGCTTTACATGAGAACAGGTGATGTTTACACACTATCTAGAAAAGACGGAAATGATTATGGTATGGTTACCAATGCAGGTAAGACAGTAGATTTGGTGGGAAAGATTTAAGGGGATTCCCTCTTGATTCTTCAGTTTTCTCAGTGAAGGATGAGGTAAGGTCATAAAATGACAGGAGTTAGTGTGGGGTTTTTAGGAATTGAGGAGAGGACAAGGTATTGGATATTCATCTTGAATAATGGAAATGGGCACATAATATGGAAGGATTGCTGATTTGCGATATGTGGACAAGAATTTAAGATGATATGAGTCAGTTCAGCCTTGCAAATTTGTAAAGGAACATCCATCACTTGTGTACAGGAAGAAAGTAGGTAGATAGCTAGATTTAATGAGGGTTGTGGTTTTTCCAGGAATGTATAGAGTAGTATAGGAGGCATGAAGATGAAAGTTTATGGACATAAGTGATAATAATGATGGAATGTGAACTCTATATTGGTAAAGAACGAGGAAACAAGGAATGAGAAGGGTGGTTGATGGTGAAAAGTAGTAGAGTTCACAGATTGAAGTTCAAAGTTGAAGAACTTCTGGAGTTGCATATGTGTGTGCATGTATGTGTGTGTGTGTGTGTGTGTGTGTGTGTGTGTACATACAGGCATATGAAGGAGGTAATTTTGGCACAAAGAACAACCAGTTGTAGCTCAAGAGATGTATGTTTTAAAATCAAGATTTCAGGGGATGCCTGAGTGGCTCAGTTGGTTAAGTGACTGACTCTTGATTTTGGCTCAGGTCATGATCTCATGGTCCTGAGATGGAGCCCCACATCAGGGTCCATGCTGAGCATAGAGCCTGTTTGAGGTTCTGTCTCTCCTTCTGCCCCTCCCCCCTCACACATTTGCATGCACTGTCTCTCTCTCTTTTTCTCTCTCAATGAAATCAAAATAAAATAAATAAAACAAAATCAAGATTTCAGAATTGATACAACTTTTGAGAATGGCAGTGTCTAGAGCATATGCATTAAAGTGAGTGGCTTAAGTATGATGGAAGAAAAATGTCACCGGACATGAGGGCATGAAAGATTTGTAAGGCCAAACATGTTGGATGAATATCCACATAGATGTTACATGTTGAGGTTGGTAAAATGGTGGCAGTAATAAAAGTGGAGAGGGAAGAGGGACTCAGGAACTACAGTGTCTAATGAATGAAGGGAAAAGAATAAGGAGAGGCAGCACATGATATTGTCTAATAGGGTGAACCACAAATGAGCTCTGGATTTCAAAAGAGAAAGGAACAGAAATGGTCAGAAGTGATAATGAGGAGCAAAGCAGCCGGCTACTCCACCTCTACTCCCCGGGGTATGTGAGGAAAACTAATGTTTGCCTAAGAGCACTGCAGGGGAAGTGATTTCCTTAAGGCACAACCAGGTATAAAACAGAGCTGCACATTGAGAAAAAAAATCTGAAGCTACTGGAGAGTTTCTTAACAATAGACTATCAGTTACGGAGGGCAGAAAAGAAGGACTTTCTGAAGACGGAGAGAGAACTGAGTCCAATTCTGTCATGTGTAGAACAGTATGTGGATAAAAATATAGGTAATGATGGTAATATGCAGGGTAGTGGCTTACGTATAAGTGATGAGAGAAGATAAAGCTTGTGATTGTATGGCAGTCTGGGAGCTAAATAAAGCTCTCCTGACTGGAGATTGCTTAATTAAGATCGACCTAGAACCCAGAAGAATCCAGAAACACCAATAGGAACATGTTTCCTCTAAATACCATGTATCCTGCATGATGATCCAACCTTCCAAAGATAGACTTGTAAGGACATCTAAAAGGATAGATTTGAAAGGAGAGGAATATGTGTGTTCAGGAGTGTGGGTGTATATGAAAATTAGCAGCATATTCTAATGTCAGCAGGTTGCTATTATAGGCATATGGAGCCGTGCACTATTTTTGGACAACCCAAGATGCCCGCACACACGTGGCCCAGATGTACGTACCAACACTGGGCACCTGCAAAGCTAAAACTGAGAAAGCTGAGAGGCCAAGGGCAAGTGGTATCCCAATACAGGAATGCATTTACCTATGCTTCCTAAATGGCAGGTGGAAAAAAATGAAAGAAAGGAAAGTAAACTTTTTTTCCCCCTAACATCGCTCTTTAGAAAGAAGTACTTGGAGTTGTATTTCCTACATAAATTCACCTGCTAAAACTCTAGGGAGCTCATCAGTGGGCAGATGTTCCCACCTCAGTATGGTTATCAGCAAACATTTAATCAAAATCATGGCTGCATCTGGCTCACATTAAAAGGTTTCTTTGTGTCATTGTCTTTTAAAAGAACAATTCCCTATGCTTATAAATCCAGACTCAGAACATCAATTCAACCTGCCTCAGGAGCTTTGTGGCTACCCCTTCCTTTTGGGAATCAGCATGATCCCCAGATAATGAACCTGAGAAGTATTGCCAAAGTGTTTTTATTCTTAGTGTTTATCCACTGGAATGTCTAGGAGCAAAGCATAGACAGGGCAATGCGATCCTAAGATTCAATTTCTTTCATCAAATACGTACAGTGTATACGAGCATCAAATCAAGAGAGTGGAGAGCTTTAATTGAACTTCCAATAAAGATTGGGGCTCAAATCCTGGAATCATCCCATATTAGCCTTGTGAGTTAGTCTAGGTTCATCACCACTCTGAGTGTTTTCTGATCTCTAGAAAAAGGGAGGATAATATCTCATAAGTCTGTTATAAAGATCAAATTAAATAATTCACATGCAGAATATAGCACAACAACCCACAGAATGGAAGAAAATATTTGCATATCATATATCCACCATGAAATTTTTATCCAGAATATATAAAGAACTCTTAAAAGTCAAGAACAAAAAGATAAATAATGTAATTAAAACTGGGCAAAGGGTCTGAATAATTTCTCCAAGGAAGATATACAAATGGCCAACAAGCTCATTAAAGACGCTTAATATCATTAGTCAAGCAAATCAAAACCATAAAGAGATACTACTTCATACCCACTAGGATTGCTAGAATAAAAATGTCAGATAATCATAAGTGTTGGTGAGGATCTAGAGAAATCAGAACCTTCACAGACTATTAGTGAGAATGTAAAATGGTGCAGATGCTTGGGAAAAGTTTGGCAATTTCTCAAAAAGTGAAACAGAGTGACCGTATGATCCAGCAATTCTACTTATAGGTATATTCCCAAGGTACTGAAAATATATGTCCACACAAAACAATTGTACATGAATGTTCACAGCAGCGATACTCATAATACTCAAAGGCGGAAACAACCCAAATGCCCAACAACTGATGAATGGATAAACAAAATGTGGCATATCCACACAATGAAATACTATTCAGCCATCAAAAGGAATGAAGTCCTAATCCATACTACAACATGGATGAACCTTGAAAACACAATGCTAAGTGAAAGAAATCAGTCACAAAAGACCACATACTATGTCATTCTATTCATCTGAAATGCTGAAAACAGGCAAATCTATACAGACAAAGCAGATTAATAGTTGCTTATGGCTGGGGGCAAACGTTGTTGGGGAATGATAGCTAAAGAATATAGGCTTTCTTTTTGAGGTGTTGAAAATGTTCTAAAATAGGCTGGTGATAATTGCACAACTATGTGACTATATTTACAAAAATGCAGACTGTATACTTCAAATGGATGAATTGTATGGTATGTGAATTACATCTCAATAAAGCTGATTAAAAATCCTGTGTAGTAGGCAGGAAAAAAGGAAAAAAAAGAGTACAGCATATTACCTGGAACACGTAAATGCTCATTATTCTATCATCGTTTAGTATATTCCTCTGACAAATTTCATTTGTTAGGTTCGAAATCAACCCAGGGCAAATGATGAATTACTAGGAAGGAATTAAATGTGATCAATAAATACTAATGATTGATAGACTGATCTTTGGAGCCAGACAACTGTGGATCTTTCATTACTAACATATGACCCTGAACATATTAACTTCTCAGTTTCCTCATCTGTAACATGGAGGTAATAAAAGCACCTGCCTCATATAAATATTGTTGGGAATAAATGAAATAAAGTATGTGCTAAGGCCAGCACAGTGACTGGAACATAATAGTTCTCAGCAAAAATTAGATGTCCCTATCTCAAGCAAATTTTCCAGATGTTCTCATCACTCCAAAAGATCTTTTAAATATTTATATGCTACCAATTTTTATTTTAAATGTCAAACTTTTCCAGGAAGTTGCTTCCAATAATGGTTCACTGCTTGAATATTGTCAGCTGCCAAAATGTCAATTATTCCAAAAGGCTACATTCTTATTCTCAGTGTTCTCTATTGGTAACTTGTTGATGGATACAAATCACTAATGTTGGCTGAGTTAATAGGTATTCTTCATTTTAATCAGCCACTGGTGCATCTTTGCCATTCTCTTAGCTACCAGTAAGAAAATCATTCATTGAAAACTCAGTGGAGAGGCACCTGGGTGGCTCAGTCAGTTGACTGTCCAATTCCTGATTTTGGCTTAGGTCATGATCCTATGGTCATGGGATTGAGCCCTGCATAGGGCTCTATGCTGAGCATGGAGCCTGCTTGGGATTCTCTCTCTCTCTCTCTCTCTCTCTCTCTCTCTCTCTTTCTCTCTCTCTCTCTCTCTCCCTTTGCCCATCTCCCCAACCCAAAATTAAAAAATTAAAAAAAAAGACTTAAAAAAAAGTCAATGGAATAAATGTGATTCAATGAATATGGCTGCCAATGTTAGAAATGAAAAGTACTACCAGCTAATTCAAGATTGTGTTACTGTGAAGTCTTCCACTCCCAAGGTTTTTTTATTTTCAGATTTACTCAAATCGTTGACCTTAAATAACTAAAGAAAACATAGAACAAGATGTTAACATGTTCAAGATGTGCTTGGAAATCAATACACGGTTGCTTTTAATATAAAGAAAGGAAGACGAAGCCTCCACAAAATCCCTGCTGGAACAAATCATGTTCTTTGCTCCAGGGATTAAAGAGAAGAACAATCTTGTCACCACTATATATCATCTATCCAGATGTGTGACTTTTTTCAAATCTATGAAACCTGCGAATTTCATTCTATAAACTTGAAACGCATACACTGAATTTAAAGATAACCATATGTACTTTCGTAATCAAGCTTAAATTATACTACAGTGGAATAAAATATATTTTTATGCCTTACAACTTTATTCAGAAACTCAGCATAGGAATTGGCTATAAAAGTCTCAGACCTCATATATAGCTTCCAAAGTTATTCCTTTGTTCTGGAATTGTAACTGCTTTAAACTAACTTAACAGAAACATTAAGAAAAGCAAAACATGCATTACAGGCAATTTCAGGGAAAGGTGTGCCCTGAAGCAAGTCTCTACACAGGGAATGGCACGTGCCAAGTTCATTGCATTTTTGCCAAGGTGTGAGCATGTGACATGTCAGTGTGAGAATGTAAATCCTTGGAAGAAATATCATGCGGCCGCTTCTGAGAACATGTTGACCTGAAGTTCATAGAGATTGTTCCTGGGAGGAAAACCTCTTCAGCGTTTCACTCTGCACAAGTCAGTACTAGTAGTATTTCTTCCCACTCTTCCCATCCCCAGTTTGAATTCACTGGGCCACATTCATGGCCTTAGATTCACCCTACTCTCTCTTTGGTTTCGTCTTCTCTGAAATGCCTTTGTATGTTCTCTTGCTGGGCCATGCCAAGGTCACTGCCATGCAGACAGCTTCTCTCTCGGAGTCCTCAGAGTTATCCTGCCCCACTACGAGGTCATTACCTTGAACACTTTCTTCATGTTAATAGGTAATGTCATCAGACCTAACATTTATTGAGATTTTTGCCACGTGCCAGATGCTGCTCTCAGCACTTCACATGCACTACCTTAACTGGTCCTCCCAACAATTCTAAACAGTATGTTTTATTATAAACTCCACTTTGCCACTTACTGAATGTATGGAAAAACACATTCAGAAAAATACATTCGGAAACATGAATGTTTCTCTTTTCATTAGTGTCAAATGCAACAAGGAAAAAATATATCAAGCAATGTGTCAGTAATTAATCCAACTGATGCCAGTAAAATAGAACATCTTTTTTAAATTAATTAACCATATGTGTTTTTATTTTAGGAGTTACCTAACTGAGGCTCAGAAAAGATATCTGTTTATCAGATACAGGATATACGTTGTTTGCCAAAGGACACAGAAGGCGGAGGTAGCAAAGTTAGTATTTGCAGTCAGAATTTATGATTAAAAATGTTATACAATACTGCCTCATTCACTTTCCATCTTTTGCTAAATTTTAGATGAAAAACATAGTATCTTATTTTAATTTGCATTTCTTGATTTCTACTGCAGTCAAGAAATATGGGATCGAAGAAATGCTCCATGTGTTTTCTTTGATTTATTCCTTTTTAAAAATAGAATCAAATCTAGAATTTTAGAAATTATAGTATAGGACAGATAAAGGTGATATTAGTGGAGAATGTGGCTGATCTGGATACATTGGTAGCGTGCCTCTTCTTGCCCCCACGGCGGCACTGTTGAATTGGGGTCCTTCATAATTTTTCAGGGACTGTTGCTATAGGAAGCTATGGAGAGCTCCTTGCCGGTGATGACTCTCGGATGTCAGTAGTGGGGCTGTCCCACAACTGCTCGCCCAACTACAGTACCAACTATCCCACCTCTTCCGCATCATTGGTATCCATGGCTCTGCCAGCTCGAGGCACAGCCTTTGAGGTCAGTACAAGTCTGTGACCTCAGTAGAACCCATTAGTCCTTGTCTTCGCTCCTAGTCTGAAAAAGTCAACCTTCTCTTCCTGTGCTCTCCAAACCGCAACCCCCCCCCCCAAGCCCCGCGCGTTGTTCAGACTAATCTTAATCCTTTCTCAGGCTTAGACTACACGTGGCAAACTTCAGTTCTACAAGCCAAATATAGAACCGCCAGTCAGACTTTAGTTCTACAAGCCCAATGAAAATCCCTCTTCGAAAGCCCTCACATTTTTTTCTTCTCCTTTTGACATTAGTTTCCAACAATAATTGGGAGCTATAATGTAAAAACCCAGACTGAGTTCCTCTTCCTGCCCCCAAGGATCTGGCAACACTGGTCCACATTCTTCACAAGGCAAAATAGAGGTTCAATAGTAACTGCTATATTTAGACAGGCTATGTACCCTCCAGTTCACCACCTGGCTGCTTCATTTTCTTAGATAAACTGCCTGACCTCTACAGGTATTTGAGTTTGTTACTTTGAATCTAAGATTTCCATACCGAAGTCAGTTTACGGTTGACTTCAAGGCACCTGGAACTTCTGATATTTTGGGGTTTTTTTGTAGGGTTGGGGGTTATGGAAACTTTTAAAAGAGCTGTTAATATTTCCCTACCCAAGGATAAGCCTATATATGAGGAACAAAGTCCTGGCTAACATTGCTGGGGCATATGTACAATGACTAGCACATAGTAGGTGCTCAATAAATATTTGCTGAATGTATGGAAATATTTTTATTAGTGTCAAATGCAATGAGGAAAAAAATGTATCAAGTAATGTGTCAGTTATTAATCTAATTGACACCAGTAAAGTTAGAACATCTTTCTTAAATTAATTGACCATATGTATTTTTATTTTAAGAGTTACCTAGCCAAATCTCTGCCCATTTTCCTATGGGGACATTTAAATTTTCCTTATTGGTTCATAAAAATATTTATATATTAATCAATTATTTTATGATACGTGCATCCCTTTTTTCTACTTATTTACCTTTTTATTTTATATATGTTTTTATTAAAAAAATTTTTTTAATGTTTATTCTTGAGACAGAGACAGAGCATGGACAGGGGAGGGGCAGAGAGAAAGGGAGACACAGAATCCAAAACAGGCTCCAGGCTCTGAGCTGTCAGCACAGAGCCCGACATGGGGCTCGAACCCATGAACTATGAGATCATGACCTGAGCCGAAGTCAGATGCTGAACCAACTGAGCCACCCAGGTGCCCCTATATATGCTTTTATGTAAAGAAGTTTTAATTATTTTTATGCAGGAAGAGTCTTGCATTGAAAAAAATTTGGGGGAGGGGAGTGATGGAGCTCCCGGGTGGCTCAGTCAGTTAAGTGTCCAACTTCAGCTCAGGTCATGATCTCACGGTTCGTGGGTTCAAGCCCCAAGTCAGGCTCTGTGCTGACAGCTCAGAGCTTGGAGCCCATGTCTCCTTCTCTCTCTCCGCCCCTCCTCCACTCATGCTTTGTCTCTCTCTGTCTCTCAAAAATAAATAAACATTAAAATTTTTTATTAAAAAAATTTGGCCGGGGGGGGGGTGCCTGGGTGGCTCAGTCAGTTGAGCGTCCAACTTAGGCTCAGGTCATGATCTCATGGTTCACTGGTTTGAGCCCTGCGCTGGGCTCTGTACTGACAGCTCAGATCCTGGAGCCTGCTTCGAATTCTGTGTCTCCCTCTCTCTCTCTGCCCCTGCCCCACTCACACTCTGCCTCTCTCTCTCTCTCAAAAACAAACATTAAAATTTTTTAATTGTTTTAAGTTTATTATTTATTTTGAGAAAGAGAGGATGTGAGAAAGTGGGAGAGGGGCAGAGAGAAGAGGGAGAGAGAAGAGGGAGAGAGAGGGAGAGAGAGGGAGAGAGAGAATCCCAAGCAGGCTCCACACTGTCAGTACAGAGCCTGACACAGGGCTTGATCTCATGAACCGTGAGATCATGAGTCAGATGCTTAACTGACTGAGCCACCCAGGTGCTCTGAGCCTTGCATTTTTGAAGCACACTTCGTCCACAACAAGAATAATAATAGTAAAAATAAAGTATCAATAATATCAATAATAATAATATAAGTAGAATTCTCCATTCCTGTTTTACCTTCACAGCCCTTTTGGACAATGGTAATGGCAGAAAGGAATGATCTAATTAGCAGGCTACTGGGATTACACTGTTTACAGGTCAGTTTACATAGATAACTAAGAGAGGGAATTTCTGCCTTTTCCCAGTTCCAGCTCCCTTACAGAGATTTATGTCAAGAGATAGAACAGGTGAGACAATATATATTTCTAACCATATAATTTCTATACTAGCTCAGACCAAGTCAATGGATGAAGAGGTAGGTCAACAGTACCCAGAATCTCCCTCTGGAGTCAGCAGACTTAAATTCATTCTTGTATATGGAATGCCAATCGTGTTCCTGATAGCATCGTTGCTTTGCCAATGGCATAAATCCTACCAAAACTTCTCCCAGTATCTTTCCTCAAAATGGAATTGACTTGACCAAGTGCTGCTCTGCTCCTTACTATTCTTAACTTCCAGGAAGAGCAAGTTTTTGTGTAAAGGAGCAGATAGTAAGTAGTTACTTCTCAACTTCTCCTCCTCCTCTGCCAGCTCCCCCTTCTACTCTTGTCCTTTTTTTAATGTTTATTTATTTTTGAGAGAGACAGAGTGTGAACAGGGGAGGGGCAGAGAGAGCGAGACACAGAATCCAAAACAGGCTCCAGGCTCTGAGCTGTCAGCACCGCTGGCTGATGCGGGGCTTGAACCCACAAGTGGTGAGATCATGACCTGAGCCGAAGTCGGATGCTGAACCGACTGAGCCACACCCAGGCACCCCATCTACTCTTGTCCTTCTTTTTCAAATTACATTTTTCTTTATGTAATGCCATGAGGTTGGAGAGCGTAACATGAATAAGAATAGAAACATTATTTTTTAGTGGGCCATTTTTGTTTACCCCAGGATCACATGTTCCCTGCTTTTGTAGGCATCCCAGATTGAAGATGATCTGCTGACTCACAGGCAGTGGTGTGCTAGTGCTGGCACAGATCAGTTGGAGAGAGTTGATTGTATGTGTCCCTAACTTTGTGTTTGATGATAGTGTGTCGACAGGCTGAAATTAGCCATAGTGAATTTGAAATTCCAAATTCCTCCATGGAATTAGGCTACTGCCATAAATCAAATGTATTAGCTTGCTATAGCTGCTCTAACAATTAGCACAAACTGGGTGGCTTAATCAACAGAAATTGATTTTCTCACAGTTCTGTAGGCTACAAGTCTGAAATCGAGACTGGCAGGGTTGGTTCCTTCTGAAGGCTCTGAAAAGGATCTGTTCCAGTCATCTCTCCTTGGCTTATAGATGAATATCTTCTCCCTGTGTTTCTTCACATTATCGTCCCTCAATGTGTGTCTCTTTCTCTACACATGGCATTCTTTTGAAAACATCACCCTATTGGACGAGGGACACAATATATCCCAGTATAACATCATTTTCACTTATTTTATCTGTAATGTAACTGTTTGGAAATTAGGTCACGTTCTGAGGCACTTACGGTTAGAACTTCAGCATATGAATTTTGGGAGTATACAATTCAACCCTTAACATTCGACCTTTATGTTTTTCAGAGAACGAGTTGTTAAACATTTATCAGCATACCACTGCCTACAGGCCTAAGATTGCTCTCTTCCTCCATTAGGACTGAACAGACGACTGAGGCAAGCAATTTCAAATGGAAAAGCAAACACCCGATGATTGTAACTCTTTAGAACTAGTGGTATTATAAGCCCAGTGTTCCCCTTTCTTCGAATAAGGTACTAAAGAAAATGTAGAAACCTGAAACCATAAAACTTCCAGAAGAAAATATAGGAGAAAAGGTCCTTGACATGTGTCTTGGCAATGATTTTCTTGATATGGTACCAAAAGCACAGGTAACAGAAGCAAAAATAAACAAATGGGACTACATCAAGTTAAAAAGCTTCAACACAGCAAAAAAAAAAAAATCAACAAATGAAAAGGCTACCTATGGAATGGAAGAAAATATATCTAAACTATATATACAATAACAGGTTGATATCCAAAATATATAAGGAACTTACACAACTCAATACCAATAGCGATAATAATAATAACTTATTTAAAAATGGGCAAAGGACCTGAATAGACATTCCTCCAAAGAAGACATCCAAATGGCCAACAGATACATAAAAAGGTGCTCAACATCACCAATCATCAGGGACATGCAAATCCAAACCACCATGAGTGACCACTTCAAACCTGTTAGAATAGCTACTATCAAGAAGTAAGAATGGGGCACCTGGATGGCTAAGTTGGTTGAGGGTCCAACTCTTGATTTTGGCTCAGGTCATGATCTCACAGTTGTGAGACTGAGCCCTGCATCAGGCTCCGCACTGAGGACGGAGCCTGCTTGGGACTCTCTCTCTCTCTCTCTCTCTCTCTCTCTCTCTACCCCTCCCCTGCTCACACACACACTCTCTCTCAAAATAAATAAATAAATAAATAAACAAACAAACAAACAAACATTTAAAAAAAAAGTCAGAAGATAAGTGTTGGCAAGGATGTGGAGAAAAGCAAACCCTTGTACACTATTGGTGGGAATGTAAATTGGTGCAGCCACTATAGAAAACATTATGAGGTTCCTCAAAAAATTAAAAATAGAAATACCATATGATCTACCACTCCCACTTCTGGGTATATATTAAAGGGAAATGAAATCAGTATCTTGGAGAGATATCTGTACTCCCATGTAGACTGCAACATTATTTACAACAGCCAAGATACAAAAACAACCCAAGTGCCCATTAACAGATGAATAAAGAAAATTATATATATATATATATATATATATATATCTTAAAATATACATATATAATTAAAATATATATAATGGAATACTATTCAGCCCTGAAAAAGAAGGAAATCCTTCCTTTGCAACAGCATGAATGAACCTGAAGGACTTTAAGTAAAAAAGCCAGACCGAGAAAGCTGAATACTTCACAATCTGATATGTGGGATCTAAGAGTCAAACTCATAGCAACAAAGAGTAGAAGGGTGGTTACCAGGGGTTGGGGGATGGGGGATATGGAGAGATGTTGGTCAAAGGGTAAAAACTTTCAGCTACAAGATGAGTAGGTTCTAGAGATCTAACATATAGCATGGTGACTATCGTATTGTATGCTTAAAATTTGTTACAAGAATAGATCTCAAGTGATCTTTATCAAACACCGAAAAATGGTAACTATGTGAGGTGATGGATATGTTAATTAGCTTGATTCTGATAATCATTTCACAATGTGTATATACATCAAAACATCATATTATGCACCTCACATGTCTAAAACTTTCACTTGCCAGTTATGCTTCAATAAAGCTGGGGAAAGAGTACATTTTTTCCAGTATAAATAAAGTATCTTTAAAAATAGAAAATGTAAAACTAGTACATAAAATTCCCCCACAAGGTTAGAAAGGATTACCCAGGAATACATTGCATTTGTCTCATCAAAAGGCATCAGAAAATATGACTAAAGTGTCTGTGAGAGCTAAGTAGTGGGTGACCCTTCATACATACTTGACTTCAGTTTAGAAAGTATACAAATTTATTCAGCATTATTCAGTTATCATTAAAATTAATTTTATTAAGTGTGAATAGCAATAATGACTCTACAGGAGCATAGCCACCTGAATCCAAAGTAGATCAGTCTATCTATCCTATCTATCCTATGAACCTAAATGAATTCACAAAAAATAAGTCAGTGAAACTGGCAAATTAATGCCTATCAATGGACTTTTCCCACTTTTTAGCCTATTCCTTTGATATCACACTGGTCACAAGGTAAGACTCTAACATATGCTAACTGAGTAGACTGAAATAGGGTGGAATTGGCAAGGGATGGACATGGGCAGACCTCATTCACAAATAAATTGATCTTTTTCAGAACTGGTGACTGAGCAAAGTCATGTAAGTTTGCTATGGCAACCAAGAGCCTAAAATAACTTTGCCTGAATAAAATGAAGGCTTCACTTTGCCCCTTCAGAGTCATAGGGCATTTAATTTCTGAAAACAGCCTCTAAGGTATAAGGTAGACACTGTGAAAGTTCTGGAGTCATATTCAGATACCTAGCAGTATTTTACCTTTTTTCTTGTGTTGTTTAGAAACACTTGACGACTCATATTTCTCCTGCAATGCCATTTGTTCTGTCCACCAATCCATTGGCATATTTTAGGAATATTCTTTTTCTTGTATAAAAAGCTAGGACAAAAACTCCCATAGCCAGATAGATGGGACTAGGACTGGCTTGTTATAAAATCTAGTCAGTCAAATATGGTTTGGTAATGTTCATTAACAAAACAAGCATGAGTAAGCTCAATGCGATTTCTTTTCTTTCTTTCTTTTTTTTTCTTTTTGGAATGGGCACTTGGTGAATGGGCCAAAACCCTTTACCAACTCTGCTCATGTTGGTCATTAAGAATGATCACCAAAGAAATTTCTAGGATCTCTTTCTCTGAAGACTGTAAGCTCACAAAGAAACAAATAGAAATTAGGTCTGTTTTCCCTATCATCCTCCCTTCCTTAACAGTTCTTGGCAGTTATTAATAAGTGACAACCAATTGTAACTGATAACCAATGTAAATTTTGAATGAATGAATCAATCAGTTAAGCAAGCATTCAATAATCACTGAATGAATGCTTGCTTTACTGCTACCATCATGGGAAAGTTTTCTGTCATGTTTGGAGCCATCTTTAAGCTCTAGGTTTCTTTTTTAAATTAAAAAATGTTCAGCTTTATTCAGGCATAATTGATATATGAAAAATAACCACACATATTTAATGTGTAAAGTTTGATAAGTTTGGACAATACATACACCTGTGATAGCATCACCACAATCAACGTAAGATTCCTTTGATTACACAGAGGAAATGAAAAACAAAAGCAAAGAGGTAGGTATTTTCCCTATCTTAGAGGCATTAAGTCTAACAAAATAAATTGCAATGTAAACTCAGAAATTGTCTCTCATAATATATTTGGGGAACCAAAATACATAATTAGTTAGTCAAAAGGAAGTTAAATTATAAAGCATTTACAGATAAGGTTAAATGCAATTTCTCTTTTTAATAGAATGTATTAATAGGGTAGTGTTTTGTTCAAATTTTTTTGTTCATTCAGGCCTTGCTGATAAGCAATTCCAACTTCCATCTCCAAAGAGATTAATCACATTTAATGTGTTCATTGGCACAGTGACATGCCTAAAGCAAGTAGGTGGAAAGTGATATTGCCAATGTCATTGAGATGTGTTTTTGCCAAGCTCTGAATGATATTACTTAATGGCAATTCTAAGACAGATGATATATGTGTTTCAGCTGAAGGAATTTCTTTCTCTCAGCTTAAAATAATTAAATGTGTAGTCAAGTCCGTTTCCATATGTATATAGTAAATAGACTTCTTGAATTCCTACATCTATTCTGAACCCAGGTATATTCTGCAACTTTTTTTTTCAATGTTGGAAAAACAGACACGTGACTTCATAGGTGTGCTATCATAACCCCCTATTAGTGACTACGGTAGATAGAATAATGGTTGCCCAAAGATTTCCGTGTCTTAATTCTCAGAAACTATATGTATTTTACTTTACATCGTAAAAGGGACTTTGAAGGTATAATTAAGTTAAGGATTTTGAGATGGGTAGATTATCCTGAACTGTTCAGGTGGGACTGAAAAAATAATAAGAAGGCAGAAAAGTTAGGACCAGAGAGATGGCATCATAACAAAGACTCCACCAGCCATTGCTAGCTTTGTGAAAGAGGGTCACAAGTCAAGGAATGTGGGAAGCCTCTCGAAGCTGGAAAATCAAGAAAACAGATTCTTCTTGAGAAGGAAATCTTCCAGAAAGGAATATAGCATGCTGACAGCTTGATTTTAGCCCAGGTGAAACTCCACAACTGTAAGATAATAAATTTGTGGAGAATGTAGATGGAAAAGAAGAAAGATGGTATTGTATGCGTTTTCTGTAACAAGTTCTAGGCAATATGATTATTAACCAACTAGGGATGTTATTTTGAGGAATCAGAAGAGACAATAAAGCTATGAGAAGATGTTAACTCTTCTAATCAGGTAAGAAAAACGTCTAAACCATTATTTCTGACTAGATTTGGGGAAGTAATAGTTTCAAGTGCAGTAGCATAAGCCTTTTAATTCATCAGCACGAAAATAATATCTAATGGAGAATTTCCCAGCAAGAGAAAAAGAAACTTTGTGGAAAGGAGCTTCTCTAGAGGCAGTAGTATTTTCCAGGGAACATGACAGCTCAGGTAGCTGAATTCTCAAACTGCATAAACAATTGCACAAAAATCAAGCATGATGTAACTTGAAATCGATATATTCCTTTTTTCACTACGAAGAAATGGTAGATATGAAAACAGGAATTTGTATGCCCAATCTGAGCTATAGATGAAATTAACTAGATGTATCTAGGAAGTCTTCATGGAGGAGAGAAGAAGTGTAATACAGCAGCCTAAAAGGAGGGTGCCACATCCATCACGGGTGTGACCTGACAGTCACAGAGGCAGGAATGAGATGATAACCATCAAAAAGGAGAACGAGCAAAGAAACTCAAAGTTTTGAGATACGAATGCATTCAAATTTTGTGGATCTATGAAAAGAAGCCGTTATACTTTAGGGCTCAGATAGCAACGAGGCAATCTACATGACAATCCTAAGAGAGATATTAACCTGAAAACACATGCACACTAAATCCCATCACCTGAATGAGACGCTGCTTCTCAATCCCCCCAAAATATATTTCTTCTTAACTTATTCTTAAATTGACACAGATATCCAATATTGTAGTTGAAGAAATAAATGTTAACTAGACCTCTAAAGAATTTCTCTAAGAATTCCTCTAAGCTATCCCCTAAAGAAAACTTTAATGAATTTGGGGAGCTCATTGGTAGTAAACTCATTGAAAATGTCAAAGAGATAACCTAATATGCTTGATTTATTTTCAAAGTAGGAAAATGTCTGACTAGACAAAGGATAGTGAAGTGGAAAGAACATCAGGCCAAGATGCGGGAGACCTGGGTTTTAGTTCCGACACTGCCACCACCGGACTAGAGAATCTTCTGTAGATCACTTCTCCCCATTGGGTCTCAGTCTATGTATCTTGAAATTAAGGGGGATTTAAACAAATTGAGAAAAGGCATATTTATAGAAAACATGCTTCCACTAGTTTATGTTTCAGTCATGGCGGATACACACGATGGATCATGGCCCCCTTTTTCCTGAACCTAGACAAAGCCTCGCAGTCCCAACTCAGCAATCTAGGCAGCTGCTACTGGACCATCAGAGTCAACATGCAAGGTGAAATGTCTTCCCTTCCTTGGAAATGATCTCCGAAATGCCTTCTAGGTCCAAGCGCTTCTGTTTCTGTGCTTTTGTGATTTCATGTTGCCTCTCCTAACTATTTAAAAATAGGCTTGATAAGAATGGATCTTCTTCTGCAAGTTCATTGACTCACTTCTCCTAAGAGTTTCGTTACAAGTTCTTATGAGATTCCGGGGCAGATAAAGATTTTGTATTATAATGAACATGGCTTATAGGGTTGTTTCTTGTGCTAACAAAAAAGAAGCTACTGGTAGTGGGTTGGAAGGAAGATGGCGGCGTAGGAGGACGCTGGGCTCACCGCGCGTCCTGCTGATCACTTAGATTCCACCTACACCTGCCTAAATAACCCAGAAAACCGCCAGAGGATTAGCAGAACAGAGTCACCGGACCCAAGTGCAGACGAGAGGCCCACGGAAGAGGGTAGGAAGGGCGGCGAGGCGGTGCGCGCTCCACGGACTGGCGGGAGGGAGCCGGGGTGGAGGGGCGGCTCGCCGGCCAAGCAGAGCCCCCGAGTCCGGCTTGCAAAAGCGGAGGGGCCTGACGGACTGTGTTCCGACAGCAAGCGCGACTTAGCCTCTGGGAGGTCATAAGTTAACAGCTCTGCTCGGAAAGCGGGAAGGCTGGAGGACAAAGGGAGGGTGAGCTGCGGAGCCTCCGGACGACAGAGCTCAGTTTGGCGGGGAACAAAGGCGCTCGCCAGCGCCATCTCCCCCGCCCATCCCCCAGCCAAAATCCCAAAGGGAACCGGTTCCGGCCAGGGAAATTGCTCGCTCCGCGCAAACACCCAACTCTGTGCTTCTGCGGAGCCAAACCTCCGGCAGCGGATCTGACTCCCTCCGGCTGCCACAGGGCCCCTCCTGAAGTGGATCACCTAAGGAGAAGCGAGCTAAGCCTTCCCCCCCCGCCGCCGTGCACCTTGCCTTCCCACCCCAGCTAATACGCCAGATCCCCAGCATCACAAGCCTGGCAGTGTGCAAGTAGCCCAGACGGGCCACGCCACCCCACAGTGAATCCCGCCCCTAGGAGAGGGGAAGAGAAGGCACACACCAGTCTGACTGTGGCCCCAGTGGTGGGCCGGGGGCAGACATCAGGACTGACTGCGGCCCCGCCCACCAACTCCAGTTATACACCACAGCACAGGGGAAGTGCCCTGCAGGTCCTCACCACACCAGGGACTATCCAAAATGACCAAGCGGAAGAATTCCCCTCAGAAGAATCTCCAGGAAATAACAACAGCTAATGAGCTGATCAAAAAGGATTTAAATAATATAACAGAAAGTGAATTTAGAATAATAGTCATAAAATTAATCGCTGGGCTGGAAAACAGTATACAGGACAGCAGAGAATCTCTTGCTACAGAGATCAAGGGATTAAGGAACAGTCATGAGGAGCTGAAAAACGCTTTAAATGAAATGCAAAACAAAATGCAAACCACCACGGCTCGGATGGAAGAGGCAGAGGAGAGAATAGGTGAACTAGAAGATAAAGTTATGGAAAAAGAGGAAGCTGAGAAAAAGAGAGATAAAAAAATCCAGGAGTATGAGGGGAAAATTAGAGAACTAAGTGATACACTAAAAAGAAATAATATACGCATAATTGGTATCCCAGAGGAGGAAGAGAGAGGGAAAGGTGCTGAAGGGGTACTTGAAGAAATCATAGCTGAGAACTTCCCTGAACTGGGGAAGGAAAAAGGCATTGAAATCCAAGAGGCACAGAGAACTCCCTGCAGACGTAACTTGAACCGATCTTCTGCACGACATATCATAGTGAAACTGGCAAAATACAAGGATAAAGAGAAAATTCTGAAAGCAGCAAGGGGTAAACGTGCCCTCACATATAAAGGGAGACCTATAAGACTCGTGACTGATCTCTCTTTTGAAACTTGGCAGGCCAGAAAGAATTGGCACGAGATTTTCAGGGTGCTAGACAGAAAAAATATGCAGCCGAGAATCCTTTACCCAGCAAGTCTGTCATTTAGAATAGAAGGAGAGATAAAGGTCTTCCCAAACAAACAAAAACTGAAGGAATTTGTCGCCACTAAACCAGCCCTACAAGAGATCCTAAGGGGGACCCTGTGAGACAAAGTACCAGAGACATCACTACAAGCATAAAACATACAGAAATCACAATGACTCTAAACCCGTATCTTTCTATAATAACACTGAATGTAAATGGATTAAATGCGCCAACCAAAAGACATAGGGTATCAGAATGGATAAAAAAACAAGACCCATCTATTTGCTGTCTACAAGAGACTCATTTTAGACCTGAGGACACCTTTAGATTCAGAGTGAGGGGATGGAGAACTATTTATCATGCTACTGGAAGCCAAAAGAAAGCTGGAGTAGCCATACTTATATCAGACAAACTAGACTTTAAATTAAAGGCTGTAACAAGAGATGAAGAAGGACATTATATAATAGTTACAGGGTCTATCCATCAGGAAGAGCTAACAATTATAAATGTCTATGCGCCGAATACCGGAGCCCCCAAATATATAAAACAATTACTCATAAACATAAGCAACCTTATTGATAAGAATGTGGTAATTGCTGGGGACTTTAACACCCCACTTACAGAAATGGATAGATCATCTAGACACACGGTCAATAAAGAAACAAGGGCCCTGAATGAGACACTGGATCAGATGGACTTGACAGATATATTTAGAACTCTGCATCCCAAAGCAACAGAATATACTTTCTTCTCGAGTGCACATGGAACATTCTCCAAGATAGATCATATACTGGGTCACAAAACAGCCCTTCATAAGTTTACAAGAATTTAAATTATACCATGCATACTTTCAGACCACAATGCTATGAAGCTTGAAATCAACCACAGGAAAAAGTCTGGAAAACCTCCAAAAGCATGGAGGTTAAAGAACACCCTACTAACGAATGAGTGGGTCAACCAGGCAATTAGAGAAGAAATCAAAAAATATATGGAAACAAACGAAAATGAAAATGCAACAATCCAAACGCTTTGGGACGCAGCGAAGGCAGTCCTGAGAGGAAAATACATTGCAATCCAGGCCTATCTCAAGAAACAAGAAAAATCCCAAATACAAAATCGAACAGCACACCTAAAGGAAATAGAAGCAGAACAGCAAAGGCAGCCTAAACCCAGCAGAAGAAGAGAAATAATAAAGATCAGAGCAGAAATAAACAATCTAGAATCTAAAAAAACTGTAGAGCAGATCAACGAAACCAAGAGTTGGTTTTTTGAAAAAATAAACAAAATTGACAAACCTCTAGCCAGGCTTCTCAAAAAGAAAAGGGAGATGACCCAAATAGATAAAATCATGAATGAAAATGGAATTATTACAACCAATCCCTCAGAGATACAAACAATTATCAGGGAATACTATGAAAAATTATATGCCAACAAATTGGACAACCTGGAAGAAATGGACAAATTCCTGAACACCCACACTCTTCCAAAACTCAATCAGGAGGAAATAGAAAGCTTGAACAGACCCATCACCAGCGAAGAAATTGAATCGGTTATCAAAAATCTCCCAACAAATAAGAGTCCAGGACCAGATGGCTTCCCAGGGGAGTTCTACCAGACGTTTAAAGCAGAGATAATACCTATCCTTCTCAAGCTATTCCAAGAAATAGAAAGGGAAGGAAAACTTCCAGACTCATTCTATGAAGCCAGTATTACTTTGATTCCTAAACCAGACAGAGACCCAGTAAAAAAAGAGAACTACAGGCCAATATCCCTGATGAATATGGATGCCAAAATTCTCAATAAGATACTAGCAAATCGAATTCAACAGCATATAAAAAGAATTATTCACCATGATCAAGTGGGATTCATTCCTGGGATGCAGGGCTGGTTCAACATTCGCAAATCAATCAACGTGATACATCACATTAACAAAAAAAAAAGAGAAGAACCATATGATCCTGTCAATCGATGCAGAAAAGGCCTTTGACAAAATCCAGCACCCTTTCTTAATAAAAACCCTTGAGAAAGTCAGGATAGAAGGAACATACTTAAAGATCATAAAAGCCATTTATGAAAAGCCCACAGCTAACATCATCCTCAACGGGGAAAAACTGAGAGCTTTTTCCCTGAGATCAGGAAGACGACAGGGATGCCCACTCTCACCGTTGTTGTTTAACATAGTGCTGGAAGTTCTAGCATCAGCAATCAGACAACAAAAGGAAATCAAAGGCATCAAAATTGGCAAAGATGAAGTCAAGCTTTCGCTTTTTGCAGATGACATGATATTATACATGGAAAATCCGATAGACTCCACCAAAAGTCTGCTAGAACTGATACATGAATTCAGCAAAGTTGCAGGATACAAAATCAATGTACAGAAATCAGTTGCATTCTTATACACTAACAATGAAGCAACAGAAAGACAAATAAAGAAAATGATCCCATTCACAATTGCACCAAGAAGCATAAAATACCTAGGAATAAATCTAACCAAAGATGTAAAGGATCTGTATGCTGAAAACTATAGAAAGCTTATGAAGGTAATTGAAGAAGATTTAAAGAAATGGAAAGACATTCCCTGCTCATGGATTGGAAAAATAAATATTGTCAAAATGTCAATACTACCCAAAGCTATCTACACATTCAATGCAATCCCAATCAAAATTGCACCAGCTTTCTTCTCGAAATTAGAACAAGCAATCCTAAAATTCATATGGAACCACAAAAGGCCCCGAATAGCCAAAGGAATTTTGAAGAAGAAGACCAAAGCAGGAGGCATCACAATCCCAGACTTTAGCCTCTACTACAAAGCTGTCATCATCAAGACAGCATGGTATTGGCACAAAAACAGACACACAGACCAATGGAATAGAATAGAAACCCCAGAACTAGACCCACAAACGTATGGCCAACTCATCTTTGACAAAGCAGGAAAGAACATCCAATGGAAAAAAGACAGCCTCTTTAACAAATGGTGCTGGGAGAACTGGACAGCAACAGGCAGAAGGTTGAAACTAGACCACTTTCTCACACCATTTACAAAAATAAACTCAAAATGGATAAAGGACCTAAATGTGAGACAGGAAACCATCAAAACCTTAGAGGAGAAAGCAGGAAAAGACCTCTCTGACCTCAGCCGTAGCAATCTCTTACTCGACACATCCCCAAAGGCAAGGGAATTAAAAGCAAAAGTGAATTACTGGGACCTTATGAAGATAAAAAGCTTCTGCACAGCAAAGGAAACAACCAACAAAACTAAAAGGCAACCAACGGAATGGGAAAAGATATTTGCAAATGACATATCGGACAAAGGGCTAGTATCTAAAATCTATAAAGAGCTCACCAAACTCCACACCCGAAAAACAAATAACCCAGTGAAGAAATGGGCAGAAAACATGAATAGACACTTCTCTAAAGAAGACATCCAGATGGCCAACAGGCACATGAAAAGATGTTCAGCGTCGCTCCTTATCAGGGAAATACAAATCAAAACCACACTCAGGTATCACCTCACGCCAGTCAGAGTGGCCAAAATGAACAAATCAGGAGACTATAGATGCTGGAGAGGATGTGGAGAAACGGGAACCCTCTTGCACTGTTGGTGGGAATGCAAATTGGTGCAGCCACTCTGGAAAGCAGTGTGGAGGTTCCTCAGAAAATTAAAAAGAGACCTACCCTATGACCCAGCAATAGCACTGCTAGGAATTTATCCAAGGGATACAGGAGTACTGATGCATAGGGGCACTTGTACCCCAATGTTCATAGCAGCACTCTCAACAATAGCCAAATTATGGAAAGAGCCTAAATGTCCATCAACTGATGAATGGATAAAGAAATTGTGGTATATATACACAATGGAATACTATGTGGCAATGAGAAAAAATGAAATATGGCCTTTTGTAGCAACGTGGATGGAACTGGAGAATGTGATGCTAAGTGAAATAAGCCATACAGAGAAAGACAGATACCATATCGTTTCACTCTTATGTGGATCCTGAGAAACTTAACAGAAACCCATGGGGGAGGGGAAGGAAAAAAAAAAAAGAGGTTAGAGTGGGAGAGAGCCAAAGCATAAGAGACTCTTAAAAACTGAGAACAAACTGAGGGTTGATGGGGGGTGGGAGGGAGGGGAGGGTGGGTGATGGGTATTGAGGAGGGCACCTGTTGGGATGAGCACTGGGTGTTGTATGGAAACCAATTTGACAATAAATTTCATATATATAAAAAAAAAAAAAGAAGCTACTGAGAATCGTGGGTTAGGTGACTGTTTGATGTTGGTCTCTCTGGCCCTCATCTGCCTCCCTCTACTTACTGAAAGTAGATAGTGGTCGAACAGTAAGCATAATGATGACCTGTGAAAGAAACAAAAGGTGTATGGAAGGCTAAAATTTAGTTAAACTGTAAAGTTAACTAGAAGCAGGAAGATAAGGTGCCTAAGAAATAAAGAGGCAAGACTATGTGTTGGAAAGGGCACAGGCTCTAAACTCTGGTGGACCCAGATTAAATAAAACAGTTCTGTCAGTTAAGGTCTGTGCAACCTTAGGCAAGTGACTGAACTTCTTTGAGTCTATGCCTTCACATGTAAAATTGGAAATAATAACTTCCTCAGGGAGTTGCTATGAAATTTAAATGAGATGAGTTTATTTCAGCCAGTGAAAATATCCAGCATATTGCCTGATACGTAGTAAGTGCTCAGTAAATGTCAATTTCCTTCCTCCTAAAGAGAAAACGTGAGTTAAAGAACCTTTCCTTATGCAAAAGCCTATCTACAAAGACTATTGCATTCTTACTTCCTGAGGGGAGTTTTTAAAATTTAGAAATAATTTTTAGAAACTAATTTTTGATGTAAAGAAATGACTGTCAGATTAACTGCTGCCTATAGAGCATTTCTGCCTACTTATCTCAAGGTGGAGATTAAAAATTGGAATAGGAGGACATTTTGTAGTTTAGCTCTGAGAAAGTCTGATTGAACTGGGATTTTCTGATTAGGTTGGTAACATAAAAATGTTATTTGGTAGAATATACAATCACTAGTAGTAATTCTATATCAAGCTGAATTTAAAAGGCAAATAATAGTGTATATTAACCGACTCAGCTGGGGCAGAGGTTTGAAAAATGTGGCTTGCAGGCCTTCTGGGTCAGATGGCCGGAGGGGGACGGGGGCAGAGCAGCTCTCCCGAGAAAAGTAGCATGCTCACGGGCCACACTGCAGCGTTGGCGGGCAAGACCGCTGGGAGCTTCCGGGATACACCTTACTGTCTTAAAGGTCCCTTTACACATGCAGGAACCTAAGTAAAGAATATAAATAATGCAAAAGCGTGAAATCCTTCATCTCTTGAAAGGAATAGGAATGAAAATATACAAGACTGGGACCTCTGAACTACACAGGCATGCAGTCCCTAGTGTGGAAGGGCCTATACTAAATAACAATCTCATCAGGATGCCTAGAGAAGCATGATGGGTGTTTCTACTCCAGCTCTCACCTCAACCCACTTTGTCCTTGGCATCTGTATTTTCAGAGTCAAATGTTGTAGTGCATTTTGAATAACTGAGTATATTTTCTGGAAAGTTCATAGGATTTTAATCTCTTAGAAGATGGATAGTTCTGTCACAAAAATTATTTCTGTCTATGGAAAAATAACAGAATTGTCATTTAAAGTGTTTCCTATGGGGGCGCCTGGGTGGCTCAGTCGGTTAAGTGTCCAATTTCGACTCAGGTCATGATCTCAGGTTTGTGGGTTTGAGCCCCTCGTCGGACTCTGTGCTGCCAGCTCAGAGCCTGGAGCCTGCTTTGGATTCTGTGTCTCCTTCTGTCTCTGCCCCACCCCTGGTCATGCTCTGTCTCTCTGTCTCTCTGAAAAATAAATAAACGTTAAATAATAATAAAAATAGAGGATCTCCTATGCATAAATATAAAGTTCGATGAGGTGCCTTTAAATCTCTATAATCCATCAAGTGATACATTATACAACTTATGAAGTGCTGCAAATAAAAAGTGGCAGATGAGGGGTTCCTGGGTGGCTCACTGGGTTAAGCGTCCGACTTCGGCTCAGGTCATGATCTCACTGCTCGTGAGTTCGAGCCCCTCGTCAGACTCTGTGCTGCCAGCTCGGAGCCTGGAGCCTGCTTGGGATTCTGTGTCTCCCTCTCTCTCTGCCCCTCCCCCGTTCACACTCTGCCTCTATCTCAAAAATAAACATTAACAAAAATCTAATAAAAAGTGGCAGATGAGCAACACAGAGGAGTAAGTGCTCTTATGGTTGATATTTATTTTTCTTACCCTTCATCTGATGGAAGATATTTTCCCGGTACCATTATATTCCCTTCAAACTCCTACAAGGAGAACAGTGTTACTGGAGTGGAGAAATGTTCTGGGCAACCAAAGGGGTATACAGCATAAAGTGTACAAAATATCTCTCCTGAAGTCACTGTGATTCCACCTCACCTTGGGGCATAAACTGTATAACCTATATTAGGGCCAGTTGCTAGTCTCCAGGTCCGGTCCCACAGAGGATTGCACTCAAAGGTATAAATAATATATTATAGTGGGAGATTACAGGAAACTCCCTTATTTATTTATTTATTTATTTATTTATTTATTATAGTTTATTTATTTAGTTGGAGAGAGAGCCAAAATCAAGAGTCAGACACTTAACCCACTGAGCCACCCAGGCGCCCTATAGTTGCATTTTTAACCTAAAGTCGAAGACTCAGATTTCATATTTTAGTTAACTTCCCCTACAATTATAAAAGAATAGTAACATCACTATCGCACTTGGTGACAATTTCTCTTTATGAAAAAGTACAGAAACATTAGAGCTGTATTACAACGTTGTGATGAAACCAAATTAATATGCTCTACATCTTGATCTCATTATCAAGTCACCTTTAATTTCAATAATGAAATGTCTCCAAGAAGCCAAGGCTTTTTTTTTTTTTTCCTGTGTTCAAATGTCTGCGGATGGGAGAATGTTGCAAGGATCTATTCAAATGATACAAAGAGTTAGGTGAGATTATGGGTTATGTCAAGAAATTGGTTCACTGATCTATTTTGATACAAAACGCCCTCAGAGATTGTTTTTACACTTAAAAGCACTGGGTCAGTCTTAGCAACAACAAAGCACCTTAACTGCTGTTATTTAAAAATTGTGATCTCTCTCGGGCTCCTCTTGGCTGAAACAACAACAACAAGGAAAATGTTTTCTATTTAACCATGCATACCATACCTTGTTCTTATTCTTTTTTTCCTTTCTTATTCTTAAATGATAGGAAACGTGAGGGCTCCTTAAGGATGGTAAGTAAAAGGTGCTGAATGATTATAGTCTGGGGCTAAGCCAAAAAAGAGCCAAAGCAACTGAAACTACAATGCAGGACATAAAATTATTTGGTGTACAGTAATCACAAGAAAAAAATAATTTAGGGGAATATTTTGGTCTCTTCATATTAAAACAAAAGTGTCAAAAATGAGTAAAAGAAGAAATAAGAATGTCCGTTTTTGTTTTTTTTTTTTAATAAATGTGGATTTTGCCATCCCTATAGTTCTTATTTGGGGACAGAAGATTTCAAACTTTCATTCACTTGATTTTGGAATGATTTTTTTTTTTTTAATCTTGAAAGACTGTTTGTGATACTTTCCTATTCAAAACCTTTCAAGGATTTCTCATAACCTTCTGGGTAATTTCAAAAACTTTTAGGAGGACATTCAAGTTTCTTTAGCATAATTTTCAAAGCATTCAAGGACCTGGCCCTAGCTCAGCTCTTGCCACTTCAACATGCAAATCCATATAAAAAGCGAGCCCTTAAAGGTTTCAAAATAGATCTTTTTCTCTCTTATTTCTCTCTGCCTCCATGCATGTGCTGGGAATATCTTTTCTCCTGAAGTTAATTCCTCCTAGTCCCAAAAGGACCAGTTTAAGCAATAATCTTTTACTGTCTCTGGAAAGTCTTTCCTGCTGCTCCCATTTTAGGTGACTTCTCACCCATGTGCTCCCAGGGCAAACATGGGAATAGATAAGCTTTATTCCTTTAAGTACAAGGAAAAATTAATGCCACTAAGGATAAAAATGTTAACTGTATGTATAATTAAATAATATGACTTCATAGTGGAACTGAGAAGGCGATGTGTGTCACCTACCCAGCAAGGTTTTACCAAAGACAAGTGACTCCCACAGTATAAGATGGCACGTCGGCAGGGCTGATATGTTTTGGAAGACCACTTCGCTGAGTAATTTACAGTTCATCTCTGCATAGTAACAGCAGGAACTGGTCATTCCATTACCACAAACAGTGATAGTGATGGCAGTTAGTGCTTCCACTCTGAACATCATCGTGTATGTGTGTTTCATATACTGGCGTTCTGGAATTAACTGATAGTGAAACCCTAATGTCCTTTCTCCAAGGACCTAACATCTGACTTGCAATATCCGCTTACCCCAGCGGCGATCTCACTCCTATCACTTGGGACGTGGAAATGGCATGTCCATCACCCTACGATTATGACATCGCTTCCCTACCATAAGAAGGCATCACTAACATGTCTAGTCAATTTCTCAAAATCCTAAGTGACCCATAAAATGTAAAAATTCTATAAATGATTAACTCATGAAATTCGATTGAAAGCTCTGCTCCATGCACATTAGTGACATTGAAAGAGATAGTTACAGTTCTAGAATTTTTATATTGGTGGAGTTTGCTGTCAGCAATTGGTTGAGTGAAGCAGGGAAAAAGCTGAAGGACTTGTCCTGGGCTGAATTTGCATAGCAATTTCACCGTTTCTTACCTGCATGTGTCTCTTTGGGGAAGCATTTGTAGTGAATATTCTGGTGTCCTAAACCTTGTACCCCAGATGTCTTGACATCACCACTGATTGCAAAAGCTACGGCAACAGCTTCATGAAGGAACAGTTGCGTATGTGTGAGTGTTGGGACCTGGATTCTTGCTTTAAATTTGCTACAAAGTATGTGGGTGATGCCAAGTTATTTTTCCCTCTTTGGATTCCAGTTTTTTCTTCTAATTGGGTTCCATGATCCTAAGATCTCTTCTAGTTTTAATATTCTATGCTACAAATGTATTAGCTTCGATAAGGTCCAGTGCTTTCTCTTTTGTGAAGATCTTGGTCCTAGATGTTCAATGCCATGAATCTCCACATCCTAATATGTTCACTAGTGGGAGTTAGCAATACTAAACACACTCTATGTACCAGGCCCTCTACTAAGATTTTTACTTTTATGTATATTAACTCACTTGTTTCCCACAACAACCCAGGGGAGTAAATACTAGTATTATTCCTGTTTTTTAGAGGAAGAAATTAACATGCATAGAGGCTAAGAAACTTGCCCTAGATCACCCGATTAGGAAGTATCTGAATCCAGGTGTGAACCAGGCCCACGTCCTTACCTTTGTGCCATATTGCCTCCAGTGAGGAGTAATACTAAGGAGCATAACATCAATATAAGTTTAGTTGCATTGCGTTTGGCAATTTGATAACCCTTACCACTACTGTGTGAATAAGTAGCATGGATAGTATCATCATTTTATAAACAAAGGAATTAATCAGTTTTCAAATGTTACTCCCCAGAAGTTCAGCATTCTTTCTTCTACATGTCAGTGCTTTCTAATATTGAACGCTGCAATACTAAGTTTAGATTAGTATTCATTCACTAAATATTTCTTGAAAGCTTACATGTTCCAGGAACCATGCTAAGATGAAACTGATAAAAAGGATCACATTTTTTTTTTCACAGAAATACAAGTACCACTTAATGCTTTCACCATTAAATTGGGAATGGTCTTTCTAGTAGAGGGGCTTCTAAGTAAGGACCTAGAGAAAATGATGATGAAGATCATGAAATGAAATGATGAAAAAGAAGAACCTTTTAGACAGAAGAATACAAAGGCCTTGAGATGGACTTATGCAGGTGGGTCACAGGAATTACAGATTGGTCACTGTGACTGGAGAAGAGCGATTCAGCAAAATAATAAGCATTTAAGTCAGAGAGGTAATAGGTGACCAAATCATGTACAGCCTTATTATGACTTTGGATTTCACTCTAATCAAGATGAAAACCCATTGGAGATATCATCAAAGGAAAGGCATGACTTTGGATTTCACTCTAATCAAGATGAAAACCCATTGGAGATTTCATCAAAGAAAGGCATGATCTGGCTTAAAATATATGTGATTAAGGTTTAAAATATCTGGCTTAAAATATAGGTGATTAAGGATATAAGAAACAATTATTACTACTACTTTACTGAGTATTTTCCAGAAGTATTGTCCAGTTGCCCAGATGTTTTTCAGAAACATTTTTTTAGCTACTTGACTTTCTAATAACTTTATTTTTAAATAGCTGTCAATACTCAGATTTCTGAAGCCTTCTACAAACTCAGGTTTAGGAATAGTTTTCTTTTGTTCTTTTTCCCCCCTTCTCTTTCTTTTTTCATTTCTGTGCTCTTTTAGATTTAGCGTGAAGCATAAGTTAACACAGGACCAGAACTGATGTCTGAAATTTCACGTCCCCTGTTACAACAAGAGTCCAAAAGCATGATAACCTCCAAAGGATGATCTACGAATAGAAGTTGTCTAAAGCTGAAGTCAGCATTATTGTACCATGGGTTATGGGGGCCAGCCTGCACAGTCTATATTTTAGTCAATACCCAGGTATTTATATACACTGGTTCTCAAATGGAACAATGGCCTTGATCAGTGATTCTCAGTTTCTACCGCCCATGAGGAAACTGATGTTCTCACAGACAATATACTACACAAGGGCCCTTTTGCAGAATAGAGAAGAGAGAACTCAACATATGCTCATTTCTCAGAGCCTTAGTTATAACTCTAACACCTTCCTCTTGCACTCAAAAAAAAAAGCATACTGAAATGCAGGTGAGTTTGTGACAGAGTGACATTTTAACGGCACGGTTGGTATATGAACATCCCTGGTCCAAATGCTCAGCTGAGCAAGAAATACGATGCCATTGTTCCCTAATTGTGCCTAATTTTCATGTGGCAAAAAGTTAATCCAGGATTTCTGTCATGTTCCCTAGGGTTGTGCCCATGTGACATTTCCTGAGATGGGCATCATCCATTTGGATCTTTGTGGCTGATCCACGCAAAATACTTCTTTGTCATCCCTCAATCCCAACCACAGAGCTTCTCTAATTACAACTCTCTGTGAGACATTTCCTTGTCCCTGTTAGGGGCATGGGAAACATTTAACTGCTTCCTCCCACTATTCTAATTCTTCTAGAACCAAGGTAGGCCTGTTAGGGGGCCTTTATTGCCTGAGTGCTACTCTCAGGTAGCACTCTTACTTCTGATACAAAACCCAGCGCATGGTAACTATGTAAGGCAGTCTTAGGCCCATCTTCCCAGATAGATCACTTGGACATTTCTTTCAATCTCTTACTACTGTGGCCAAGAGGCAATTTTTCCTCTCTTCTCCTCTCACGAATATGGACATATTCTCCTCTCTGGTTCTCACATCTACCATTGGTTTCTTACATTCAGTTATTCTCCACCCACCGAGGACTTAGTATGGGCATGGGTTGAGAGCTCAGGCTACAGTACTCCACCTCAAGCACCAACAATATCTATTTATTCCTGGTAAATTATGGTACCTATCCCTTCACTCCAAATTTCAAGGATGGATCTTCATATGGTCTAAGCAAATCATGACTATCCACCAGGATATACTAGTATTTGCTAGAAAAACAAACAAATCCAAAATCTCAGTGGCTTTATATGACAAAGATTTAATCATTACACATACTACATATCAAGGGTGGGCTAAAAAGCCCTATCCACAGGGCAGGGACTACCTAGATTACATCACCAGGAAGTGTGACAGAAGGAAAACAGAGTCATGGTGCATTTCACATCAGCAATAAGTACTCTGGCCCAGAAATGATGCATGTCATTTCTGCTACAATTCATAGATGTGAATAAGTCATGCCCCTCGTTGCCTTTCCCAACCCTAACTGTCAGTCTTGGCCATATGATTGCTTTGGCTAATAAAAAGTAAGTGGAAATAACTTGGCCAAAGTTGTAAAACCACAGCATTATTCTTCACGCAGGTTCTGTTTCCACTGCTACAAACTGGCAATGCCCTGCTTCCTCATTCAGCCCGCATCCTGGAACTAAGATGATACTAACTAGAGCTGTAGCCAACATGCAGTCAACTCGTAGCATGAACAAGAAATAAACTTTTGTTATTATAATCCACAGATGTTAAGGGTTGTTTGTTACTGGAATGTAACTGTTTCTAAACTAATTTATATAGTCTTGAAGGGAGGAGAACTGAAATATTTGATGAACAGCACTAATAACTTATCATACACTTTACATGTTCTAAACACCTGGGTAAATAATTTTGGACTTGGAAAAAAACTTGAAGTTATGGTAAAAGCAATTGGGGAAGTAAGACAAGGCGAATCTATTGGAACCCCTTACTAGAAATATGCTCCTTAGAGTGGCACTAATGTTCTGACATTGTGCCCATGAAGGAAGAAATTTAATTAGGCATACTATTGTCTCACAATAAAAATGGTATTTATATAATCGAAATAATATCAATATTTATGGCTTTCTACCTATACAATCAACTAGATGTAAATTAAAGAATACTTAACACAATCAGTTGTAAACATAGTGATCGGCCTTGACAATATAACATAAACATAGTGCTTCTAAAGCCTGGGTGCTAGAAACAGGTAAGAATGGGTATAGGAGGGATACAGGGAAAGAAGAAGGAGGGAATTACCAATATTTCATTCTACAAAATAGGGAGTTAGGAGAAACTGTTTCTGGTTGGTAAAACAAGAAATGGAGATTTAAATACTCAGTTTGAAGTAGAAGAGTTTCCCAGTGGAAAAACTAGAATGATTATATATTAGTCAGAATAGGCTAAGTTAGAGTCAACATCTGACCAGCTGCCTATTTTTGTAAATAAAGTTTTATTGGAACATAGGCACCCCATTTGTTTATGTCTTGGCTGTGGTGCCTTTCACACCACAACAGCAGAACTGAGTAGTTGCAAGAGTCCTAAAACAGAGTCTTAGCCTAAAATATTTGCCATCTGACATATTACATAATCTTTTTCTTTATAACGCCTGCACTAGACTATGGTATAGTGAAAATTCAGTCTCACAAAGTGACCTAGGGGCGCCTGGGTGGCTCAGTTGGTTAAGCGTCCGACTTCGGCTCAGGTCATGATCTCATGGTTCGTGGGTTCGAGCCCCGCATTGGGCTCTGTGCAGACAGCTCGGAGCCTGGAGCCTGCTTCGGATTCCGTGTCTCCCCGTCTCTGCCCCTCCCCCACTCAGGCGTGCACGTGCACGCTCTCTCTCTCTCTCATCTCAAAAGTAAAATAAAACATTAAAAATTTTTTTTAAAGAAACAAAGTGGCCTAACATAGCAAGAGACCTTTTGCTTGCTCACTACGTGTCTGGCATAGGTCAGTACAGACCCTGCTCCGTGTAGCCACTCAGAAGAACTAAGCTGCCTGAGTGCCTACCATCTTATGATGGCTCCATATCAAGACAAGTTTTCAGAGTTGGCCACGGTACAAGGGGAGGTCACGTGAAAATTCCATGCCTCTTCTTCAATGCTTTGGGGCCGGAAGCAACGCATATTACTTTTCTTCATACCCCATTAGCCAGCACTAATCACATGGCCCAAACTAACTGCAAGGTGGCTTGAAAGCATGATCTTCCGCGCAGTTTTCTGTGTGCCTAAAAGTAGAGGAAACACAGATAGTGGTGAAGCACTAGAAATATCTAGCACAGATGACATAACAATATTGAGAGGAAGATGGAGGGACAGAAGTGGGAGGTTGCAAAAGATCTAAAAACACATCAACCATTACAGGGGATCAACGGATAACATCTAAAGTTGATGAATAGTGTTGCAACTACATTATGTAGAGATAAGAAATTAACAACCAGAAGAACTAAAACTGGGAAGTCAACAAAATGGTTTCTTCTGGGGCACAGAACTGGGCGAGGAGTAGTGTGGGCATGGGACTATTGTGCTTCATTACAAACTCTTCTATAGTCTTTTAGAGTATTGCTCATTTCTTAATGCATGTATTACTTGGATGCTTTATTTAAACTGGATCATTCTGGGCACGAATAGATAACCTCTCTCTACTAGCTTATTACCCAGTTAATATCTGTTTGTTAAGATCTAGTTCACTGACATACTAACAGATTTCCCTCTTTTTGCATCTAGTCCTCCCCCAACCTATTATCCATACTTCTGCTAGAATGATCCTTCTAAAGTACAATTAAATTATTTTACTTATTTTCTCTAATTTTTCAATGTCTAGAGATTCTGGAAAAACAAGGTATAAAATCAGTGATGTGCTGGTAGGTGTTTATCAACTGGCTCTCAAAACAGCCCTGATTTGTAGCATTTGTAACTATTGTGTAAATACTACCATCATGATTGACTCTAACTGCCAACGTGACTTCACTAAACATGGAGTTGAAAAGAAATGCACAGTAGCACACCATGATATAATATGTCCACCATGCAGATATAATAGAAGTAAACATCCTCAATAGCATAGATAATAGTTAAATAGAGTAAAATAATTAGGAAATGATTAGTCTTGAGTAGATACTATCTTGGCTTTTAATATATTCTCTTTAATTGCATAGCTTACATAATTTAATTTTAGTTATTAAATTATCTCAAATAAATACTTTTCAATAATTAACTAGGTCACGAATTCTAACACACCACTATAAATCTTCTCAGCAACATCTACAAAGCCCTTCATAATCACACCCTATGCTTGGCTTTGCAGCCAATTCCATTCAGCATTCAGATCATAAAGAATGATTAATGGTTCCCTAAGGATGCTGCTCTGTGTCCTTTTTCTGTGCATTTCTTCTAAACTTCCTTTGCCTGGAGGGCCACCCTTTTTATCAGGATAATGGAAAACCCCTAATAGTGACACCAGATCCAGATAAGTAGTGATGACAGTGAAAATAGTGGAGTAAGTACTTCTAGAAATTTTCTCCTTAATAAAAGCCATGAGAAAACTAGCAAAAATTCTAAGAATCATCTGTCTCAAAACTCTGGACATTAGCAAAAAGACTAGTAACAATACAAGCATTATTTAATCAAGAAAAATGGTTGACTGCAGGTAAGAACAGTGAGCTTTGTAGTGTTGCAACTTGCCCTAGTCTAATACCCAGTTCTCTAGCTCCACAGGAGCCATGAAAACTAACGACCTGCATTCACAGTGAAACCAGCAGTCCGGCAGCCACTGGAGGGACAGAACAGTGTCAGAGCTTTTTCAAAGCCACATTCCCAGATGAATGTCATTATTTGATGTGCCTGATGTCTCCCTGGAAGATCTCACTTGCAAGGCTGTCTGTATTTGACCTCCTTCAGAGATCACCTACCCAGAAGAGCCCTTTCCCTGAAGTTGGAAGAAAACCATTAAAGGCAATTGTTTAAATTCAAGACTGTCTGAGGAAGTGGATAATGGTGAAAGTGAATGATAGACTAACCACAAAGCTTAGAATGAAGAGCTAAGGAATGAGATGTCTATAAAGACTTCAAATCTAGAGGGCCAAGTACGTACATGTGCAGACTGTACTGCCAGCCCCAACACGCACACAGAGCCCCTTGGCAAAGACCGGAAGACCTGTTGGTTCCAACCATTTAAGAAAACGTCTGTCCAATCATCAGTTGACGACTAATCTGAGTGGAAACTTTAATGGTGGCACACGACTCAGAATAGAGATTACAGAATTAGTTCTAATTCTGAACTGATACAGAATTAGTTCAGAACAGTCACTAAACAAACAAACGAACGAGAACAACAATAAACAGCAACAACGATCCCTGAGGTACAGAATTTCATTTCCAAAGTGCCTACGTTATATTATTTTAAATACCTAGTTTTGGACAAAAAAATTGTAAGACAGGCCAAGAAACAAGAAAAAAATACAAACAAAAATTAAAAAGCAATCAAGAAAAACTGTCCCTGAGGAGCAGACATTGGACTATTAGAAAAAGAGTTTTAATTAGCTATTCTAAATATGTTCAAAGAACAAAAGCAAATCATTTACAAAGACATAAAGGAAATTATGGAAAGCATGTCTCACAAAAGAGAGTATATCAAAAAGAAGATAGAAATTATAAAAAAGTATGAAATAGTAATTCTGGAGTTGAAAAATATAATAACTGAAATGAAAAATTCACTAGAAGTCTCAACGGCAGATTTAAGAAGGCAAAACAAAGAATGAGTGAATGTGAGATAGGTTAATTGAGATGATCTAATCTGAAGAACAGAAAGAAAGGAGAAAAATGAGCAGTACACAGAGAGTAACATTAGTCATCCCAAAATAAGCATAAAGAGAGACTCAGGCAAAGAGAATGAGAAATGGATACAAAAAAATTGAGGAAATAATTGCCAACACTTCCAAATTTAGGGAAAACATTAATCTAAACATCCAAGGAGCTAAGTGAACTCCCAATACTATAAACTCAGAGATCTGCACCTAGCCATGCCATAATCAAACTGACCAAAACAACATCAAAAAGAATCATAAAAGCAGTTAGAAGCAACTCATCTCCCATGAGCAATCTTTAATAAATAAACTGTTTTCTCATCAGAAACCATGGAGATCAGAAGGCAGGAGGATGGCATATATAAAGTGCTGGAAGATGAAAGCAGTGAACCCAAAATTTATATCCAGCAAAGCTATCCTTCAAAATGAAGGAGAAATTAAGACATCCTCGTACAAACAAAAACTGAGAGAAGTCATCACCAGCAGATATGCTCTACAATAAATTCCAAAGGAAGTTCTCTGGCTTGAAATGAAAGGAGGCTAGACAGTAACTCAAATCCACTTAAAGAAATAAAAAGCATCAGTAATGATTACTACAGAGATAAAAATGAAAAACAGCATAAATACATTTTGTTTGTGACCCTTCTTATCTTTTCGTGATTTAGAAGACAATTGCTTAAAGGAACAATTATGAATCCACTTTGATAGGCATGCATTGTACAAAGATGTAATTTGTATGACCATAAGAGCCAAAAGAGGAAGGAGAAAACAGAGCTAACTAGAAGCAAAGATTCTGTATACTATTAAATTGGTATCTATCCAAACTAGATTGCTATTAATTAAGATGATAATTGCAATCCCAAGGTAACCACTAAAAAATTAACTTAAAAATATATCATAAAATAAATGAAGGGCGCCTGCATGGCTCAGTCCATTAAGAGTCCGACTCTTGGTTTCTGCTCAGGTCATGATCTCACGGTTTGTGAGTTCATGCCCCAAGTCAGGCTCCATACTGACAGTGCAGAGTCTGCTTGGGATTCATCTCTCTCTCTCTCTCTCTCTCTCTCTCTCTCTCTCTCTCTCTGTCCTTCCCCTCTTTCTCAAAAATAAACTTGAAAAAAATAATAAATAAATAAATAAAATGAAATGAAATAGGAATTAAAATGGTACACTACAAAATGTATACTTAACACAAAATAAGGCAGTAGTAGATTAATAGAAAAACAAAAATAACATAATACAAATAAAAAACAATTAGCAAAATGGCAGACACAAATCCTACCTTATCAGTGATTACCTAAGTATAAATAGATTAAACACTCCAATTAAAAGGAAGATACTAGCAGAACGGATTAAAAATAATCCAACTCTATGCTATTATTTAATAGATGCACTTCAAATGCAAATACACAAATAAGTTGAAAGTAAAAGGATGAAAAAGATATTCCATGTAAACAGTAACCAAAGAACAACGGAGTGGCTATCCACAAAATAGACTTCAGACAAAAACTATTAATAGAGAAAAATAAGGCCATTTTTGTGATGGTGAATGTGTTAGTCCATCAAGTACATATAAAAATTACAAAAATAATTGAACCTAAAAACAGGGTCCCAAAGACATGAAGCAAAATCTGACAGAGCTGAAAATAGCTATAGATGACTCAACTGTATAACTGGAGACCTCAATGCCCCACTCAATAATGGACGAAAAACTAGGCAGAAGACCAAAAAAGAAACAGAAGATTTAGGCAACACTATAAACCAATGAAACCTGACAAAATCTACTGAACACTCTATCCAACAATAGTAGAATACACATTTTTCTCAGGTATACATTGAACATTCTCTAGGCCAAACCATATTTTTAGGCTAGAAAGTAAGTCTCAATGAATTTACATACAGAGTATGTTCTCTGACCACAAAAGGATGAAATCAGAAACCAGTAATAGAACAAAATTTGGAGTATATGTGTAAATTAAACAACATACTCCCAAATAACCAATAGGTCAAATAATAAATCATAGGTAAACTTAGGAAGCACTTTGAGGTGAATGGAAATAAAAATAACAACTAACTAAAAGTAAAATGAGGGGCACCTGGGTGGTTCAGTCAGTTGAGCGACGGATTCTTGATTTTGGCTCAGTTCGTGATCCTAGGGTAATGGGACAGAGCCGTGCATCGGGCGCCATGCTGAGCGTGGAGCCTGCTTGAGATTCTCTCTCTTCCTCTCTGCCCCTCTCCCCCACTCATGCACTCTCTCTCCAAAATAAAATTTAAAAAATCAATAAAGAAAAGTGATAGGATGCAGCTAAAGCAATGCTTGGGAAGAAATTTATAGCTGTGAACTTCTATATTTTTAAAAACTCAAATAGGCAAGAATATGGAGAAAAGGAAACCATTGTGTGCTGTTGGGTGGGAATGTAAATTGGCGCAGCCCCTATGGAAAACAGTATGTAGATTCCTCAAAATAATTAAAAATAGAACTATCATATGATCCAGTAATTTTACTTCTGGGTATCTATTTGAAGGAAACAAAAACACAAACTCAAAAAGATATCTGCGCCCCCATGTTCATTGCAGCATTGTTTACAATAGCCGAAACATAGAAACAACCTAAGTGTCCATCAGTGGATGAATGGAGAAAGAAAATGTGGTGGGTATATACAATGGAATATTATTCAGCCATAAAAAGAAGGAAATCCTGCCACTGGTGACAACATGAATACACCTAAAGGACATTATACTAAGTGAGAAAAGTCAGGCAGAGAAAGACAAATCTCACTTACGTGTGGAATCTAAAGAAAAAAATGAAATAAAACAAACATAAAATGAATTCATAAATACAAAGAATGGTGGTTGCCAAGGCGGGAGCTAGGTGGGTGCATGAAATGAGTGAAGGTGGTCAAAAGGTACAAACTTCCAGTTGTTATAAGATAAATTTTTAAAAAATCAAAAAAGCAAAAAATTCAAATCAATAATCTAACCTAATACATTACAGACCTATAAGAGCAAAGTAAAGCCAAATCAACTAGAATGAAGACAATAATAAAAATTAGAGTAAAACAATCAATGAAATAAAGGTCAGAAAAACAACAGAGAAAAACAACAAAACCAAAAGTTGGTTTGTTGAAAAGATCACCCAAATCAACAAGCCTTTAGCTAGACTGGAACTAAAATAGAGAAGATTCAAACGACTAAAATCAGGAACAAAAAAGGGGAACTGAAAACATTTGGTCACACCAAAACTAATACACAAGTGTTCACAGCAGCATTATTCATAATAATCAAAATATTCCATATATTTTCAGTCGTAAAAAGGAAAGAAGTTCTGATACACGCTACCACATGGATAAACGTTGAAAAGATTATGTGCTAAGTCAAAGAAGCTAGACACAAAAGGCCACATGTTATATGATCATATTTATATGAAATGTCAAAATAGGCAAATCCATAGATACAGAAAGTAAATGAGCAGTTGGCAAGTGCTAAGGAGAGGAAGGGGTTTCCTTGGGGCAGATGAAAATATTCTGGAATCAGTGGTGTTGATAGCGCATCTTTGTGAATATAGTAAACATCACTAAATTGTACAGTTTAAAAGGATGTTTGTTATGTGAAAAATAATAAATAGTAAATAAGGAAGTAAATAGTTATAAAACAGTGAGAAAATCTTATTTATTATAATAAAAACGTATAAATTTTTATTGGATAAAAATTAAGCCCAAACATCACTATTTATGAGTCAATGTAAACTCTCTCCACAATGAGTTACAACATATTTCCATGACACTTACTATATTCTATTATTACTTTGTCATGGTGTATACAATGCACATTACAATTGCCTGCTTTCTTGTCTCTCTCCCCTACTATTTCTGTCAAACCATATTTTTTATCTTTGTCACCTGCACAGTATCTGACACATACCAGGTCCTCAAAAAATGTTTGTGGAACGCATGGGTAATTTTTATGACACAAATCTATTAGCATCACCAATCTGGGTACATCATTAGCCACAGAGATCCCACTTTACAAGTGCCAAAAGTATGATGGGTGAAAATCATGGGAAGCAAACAATATCTATGTCAAATTCCCAGAAAAGTAACAATTCTTAGGTAGAACTGAGTGCTATTATTATTAATGTTAACATTATTGTGTTACATTGTTAATCATACATTTTTGCCTGGAGATTTTTCCAGGTGTTATTTCACATTTTTTCACCGATTACGTTCTCAGGTTCAGCCTTGTCATGACTTAAAAGAGTAACTGGAAGAACTTAAAGCTTTTTCTGTAGAAGGTAGGAATGAATACAGAAGCCGAACATTTAGTCTGCTCTCATCTTGGATCTCCTATGTAGGAGTAACTGAAGCAGTCAAAGGCATGAACTTCCACAGACCCGCAGCACCACATCTACCCACCCACCTGCATTTGACCATATGCCACTCCCCCCAATCCTGGTTACTCTGGATGAGGCATTCTCACTCCGAGTTAAGACTACTTTCTCCACTGAAGCATCGGATCCTATCTTCTCTTGCCAGTTGAAGGGCACTACTGGGGCAATTATCCTTTTTATTTACAGGATCATCAGGTTTTCCTTCTCCATCGCGTTATTTACATCAGGATACGAACACACTCAGTCCTCCCGTATTACCACCCAACAAACAGAAACCAAACCTTTCTTGACCCTACTTCCTTTTGCTCTCTACCCACTCTCCAATAAACTCATTCTAATCAGAATCTCACCCTTACTAGTCCATCTAAACTTTTTTTTTTATCAATGTCACTAATAAAATCCACATTGCTACATCCAATTTCAACTCTCAGTCCTCATATTTTTCAACCTCTGTACAGCATTTGGCACAATTGCTTATTCCCTCCTCCTCAGAACTTTTTTTCCCCCACTGGGGTTCTAGGACACTGCACTCTTCTTGTTTCCTCTTCTTTTCCTTGTCTCTCTCGCTGAGTCTTTGCTGGTCTTTTCTCTGACTTGTAAATAAATGATAAAGATCCTTAGGGCTCAAAACTAAAATTTCTACTTTATCAATACATCTCTCTAGGCGACTGCATTCATTCGCATGGCTTTAGATACCATCTTCACGCCCATGACTCCCATATTTGTGTCTCTGGCACAGACTTTTCCCCTGAAGTCAACACTCATATGACTAACACAACTTGACATGAATGCCCCAAACTAAGATGGTGATTCCCCCTTCTCTGCCGAAACTTCCTCCATTCAGTCTTTTCCATCTCAGTAAATGGCAACATCCTCCCAGTTGCTTGGGCCACAAAACTTGGAGTTACCTCTGAGTCCTCTTCTTTCTCTCACTCCTCACATCTAATCAGACAGAAATTCCTGCTGGCTCTACTTTCAGAATCTACAATTCATCCACTTACCACTATTCCCTTTGACAATATCTTTATCCAAGCCACCATCATCTCTTGTCTAGGTTATCGCAATAGCTTCCTATTGGGACTCCTGGTTCCAGCCATTTCCTTCCTTCAGTCTGCTCTCAACACAGTGATCCTGATAAATCTCAAGTCACATCAAGTCATTCCTTTTCTCAAAACACTCATCCTCAGAGTTAAAGCCATTGCCAAAAGGCTTTTTATAATCTTCCCACCAGGAGCCCTCCTTCTTCACTCCCGGTTACCTCTGTGAACTCATCTCCTACTACTTTGCTCAATCATTACTTTACTCCTTCACTGGCCACTTAAATTTCTTTGAATACTCTAGGCACATCCTCATTTCAGTCTTTGAAGTTGTTTTTCCCTTTTCTGGAGTTTTCTTCCTTTAGTTACCTGAATGTTTCTCTCCCTCAAGTCTACTTACTCATCTGTTTTCCAGTTCCATGCTGTAGGCCCCAGTACAGAATTAGTGATACAGGTTTTTGGATTATTTTTTGACTAATAAAATATTTTAAATGGATGACATGGTCATCAGCAATTAAGCAGTCTTGGTAAATATCAATTATCCCATTCATTTTCCAGGCTAAGTCTCCCATTATGCTTACTGGTACCATTATCCTCTATGTCTCTGTGCCCCAAATTTGGCTGTCATCTTTGATATATCCTAGTTGACAGACTATTCTCTCCCCCTCTGTTCCATTATATATCTATCTACTGAAATTATGACTACCCTTCAAGTCCCAGTTGAAAGATTCCCTCTTCCATGAAGCATGGCCAAAACTTCTGATTAGAGATTGGCTTACTTCCTTTGAATTCTTAACATTGCATTGTCACTCTCTTACAACATTTCACATATGAAATATAGTGAGGAAGTTGTGGCAAAGTGGAGACATCATTTGGACTTAGAAGATGAAGGCAGGATTCACATTTCAGCTGTCGTTTACTAGTATGTATGTGTACACACACACACACACACACATAAATGTGCCTGATTCTAACCACTAATTGGGATTGTTTTGAAGATCCCATTAGCTAATATATGGAGAAACATATAACATACAACTTGAAATATAGCAGATAAATAAACAATCAAAATGCAAGGCTTACACCTTTTACTAGACTGAAAGTCTATTGGTAACCAAGGTCATGTCCTGTCCAGCTCTATTTTACACAACCCCACCTCAGACATAGTTAGCATACTGCCTTGTTCACGGTAGGTAGTCAATGTTAAATGAATTAAATTTTACCCTGTTGCCCAATACTGAAGACATTTTATTCTGAGGCTTGTTCTCAAATCTTCACTTTGCCACGTTAGAATAAGGTGACTTTTCACATATACCCTCTTTGATTTGGGTTGTAAAAGATGTATGTTTCAGAAGTGGATTCCATTGATGTTTCCTGCAAGATCATGGCATGTGATGGTGCTATATCTTATGTGTTAAAAGACTCTAAGCAGGATCCCACACCCTTTGATCACACATTGTTTATTTTCCATTTACACCATTACTCTCAGAGCTAGTGCAAAGGGAGCAGTAAGATAGTTCTATAACAAACTAGAAATAAATAAATTTCATTTGGAATGTAAGTTGGTTAATTCCTCAATTCAACTTTTTTTTCTTTCTGTGTGATTAACTGTATCGTCATTTATAATAAGAAAAACTTATAAATTATACTTTTCTACCTGAAAGAAGATTGAAATGAAGGAGTAATATGAAAGATGTAATTATAATGTGCCAAAATAGGATCATTGCAAATTGTTCTTTTTAAGAATTTATTTTGGATGACATTTAAATTAAACTGCATTTTAATTCAAATACAAAGAAGAAAACCCACATCACTAACTAACTTTGCCAATCAACCTGTCAATACACTAATTATCAAAAATTTAGCAAGGCAGAATTGCCCCCTTACAATTCTTATACTCTAGCCCCAGATACAAAGGCAATTACTTTGTTCAAGTTGTCAACTTTGTGAGTTAGGTTTAAAAGTGCATTCACCAACGGTGCTTAATAAGCCCTATCCACGAAAGAATTTTGGTAGCTATGGAAATGGCATTCATTAACTAGAACAGATACAGATCCACTAAGGGCACAATACTGTGCACGAGCCCTGTGCACGACTATAAACAAGAAAATAATCGTGTAAAACTAATCTTAACTGCTGTCATTTATTGAGCATCTATCAGTTTTAGATTTTTAAATGATACCTTTAATTTTCAAACTCTGAGAGACAGATATTGTGGTCCACTTAATAAACAAGAAAGTGACACTTGGCCAAGTTAAGCAACTCCAACAAGGTCGCATGCTTAGGAAGTTCATAGTTCAGTCAGCTTTTTCTGACTAAAGCTCTTGGGTTTTAATCCTATGCCAAAACCAGGAGAAAAAATGCTAGCCTTCAAACAAGACTCCTGAAATCTGACTGCCCCAAAGTCAAGTGCCTCAAGGGCAAGTTTACACACATAACTTCCCTCCAGGAATTATTTTTCAGCACAGCTATTTCTTTTTAAGAGATTTGGACCAGGACAACTTATTCTCTTTTCATAATCTTGGTGAAGTAGGAAGAGAGGCTATGCTGAATATTTTGTATCATGGTTAAAATACTTAAAATATTTAGAATTTTTATTTATTATTTTTGAGAGAAAGAGAGACAGAGCATGAGCAGGGGAGAGGCAAAGAGCGGGAGACACAGAATCTGAAGCAGGCTCCAGGCTCTGAGCTGTCAGCACAGAGACTGATGGTGGGGCTTGAACTTATAAACAGGGAGATCATGACCTGAGCCGAAGTTGGATGCCTAACCAACTGAGCCACCCAGGCGCCCCCTCCGCCGCTTTTTTATAACAAAATTTAATGGGAGATGTATGAAAAATTGAATTAATAGGATTTATGTAGTATAAACAGGAAAACAATGTCAGTACTATTTTTTTTATTTTAATTCCAGTGTAGTTAACATATGGTGTTATATTAGTTTGAGGTGTACAATATAGTGATTCAACACTTCTATACCTTACTCAGTGCTCATCATGATAAGCATACTACTAATGTATTTTTTTTAAATTTTTTATGTTTATTTATTTCTGAGACAGAGAGAGACAGAGCATGAGCGGGGGAGGGGCAGAGAGAGAGGGAGACACAGAATCAGAAGCAGGCTCCAGGCTCTGAGCTGTCAGCACAGAGCCCCACGTGGGGCTCGAACTCACAAACCGTGAGATCATGGCCTGAGCCGAAGTCGGTTGCTCAACCGACTGAGCCACCCAGGCGCCCCATGTCAGTGTTATTTTTTAAAAATAAATTATTCAGTGTTTTTAGTATATATGAATTGTATATTTATATGCAATCAATGTAGGCACACAATTCAGACTTATTACAATTCTCTATTATATTTAGGTATCGTGTTTTTCAGTAATTGTCCATTTCATCTAAGTTGCTAATGCATGGTCATAAAGTTGTTTGAGGTGCGTATTATTTTTTGAACGACTATAGGGTATACAGGGACATTCTCCCTTTCATTCCTGATGTTGGTAAGTTGTATCGTCTATCTTTTTCCCCAAATTAATGAAAAAAAAACTTCAAAATTTACATACATACTCATTGTTTTAGGCCCTTTGCTTTGTACAGATCCAAGTTTCTATGTGGTATATGTTTTTCCCCTTCAATCTGAAAGAATTCCTTTTACATTTCTTTTACCTCGCGACTTCTTCTGATCTCTGCTTTTGTTTTAATGTTGCTGAAAATTTCTGTATTTCTTCATCTCCAAAACAGATTTCCACTGGATGCAGAGATCTAGGCTGGTAGTTTTGTTGATTTTAGCACATTTATAAATTTTGTCAAAGTGTGCTCTGGCTTTCATAATTTCTGATAATAAGTGTGTAATAATTCCTTTTATTCATCTACATGTAACGTGTCTTTTTTGTTCTCCTGCTTTTAATTTTTTCCCTACACTTATTTTAGCAATTTGGTTATGATGCCTTAGGCTTGATTTTCTTTGTCTTTATCCTCCTGTATTTGATTGAACTCCTTGGTTCTACAAATTCATAGTTTTAAAATCAAATCTACAAAATTTTATCCATTTGTCCTCAAATAATTTTCTGCTTCCACCTTTCTCCCTTCTCTTTCTTGGACTCCTAATATATATATATGTTGGATCATGTAACATTATTCTACTCGTCATTACTGGTGTGTAAATTGCTTAATAAACATTTTCTTGGATAGTTTTACATTTACTGTAAAGATGTCAACATAGTACAGTAAGTTCACATATAAGAAAACCCCATACTCAGTTTTCCCTAATGTTAATATCTTCCATATAATGGTGTATATATCACAACACATGAGCCAATATAGATATATTATTATTAACTGAAGCCAATACTTTAGTCAGTATTCCTTAGGTTTTACTTGATGTCCTTTTCCCACTCCAGGATACCATGCAGGACACCCTATGACATTTAGTCCTCATGTCTCCTCAGGCTCCTCTTAATTGTTTCTCAGACTTGCCTTGTTTTTGATGACCTTGACACCTGTGAGAAGTACTGGTGAGATATTTTGCATAATGTCCCCCAATTGGGATTTTTTTGTTCTGATGCTGTTGTCATTCTTAGACTGAGGCTATGAGTTCTGGGGAAGAATACCACGGGGTATCTGATAGCACATGACACATCGCTAATGCCATTAGCTCTCATCACCTAGCCAAAGTAGTGTAGGCCACATTTCTCCACAGTAAAGTTACCTCCACGGTGAAGTTTCAAAGCAAATCATTTAGTACAGACAACACTCAAAGGGGACGGGAATTGGGTTCCACCTTAGAGTAGGGAGTATCAACGTACGTGATTTGGAGTTCTCTATAGGAGATTTGTCTCTTTTCTTCCACTTATTTACCCAATAATTTATATCACTATGGATTTCTAGATATTTATTGCATAGTTTGCATTATAAGTCAATACTATTTATTATTTTTTCATATTGTTCCTGCTTTGGTCATTGGGGGCTATTTCTGTTGGTTTCGGTGTCCTTTTTACATGCCCCCACCCATTTGCTTTTGAGATTTTTAACAATTTTCTGGCATTACAAGTTGCTCTAGGCTCATATTGTATATTTCCTGCCCTAGCCCTCGAAACAGTCATTTTTTCAAGGAGCCCCGGTTTCTTTTATTGGAGAATGGTACTAGAAACCAAGATTTGAGTCCCAGGTGTGTTGGTTGCTTCTCAGTTGTCATCAATTCTAGGCACTCTCAGTGGATACAGTGAGAAAGTATATACGTATGTAAACTCAACTGTGTATATATCTGTATCTACAAATATTTCTATATGCAGCCATCTATATCTATGTTAGCTAAACCTGAGTTTATACTGATGTCTTGAACTTGAACCCATTACCATATGTATCATTCTAGCCTTCTGCTTGTCTGCAATCTCCCGTTCCAACAGTGAGAAACTTGAGTTCCAACTCCATCATCTATTTGCTTCATTGTTCAGTTCCAGTATGCATGTCAAATGGCTTCAGAATTGTTAGTCTGTACCCCAGTGGGAAACGATGTTATCCAATAGAGTGCAGTATCTATATGAAACTTTTTGCGTTTAGTCTTATAGACTCGATTCATATCCACCTTTCCCCCCACCTTCTTCAGTGAAGTTATTTAAGACATTTGTAATACAGTCAGATTCTGTTGTCACCAACTGAATTTTCTAATTTTACTTTGGTTTAGTTTTTTTTTTTTTAATTTTTTTGTTTTGCAGTGCCTAATGTTCTGGAAATTTCATCCACTTAGTTTCTAATTTCAGACAGTGTGTGTTTTAGCTCCAAACTCTCATGTTTTGTTTTCTATTTATCTCCTCATTATGTTCATGTTTTTCTTTAAAATTTAAAACAAAGCTACATTATTTTAAATAACTCTTATAAAGCCCTTGTCAGCTAACTCCATTATCTACAATTTCCTTCTTGTTATAGCTCACAATTTGCTGTTCCGTTTGTTTTGCTAGGCAGTTAAATGAAGAGTTTTGGATTTTGATTTAAAGGATTTTTTAATTTGATTTTTTACATCTTGATTTTAAGGTCTGTTTTTAAGCTTTGCTAGAGTGAGTCTCCAGTAGCCTAGTAGGTTTTAAAGACTTTTCAATCCTATGTGTAGAAAAATTAAAAAAAACAAAAACCAAAACCAAAAAAAACCCCATTTTTTGACATCTGAGAATTGGCCTGACACTTACAGGCCTCGGTGCTATTAGAAGCTGGCCTGGCACTCACAGCTAGGCCATATTATTCTCTTGTGGGACATAAATGATCTCACAGAACACCAATTTCAGACGATGATAAAGTGAGATAAAACAAAGCCATTTTATGAGTTTGTCTAAGCACAGACAAAAATCGGATCTCTATATAACCCACAAAATATGGACATCGCCCTCCCTGCTAACATGAGTGCTACTGATTTGTCCAATTACAGCTTTAGATTTGTTCTCCCCTGCCTTTCTTCTACATAAGATTTATGTTGATACCCAGCCATAGCATTGTCCCCATCTTCTGGCAGCATACTATCTAGAGCAAACCCCCACTCCTTAGACCCTCTTCCAAATCACCCCACCAAAGCCCAAACCCTGCATGTCCTAACACTCTCTGTTGTCAGAATGAACCAGATGCCTCGGTGTTCATTCTCCTCCACTGCAATCAGTAATAAACCCAACCTCTGCATCTATAGGTATGTTCCTAGAGAGCCGTGACAGTGAGTTCTGGGAATTTTTCAACCGGTGACTCACAAGCGGTCACTCTTTCTCTGGTCTCATGGAACTCATCCTACAAATGTGCTGATTAGCAGTTGGCCAAAGATTCCGAAGGCCCTCATAAAGATTGCTGGAGCTCCTTTTCTGCATAGCTCCCTCCTCTCCATTTTTCTGCTATGCAAATTCCAATTGTTTCAATTTACCCCAATTCCCATTTCTACTCTTCAATTTAGTGAAACAACAGTGGTTCACTTGGGTTCTTCTCTCCTGTGCTAGAGCGACTGCAGAGCTCACCTTATTTTTTTCTGTTTCTCTTAGTGATCACAGTCCTGCACTGCCCATTGTCCTGATATCTGGTACAAGATTATTTCAAATGTACGTTTTCTAGTTTTCTAGTTGTCTGTGTAGGTATGGAAAGGTCTGGATTGGTTATTTCTTCATGGGCAGAGTGGAAGTTCAGTAGTCACTTTTTAAAATTGAATCATATTCTATATATTTCTCTGCTATTTGCTGTCCTCACGTCAACCCTTTGAAAACATCTCCAAGATATACTACAAATAAAATATAACATCTCTAAGATATATTATAAATAAAACTCTACATCACTTGATTTTGGCTAATATCTTATAGGATATAATCACTATTATGTATATAATCAATGCACTTTTATTTTTTCCTTCTTAAACTGAAGTATAATTAACATGCAATATTATATTAGTTTCAGGTGTATGACACAGTGATTCAACAATTCCATACATTACTCAGTGCAGTGCAGTGGGATGGGTGAAATAGATAAAGGAGATCAAAAGGTACAAACTTCCAATTATAAAATAAATAAGTCACAAAGATGAAAAGTACAGCATAAGGAATATAGTCAATAATATTTCAATACACTTGGAATAAATATTTATTTTCAGTGTGAATGTCTGTGTATGTGGTACTTTTTTCGCGCCTAGCCATAATGTTGCATTATTCTATTTATTCTAACATCCATATGCGCAACAAACTTGTATTGAGATGCTACTATGTACCAGGCCATATGCATTACAATGATCATGGCTCCTACTGCGAAAACTGTAAAAGGAAAAAAAAAATCAATCTCATTGGCTATTTATGAGAAATATATTTTACTTTTTCAGAGCTGACTTTATGCGACATCTACCAGAACTGTAGTTTATGTGTCTTGATACACTTTAAATTTCTCAAAAAATATCTTTTCTAATCTCTCTCATTAATGCATTTTAAAACCGTAAGTTTATACGTAAGTTGTGATTTTATGAATCTAATTTCAAATTACTTTTTGAGGACAGTCTGTAATTGGGAGAGTCAGACCTACTTGTTCCATACATTTCATTTTCTTTTTTTTTAATGTTTATTTTTGAGAGAGAGACAGAGACAGACTTCGAGCGGGGGAACAGAGTTTGGGCAGAGAGAGGGAGACACAGAATCCGAATCAGGCTTCAGGCTCCGAGCTGTCAGCACGGAGCCTGACGCGGGGCTCCAACTCACGAGCCGTGAGATCCTGACCCGAGCCAAAGTCAGACGCTTAACCGACTGAGCCACCCAGGCGCCCCCATACATTTCATTTTCTAATACCCTATTTAGGGTATTGATGGGAGCAATGGTGGTAGGGAGGTTGGGGCAATAGGTAGTATGCGGTTAAAAAAACAAATGAGGAAAAACAAAAGCAAAAACCCTTGCAAGTTTTCATTGAAGAAACAAATCATGGAGTTTCACACTAGTCAAAAGCTTTGCGCTGTGGGTTGAGATTAGCATAAAAGGACCCAGAAATTACAGCCTTTTCTCCCCCCTGAGTAATTTCTTCTGTGTGCTACCTAAGTCAGGGAAAGGGCAGGCTTAGAAAAAGGAAAACTAGCACCTTTGGTTAGTGGGAAAGATAGTTCTTTCTCGCTAGAAAATGAAGAACAAAGGCAAAGGTGTTTAATGTGAAACTGGCTGTTTAATGTGAAACCTAAGCCACAACCATAACTCACTATTTTATATACAATGCTATTCTTTAGAACTTCTCATGGTAATCATTACAGTTTATGTTTATTATAGTCATGAAAAACTAGAGCCTTTTTGAAAAAAATTGTAAAAGAGTATTTGAGTAAAACTGTACTAATGTCCTCTTCACTTAATTATTTCCCACCTAATTTTCTTTCTAGTTTACAAAATGCTGATTCTGTATCATTTATTATATATTGAGAGTGAATATAAGTTTGGAAAACTGAAGAGGGGTGGCAAGTAGAGAAGAATCCAATGAAATAAATCCCTGTCTCAGGCAATTTGAAATACTAAGTCACCAATATGAATAGGCTGTCATTTTTAGGCACATACTGTGTTCCAGGCAGACCACAGCTTTAAGTGATATCCTTTATCCTGCAGCTTTGTTGAGGTGTAATTCGCACATGATACTGTGTGAGTTTAACGTGTGTAACATTTTGACTTGATATACATATATTCCAAAATGATTACCATCACAGCATAAGCGAACACCTTCATTACATCACATGATTACTATTTATTTTTTGTGTTGAAGACATTTATGCAACTCTCTTAGCAACTTTCAAGTATATTATACAGTATTGTTAACTATAATTACCATGCTGTATATTAGACCCCCATGTTATACTTTGAAGTTTGTACCCTTTGACCAACATCGCCCCATTTCCCCTACCCCCCAGAGCCTGGTGACCACCAGTCTACTTTCTTTATGATTTATTTCAAGGTTCATTCATATTGTCACAAACATTTCCTTCTGTCCCGTGGCTGGATAACATTCCATTATATATTACATGTATCATAATATATATAATATAACATTTTCTTTATCCATTTATCTGTTGACAGATACTTAGGTTGTTTCTTTGCTATAGACACTATGCTTTTTAATCCTCAAACAAGCTCTATGAATTGGGTACTCTTATTATTTCCTGTTTCACAATGAGGTTATTGAGGCCTCAAGAAGTTTAGTAGCTTGTCTAAGGTCACACAGCTAGTGAAAGGTAAAGCTAAGTTTCAAACCTGGGTCTATGTGAATATTTCATCATAATCCTTTCTTCCCATGTTCTACTGCCTCTCTATGGAATCTATGTAAAGTTTGTAGTCTCATTAAAGGGAATAATTGTTTCCTATGGCTAGCTTCCATAGAATATTCTCAGGAGAAATATTTTTACATTACACGTATAACTTCTGGTTCCCTGGTCCTGTGACTAGGGGTTTGACACCATGGCTTTGGAGGTCCATTTCTCTAATTCTATTGTTCTCTTTGGAGGTTAATGTGGGGAGATGAGGTAACTGCACTTAATGTCAGCTCTGCATCTAATTGCCCTGCTGCTCTTGGTTGATACTTGACTTTACTCTACCCAGGGGTAGGAAAGAAGCTTCCCATTAAACAAAGATCAATGATGAGACCTTCCCTAATGACCCATCATCTTCATGGGTTTCAATCTCCTCCATTCTAAAGGAGAGGGAACGTGTTTTAATATATTTTCTTTAAGTTGTGTCAAATGCGTCGTAAGCTCAAGAGATACCAAGACAAATATGACACTCTCCCTTTTCCTGAAGAGTAGTTCACAGTCCACTAGAAGAAACAGACACTAAAGCAAATAATTAAAATTGATGTGCCATGGTCTATTAAAGACCAAGTTTTAGTAGAATTCACAAGAGAGAATTTTGTTAGCAAGAAATCAGAGAAAGCTTCAGATAAAAGGTGATATTTGATCTAGATCTTAAAGGATACGAAAAATCATAAAAACAACATTTGCTGAGTATTATGTGTCAAACACTCTGATAAATGCTTTATATGCATTTTTTGTCTTTAATCCTCCCAGATAAACTATAAGCTGATTATTATGACTGCTATTTTACAGACTCAAAGTTACACAGATAGTAAGGGGGAAAATTGTGATTCAAACCTATGAGTCCTCATTTATTAATGAATAATTATTGTTTCAGGAGCTGTCCTAGATTGGTGGCTCCCAACCAGGGCTGGTTTTATCCCATAGGGGATGTTTGGCAAAGCCTTGGGACATTTTGGGTTATCTCAACAGGGGGTATGCTACTGGCGCCTCGTGGGTAAAGGCCAGGGATCCTGCTAAATATCCTACAAGGTACAGGACAGCCATCCACAATAAATAGTTATGTGGCTCAAAATGTCAATAATTGGTTAACAAATCCTGTTGACATTGAAAAGCCCTGTTTTAAATGTTTAGGGTACAGCGGGGAAACCATGGCTCTGGGATCAACCATCTTACCCTCTTTTGGGTACAGAGAGAAGATGAAATTGGTGAAGTTATATACAATATGTCATGTTGTGACAAGTGCTATAAAGAAAAATAAAGCAGAGAACAAAAATGTGGCCAAGATACACTAATTCAGAAAAAGTGGTCAGAAAATACCTCTCTGTGGAAGTAACACTTGAGCAGAGTGAAATGAAGGAAAAGAGCCATGTGGATATCCAGAAAACAAAGTGCAAAGGCCCTGAGGCAAGAGGCATATTCTAGCAATAGAATGTTCTATGAATGTTCTAGGAGACCAGTGTGTCTACAAAGGGGTGAGCATTGCAGAGAATGCTGGGAGATTATGAGGAGGAGTCAGTGGGAGGCCTGATCACATCAGACTCTGTAATTCATGATAAGGACATTGGATTTTATTTTAGGTGTGACAGAAGGCTACTGGGGGATTTTATCAGGGAAATAACATAATGAGGTTTACATTTTAGGAATAACACTGTAGCTTGTATATGGAGAATAGACCATTTGAGAGACTGCTCTTTCCATTAGTGTATCTGGTTGAGAAGACCAACATCCTGCTAAAATTAAGTAAAAATGTTGATTAAAAACAATCTTGGGGAACCTGGGTGGTTCAGTCGTTAAGCGTCTGACTTTGGCGCAGGTCATGATCTCACGGCTTGTGAGTTCGAGTCCCGTGTCGGGCTCTGTGCTGCCAGCTCAGAGCCTTGAGCCTGCTTCAGCTTCTGTGTCTCCCTCTCTGTCTCCGTCCCTCTCCCACTTGAGCTCTATCCCTCTCTCAAAAGTATATAAACATTAAAAAGCCAATCTTCTTAAAAATACAGGAAAACTGGAAAGAGAGTAAGAATTTATCAAGCCAAAATATAAACGAAGACAGGATTTCCAAAAGCAATGAAACTACTTCTGTTGCCAAGCCTGTAGAAATTGAGCTTTGTTTGCATGATCCCAGAGGCTGGGGGAAACAGAAGGCTGGGACCTTCAGAAAATGGGCAATCTAATAGGAGACCGAACTTCCATAAATCTTTGGTCCCATAAATTTACAGCAAAGAAAATGGCCTTACAAATGCATATAGATGTTGGTGGGGCACCCATAGATTTTTCAATGAAAAGCTGGCCCTAATATGCATTAGAAACCCAAATTCATATTGCCGAAATAGCTTTCCAGAAAACATAAGCCATGAAATATGGGTAGTAGCCCTAGACATGTGACAGAAGCAAAAAAACAAAAATTATCTTTGGAGAAAGTTACCATACATTTGGGTCTCAAAGAATACCAAACAATAATTTTCTGAGGAAAATGAAAGGCTCATCATAAAAAAAATATTTAGCAACTATAGTGTGTAAGTTTAAATTTTTTTTAACGTTTATTCATCTTTGAGAGACAGAGAGAGACAGAGCATGAGCGGGGAAGGGGTAGAGAGAGGGAGACACAGCATCGGAAGCAGGCTCCAGGCTCTGAGCTGTCAGCACAGAGCCCGACGCGGGGCTCGAACTCACGAACTGCGAGATCATGACCTGAGCTGAAGTCAGACACTCAACCGACTGAGCACCAGCTGCCCCTACAGTGTGTAAGTTTAAAGAATTTAAGTGTAGCTGGTATTCTATGGTCCCTATATTGTCACAAGGAAGAGAAATATATTTATTATCTTTAGACTTTGAAAAGTGAAGCATTCATGTTGTCATTTATAGGGTAATCACTAAAAATAGAAAAATTGTGTATCACAAACTGGTAGAAAGAAAAAAGTGGAAATATGAAAAAACTTGATCCAAGACAAATCATGAAAGAAGGAAAGAAATATAAAATAGTTCCAGCAAATAAAAGAACAAAATTATCTGGTAAGATATAAATGCAAATATATCAGTAATTATATTAATTTTAATTGAATTAAGTTATCTAGTTAAAAGGCCAATATTTTCAGGCAGGATTAAAAATTCCAAGTACAACAACAAAAATTCCAAGTACATGCTGTTTACAAGAGACATCTAAAATATAAATGCTAAAAGCAAAAGGATGAAAAAACATTTACCAAACCAATTCTAGCCAAAGGAAAAAGAATTAGAGCTAATGCTTTAAAAGAAAGCAGATTATAAGTCAAAATCTATTACTTGAGTGATAAAGTATCTAAATGTGTCGGAGTTTTTTGTAAGTATATCTAAATGTAAGGTCCATTAGGGCAGGTTTTTTTTTTTTTTTCTATTTGGTCACTGCACCTGAAATAGTGCCTGGTGCATAGTAAATGCTCAATAAATAATAAGTAGATTTTTAATAAGTTTATTTATTTATTTTGAGAGAGAGGGAGAGAGATAGAATCCCAAGCAGGCTTCACACCGAGCCTCTCCGCACTAGACCCGAGGTGAAATCAGGAGTAGGAAGCTTAACCAACTGAGCCACCCAGGAGTCCAGAAGTAGATGTTAAATAAATGAATGGATGAACTTCCTAATGAGAAAAGGTTTAACTCATCAGGAAGATACGACAGTTTTAAAATATGGATTTACCTAATAACATACCTACCAAATAGGTAAAGCAAAATTTGACAGAATTATAGGAAGGAAAACATAAGTTCCCAATTAAGAGTGAGAGACTTTAATATACCTAATAGAAATCTAAATAGAAAAATTAGCCAAAAACATCAGTAAGAATCTCATTCTTGAGGATAGAGTGTAATGAGCACAGACAGACACCGGGAGAACGGTTAAGATGCTTTATAAAAGTCCAGTTGAAAGATAGTACTGTCTTGGCCTTGGGTGGTAGGAGCAGAAAACATAAGAAATGTTAAAGTTCTGGGTATATCCTGAAGGTGGAGAAAGCAGGTTTTGCCTCTAGAATGCATGGATTATCTGAGGGAAATAAAGAAGCCTAAGTTCAGGAGCTTTTACCTGAGCAACCAGGTGAATGGTGTTTCATTTATTGAAATGAGGTAAATGGGGAATTAGCAGATTTGTACAAAAGATGATTGTGGTGGTAATTCAAGAGATCAGTTTGGGACATATTAAGATGGAGATGCCTATTAGAGGTCCCAGTTGGAGATGTAAGGCAGTTAATTGGAAATTAAAACCTGGAATTTATGGAAGAAGCTGGGAATCAAATACAAATATGGGAATCAACAGCATATAGATGGAGTTGAAGCTGTAAGACTAGATGAGATTATCTAAAGTGAGAGAAGATAGAGATCTAAGAACTGAGTCCTAGTGCACTTTTAGTGGCTTAGAAGAATGGGTGTCTGGGAAAATGGGGGTAGGGACAGCAAATGAGACAGGAAGGAAAAGTCGCAAAGGTAGGAGGAAAACAAAGAAAGTGTTATATTCTGGTAGCCAAGTGAAAAAAAAATACTTCAAAAAGTGATCGACTATGTCAAATGATGTTCAGAGGTGGAGTAGGATGAGAACCGGCAATTGATCATTGGATTAAGCAAGATGGAGGTCACTGGCAGGCCTGGATGAGTGTGGCTTCAGTGCAGTAGTGAGGATAACATCTTGATTGAACCACTTTACTTTCAAGAGGTAACAGGAAGAGAGCAACTGGAGATGGTTAAGTATAGAGTTTTTTTCAGGCTTTTGTTTGAAATGGAAGCAAAGGAGGCAGAGAAAAGGCATGGTCAAGTCAGAATGTTTTCCCGGCTTAAAAATGGAAAGAGTAACAGTATCTTTGTGTATTCGTTGGAATGATGAAATAAAAAACAATTATGAAAGGAAGAGACACGATAGTTGGATGAGAAAAGTCCTTGAGCTGGGGATACAGGATGTCATCTAATGCCTTGGATAGATGCTCATAAGCTTCCTGCACACTAACTGGGAGGGTATGCAGAGTGCATTGGTGCAAACGCGGGTGGGTTCATGTGTTTGGTGGTAAGAACATATGGAAGGTCTCTTACTTTCCTACTTTTCTCAGTGAAAATGAGAAACAAAGTCACATGTACGAGGGCAGGGAGTATATGGGAGATCTCTATAACTCTCATTCCATTTTTCTGTGCATCTAAAACTGATCTGAAAAAATAAAGTGTACTTTAAAAATCAAACAAAGTCACCCGTTCTGTTAGATATTTTTTTCTTAAAAACATAGTCTGAGATAGCAAGTTACTACTGAATATTTATTGAGAAGTGCTCTCAGAAGATCCACCCGTAAGAAAAAGAGAAGGGCAGGTTAAGGCAGAAGGAGATGATATGCAATGCTCTTAAAACCAAAGTCTCAGCCAATCCTGCTTGAACCCCTGGATCTGATCAGTCAGGGTTGTTCCAAATTGGGGCAAGAGGGCTAGGGTTTCACATTCCTGTATTGGCCAGTTTTTGGCCATGGCTCATGACCTGGAAGGGGCCGTAATCCTGGGTAAGCCCATTTTCTATAGCAAACATTAATTACTACTATTTCTTACACCTTTGTGGTGATCCCTTTCTTTGCTGTTCTCTAGACACGAGAAGCCCAATGTAACAAGATGTCCACCACAGCTTAAAGCTCAATGGGACTCTTACTGTGTACCTCTTGGAAGTATATTCTAAATTCAGGACACTTCCCTTTCCACAAAAAATGCATGACTCACTCAAAACTCTGTCCATTGGGAATATTTCTCCTCATAGCTGTCTTTCAAAGCCATCTCTGAGTGAAATGCAGTGCAGCAAAAGTCATTTAGGCTTTATCTACATACTGGTTATATTAGTTTTCTAGGGCTGCCATAACCAAGTACCATAGACTGAGTGGCTTAAACAACAGAAATTTATTTCCTCACTATTCTGGAGTCTAGAAGTCTAAGATCAAGGTGCTGGCAGGGTTGATTTGTTCTGAGGCCTCCTTGGTTTGCAGAGAGTGTCTTCTCTCTGTATCTTCACATAATCTTCTCCCTGTGTCTATGACCTAATTCCCTCTTTTCATAAGGACACCAGTCATATTGGATTAGAATCCAACCTAACGATCTCATTTTAACTTAATTATCTCTTTAAAGACTATCTCCAAATACAGTCACTTTCTGAGGCACTGGGGTTTCGGATATCCCCAAATTCAACATATGAATTTAGCTCATGATACCCGGGACCAGGAAACCAGGCTCATCATTTTGTCATCTCTGTCAGCTCATCATAAAGGAACTCCCATGTGACTGTGAATCGAAGGGGAGGCACCAATGCAACAGTGGAGAATGACATGGAGATCTGGGCCACCCCCTTGTGCAGCTTTATCATTGCACTCTGGCCCTCTTCAATCCTGTTCTTGGGTGCATTACGGTCCCTGACTTACGATGTTTCAACTTAGGATTTTTTGCATTTACAATGGTGCAAAAGCAATACACATTCAATAGAAACTGTATTTTACATTTTGAATTGGATCCTTTCTGGGGCTAGTGATATAGACGATACTGTCTCCTGATGCTGGGTGGCAGCAGTGAGCCGCCGCTCCCAGTCAGTCACACAATCATGAGGGTAAACAGCCTATACACGTACAGCTATTCTATACCTGAACAACCATTCTGCTTTTCACTTTCAACACAGTATTCAATAAAGTACATGAGATACTCAACATTTTATTATATAATGTGGTAGCTGATTTTGCCCAACTGTAGTCTAATGTGTTTTGAGCACATTTAAGGTAGGCTAGGCTAAGCTCTGATGTTCGGTAGGCGAGGTGTATTAAATGCATTTTTGACTTACAATATTCTCACTAACAGTGGGGTTTATTGGGATGTAACCCCATGGCAAGTCAAGAAGGAACTGTACTTCAATTTTACAATGGATTCCTGCTGGGTGTGCCGGTCCGTATGGATTGGGAGGTCTGATAGGATCCAGCTCATAATGAGTAGCTCTGGCTCCATTGTTCAGATGTTGTGACGCTAGCACACAGTAGAGTAGCACAACAGTAGTTGCTTTTGAAATGGTTTCTAATTCTCTGTCGCAGATGGCAGACACTTGAGATTAGAATCTGAGTGGAGAGCCACAGTATTTTCTACAGCAGCCAACTTTGAGTTGGAGGGTCATACTAATTGAAGATAATGTCCATGGTTCTTGCCATGATGTTTGATATCTTTCAAATCTGCAGTGTTTCCATTAGAGGTCCCTCACAACTCTAAAATGATGTGACGAATTCCATTTCATCAACATTGTAATCTGTGATCCATCCAAACAGGAGTATTTGCTGTTCCATTAACTTGACTCCCACCTCTGCCTTTTTTACATTATTCCTCCTGCCTTTAATCCTTTACCTCCCACCCCCCCATGTTTAATTGTTACTGATCCTTATAAGACCAGCATGAATATTCCAAAACCCTTCCTTAATGCCTCTAGCCTGTCTTCTCTAAATTCTAATGGCATTTCATTGTGTATGTTCCTTGTATCTATATATGACATCTACTCAACTGCTAGCTCTTTGGTAAAAGGATCTAAGTCTGACAAAGCCAAAGAATTATTTAGTATATAGAAAGAAGCAATCTATACTCCTTGAAGAGTTCTAAGGACAGCAGTGATTCTAGTCCCCTCCATTGTTAGGGGACATCGGTGGTAAAACAGGGAGGTGGGGAATGTGGATGGACCAACACAGATAGTAAGGCTTGAAGTATGAATAGAAAGTAACCAGTTGTGTTAAATAAGCTCCTCAAGAGACCCTTTTCTTTCTGGGTGCATACTGCTCAGTTTCATTCATTCTCTCTCATTTGAAAGTATGGGTGCCAGAGCAGAACTTTCCTTCACATAGGTCAGCGGGATGTATAGGGTATTACCAAATGGATTCTACAGAGTAATAAACGAAGGCATCAGATGACTCTGGTAAGCTATCACTATGCCTCAAAGCCCTAATGTGCTCATCTGGGCTAAGCAGCTCTTCCTGTGACACACCAGACATATTCTAATGCAAAATCAAAGTTAAAATGCCAGCATGGCTAATAATTAAAATGTTGAACCTTGAAAAGGGACAAGAGAGAGATGGGGGGGGGATATTTTACTTATCAGGTAAGGATCACAGAAGGGTTGTTCCTTGAAGGTTCCAGAACCTGACTGTGTTAACATATTCAAGAAAAAAGGAATAATCAGTCTCAGGGGGCAGACACACGCAAACTAAAATCATCTTGATTAGAGTAAAACCTTCTGTGCCATTTTAGAAATGGAAATTCTAACTGCCTTGTAGACTAGCAATATAGAGCCACACAATAGAACCACAGCATGTCTGAACTGAAAATTATTTAATCACCATATTAAATTCACTTATTTTAGGAAAAAGCGAAGGAAAGGAAAAAAACTGAGACAGGCAAAGGGGATGTGATTTGTGCAAGGTCACAGAGCTAGTTAGAGGCAGAGCTGAAGACAAAACTCAAAATTCCTGATTCATAAGCCAGTGAAATACAACTGCAAGTCATTATCAATTCAACACATATTCATGGAGCACCTGAGATGGGTCAAACACAATAAGGCACAAGCAGAAAAATGTGACATGAAGGCCTGACCACAGCACAACGACACTGTCATTTCCCTGATGAAGGACCAGCAGCTGACTAGCTTTTTTGGATAGCCCAAGAAGCAAAAGCTTCTTCTCCTTTAATCCATCTAAAAATCTCTCTTCTCTATGTAAGTGCTGACTCACAGAAATACAATGTAAGCAGGTATGTAATTTAAAATTTTCCAACAGCCATAATCAGAACATTTAAAAGCTACTGAAATTAATTCTAATTTGGTTTTACCTACTATACCTAAAATATTATCATTTCAACATATGATTTAAACAAAATGTAATGACATATCACACCTTATCTTATTTGTATTAAATCTCCAAAATCTAGCATGGATTTTATACTTATAGCAAATATCTATTTGAAATGAACACATGTCAAGTGTACAATAGCCACATATGCTAGTTTTTAGCTAGTTACTACTGTATTGAACAGCACAGCTCCATATTATATACTAGAAAAATCAGTCCCCACCCCATTTATTAAAATGCAACTCTAACATATCACATTTAATCATCCAATAAGTTACAAAAAGCAGAAAATGCTTTTTTTCAGATGAAGTTCTATGAACTTCAATTAACTGTCCTACTTCCCTTATTCTATACCATGCCTGAGCACACCAGGTCACGGGAAAGGTTAAATGAAAAGAAGCAAAAAGAACATTTAAATAAAATTTTATATTAAACCCAATAGGTTTTTAATGATTTCTGGCCTTCGTTTATTCCAAGTCTTTATAATTGGGATTAAACATTATTTTCACAGTGGCAAGTCAGAACAGATAACAACAGGAATAGAGACACTTTCTGGTAAGACATTAGGGACTAAACTGTCCATTCCAAATTAGTTTTTTCCCCCCAATATCACTGTCAAGACTAGTTTTTCATAAAAGGAAGATCATTTTACATGGAAGGAATTGCTAAACAGGCTAGAGGTTCCAAATCCATTACCTGCTCATCACCTAGCTAATAGATGCTCATCCTCTATAACCTTGGAGAAATTCTGCCACAAAATTCAAATGCAACATGCAACTCATATTTCTGAGCCTAGTGCTGCAAAATATGGCTCAACAATGTTACAGAATCTTTCAAAGGAGAACTTTCTAGAAAATTCAGAATTTATGGTCCCAGTAACTATAAATTAATGAAATGCCACAACCAACTTTGGGTACCAAAAAGATGTAGCCTAACATTTTAGTAGCTGGTCAGGAAAAGGTAGTTTCTACAAAATCCTCTTTTTAAAAAAATTTCTTCAGAGGGAGAGGCCAAGATGGTAGAACAGCTTGGAAGTTTCTGTGCATCTCTCATCCCTGAAATGCAGCCATATCAACACTAAACCATCTCACACACCTAGAAAACTGATTTGAAGACTAACACAACAATCTGCACAACCTGAACGATAGAACTCAGCAGGTACGTGGCACAGAGAGGTGAACAGAGGGGAGACAGAAGCCGCAGAGGGCAGGGAGCCACTATTGCGTGCGGAGACAGGACGGAGACAGGTGGGTGGGGGAGAATAGGGGAAAAGCACCCCTCCCCAAAAGCAGCTGGAGAGAAAGTGGAAAAGTGGAAACAGCCGCAGGGACTGAACAAAAAAGGGAGAAAGGACAAAGGAGAAAGGAGAAAAGAGAGGGTTTAAATTCCATTAAGATTCTATAAACAGGGAGAGCGCAGAGTCGGAAACTCCGCAGCTCAATACCTGGTGGTGCTCAGGTGGGAAGGGCTCCAGGTCCCCAGGAGCAGAGTGAAGTCCAGGAGTCTTCGGGCCACACGAGGAGAGGCGGTTCCCCTGCTGGGACGGCATTTCAGAGAACAGCCACATTCGCTGGTGCTGGAACAAGGAAGCCTGGCGCCAGATGTGTGTTGTGATTTTCTATAAACCCTGAAATGCTGCTGCTACAAGATCACGTGAACCTTTCCTGGGGCGGGCTGGCACCCAGCCACCTGCTCTGGGCATCAGCAGCAGCACGGTCCCACGAATGTTCCTGAGTGTGGCTGGCACCTGGCCATTGCTCCGTGAGACCCTCTTGCAGAAGGTCTGAGCAGGTCAAAGCTGAAGTCCCTCAGAAATGAGGGGTTGGGGGGTGCCTGGGTGGCTTAGTCGGTTGAGCATCCGACTTCGGCTCAGGTCACGATCTCACGGTTCGTTGGTTCGAGCCCCGTGTTGGGCTCTGTGCTGACAGTTTGGAGCCTGGAGCCTGCAGCCTGCTTCGGATTCTGTGTCTCCCCTCTCTCTGTGCCCCTCTCGTGCTCATGCTCTGTCTCTCTCTGTCTCTCAAAAATGAATAAAGATTAAAAAAAATTTTTTAAAAAGAAATGAGGGGTTGGGAAACACAGATCCATTTGAGATAAAACTCAGGACAGAGGTGCTGTCTGGCAGCCTGATGACGGCTCAGTCAGAGACAGTGTAGAAGCAGGGAGTGGATGGAAGCTGGAGACAAAGGAGGAGTGCTTGATTGCCAGTCATGGAGAGCACAGAATTCCGATATTAGTGACTGGGTAGCTGGGTGATGCCATTTTCACCCTCCTGTGCATGCGCATACATGCCTACAAGGGCCACAGCAATCCACCACAGTAAGCTAAGCAGTGCCATCTGTGGAAAACGGAGCCATTACACTAAACCCCACCCAACTGGGCCAACGTCAGTCTTCAGAACCACAAGTCTCTCCACCTGCTTAGTTTATGGACTATAAAGTGCTTCATAGTTTGACTTCTAGGGGAAACTGATGTAATTTCAACCATATTTCAGTCTGTTTCCTGGTCCGTCTAGCCATTTTCTTTGTTTTTTTCTTCTTTTTCGTTTCTTTTCTTTTTCTTGAATACAGAAAGAGAAAAATTTATTTTCATTTTCAATTTCATTTAATTTCATTTTATTTTCATTTTCTTTAATTTTTTTCTACTATATTTTTCACTTTTTTGTAAATTTTTCAAATTCTATTTTACTTCCATCATTTCATTTTATTCTATTTCATTGTATGCATTTTCCCACATTTTCAAACGTTTTTCTTGTTTTTCTTTTCCCTTCTTTCTCTAATTGATCATGCTCCTTTCAATAAACAGACAAAAACACACCTAGAATCTAGCATCACTTATTTCATTTGTGTGTGTGTTTTAATTTTTTAATTTTAATTTTTGTTTTACTTTATCAATTCCTTTTCTTCCTTCAAAATGACGAAAAGAAGGAATTCACCCCAAAAGAAAGAGCAGGAAGAGATGACATCCAGGGACTCAATCAACACAGACACAAGCAAGATGTCTGAACCAGAATTTAGAATCATGATAATAAGAATACTAGCTGGGGTTGAAAATAGATTAGAATCCCTTTTTGCAGAGATAAAAGAAGTAAAAGCTAGTCAGGATGAAATCAAAAATGCTAACTGAGCTGCATTCTCAAATGGATGCCATGGCTGCAAGGATGGATGAGACAGAGCAGCAAATTAGTGATATAGAGGACAAAGTTATGGAGAATAATGAAGCAGAAAAAAATAGGGAGATTAATGCAAAAGAGCACAATTTAAGAATTAGAGAAATCAGTGACTCATTAAAAAGGAACAACATGAGAATCATAGGGGTCCCAGAAGGTGAAGAGAGAGAAAAAGGGGTAGAGGGTTATGTGAGCATATCATAGCGGAAAACTTTCCTAACCTGGGGAAAGACACAGACATCAAAACCAGGAAGCACAGAGGACTCTCATTAGATTCAACAAAAACCATCAACAAAGCATATCATAGTCATATTCACAAAATACTCAGGCAAGGAAAGAATCATGAAAGCAGCAAGGGAAAAAAAAGTCCTTAACCTACAAGGGAAGACATATCAGGTTTGCAGCAGACCTATCCACAGAAACTTGGCAGGCCAGAAAGGAATGGCAATGTGCTGAATTGGAAAAAATATGCAGCCAAGAATTCTTTATCCAGCAAGGCTGTCATTCAAAATAGAAGGAGAGATTAAAAGTTTCTCAGACAAAAATTAAAGGAGTTTGTGACCCCTAAACCAGCCCTGCAAGAAATTTTAAGGGGGACTCTCTCAGGGGAGAAAAGACCAAAAAAAAACAAAAAACAAAAAAAAGACCAAAAGCAACAAAGGCTAGAAAGGACCAGAGAACACCACCAGAAACTCCAATGCTACAAGAAACATACTGGCAATAAACTCATATCTTTCAGTACTCACTCTAAACATCAATGGACTAAATGTTCCAATCAAAAGACATAGGGTAACAGAATGGATAAGAAAAAAAGATCCATATATATGCTGTTTACAAGAGACCCACTTAAGACCTAAAGACACCTTCAAGTTGAAAGTAAGGGGACAGAGAACCATCTATCATGCTAATGGTCAATGAAAGAAAGCCGGAGTAGCCATACTTATATCAGACAATCTAGACTTTAAAATCAAGACTGTAACAAGAGATGAAGAAGGGCATTATATCATAATTAAGGGGTCTATCCACCAAAAAGGCCTAACAATTTTAAACACTTATGCTCCAAATATGGTGGCACCAAAATATGTAAATCAATTAATCGCAAACATAAACTCATTGATACCATAATGGTAGGGGACTTCAACACCCCACTTACAACAATGGACAGATCATCTAAACAGAAATTCAACAAGGAAACAATGGCTTTGAATGACACACTGGACCAGATGAACCTAACAGATACATTCATAACATTTCATCCTAAAGTAGCGGAATATACATTCTTCTCCAGTGCACATGGAACATTCTCCAGAACAGATCACATACTGGGACACAAATAAGTACAAGTACAAGTTGTTCAACAAAGTACAAAAGATTGAGATCATATGATGCATATTTTCAGACCACAATGCTATGAAACTCGAATCAACCACAAGAAAAAATTTGGAAAGTCAGCAAATATTTGGAGACTAAAGAACATCCTACTCAAGAATGAATGGGCTAACCAAGAAGTTAAAGAGGAAATTTAAAAGTACACGGAAGCCAATGAAAATGATAACACCATAGCCCCAAACCTCTGGAACACAGCAAAGGTGATCATAGGAGGGAAATAGGTAGCAGTCCAGGCCTTCCTAAAGAAGGAAGAAAGGTCTCAGATACACAACCTAACCTTACATCTTAAAGAGCTGGAAAAAGGACAGCAAATAAAACCCAAAACAAGCAGAAGACAGGAAATAATAAAGATCAGAGCAGAAATCAATGCTATCAAAACCAAAAAAACAGTAGAACAGATGAATAAACACAGAAGCTGGTTCTTTGAAAGAACAAAATTGATAAACCCCTAGCCAGTTTGATCAAAAAGAAAAAGGAAAGGACCCAAATAAATAAAATCAAGAATGAAAGAGGAGAGATCACAACTGACACAGCAGGAATACAAACAATAATAAGAGAATATTATGAGCAATTACATGCCAATAAAATGGGCCATTTGGAAGAAATGGACAAGTTCCTAGAAACATATAAACTACCAAAACTGAAACAGGAAGAAATACAAGATTTTAACAGACCCACCACCAGTAAAGAAATTGAATTAGTAATCAAAAATCTCCCAAAAAGCAAGAGTCCAGGGCCGGATGGCTTTCCAGGGGAATTCCAAACATGTAAGGAAGAGTTAACACCTACTCTCTTGAAGCTGTTCCAAAAAATAGAAATGGAAGGAAAACTTCCAAACTCTTTCTATGAAGCCAGCATTACCTTGGTCTCAAAACCAGACAGAGACCCCACTAAAAAAGGGGTCAATTTCAATTTTATAGACCAATTTCCCTGATGAAGATGGATGCAAAAATCCTCAACAAGGTATTAGACAACAGGATCCAACAATACATTAAAAAATTATTCATCACGACCAAGTGGGATTTATACCTGGAATGCAGGGCTGGTTCAATATCTGCAAAACAATCACTGTGATTTGTCACATCAATAAAAGAAAGGACAAGAACCACATGATCCTCTCAATGGATGCAGAGAAATCATTTGACAAAATACAGCATCCTTTCTTGATAAAAACCCTTAAGAAAGTAGGGATAGAAGGAGCATGCCTCGAGATCATAAAAGCCATATACAAAAGACCCAATGCTAATATCATCCTCAATGGGGAAAAACTGTGAGCTTTCCCCCTAAGGTCAGGGACAAGACAGGGATGTCCGCTCTCACCACTGTTAGTCAACATAGTATTGGAAGTCTTAGTCTCAGCCATCAGACAACACAAAGAAATAAAAGGCATTTGAATTGGTCAGGAGGAGGTCAAACTTTCACTCTTCGCAGATGACATAATACTCTATATGGAAAACTGAAAAGATTCTGCCAAAAAACTGCTAGAACTTATCCATGAATTCAGCAAAGTGGCAGGATATAAAATCAATGCACAACAATCAGTTGCATTCCTATACACCAATAATGAAGCAACAGAAAGAGAAATCAAGGAATTGATCCCATTTACAATTGCACTAAAACCCATAAAATACCAAGGAATAAATATAACCAAAAAGGTGAAAAATCTATACACTGAAAACTATAGAAAGCTTCTGAAAGAAATTGAATAAGACACAAAAAAATGGAAAAACATTTCGTGCTCCTGGATTGTAAGAACAAACATTGTTAAAATGTCAATACTACCCACAGCAATCTACATATTCAATGCAATATCTGTCAAAATAACACCAGCATTCTTCACAGAGCTAGAACAAACAATCCTAAAATTTGTATGGAACCAGAAAAGACCCCGAATAGCCACAGTGATCTTGAAAAAGAAAACCAAAGCTGGAGACATCACAATCCCGGACTTCAAGAAGTACTAGAAAGCTTAATTATCAAGATGGTATAGTACTGGCACAAAAACAGACTCAGATCAATGGAACAGAATAAAGAACCCAGAAATGGACCCACAAACATATGGCCAACTAATCTTTGACAAAGCAGGAAAGAATATCCAATGGAATAAAGACAGTCTCTTCAGCAAATGGTGCTGGGAAAACTGGACAGCGACATGCAGAAAAATGAACTTGGACCACTTTCTTATACCATATAGAAAAATACACTCAAAATGGATGAAACACCTAAATGTAAGACAGGAAGCCATCAAAATACTCGAGGAGAAAGCAGGCAAAAACCTCTTTGACTTTGGACGCAGCAACTTCTTATTCAACACATCTCCAGAGGCAAGGGAAACAAAAGCAAAAATGAACCATTGGGATGTCATCAAAATGAAAAGCTTCTGCACAGCAAAGGAAACAATCAACAAAACTAAAAGGCAACTGACAGAATGGGAGAAGATAATTCACAAATGACATATCAGATAAACGGTTAGTATCCAAAATCTATAAAGAATGTATCAAACTCAACTCCCAAAAAACAGATAATCCAGTGAAGAAATGGGCAAAAGACATGAATAGACACTTCTCTAAAGAAGACATTCAGATGGTGAACAGACACATGAATAAATGCTCCACATCACTCATCATCAGGGAAATACAAATCAAAACCACAATGACATAACACCTCACACCTGTCAGAATGGCTATCATTAACAACTCAGGCAACAACAGATGTTGGTGAGGATGTGGAGAAAGAGGAACCCTTTTGCATTGCTGGTGGGAATGCAAACTGGTGCAGCCACTCTGGAAAACAGGATGGAGGTTCCTCAAAAAATTAAAAATAGAACTACCCTATGACTCAGCCATTGCACTACTAGGTATTTATCCAAGGGATACAGGTGTGCTGTTTCAAAGGGGTACATGCACCCCAATGTTTATAGCAGCACTATCAGCAATAGCCAAAGTATGGAAAGAGCCCAAATGTCCATTGATGGATGAATGGATAAAGAAGATATATATATATATGTATACATATATATGTATATATATGACATATACATATATATGTATATATATGACATATACATATATATGTATATATATGACATATACATATATATGTATATATATGACATATACATATATATGTATATATATGACATATACATATATATGTATATATATGACATATACATATATATGTATATATATGACATATATGTGTGTGTGTATATATATATATATATATATATACACACACACACACACACACGCACACAATGGAGTATTACTTGGCAATCAAAAAGAATGAAACCTTGCCATTCCCAACTACATGGACGGATCTAGAGGGTATTATGCTTAGTGAAATCAGTCAGTCAGAGAAAGATAAATATATGATTTCACTTATATGAGGACTTTAAGATACAAAAAAGATGAACATAAGGGAAGTGAAGCAAAAGTAATATAAAACAGGGAGTGAGACAAAACATAAGAGACTCTTAAATATAGAGAAGAAACAGAGGGTTGCTGGGGGGGGGTTGTGGGAGTGGGGGATGGTCTAAATGGATAAGGGGCATTAAGGAATCTACTCCTGAAATCATTGTTGTACCATATGCTAACTAACTTGGATGTAAATTAAATAATAAATAAATTAAAAACAAAACAAAAAAAGAACAAAAAAAATTTAATTTTATTTGAGAGAGAGAGAGAGAGAGGAGAGAGAGAGAGAGAGAGAGCCAGAGTGGGTGGGGCAGAGGAGGAGAGAGAGAGAGAGAGAGAGAGAATCCCAAGCAGGTTCTATGCTCAGCATGAAGCCCAATGCGTGGCTCAATCCCATGACCCTGGGATCATGACCTGAGCCGAAATGAAGAGTCGGGATGCTCAAGTGACTGAGTCTCCCAGGTGCTCCTAAACACCATTCTCTTGGATGTACATTTTTCCTATCACTCTAAAGAACAAGTTTATGGGGAAAATGAGGTACAAATTGTGGGTGGTCCTCAACTTTTTTCATGGTTCTTGTTTCATGCATAGCAACTTAAAGAAATACCACTTTTCATTTCCTGAAAAGTTATAAAACACAGTTATTTCATTTCCAGGTCTTTGTGGAAAAAACCTTACTTTATCTCTAGTTTGCCTGAAATTTCAAAATGTGCTACTCTAATTACTAACAGGATAAACAGTGCAAGTTTATATGCCATATGGTTTAAAATCATTAAAAGATTATATGTCTAAAGGAAATGCCAGAAATTTTATTTTCATATAAGTTTACTTTCAGATAGAGATAACTCCATTTTTTGAAACCTGAGTGTTTGGAATTATTTTGGGGTGGAAACCTACCAACATTTTTTTTTTTTGCCCACTTTGCAAATTCTTCAATAGTTACTACATTTATCGGGAGCATTTGCAAATTTGAGGGTATTCTAAAGAATGTGGCCAGGATGTTATGTAAAGAGAATTAAATCATGCCATATGAGGAACGGTTGAGGGATATACAGAAAGACTGTGGGAAGAGGCCAATTTTAACATAAATACTAACAGATCTGACGGGAGAAATAGATAACAATACAATAATTGTAGGGGACTTTAATAACTCACCTTCAATAATGAGTAGAACACCCAGACAGAAAATCAACAGGAAAGCATTGGACATGGACCATACTTGAGACCAAATGAAACTAACAGACAGATATAGAACATTCCATTGAACAGCAGAAGAATACACATTCTTCTCAAGAGCACATGGAACATTCTCCACGATAGATCATATGATAGGTCACAAAAGAGGTCTTAGTAAATTTTAAAAGATTGAAATTATACCAAAGCCAGGTAAGGACACTATAAGAAAGCAAGTTACAGGCCTATATCCCTTATGAACATAGATGCAAAAATCTTCAACAAAATACCAAACAAAATTCAACAGCATGTTAAAAAGATCATAAACCATGATCAAGTTGGATTTATCCCTGTGATGCAATGATTGTTCAACATACCCAAATCAATCAATGTGATATTCCATATAAACAGAATGAAGGATAAAAATCACGTAGTCATCTCAATAGGTGCAGAAAAATCATTTGACAAAATTCAGCATTTTTTCATGATAAAAATTCTCAACAAATTAGTTGTAGAAGGACTTTACCTCAACATAATAAAGGCCCTATGTGACCAGCCCACAGCTAACATCATACTCAACAGTGAAAAACTGAAAGTTTTCCTCTAAGATCAGGAACAAGACAAAGATGCCCATTCTCACTACTTCAATACAATGTAGTACCAGAAGTCCTAGTTAGAGCAATTAGGCAAGAAAAAGAAATAAAAGACATCCAAATCAGAAAGGAAGAAGTTCATTTATCTCTGTTTACAGATGACATGATCTTACATGTTGAAAACCCTAAAGAATCCACCACAAAACTGTCAACACTAATAAATGAATTCAGTGAAGTTTCAGGGTCCAAAACCAATATACAATAATCTGTTGCATTTTTATACACTAACAAGGAACTACTGAAAAAAGAAATTAAGGAAATGATCATTTATTGAGTGGCTTTGGGAGAAAAATACCTTCTATCAGCTCTGCTAAGGATTCGGGGGTCTGTCAGACTTTTTCTATAGGATATGTCTGTTCCACACTTTTTGTTTCTGCTTAAGGGGTGGGGATATTTATGATCATATGCCTTCTCTCACCCTGCAAAGTCAGGCCAAGTGCCGACAGTCTCCCATTTGCTTTCCTAGAGTGGTGCTGAACGGCTCCAGTTGGTGTGCTTTCTTCAACTCCTGCAGAGTTGGGCCAGCTTTCTGTACATGTTCCCCAGCCATCTGCAAAAGCTTGCACGCCAAGCCCTCGAGGGCATGCACAGGGAGACAGGCACAGTGTGGGTGTGCGTGGGGGTGAGGTTCACAAAGCACTGGGCGTGCCTGTGGGCCTCTTGGGCTGTCCACAGGCTAGTCATCCCCAGTGGCTTGTGGGCAGGCTTCCTGATGAATTCTGCAAAGCGCTTAGTAGGATCTACATTCCTTTGATGCTCTTGGAGAAGCCTGTTTGCTGTTCTCTTAGCCCCTTCCTCCACTTACGCAGCAATGTCTTTATTCTTCACGTGATGAGAAAGAAGTGTGCTTTGTGGCTGTGCCCCACACAGGTGGGGCATCAGGGTGCTCACCTACACACTCACTCCCCCCTGCAGCAGAGCAAACCACAAGCTGAGAATCTCTCTCTTGGCATTGAGCTGTGCTGCTGTCGGGGAGGGGAGATGCAGGTAAAGGAAAACTGGTCCTCTTATCCTCTTCTGGGTTTCCAATCTCAGATATTTTTGGCCCAACAGTGTGCTGGAAAGGCACCCTAGTATGACTGATTGTCGAAATTATTCTTTTTTCCAGTGGGAAAACAGTAGAAAACTTGATTCCACAATTTTGCTAATGTCACTCAAGGAACTGGAAGTTTAAAGTCTTGGTAATGGTCCTTGTTGAGTAGCGAAAATATGGTCCTTTAAGGTGTATACGATGTTTGGGGTACTGATGTGACCCTTCTGACAGAGAGCAGAATAAAAGCCTAGGAGCTCTTTTGCTCAGAGTTCCATGGGTCTAATATTCTTCTTTGACCAGATCCTAAGGTGTTCTTACATGTAAATGATGGAGCTGTTGAGAACCATGTTTGAGGAATCTAACATTCTTATAGTGAAATTTTATATGTGATATCCAAAAAGAAATCACTACATAGCATCACAGAATGAGATCTTATTAAATTATAGCTATATATTTAGACACATGCATAGAAACAAGAAGAGAAAAATGTATGCCAGCTTGTTCCACAGTTCACCTCTCCAGAAGTGCATTTGGGTTTATTTTCCTTCTTTTAGTCTTATGTATTGGCTACATTTGGAGTAATTAATATGTATTACTTTGGCAATCAGAAAAAAATTATGTTAGTTCACAAATATAATTAAATAATAAACAATAAATGCCATAAAGTTAATTTATTATGGTAGTTCTTAATTAGTCCACTTTTTTCACCAATATGCTGGAAAATTCCCACTGGGTCTAATAAGAATGACCAAGACCTATGCGGAATGGGAAGAACTGATTGATTTCTACTTTGAATAATGGTGTCATGGATAATTTCAAATTTCTGATTATAAACTAACACACATTGAATTTATCCATGAATAAAATTCATACATATGAGTTTAAATACATAAAACTAAAACTCTCATTTTAAACACATAAATAATCCTGACTAAAATAATTCAGGACACTTTATTTAAATCCTTAAGATTAAATCTCTTAATTTAAATAAAGGAAATATTTTATTTCCATTAATAGAATAGAGAACCCAGAAATGGACATATGGCCAACTAATCTTCGACAAAGCAGGAAAGAATATCCAATGGAAAAAAAGCACTCTCTTTAGCAAATGGTACTGGGATAACTAGATATCAACATGCAGAAGAATGAATCTGGACCATTTTCTTACACCATACATGCAAATGGATGAAAGACCTAAATGTGAGATAGGAAACCATCAAAATTCTGCAGGAGAAAACAGGCAGCAACCTCTTTGACCTTGGCCAGAGCAACTTCCTACTTGACAGGTCTCCAGGGTACAAGGGAAACAAAAGCAAAAATGAATGATTGGGATGTCACCATGATAAAAAAGCTTCTGTACAGTAAAGGAAACAACCAACAAAACTAAAAGGCCACCTATATGGAATGGGAGAAGATATTTGCAAATGACATACCGGATAAAGGGTTAGTATCCAAAATCTATAAGGAACTTACCAAACTCAATACTCAAAAACCAAACAATCCAGTGAGCAAATGGTCAGAAGACATTAATAGAGCCTTTTCCAAAGAAGACATCCAGATGGCTAACAGACACATGAAAAGATGTTCAACATCACTCATCATCAGGGAAATACAAATCAAGCTCACAATGAGATGCTACCTCACACGGGTCAGATTGGCTAAAATGAACAACTCAGGAAACAACAGTTGTTGGCGAGGATGCAGAGAAAGGGGAACCCTTCTGCACTGCTGGTGGGAATGCAAACTGGTGCAGCCACTCTGGAAAACAGTGTGGAGGTTCCTCAAAAAATTAAAAATGGAACTACCCTACGACCCAGCCATTGCACTACTAGGAATTTATCCAAAGGGTACAAAAATGTTAATTTGAAGAGACAACCCCCCCAACGTTTATAGCAGTGCTGTCAACAATAGCCAACAATAGCCAAGTATGGAAAGAGCCCAAATATCCATCAACTGATGAGTAGACAAAGAAAATGTTCCATACATATACAAAACACTATTCAGCAATGAAAAAGAATGAAATCTTGTCATTTGCAACAACCTGGATGGAACTAGAGTATATTATGCTAAGAAAAATAAGTCAGGGGCGCCTGGGTGGCGCAGTCGGTTAAGCGTCCGACTTCAGCCAGGTCACGATCTCGCGGTCCGGGAGTTCGAGCCCCGCGTCAGGCTCTGGGCTGATGGCTCGGAGCCTGGAGCCTGTTTCCGATTCTGTGTCTCCCTCTCTCTCTGCCCCTCCCCCGTTCATGCTCTGTCTCTCTCTGTCCCAAAAATAAATAAACGTTGAAAAAAAAAAATTAAAAAAAAAAAAAAGAAAAATAAGTCAGAGAAAGACAGATATCATATGATTTCACTCATATATGGAATTTAAGAAACAAAACAGATGAACATAGGGGAAGGGAAGGAAAAATAAGATAAAAACAGAGAGGGAAGCAAACCATAAGAGACTCTTAAATACAGAGAACAAACTGAGGGTTGCTGGAGGGGTGGTGGGTGGAGGGACGGGTTAAATGGGTGATGGGCATTAAGGAGGGCACTTTTCAGGGTGAGCATTGGGTGTCATATGTAAGAGATGAATCACTGGGTTCTACTCCTGAAGCCAAGACTACACTGTATGTTAACTAACTTGAATTTGAATTAAAAAATAAAACAAAATAGCATCTTCTTGGAAAATGCAACATAGTTCCTACAATGGGAATCATACTAGACTGGTGATCTGGATCTGCTAAATATGTTACTGTGAATTAGGCAAGTCAGGTTTACTGTATATCCTGTATCTGAAAATGATCAGGAATGTATATAGATAATACAGGTATTTCTACAGAACAGCCCTCTAAAATACATGACCACTTCAAAGTTTTTTTTTCCTGATCAAGACATATTTTCCTCAGGTACAAAATGACTGAGTTGGAATAAATGATCTACAATGACCCTTTAACAGGGCAATTGTCACCCCACAGACACACCGGCTCCAGGAAGGAGCCTGTGTTAATATAAAATCATCTCTGTCTTATACGGAGTTTCAAAGTACTAACTTAAGAACACATTTGTCCCCATGAAGGAATATCCTTTATCAATATGACCCAATGAGCATACTGAAATGTCCCCGTGATTTTAAAGTATACCTGCCTCACCCACAGAAATACCTCCTGCTCCAGAGACTGTAATTCCCTTTAAAGAATCTCTGTAGAGAATGTCCTGCTATTTGCAATCTCACCAACCCTTAAAAGGGTTTCTCATGCACCATTTCCTTAAGGAGCTGATACATCTATACATCTAGATGTACTAATTCACATCATCCTTTTACACTTCAGTTTTATAGGAAAATTTATACAGAGGCCTTATTTGCAAGTAAAGGATTACATTCTGTTTTTCAGAAGTATGCACCATTTACCACTTTCCATAATGTTATCAAAATATGCCGTGTTTGGTTTTGATCTGTGCAAAGCAAAAATAAAACTGAAATCCTGAAAAATACAGTGTAAGTAATTTAAATTGTATTAAAATTCCTTGTTACGTCTAAGTGAACACTATCATCATTAATCCTATAATATAATTGTGACTCCAATAAAATTAACATCTTTGCATTTAAAATGTTCCCCAGAACAAGAGGCCAGTTCTTTGGCGTATATTTTATTATTATTTTAAAAATTAAATTAGAATTTCTAACACTGCATCTCATAGTCACATTATCATTTAGTGAATTCATTATGATTAATATCACCACTGTGACTATCAAGGGAACTAATAAATGACTGCTTCTTCAGCATTTTAGCAATGAAAGCTAAAATGTACAGTTTTATCCCTTCATCATGTGATTTTTCTCTTTAGTTCATTCCAATAAATGAAGTCTTTAATCTACCATTGTTTGACATATAATCTAATTTGGGCAATATATTTCTCTTTTCCTTTATCACATAACTCTTAGTACCTCATTATTTCTTAAATTATATCATCAAATGTAATCAATTTATTAAAAGAGTTAAATGTTATTATAATGGTAGTTATTGCACTAGTGAATGTTTTTCTAGTGGTTACGTAAAACATGTCTCGATTGCTAAACATTAATTTTAGTAGGCATGTAAATTCTTTTATTCTAATAATTTCAAAGGTCCTATAATGAAGGGCCCCTGCCTGCCTAAATCTGAGGGGCACAACACTGACAGTAACTTTGCAGCCAGGGATACCAGGTCTAATTTGCCAGGGCCTTGGGGACTCTTCCGCAACTTTCCCCAGAACCCATTGTAAGTGGAGCCTAAACAGACTCCACAGAGAAGTCATAACATCCAGAAGGACTGGCCAGATAAGGCCAGGTTAGACAAAGAAGGGTTGATGCAGTTTTCACGGTACCAAACTGTCTCTTTGAAGTCAAGTCCTTGACACTGCTTTACAAACTTTATGAAAACGATGACAGGCTAAGGTGAGATGTCTTGTTCTGCTACCTAACTTTACCATCTGATGACAATCTTGTCTTGCTCTTTGCGTTTAGTCCCTCACGATCTGGCCAGTGACAATGGAACGGTGTTATCTCGGTCATCCTCGTTGGCCAGATAGTTCAGATTCAGCTGTAAGCAAGTCAGATGCCATTGCAATAGCCACCATTACAGTGAAAATCTCTTTAAGCCAAAATTCAAAGCTGTTTCTAAGGCCTGCTTATTTCAAACGGTCTGTGTAAGAGCAGTTCTGATATTTATCAAATGCTAGATTATGCGGTAGACAGAAGATGTGCTGCCCAGATCCCCCTTCAAGGAAAGACATGTTGCCCACCTGCAGGGAGTGTGGTGGGCACCCAGCCTCCAGCTGTCAGCCCCTTCACCGTCTACCTCGCCCGCGGTAATGCTCACCACAGCCCACATCCGGTGCCGGAGCAGATACAAAGGCAACACTCTCTTCAGAGCATCCAGGAAGTTTGGATGAGATTTTGTCGAAACTTCACTGAAGTTCAATTTCTTCCTTTGCCCAATCGTGCCCTTTCTCTTTCTGTCTTACAGCTACTGATCTTCAATAAATATCTTGTACCCCAACCCCTCAATCTCAGAGTATGTTTTTGGAGATCCCAAAGTTCAGCAATGCATCAGGTGTGTGTGTGTGTGTGTGTGTGTGTATACATATATATACATATATATGTGTGTATGTATACACACACATGCATATACTATAAATCCCAAATTCTGCTTCCAGCATGAAGGCAGACTAAATTCCCCTCCATTGCAAAACAATTAAAAATAGTGTAAGACCTATTTTTTCAAGCTTTCTAATGTATCACCAGTCCGGAAAATCCTTAGAGGCCAACAATGAAGATAAAGTCTAGGTCTTCCTACAGGCAGATAGTCCAATAGAAAATTTGGTACACACTCCTGAAATACCTAGTAAAGAATATCTGATTCAGCAAAGAAATACAGAACTAGACAAGTCCCTACGTGAAGATATTAGAAGGAAAGACAGTGTGATGGTTTGTATCACTGTTCACCAAATGTTCTTGGTGTTTCTCCTTTAGTCTTTCTCCAGTGAAAGGATTTATCCCTATCCTTTTGAATTCAGAAGAGGCCATGGGAGCACTTTGGGTAATGAAATATGGAAGTGATATGTGTCTTTTCTAGGCCAAAGGTTGATGAGAGTGGTTCGCTTTGCCTCCTTTCTCTCTGCAATGATGATGGGCAGTATTACAGAGAGAGGATGCTCCACCAGCCTATTTCCTAGCACAGAGAAGACAAAGCAGAAAGAGGTAGCTGACCCAAATTAGACATGTAGCTTGAGTGAGAAATGAACCTGTATAATTCTATGCACTGAGATTTTGGAGCCATTTGTTACTAAACTATCACTCTGTCAATTCTACAAAAAAGAAATTTGATTTTATTCACCATTATTTTAGATATTATCTTATATGACCTTCAAATCAGCCATGTTATGCAGATAATTATTCCACGTGGGGATTTAGTTTGCGAACAATAGAAACCGAGGCTGCTAATGTAAGCAGAAAAAGCATTTTATTAAAGATATATCAGATGGCTCTTAGAATCCATGAGAAGAGGAAAGAAACAGATGCAAAGAATGGCCGGGAACACTCAAAGGGACAAGAGGAATCACACTACTGAACACTTTCTGCCATACCCAACTGGACTCTACCCCTGCCACAAACACTGCAAATAAGCTTTGAATTTCTCTACGCTTTAGTATTACACTCCGAAGAGTCAAAACTCCTGTGAAAAGCAGTCCAGATGGCTAAGATTAGGTCTCAGGTCTATGCCAACAAGTTGGCAATGAGAATATCTGTCCCCCACTTTCAGTTTCCAAATGGGAAGTGGGGCCTTGCCTCGTATTTCTCTTTGTATTACCCCCCTAAAGGGTACATAGATACTAGGAAGACAAAAGTGACAGATGCAATATTATTTCCAGAACACGCTGAAAAATACTGATGTTTGGAGAATTTAAGTGACCAATAAGGACTTGCATCGGTTAGAATGATTTCGGCAGCCAGCGACCAAAATCACCAACTCAAACAATAAGGCTCTTATTATCTCACGCAAAAGGCATTCCAAGTAAGGGTAAAGCTTCTGGGTTGGCTGGATCAGTTCCTTAATGATGTAATTAGTTCTTTTAATTTCTTAGCCCACGTGATCCTAATATAAGCTCATATTACTACTCCTACCTCTTATAGTTATAAGATGGCTGCAGGAGCAATCAGGTGTCTACACGTTTTGTCGTTCATTGTCTATGGGAGAAATTCTATTGTCCCCTCATCCCGTTTCCTGACTGGGCTAACTTACATCATATGTTTATCCCTAGACCGGCAACCATCCCCAGGAGATTGCCATGTGCTGATTAGCTTAAGCCTGGCTTCCTGAAGTAATTGCTGGCAAAAGGACAGTATTCCCGTGATTGATTGGCTTATCGTCCACTCTGAAGCTGGAGATGAGGACACCTTTTTTTCTGAATCATATACGCTTCATGTAGGAAGGCAAATACGTGAAGAAAATTTGGGTTCTGTTATGAGGAGAGCACGGGAAAATAGGTCCTCTGTAGGCAACAAATATCCATGCTGCACCTACTTCTAATATATATATTTCCGTAAGTGCTCACACCTACATGAAATGACTTTGACCATCCTCAAAGAGAGGCTACCTGGAGTCTCGTCTGGTTACTGCACTCAGATCCAAGCCCACGATCTCTAGATGATGCATCGGTGACTCAGGGTGAAGTAATACTATAGAAACACACAGCCAAGCTGGCTGCCCCTGGATCTGTTCTCAGAGAAAATTTCCTTCATCAGTCAAATCTGTGATGAGCATTTGCCAGATCTTTTTTTTCTTCGTAGGGGATTGCACTGCCTTAGTAGTTTACTTTGTATCGCTAGAAGCATGGAAACTTAAGAATTAAGGTTCTTGACTACAATTTCTGTTTCTTTGGCATGTAACATACTTATAAATTCAAAGAAATCTCAGCCTATTTACTTTTAATCACTTCTACCAGCTAGAAACCCAGGCCAGAGATCTTGTCAAGTCACAATCTTTGAGTCTGAGAATATTGTTTCCCTTGCTAGAGGTTTTAAGTGGCCGCACTCAGCTTTCACTATTATAGGACATTCACGAAGGCAGCAGCAATAGCTAAAACACTCTAACATCCTAAAATTTCCTCTAATAATACATTCCAAGTATGAACGTAGTTTGAGTCCTAAAGTAAAGGCTATGGTACTGTAACAAAACGCTGTGTAATCACACAATATGTCAACAACTTTCTACTAGTTCACTGATTTCATGATATTTATTGAACACATTTAGTGTCTAAATCAGCTATTGTTGCAATAATGCTGTATGACAAACAACCATAATATCTCAGAGGCAAACAAATATATTCATTTTCTCACTCGCAGGTCTGCATGTCAGCTGGGGCACAAACGATTTAGGCTGTAGAGTGAGTTGAAGTCGCTTTCACAATGTGTCTCATACTAGTAGGCGTGCTAAAGGGACGGCAGGTACTCAAGGCATGTTCTTCTTAAGGCAATGGCAGTAGACAAAAAGATACGCCCAACTTTGAAAATACATTTCAAGCCTACGTTCACATTGTATCTGCAGACATCGCACTGAACGAGAAGAGTAAGTGGTCAAGACTAAAGCAATGGGGTGGATAAGTATAATTCCCCCGTCCATCATAAAGCCATGGTGAGGACATGGGTGTATGATGGTACTACACGTGACTGAATAATTAGGGCCACTAGTTTGATATATCACATCTGCTACATATCAAGTGTTGTTGCAAACACTGAGGATACTGTGGTGCTCAAAACAGACAAACCCACTGCGCTTCTGGATTTGAAATTGCCATTGTCGGGGGGGGCGGTGGAGCATAGAAACCATGAACACAATCAAAAGAGAATTTAGAAAATGTTATACAGTGCTAAAAATGTTAATGGTGGAATCTCAGTGATGAATAGTTGGGCGTTTGCTCTAAAATCCTTTCAATTATGTTGTATGTTTGAAAATGATCCTAGTGAAAGGTTGGAAAAAGTACAGCAGGCTAAGGAGTTTATAGAGTGGTTTGTAATTGTGGTTTCTTGGATAGTTGGATCGGGGAAGCATTTTTGAGGAGCTAACATTTGAACAGAGACCTGACTCCTGCGAGGGTAGATGCCAATGGAAATCTGAGAGAAAATCTTTGCAGGAAGATGGAAGGAACAGCACATCAAAAGGGCTTTAAGATTACAAATGACTTGTGCTTAGAAGTGTGGTAGTGGGGGTCCTCAGCGTGACAAAGACTCTCCATCTTATTTTAAGCTTTGTGGAGAGTATTACAATGTTTTCATATAGAAAGATAGCGAGCACGTGTGAACATTTATTAACTTCATTAAGAAGGGAACCGATAGGCAAGAAAGAAGAGGAAAAAGAAATGCCGAAGTCAGACTATAAAGTTAGATATATGGTTCGTCTATCTTTCTACAGGAAAGCGAAATCATGACAGTTTGGGGGTTGATATTTCCACCCGGCTCTATACTTTATCACTTTCTACAGGTGAACCTTGAACCTGGCAAAGCTCTAAGTTGATCTCGACATTAACAGTTGTGGGTGATTATTAGTGAAATAAACTGTGACAACAAGGCTACACTCAGACAAAAATGTGTGTCAGAGGAGACTCAAGCAGGCTTCTTAGAACGATGCTTTAGTCTGATACCGAGATATCAAACAGTTAACACTTTGTGACTTTCCAATTTGGGGTAAAACTCTCACTCACAAAAGACACTGGAGGGAGAAGAACGCTGACATTATGACTTCAATTTTTTAAAAGATTTCTGTTTCTGTTATGTGGACAAGAGACTGCGGGACGCAACAAAGTCAGATTGCCACTGAGGAACCCATTACAGTAGTTCTGATGAGAGGTGATGGGGACTCAGATTAAGACGGGGTCAGTGTAGATGAAAACAAGCACAGGGATTTATAACCTAATGCTGATGTTTAGGTTCCAGGAATTGCTGATATGTGCCTATATCAACATACGCCCCTGTAAGACTACAACCATGATTGGTAGTTTACAAGGCTTATCAATGTGGGGGCGGAAGCCAGCTTCCAAGTACACCCCTTCCCTGATTTGTTCAAAAACTTTAGGGGCGCCTGGGTGGCTCAGTCGGTTGAGCGTCCGACTTCGGCCCAGGTCATGATCTCGCAGTCTGTGGGTTCGAGCCCAGCGTCTGGCTCTGTGCTGACAGCTCAGAGCCTGGAGCCTGTTTCAGATTCTGTGTCTCCCTCTCTCTCTGACCCTCCCCTGTTCATGCTCTGTCTCTCTCTGTCTCAAAAATAAATAAACATTAAAAAAAATTAAAAAAAAAAACTTTACGGTAGCTTATCTCCCCCTTGGTGTGGTATCAAAGTCAGCACTCCATTTTATTTGTTAGATATTTAAAGTCCTCAGGGATAATGAAAATAATGTGTTCTTCCACCCAATGCTGTTGAGAAACACACTTTAATCATATCACTCCAGCAATTCCCCCTTGTCTCTCTGATATCATTACACTTCCCACTCTCCCAGATCAGTATCATCAGATACAAATATGCTATTATTTCCACCACCTTAAGTAAAACTTTTGTCCCCATGTTCAGCTTCGTGCCAATTTCTCTTCTCTGTACGGCAAAACTCCTAGAAAGGTTTGTCTATGCTATTTCTATTTCGTCTTGAACCCAAAGACATCTTGTGCTCCTACTACTCCAATAAGGAGTGTCACAAATGAATGAACTGAACTGCACTGAATGGAAATGAATTAGAGCCCACTATTTATTCCCGAGGCCTCATCTTAAACTTAGCAACATTTGACACAGTTGATCCTATCTTCCTCCTCGATACATTTTCTTCAGGTAATACCACACGCTTAGATTTATTCCCCCCTCTCTGGCCACTCCTTCCCAGTCCCCTTTTCATATTCTTCATTATCTCTCAGGCTTCTTTTTTTTAATGTTTATTCATTTTTTGATAGAGACAGAGAGACAGAGCGTGAGCAGGGGAGGGACAGAGAGAGAGGGAGACACAGAATCTGAAACAGGCTCCAGGCTCGGAGCTGTCAGCACAGAGCCTGACATGGGGCTCAAACTCACGAATCACGACACCATGACTGGAGCCGAAGTTGGATGCTCAACAGACTGAGCCACCCAGGCACCCCAATCTCTTAGACCTCTAAATGGTAAAATGTGTCTCACTGCCTTTGAAGAATCCGTGTACACTCATATCTTTGGTATTCTGTTTGTCTCCTGTCTTAAATGTCATCTATATGCTGATGAGTCCAAAATTTATGTCTCAAATGTAGATCCCTCCCCTGACAGCTCAACTGAAATGTCTAACAGTAACAATAAATAATAGTAATGATGATAATAATAATAGTAAAAACTAATGCTTGTATGGTGTTTATCATCTAGACCTTATTCTAAACATGTTTTCATATATGAGCCCTCTTAATGAGCACAACAACCCCATCCTATCCAAAACAACCCTTTCTTCCATTCTAAGAGGAGGAAACAGGGACACACAGACAGATTAAGTAACCTGTTCAGGATCACACAGTTGCTGAGTGGTGGAGTGTGAATGCGAACTCAGGTAGTCTGGCTCTAGAATTTTGTGCTCTGAACTATATGCCATCACTGCCAGCAACTAATAGATGTGTCAGACTTACCATATCCCAAGCTGAGCTCCTGTTCCCCATCACTACTACCACCACCACCAAACTTATTCTTCCAGAGTTTTCCCCCATGTCTGGAAATAGTAAGTCCAGTTGCTTAGGGAAAAAAAATATTGGAGTCATCCTTAACTCCCCACCACCTTACACAACCCACATCTGCTTCATCAACAAATCCTGTTGGCTCTAATGTCAAAATACATCCAGAACCTGACACCTTCTCCACAATCTCCATTGCTAAGATTCTGGCCCGAAACATCATTATCTTTCACCTGGAACACTGCCATCCTGTCATCACCTGGCTCCTTGCTTCTATATTTGCCTCCCTTGCTTCAAACTCTGCAGTGGATTCCATCTCACTGATAGTAAGATCTAGAGTCCTTTTAATGGTCTATAATATTCTGCATGAACTTCCCTATATCTTTTGAACTCATCGCCTACTACTCTTCTGTTCCCTCATTCTGGTCTAGCTATACTGGCCTCCTACCTATTCCTGGAAAACAGCAAGGCCTCTGAAATTGTTGTTCCGTCTGCTTAGGATGCTCTTCTTTGGATATCCACGTGGTTCATTCCTTCACTTCCTTCAGACCTTTACTCAAACATCACTTTCTTAGTGAGGCTTCCTTGGCCACCCTGTGTAATTTAAATGTTACCCAACCACTGTACAATATCTCCTACATGGTTTATTTTTTCTAGATTTTACTTACCTTATTTATTGTCTATATCCTGCTACTAGAATGTACATTCTATGAGTAGAGATTCATTTGTTTTCTTTGCTGCTATAAGCTCAGCGTCTAGAATAGTTCTTAGCACATAGTTGCCATTCAATAAATACATGTTGAAAAAATAAAGAATGAAGCCAAATAACTAATTTTTAACCGTGAGAATTTCTGGCACAAAAACAGGAAAGGTGGGGTTTCTCTCGGTTAAGGAGTAAGTGGTACCTGAGATCTCTTTCTCTTAGAGATTCCTCTCTCATTCCCAGAGACACTTGCTAACCTGGGACTAAACTCATGAGGCAGACTGATGTCTCCCACAGGCTACATGCGACATACATAGAGCTAACCAGAACATCAAACTGATATTCAAAAGCTTTGCCAAATTTGTTTACCAAGACTTTGCCAGCCAATATTCCTTCGCTCCTACACTGGAATATCAGAGGCCTCAAACACTCATCAATGAGCTGCGTGTACTCTGCTGTCATCTGAAACTCATAGGAGACTAGCAGCCAGTGCACTCTTAAGGCAGAAGCTCCTTCCTTCCAAAGTTTCTAAACCTGTGAATTATAAATAAATTAACTGGAGGAAAAAAAAATCCTCATTAAACCTTAATTATTGACACTGAGTACTGATTACAAAAGGAACTAAAAAATATCCATCCTTTTGATCCCTTAATTCGAAGAGGAGATTTCCAGTCGAACCCCTTTCTGGCACTGGAGCTGCGTGTATACGGGAATTTTAATTGAACTTCCTCAAAGACAGAGCCTCTGTGTAAGTACAAGCAGTCTTTGCACATATCTTCATAAGTCACTTGTTTGACAGTACTTACTTTAATGGGGCATTCAAGTATTACATATGCCACCAATATCAGTGGGATTCAGTTACACTTTCAAAATAAATACATGTCAAAGAGCACCTAGTTTAGGCAGGATCTGGCATCATAGAAAATCCTCTACAATTTTAAGACCAGCGCCTCTGAGCATTTTATAGAAATCTCTTTATTAAGGCACGCCATTGCCCTGTTGTTTGAGCCTGGCATTTTGGTCTTACCTTGAGGCCACATAATGGCTCAGAAACCACTTTGTGATTATCACACAGTGACTGCTATAAAACAGTAAGTGAGGTATTTTTTTCTGCACTTCAAGGTTATTAGACTTACACAGCTCAAGTACACAGTAACTGCTGATCCAGGTAGTAAAGTAGGAAGGGAAATGAACCCTGTGGTCTCTGGGAGATTCTGATTCTTCTATTACCTGCCATTAGCAAAAGTAAGTTTTATTAAGTCTAGATTTGTTTCATCAATTGGGGACTAATGGTGGGCTGCAGAGTTGCTTCTAAGGAGTGCTTAGACCGGTTATTGATTTCAAAGAAAGTGGGGAGAACCAAGGGGATAATTGTACTCCAGGAACTCTTATCTCCATCTGCATGACCTTGGATAAATTGGATATATTTTCAGGCATATACAGATTTGTATTATTCTAACTCAAGAGGACCTAACCCAGACCCACATGGTACAGAAGAACAAAAATGAGGCCCAGAGAAGTTAACTCGCTTACCTAGTTAGTGAGATACACAGCTATGATAGAAGCCAGATCGCCAGATTCCCAGTTTAGTCTTCTTTCCATCAGCCAATTTACCAAAGATGTCTTGAAAACCAATGATATCAGGCGATGTGTTAGGCATGTGGGGGGATGCAAAAATGACCATGATGTTTCCTGTCTTCTAGATGTTTCTAAAAGCAAAATGTTTCTAAAAGTCCTGATCATACTACTTTACACAGATATTACTTTAAATATCCAGTTTGAAAGCTATACAAAGAAGAGGGCTAAGATTCTATCAAAATGCTTCTGGGAGTTCAAGTTCAAAGCTATCTATCCTCACCCCCCTAAACACATAGAAACAGTCAGGTTTTTATTTTAAATAAGAAGATATAACTGGATTTTAAAACTGAAACTGAAATAGAAATATGGAGTGAGTATATTCATTTGCTAGGGTTACCATCACAAAGTATGATAGACTGGGTGGCTTAAAAACCAGAAATGTATTTTCTTATAGTTCTGGAAGCTAGAAACTCAAGATCAAGGGATTGGCAGCGTTAGTTTCTTCTGAAAGCATCTCATCTTGGCTTGTAAATGGCTATCATCCTCTTGTCTTCACACAGTCGTCCCTCAGTGCCTGTCTGTGCCCTCATCTCCTCTCCTTATGAGGATACCAGGCATATAGGATTAAGCCTCACCTATTTTACCTCATTTTACCTTGATCATCTCTTTTAAAGGTACTCTCTCTACGTATATTCATATTCTGAGATTTCAGGGCCTAGGACTTCACCATATGAATTTGTTAGTGGGAGGTGAGAAGAAACACAATCAAGCCCGGTAACAATGAGTAAGTGGGGCTAAAGTCACAGGACAGGAAAAAAGAGACTCCTTTGATTCCTTTGAGGTGAAAGAAGCCAAAGCACCCTACATATGAGGGAGGATCAAAACTAGATCATTGGATGAAGCTGGAGCTGGGAGAGGTCCCTTGCTCTGAGAAAGGAGGATATAAAAAACTATACCTGGTACCCGATAAAGAACACAGATTCTGTTCTTATTGAAAAGAAGAATTAAGTTTTACACAATAACAAGGATAATGGGAATGGGGAATGAATGGTTTGTTGAACACTTTAAGACCTTTGTCTTGCATTTAAGAGACTGGAGATGTTGAATAACTTTAGAATTTAGTAGAAAAACTATATAAGTTACTGTGGATGTTGAAAATTTAAAAATAACCATCAGAAATATAGGCATATAAGATATACATTCTAATATAGAATAAAAATAAAAGTGAAGAAAAAAGCTTTATCCTCCAACATAAATAAGTAGAAAAAATCAAATAAAAAGTATGATAAACAGGAAACATAAAATAATATAAATAAGTCCAAATATACAAAAATAATGACAATAAGTGTTGATTAAACTCACCATCTGGCAAGAAAGATAATGAATTAGATGGAAAAGTCCAGCTATTTACTGATTACAAGAAATATACTTAAAAACAAAACAGAAAACAACAGAATGGTTGAAATAGTGATATAAGAAGATGTGCTAGGCAAATACTAACCAAATCAAACTGGTATACCAATGTTAATATCAGAATATATTGAGTTTAAAGTATAAAACACTGAAAGATATGAAGATGTACACTTTAGTATGGTAAAAACCATTATCCACCTAGATTAAACCTGTAAGAACTAGACAGCATAGCCTGAAAATACATGAAGCAAAATTTGATGAAACCACAGAGAGAAATCAATAGGATAGATTTTTAACATAAATTCTCTTCAAAAATGAAAAATACATATATAGAATGACATAAATTATTTGGACAATTCCGTTAATATGCTTGATCGTGTGTGTGTGTGTGTGTGTGTGTGTGTGTGTGTGTGTGTATCTGTGTGTGTATGTGTAGAAAGAAATAGAGGGGGAAGAGCAAGAAAGAGAGGTGAGGTAGGGGAGAGAGATTTTTTTACATGCACACAATGAACATTTACAAAAATTGACTATGTGCTAGGTCAGGGGTTTACAAACTTTTTCTACAAAGAGCCAGCTCTTTAGTACTAAACATTTCAGGCTTTGTGGATTATAAGGTCTCCTTTACAAGTACTCAACTCTGCCATCATAGTACAAAATTAGGAACACCCAATACCTAAATGAGTGAGTATGGTTGTGTGCCAAAATATCCTTACTTACAAAAATAAGCAACCAGATAAATTTACCATACAGGCCTTAATTTGTCAACTTAACCCTTGTTTCAGGTTATGCAGAAAATTTCAAAAAAATTTTAAGAACTGACGTCTTAAAGATCTCATTGCCACAAAAAAAGTAACTAAAGTACAAGTCAAAAATTAAGAGTCTTTTTAAAGTTTGGAAGGTAGGAAACTTTGGCTCAAATCACTCATGTATCAGAAAAAAAACATGATATTGGAATTTATAAAACACTTAGAAGTGAATAACAAAAATCTACACATAAAAACATGTGGATCTCTGCTTTCAGTTATGATAGGGAAGGATTCAAAGAGGTTTTGAGAAGATTAATAAACTTGATACATCTTTCATAAAATTAAAATAAAAAGAAGAGAACACACAAATTTCCAATGTCAGGAAAAAGAGGAGAGCACTATAAATCCTCTTGGCAGTAAAATGATAATAAAGGAATATAAAACCAACTTTATGGCAATACATTTGAAAACAGATAAAATAAGACAAATTACTTGAAATATCCAACTTATGAAATTTTACACAAGAAAGAATTGAGAGATACATATAGCTTCAAATCTGTTAAAAATTGAATTTGTCAATAAACAATATATGTGTAATTAAGAAAAAATCCCCTCCCACACACACCCAGGTTCTGATGTCTTCACTGGTGAATTTAATCAAACATTTAAAGAAGAAATAATGTCAAATTTACACAAATTGTTTCAAAACTTGAGGAGGAAAGAATACTTGCCAACTCATTTTAGAAGACCAGCAATATCCCTGATACAAAAATCTGTCAAGAATATTACTAGAAAGTTATAGATCAATATCCCTCATGAACACATGCACAAACTTAGGCATAGGATACAAAGCAATATCAGCAAAAGGAAAAGTCACATAGGGCAAAGTCCAGAGAAAACCAGGCACAAGCCTCCAAAAGTTCTCTGGGAATTAAATACAAGATATACTTAACTCCTGCAGACAGTTGTGACAAAGTATGTGAAATGCTGTCTATCAGAAAATCCCATTAGAGACTTAACACCATGGTTTTTTAATGGGGGCTGGTCATGGAGGCACCCTCTGCTTAGCACATATCAAAATCCCAGACTTCAAATAGGAAGGCAGACATTCAGCATAACCACATTGTTTGTACAAGCAATTTAAGCACAGTGAGCCACTTTTATCAGTTATAGAGTCTTCCCAAAATCCAGGTTTCTGAACACCAGCCAGTAGCCACCCATGCAAGCAAGGCTTCCTAATGACAGTAGTCTCCAGGCTGCAGTGTTAACTCTTTTCTGAGCAATAACCAAGTGGGATTTATCCAAGGAATTAAAAGGTGGTTTAACAATTAAAAACCAGCCAATGTAATGCACAGTGTTAACAAAATAAAAGAACATTAGATCATTTGGATAGATTCAGTGACAGAATTTGACAAAATTCAACAATCATCCATGATTTTAAAAATTCTGAACAAATTGGACATAGATAGGAATTTCCTCATCCCAATCAAAGGCATCTATACAAACTTACAGCTAATATCATACTTAATTGTGAAATATTGAACATTTTTCCATAAAACTTTCAAAAAGGAAACAGTTTTACTGTAGGTCCTAGCCAAGCCAGTGAAATAAAGCAAGAAAATTAAATAAGGGTTTATATTTGGGAATAGAAGCAGACAATATGGTGGTTTACATAACTAGTTCTAAGTCATCTACAAAGCAAGCAGTAAAATTAACAAGTGAATTAGCAAATTTACAGAACACAAGTCAATACAAGAACTGTAGTTGGTAATCTACTAGCAACCAAAATTTCAAAATAAATTTTTAAAATAGCATTCAAAAGCAGAAAATACCAAGGAATAAATTTAATAAAAGATGTGTAGAACCTCTACACTGAAAACTACAAAACACTAAGAGAGGTGACATCAGTAGTATGGCAGAATAGAAGATCCCTTACTTATACCCACCCCTTCAGCAATGATAATTTGGCAGCCATCAATGGACAAAAGTGCCTTTGTGGGAGTTTTGGGATTCAGATAGACTGTGAAACTCTGGGGGAGCCCAAGACCAAGGAGGGCCATTTTGAGAAGGCGGGCCTATTACCTGGTGGTAGGCTCACTGGTCAGGAAAACAGCCTTATAGCCCTGTGGACTTGGCTAGAGCTTCACTCGGCCTTGATCCAGCCACCAGCATCATCTGCCCAGGGACACCAGAGGAGTCACACCTGCCTATGCCTCGCTGATCTCAGCCCCAAAGCAGATCCTGAAATGGCCTTGTATCTCGGCTCTAGCCCCTCTCAGCCATGGTGCTGAAACATTCATGTCAAAGCAGGGTACTGGCAGGATACATGCTCCTCTGTGCCCCTGAACGTAGATCCACTACCCTTAGTCTGACCACAAATCCTGAAGCAGCCCTGTGATAGGGCTCCAGCCCGGCTCAGCTGAAGTCCAGCAGAAGTCCTGTCTGCCCAGAAACCTGGCAGGTCACAAACCAGTCCAAGCCCCTAGAGGTAAGCTTGCAGACCTCAGTCTCTATTTTGAACTCGGAAGCATCACTGTGTCTGCAAGAGGCATCAAAATGATTTCAAAATATATTACAAAGCCATAGGGATCAAAAAAAAAATATGGCACTGGCATAAAAACAGACACACAGACCAATGACCAGAATAGAGAGCTCAGATATAAACCCATGTATGTTTGGTCAAAGAATTGCCTTTGATAAGAGCACCGAGAATAAACAATAGGGAAAGGGTAGTTTTTCAATAAATGATACTGGGGAAACTGGATATTTATATGCGTAAGAACAAATTGGACTCATCTCACACCATCCACAAAAATCAACTTAAAATGAGTTAAAGACTTAAATTTGAGACCTGAAACAACAGAACTCCTAGAAAAAAATCCAAGTATGAATAAAGCTCTATGATATTGGTCTTGGCAATAATTTTTGGATATGACATCAAAAGCACAAGCAACAAAAAGAAAAATAAACAAGTGGGACTACATCAGACTAAAAATTTTCCACACAGCAAAGGAAACAGCCAGTAAAATGAAAGGGCAACCTATAGGATGGGAAAAATACTTGCAAACCATGTGTCTGATAAGGAGTTGATAACCAAAAATATCAGAAGCTCATACAACCCAACAGCAAAATAATAAGCATCATCATCCAATTTTTAAAAAATGGCAAAGGACCTGAATAGATATTTTTCCAAAGACATACAAATGGGCGATGGGTACATGAGAAGGTACTCAGTATCAGGGAAATGCAAATCAAAGCCACTTCACGCCTGTCAGAATGAGATCTCCCCTCACATCTGGGTCTTTGACTCTGGCAATTTTATTTGCTCTGAAATCTACTTTATGAGTTATTAATATAGCCACTGCTGCTTTACTTGATTCCTGATTATATGCTATGTCTCTTCCATTCTTTTATTTTCAATCTATGCATGTTGTTAAATGTAGTTGAGTTTCCTGTGAACAGCATACAGCTGGATTTTATTTTTAAAATCTACTCTGCTAATCTCTGCCTTTTAGTTAGTGTGTATTTAAAGTATTTACATTTAAAACAATTATGAATATTACTGAACTTAAACCTGCCATTTTATTATTTGGTTTCCATTTGTTTCCTCTGTCTTGTTTTCTATTAGTTTTATCTTTATTTGTGGGATACTAGACCATTTTCTAGGATTCCAATGTGAATTATTTATAATGTCTTGGGATTTATGACGTTGTATAGTTTAATTAGTGGTGGCTTTGGGTAGTACAATATTCATTTGTGATTTATCACAGACTACTTGGTGTCAATGCTTTACCACTTCCAGTGAAACATGGAAATCTTGCTTCCATATTCCTTTACCTTTCATACTTATAAATATCATCATCACAAGTACCAAGTGGTGTTAAAATGCTTGTTTCAATCATCACATATGATTTAGAAAACTCATGAGGACAGTCTATTGTATTTAGCCATATGTCTGCTTTTTCTGTTGTTCTTCCTTCCTGATGCTGTGATTCCTTATTTTATCACTTTCTTTGTGTTTAAATAACTTTCTTTAGCCATTTTTAAGGTTAGTTCTGCTAGCAACAAATTACTCTAGTTTTCTTTTATCTGATAATGTCCACTTTCCCCTTTTATTTCTAAAGAATGGTTTCTCGAATGTAAAACGTGTGCTTGAGAGTTCTTTTTATATAGCACTTGAAAAATGTTGTATCTCTTTTGGCCTCCATAATTGCAAACGAGAAATCCATTGATTTTCCTCTATAGGCAATGTGTTAAATGTCTCTAGCTTCTTTCAAGATATTTTTATGTCTTTAGTTTTCTGAAGTTTAATTATGATGTGCCTTGGTTTTGGTTTCTTTTGGTTTATCCTATTTGTAGTTTGCTCATATTCTTGAATTCACGAGTTTATTTCTTACCATTTTGGTAATTTTTCAGCCATTATTTCTTTGATTATTTTTTCCAATCTCAATTTATTTATCTTTTACTTCTGGTACAAACGTTATCTGAATGTTGGATTTTTAAATTTTAGTCCCAAAGGCCCTGTTCATTTTGTAGTCTTTTTTTTTATTATTTAGATTGTATAAAGTTTATTGAGTTGTCCTCAAGTTCACTGATTTTTATCCTCTGTCTTTGCAGCTTTACTACTGAGACATTCCAGACAGGTTTTTCCCTTTGTGGGTTTTTGTTATTATATTTTTCAGTTCCATAGTTTTCACTGATTTTTAATAACATATTCCTTTTCTGAAAATGTTTATTCATTTCAAATGATTTTCTAGTTGCTTCCTGCATCATTTTCATGATGGTTTCTTTAACATCTTTAACAGATAGTTCCAACATTTGATTCACGTTGGTGTTGGCATCAGTCAATTGCTTTTTCTCATTCATGTTGTGATTTGCATGATACTAGGTATGATGGGTGTCTTCTTATTGTGTCCTGGACATTTGACTAATATGTTAGAGGACTCTGGGTCTTATTTGCTTTTATCTTAGTTGGCAATCTTCTTGCTTAGATTTGGGACAAAGGTCCCAGACTACTTTGTTGGCTGTGGTTCTAAGAACAGTCTAATTTTCAGAGGACATGTAGTATCATTTTGGTTTATTTGGTGTATTTCATATTGCTGGCCCCTAAATTCAATGGTCTCTGCTGGTGCTGCTTCAGGGGGAGGAAAAAGTTCTCAGGACAGGTTGCCTAGTGCCTCCAAGTGGGGAAAGAGAATCCCTATCTCACAAAATGGAAGAGTGATTCCCTGGTTGGGCACTTGTGATAGTTTTTCCCCTGCATGTGGGGGATAGAGAGGTTCCCTGGGTCCTGTTGTGGCATGACTGACTTTGTTGGTGGCCCTCAGTTGCACAGTGTCTCTGGCTATGGAAGAATAGTCTCATGCCTGGTGGTGAAAAAGAGCACTTCCTGGACCAGGTGCTTGTTGTGATGGCATTCCCCTTATCATGTCTCCTGGCCCGGGCATACAGTGTTTCTGGGTGAGGGAGGCACACTTGTTTTTCAAAACATATCATAATCTCATACACCAACAAGCTGGACAATCTAGAAGATATTAATAAATTTCTAGAAACATATAACCTCCCAAAACTGAATCAGGAAGAAATAAAAAAATTTGAACAGATGGATTACCAGCAATGGAATTGAATCAGTAATCAAAAAAACTCTCAACAAACAAAAGTCGAGGGCCAGATGGCTTCACAAAGTGACTTCAACCAAACATTTAAAGAAGAGTTAATAACTATTCTCCTCAAACTATTCTAAAAAACAGAAAAGGAAGGGAAACTTCCAAATTCATTCTACAAGGTCAGCATTACCCTGATACCAAAACCAGATAAAGACACCAAAAACAAAAGAAGAAGAAAAAAAAGAAAACTACAGGCCAAGATCTCTGATGAACATAGATATAAAAATCCTCAACAAAATATTAGCCAACCAAATCCAACATGAAATTAAAAAAAATCATTCACCATGATCAAGTGGGATTTATTCTCAGATGGCAAGGGTGGTTCACGATTCACAAATCAATGTTATGCATCACATCAATAAAAGAAAGAATAAAAACCATATGATCATTTCAATGGATGCAAAAAAAAACATTTGATCAAATACAATATCCATTCATGATAAAAATCCTCAACAAAGTAGGTTTAGAGGGAACACACCTCAATATAATAAAGGCCACATATGAAAAATCCACAACTAACATCATACTCAATGGTGAAAAATTGAGAGCTTTCCCCCTAAGACGAGGAAAAAAACAAGGATGTCCACTCACCAGTTTCATTCAACACAGTATTGGAAGCCCTAGCCACAGCAATCAGACAAGAAAAAGGAATAAAATATATCCAAATAGGTAGGAAAGAAGTAAAACCTTCAGTATTTGAAGATATACAGGAAACCCTCAAGACTTCATCAAAAAACTACTAGAACTTATAATGAATTTAGTAAGGTTTCAGGATACAAAATCAATGTACAGAAATACATTACATTTCTGTACACCAATAATGAAGTAACAGAAACAGAAATTAAGGAAGCAATCCTCTTTACCATTGCACCCAAAATAATAAGATACCTAGGAGTAAAGGAAACATTCCTAGGAATAAATACCTAACCAAAGAGGTGAAAGGTCTTTACTGTGAAAACTACAAAACACCAATGAAAGAAATTCAAGACAACACAAATAAATGGAAAGATATTCCATGTTCACAGATTGAAAGAATAAATATTGTCAAAATGTCTGTACTAGCCAAAGCAATCTACAGATTTAATGTAATACCTATCACAATACCAACAGAATTATTCACAGAGCTAGAACAAATAATCCTACAATTTGTATGGAACCACAAAAGACCCTGAATAGCCAAAACAATGTTGAAAAAGAAAATCAAAGCTGTAGGTATCACAGTTCCAGATTTCAAGTTATACTATTAAGCTGTACTAATCAAAACAGTATGTATTGGCACAAAAATAGACACACAAGTCAATGAAACAGGATAAAAAGCCCAGAAACAAACCCACAATTATATGGTCAATTCATCTTTGACAAAGCAGGAAAGAATATCCAATGGGAAAAAGACAGTCTCTTCAACAAATGGTGCTGGGAAAACTGGACAGCTACATGAAAAAGAAAGAAATTGGACCACTTTTTTACATCATACACAGAAATGAATTCAAAATGGATTAAAGAGCTAAAGGTGAGAACTGAAACCACAAGAATCATAGAAGAGAGCACAGGCAGCAATTTCTCTGACATTGGCCATAGCAACATCTTTCCAGATATGTCTCCTGAGGTAAGGGGTAAAAATCAAAAATAAACTATTGAGACTACATCAAAATAAAAAGCTTCTGTACAGCAAAGGAACAATAAACAAAACTAAAAAACAATGTACTGAATGGGAGGAGATATTTGAGCTATCTGATAAAGGGTTTTAGTATCCAAAATATATAAAGAACTTATACAACTCAACATCCCCAAAATACAAATAATCCAATTTAAAAATGGGCAGAAGACATGAACAGACATTTCTCCAAAGACGACATTCAGATGGCCAACAGACACATGAAAAGATGCTCAACATCACTCATCATCAGAGAAATGCAAGTCAAAACTGCAATAATATATCACTTCACACCTGTCAGAAAGGCTAACATAAAAACTCAAGAAGGGGTGCCTGGGTGGCTCAGTCAATTAAGCATCAGGTCATGATCTCCAGGTTCATGAGTTTGAGCCCCACATCAGGCTCTGTACTGGCAGCACAGAGCCTGCTTAGGACCTTCTCTCTCCCTCTCTCTGCTCCTCTCCTATTTTCACATGCTCTCTCTCTCTCTCAAAACAAACAAACAAACAAACAGAAGTGCCATTCCATCAAAAAATATTTCAAGGGGCGCCTGGGTGGCTCAGTCGGTTAAGCGTCCGACTTCAGCTCAGGTCACGATCTCGCGGTCCGTGAGTTCGAGCCCCGCGACGGGCTCTGGGCTGATGGCTCAGAGCCTGGAGCCTGCTTCCGATTCTGTGTCTCCCTCTCTCTCTGACCCTCCCCCGTTCATGCTGTGTCTCTGTCTCAAAAATAAATAAACGTTAAAAAAAAATTAAAAAAAAATTTCAAGAAACAACAAGTGTTGGTGAAGATGTAGAGAAAAGAGAACTCTTTTGCACTATTGGTGGAAATGCAAACTGGTGCAGCCACTATGGAAAACAGTATGTAGGTTCCTCAAAAATTTTAAAAATCGAAATACTCTGTGACCCAGTAATCGTACTACTGGGCATTTACCCAAAGAATATGAAAACACTAATTCAAAAAGAATATGCACCACTATGTTTATTGCTGCATTATTTACAATAGCCAAATCATGGAAGCAGCCCAAGTGTCTATCAATGCATGAATGGCTAAAGATGATGTGGTATATATACAGAATGGAATATTATGTGGCCATAAAAAAGAATAAAATCTTGCCATTTGCAACAACATGGATGCAGCTGGAGAGTATAATGCTAAGCAAAATAAGTCAGTCAGATAAAGACAAATACCATATGATTTCATTCATACATGGAATTTAAGAAACAAAACAAACTGATGGTTACCAGAGGGAAGAGGAGTAGGAGAATGGGTAAAATAGGATATGGGGATTAAGAATACACTTACCATGGGGTGCATGGGTGGCTCCGTTGGTTAAGTGTCCAACTCTTGATTTCGGCTCAGGTCACGATCTAGTAGTTCATGAGTTCGAGCCCCACATTGGGTTCTGTGCTGACAGTACAGAGCCTGCCTGGGATTCTCTCTCTCTCCCTCTCTCTCTGCCCCTTCCCCACTCACACGCACTCTCTCTCAAAATAAATGAACTTCAAAAAAAAAAAGTACACTTATGATGAGCACTGAGTAATGTATAGGATTGTTGAATCACTATATTGTACATCTGAAACTAAAATAGCACTGTATGTTAACTATTTTGGAATTAAAATAAAAGGTTAAGAAGTAAAAAAACACATAATAATCTCAATTTTAGAAAGGCTTTAATTCTGAAAATAGTCAAGAGAATCATATTTAATTTACCCCATAAACTCACATGTTGGAATGAAGAATCAGCAAAGCTCTAATTGTTATTGTGTTAATAGATGTTTAAGACATATGCAGAAAACCCTCAATGGAGGATACATTTCCTCAAAATCAAGGGTCTGTATCCTTACTGTTGAAGGTAAGCAAGTAATATAAATTTGGCATGCCTCATGGCAGTCTACAAATCAGACGATACTAGTGAATTTTCTGCCCATTTCATTCATAACATACTTTGGCAATGAATACTCCACATCTTAAGGCTGAGATATCTTTTCCATGGAACAAGAAAACCCCAAGAAAACTCTAGCTGACTTAAGGGGCTGTTGGTTCTTCATAATTAGACCTCAACTGAAGATATAACTTGTTGCAGCTAGACCTGTGAATTTTTATGCTTCCTGATTTGGGGGACCAGAGAAGCCAAAGAGCACGGTTAGGAGTAATTAGATAGAGAGAAAAAAGGGAAAATTTCTCTCTCCCTTCCTCGCTCTCAGGCAAAGTTGACTGCCTGTTCAGTCCTCAATGGGGAATGATCAGGATTGGGGAAAACAAAAGAAAAAGAGGGGAAGAGAAATAAAGCAGTAAAAGTAAGGCTGAAAGGGAATTAGAACATAGCACATAAAAGAGGTAGAAAGGAGGCAATAAGCATATTGACAAGTCAAATTAGTTATAATACAATCTTTCAATTCCATCATTAAAATCCCTCTCCCTCAGATCTTGCTTCCTCACACTCTATGTAGAATTTGAAAGAATAGGAATAGTCAATACATGAGATTAGTTTTGGAATCATTGTTAAGAATTGTTAAGCAAACCCAGTACTCTGGATGTTACCAAATACAAATGTGACAGGGTAGACTATATAGCCATAAGATTTATTTAATTTTTCACTTTGTGTGCATCATATCAATTAGTCTAAATAAACAGATCTCAGGTACTTAGTCAAGAATAATTCTAACTTTGGTTATATCAGCAATTATCTTTCTAAATAAGCCTTCCTCTCAGGATCATCCTTATATCAGAGTCCCTTAAATGCGACAGGTTATGTGTTGGCCCCAGGGCCTTTGTACATACTACTGCCGTTGCCTTGACTATTATTTTGTCCCCAGCCTCATTGTCTGGAACCTATCTTTATTTTGATTATTATTCAAATACTTCAAATCTCTGCTTAACCATCCACCTCTCCATAAAGTCTTCCTCGACAATGTTACCCATGAGCTCTTATTGTACTTACACAGTACCTTGTTCTCCCTCATCATAGCACACACTTATCCATATCTCCCAGTAAGCGGTAAGACAGCACAGACCAATTCTATGCTACTCATTGTGGTATTCCTAATACCTTGCATAGCCCCTGGCATAGATATTCCCAATACATATTTGAAAATGAACAAATAACCCAACCTGAAGTAGATGGAGTACTGGTTAGTAGAGTGTGTCCTGAGGGATAAAAAGTGGCTATTAAATACTCCCAGTTTTTGTGGAGTGGTTTTGATCATTCTGCAGTATTCCAAACTTTCAGACAAAGCCCATAGCACAAACTGAGGCACAGTCATTTACATTCCTGAAACTGAGAATCACATCAAGGGCATAATTGCCCCTCAGGGTTTCCATGAAGATCATCTCATCGTACACTAAGCTCATAAAAATCGTTCTTAACTCAGGTTGAAATGATCTAAGCCTAGGAGTCACAGAGACATTGGTTTAAACTTCAGTTCCAACACTTCCTAGTTGTGTGACACTGAGTAAGGCATTTAACTTCTCAAATCCCAGATTTACATGGGCTTTAATAACTATCTGCAATGGATGTAGGGGATCAAAAGATAAACTGTATTCAAAAGGAATACATAGTGCATAATCCAGTATATAATACACACTCAATAAAAGTTCCCATAATAATTGTTCAGGGAGAAAACATGAGTAAGACTTGGTCCCTTTCTTTGAGAAGCTCACAGATCAGTGTAGATAAATCATTACAACTCAACAGGATGAGTAAATGATTACACAAAATGATAGAAGATCACAAATGACATTGATTTACTGTCAGGAACACACGAAAGAACAGATATTTGAGATGGATGATAAAAGATGAGAAGACATCAGCAGATAAATAAAAGAGCTGGAGGGAAGTTGGGGGAATAAGCATTTGAAGAAGTATATCCAGAAACAAAGATGTGTGCCAGAGCATGGCACATTTAAGGCAAGGTAAATTGTTCAATATGATTGAGTGTAGTAAGTGGTGAGGATGAGGAAGGGGAGGGGCAGATGTTGTGTCATAAAATTGTCTTGTATGATAGGCCAAAGTTCTTAAAATAGGAACAGCGTGATTAGATTTGTGTTCTAGTATGTTAACTTACAACCATGTAGAAGATGAACAGGAGGAGACAGAGGTATAGTTTAGAATACACTGCATTAATAGGGGTGATAATTTGTAAAGTCTGAACTAATGTTGTAACAGGTAGAACAGAATAAATAAACAGATTCAGGAAGGGGCACCTGGGTGGCTCCATCAGTTAAGCATCTGACTTGATTTTGGCTTAGGTCATGATCTCACAGTCATGAGATCAAGCCCCATGTTGGACTCTGTGCTGAGCATGGGCCCTACTTATGATTCTCTCCCTCACCCTCTGCCCCTCCCCCACTTGCGTGTGAGCTCACTCTCTCTTTCCCTCAAAAAGAAAATAAATAAATAATAAAAACAGATTTAGGAGATAGCAGGACAAGATTTGGTGATTGTGGTAGAACAGAAAAATGGTCCCCAAAAGATGTGTATGTCCTAAGACCTGTGACAGTGTTTTAAATAGCGCAAGGGAAGTAAGGTTGCTGATGGAATGAAGGTTTCAAATCAGCTGAACTTAAAATATTGAGATTATCTTGGATAATCTTAGTGGGCCCAATATAATTAGAGGGGTCCTAAAAAGTAGAAGAGAAAGCCAAAGAATCAGAGTTAGAGGGACATGTGACAAAGGAAGAGTATTAGGGTTATGCAATATGAGAAAGACTATGCCAGCCATCGCTTGATTTGAAGACCAAAGGAGACCACAAACCAAGGAACATGAGCATTGTCTGTAAGTTGGAAAAGGCAAGAAAATTGATTCTCCCTTAGAGCTTCAAGAAAGAAACATAGTCCTGCCAAAAGCTTGATTTTGACCCAGTCAGGGACTTTTCACCTCCAGAACTGTAAGATAACAAATCTGTGTTGTTTTAAACCAGTAAGTTTGTGTTAATTTGTTACAGGAGCAATGAGAAACTAATAGAGTGACCAACTAATGGTGAGTGGGAAGAAAAGAAAGGGACTGAAGATCAATTCTGAGTTTCTGACCTCAGTGATAAGATGCTACCATTAATCAAGATAGAAAATACAGGAAGGCAATAAGGTTTGGCTATAGAGGGAATGAAGATACAATAGTGGAAATGAGCAAATATAATGAGTTTGGTTTAGGGTATGTTGATAAATATATAACATACAGAAAGACTTGTCTGGAGGGTAACTGTTGCACGAATCAAGATCAGAGGAAACAGAAATTGCCGGAGATACATATTGGATATTTGTTATTATATGAAGGATAGGAGAAATCAGGGGAAGATATCACAGGGAGAGAGAAGATAAAGTGAGAAGAGAGCCAATGATGGAACACTGACAACACAATATTTAAGGATGTGTGTGTGAAGGAGTTCAGTTAAAAGATGCTGAAGAAATGAAAGAAGGTAGACAAGAATCAGGAGATAGTGTAATAGAAACAGATGGAAAAGAGTGCTTCAAAAGGAAGTGAGCAAAAATCCTAAGGACACAGAGAGATCCAGTAACATGAGACTGAAAATTGGCCATCTCAAGTACAAAATAATAACTGTAATCCCAAGGACCAAACTATGAGTACCAACAGTTTGAATCCCTCTGCTGGCTCAGTGTTCCCCCCAAATACTTCTACAGTTTAGGCCCAGCAAGAGAAGAGCTAGATTTTGGACCGGCATACACAGGACCTTATATAGCTGATTATTAAAAAGATTATATGTGATCTGTCCATTTTTCTATAAAACTTGAATCAAGTTTACTTGGAACAAAGCCCTAAGCAAATTTTATGAATTGTTCCTTCCTAAACAATATCATTTGTACACTTGCCCTTCACTTTGAAAACATATTAGATGAATATATAACAGATTAACCCACTATAATGGTTTATACTTATTATAATCAAACTAATTTCCCTCCTATTTTCTTTTTCTGACTCAAGCTGTATTTGGCCATTCTGTATTCACAGCTTACCTATCATGCTGAATCACTGTACTAAAATCTGAAATTCTTTCCTCTCAGGTAAAGAAAAAAGTTACTAGTTTAATTAACTAAGCCCAAGCCACCAACTGAACTTAATAAAGACATGCACAGAAGATGATTCTCCTGTTGCTCCTAGAACAGTGTAGCATACCAAATTGAAGAAAAGCAAAAATTAAAAGGACAGGGATTTACCTTGTTAACATGACACTTACTTAGTAAAATCAGCCCTGTATTCCCAGAATTGTAACTTGTAGTGAAAGGCTCTCAGTTATATATATATATATATATATATATATATATATATATATATATATGATGCATGAATCAAGATTAATGCACAATGACTTAAATATTAAAAATAAAACATTTAAGGCTTAATTTTTACTAATTCCAGGAGCAATGTATTTATATAGTGGCTGATTTCCATACATGGAGAAAAATCAAATAAAGCCAAAGAAAATACTTAAAACCTGTCCCATACAGTTTATATGGGAAGTCTATACGGGAAGAATAATCCATATAGTAACTACTCCTGTATAAAAAGATCCAGGTTAAAATTTACAGTAAAAATAATTAAAAGGAAATACGTTTGTGGTTATATCCACACACCAGAAGTACACATAAACAGAATAAATCGCCCATGTGAAGTATTATTTATTTAGAAGTTTGGTCTAAAATAGCCACATATTTGGCTCATGTCTATATGATGCCAACCAAAACAATAAAGATAAAAAAAGAACTTTCATCTTTATTTTGGATACACCTGATGAAATCAGTCTAAGGAAGGTATACCTGAAGAAATTATTCAGAACCCTTCATAGAGTGACAGAGAGATGGAAAATAGTGGTTAAGAGATATGGAGAACAAAGTGAGCACTTCTAACATTGCTCTAATCATCCTTCCCAAAGGAGAAAATAAAAGAGTGGGGAAATAATCAAAAAGCTTTTAGAAAAGATAACGGTTCAGTGTTATCCATAAAGAATGAATAATATGAATCCTCACATTCAAAATACCAAACCTCAAGTAGCATAAAAATAAATCCACATCTAGATATATTTCAGTGAAACTGAAGAACACATAAGTGAAAGAGAAGATCTTAAAAGCAACCAGAAAAAGAGACCATAATGCACAAAAGAACAAAATTTAGCATGCCAGTTGACTTACAGCAACATCAGAAGTGGGAAGACAACTGGGTAAATTCTTCAAAGTGCAGAGTAAAATTATCTGTGATAGATTGACTCAAATAATGGTCACAACATTTATACCTCCTTATATCAACTTCCTTTGTGGTATCCTCCCATAATGACTGTATGTATGACCGGCTTTGGAAAAAGGAGTAGCAGCAAACTTTATACAAGCAGAAAATTGATAAAGATTTTACATGTTTCCTCTCTCTCTCTCTCTCCCTCCCTCCCTCCTTCCATCACAATCTCCATCACAAGATGTCTGGTCTGGACTGATATAGAATGACATGGAACAAAGCCTGTCATCCTAGCTAAAGCTGTCTTAGATCAGCCAACAACCATCCAGCAATAAGACATAAATGAACCCAAGTGGAAAAGAGAAAAATTGACCAGACAAGTCCATCCAAGATAATCCTAACCTTACAAGTGACATGTACAATAATAAATGGTTAATTTAGAGGTCACTGTGTCCTGGGGTGGCTTGTTATGCAGTATCATTGTGTCAATAGACAAATGACACAGAAATTAGTACCAGATTGATATAGTGGTACTGTTTCAAAGCCTTAAAATAAGGAACTATCCATGAAAACAGTGGAATTATGATCTCTGAAAGTGATCTCCTCCATAAAAGCAACAAAAAATGCTGACAAAACTATCAAAATCAATGTGTTTAGAGGGGCGCCTGGGTGGCTCAGTTGGTAAAATGTCTGACTTCGGTTCAGGTCATGATCCCACAGTTCATGGGTTCATGCCCCACGTTGGGTTCTGTGCTGACAGCTCAGAGCCTGGAGCCTGCTTTGGATTCTGTGTCTCTCTCTCCTTCTCTGCCCCTCCCCTGCTCATTCTCTGTCTCTCTTTCTTTCTCTCAAAAATAAATAAACATTAAAAAATTTTAAAAATCAATGTGTTTAGAACAATAGAAATTAACCAGTGGTTTGCAGAAATTGAGGAAACATTTATTGAGGAAAAAAACTAAAGCATGGAACTAACAGCATTGTTGCATTATAACTTTCTCTATTCTTATCATCTCTGTTCCGACTTCATAATATTCATTTAAAAAATCATAGTTCACAATCATAGTGAAAATGAGCATCCTAGCAGAAACTATAGAGGACAGAAAAGTTGGAGGTCTGTTAAAAACTGAAGGTTTGTGTGCCCCCAAAATTCATATGTTGAAGCCCAAATTCCTAGTTTGGCTATATTTAGAGATCAAGCCTTCAAGAAAGTAATTAATGTTAAACAAGTTTATAAGGATGGGGCCCTAATTCAATAGATCACTGCTCTTATAAGAAGAGACATCAGAGAGTTCACTCACTTTCACTCTCTACATGCTCATAAAGCAAAAACCATGGAAAAGCCCAGCATGGAAGCAGCCACCTACAAGCCAGAAGGAGAGTTCTCAACAGACACCAAATTTGCCAACACTTTCATCATACACTTCTGGCCTTCAGAACCATGAGAAAATAAATTTCTACTGTTTTTCAAATTTTTTAAATTTTATATTAGAGAGAGTGTGTGAGTAGGAGGGTAGAGAGTGAGGGGGAGAAAGAGTGAGAGAGTCTTAAGCAGGCTCCATGCTCAGCACAGAGCCCAATGTCGGGCTGGATCCCATGACCCGGGGATCATGACCTGAGCTGAAATGAAAAGTTGGACACTCAGTTGACTGAGCAATGCAGGCACCCCTAAAGTAAATTTCTACTGTTTAAGGCACCTTACTCCACAGTATTTTGTTATGGCATCCCAAGTAGACTAATACAAGATCCTCCAAAGACTCTTCTCAGACAGTATTCTTATTTGACCTATCTGGTATTCCCATGGAAGACTACATTCCAAGGATGTCCTTCTTTGACCTGACTCAAAGATCACCATAAATAACAGCCTTTTCCCCAAGGGTGTCTTTAAAAAATACTTTGAGGTAAGTACTGCACATCACAGCTTCCCAAAGTGGCATATAACTGTTGGAACAAGCAAGAGGCTAACCAAAAATCTGGGAAATGAGATGTTCATAGAGGGTTTCGCTATGTTCCAACATATTCCAGAGACTCTAGAAACCATATACATGCATAAAGTTATGCACATGCCCATGTCTATATACCTTTTTGGGAAAGAGCTGAGAAGTCTATAGGCTCTCATCTCTGGCTAATCCTGAGATAATATACAAGCATAAAGAGAAGGAAAATCCTTAGTTGTAAACTACTTGTCTGAATGTTGAAAGAATGTTCCAAGACACAGATATAGCCCTTTAGCAAAGACAGAAACATTTATTGTTTTCAAGCATTTAAGGAAATAACTGTCAAGTCATTATTTGACAAATAAGCTAACAGAAATTTTCGAACAGAAACTTTAGTGATTACACATTATATATATATACAATCACATGACAGTGATTATATATATATTTATTTGACTGAATTCATTCTAAAAAATCATTTAGTCATTAAATAAACCATGGCCAACAACAAAGAGGGAAAAACCACAGTATCTGATTTCCAGAGTTGCCACATTATTTGAAATGTTGATTTCTCAACAAGAAAACTTATGAGACATGCAAAGGAATGGGAAAACATGGCCCATACATGTAGGAGAAAAGCAGTCAATATAAACTACTCCTGAGGATGGCCAGACATTGGACTTAGTGGACAAAACTTTAAATCAACTATTTTAAATACATTCAAATTACAAAAGTAAACCACGTCTAGAGAATTAAAAGAAATTATGAAAACAATGTCTTACCAAATAGAGAACATCAATAAAAATATATGCTATAAAAAAGAACCAAATGAAAATATGGAGTTGAAAGTACATACGTGTGATGAAAAGTTCACTAAAGGAGCTCAATAGCAGACTTAAGCAGGCAGAAAAAAGAATTCATGAACTTGAATATATATCAATTGAGATTATCCAGTCTGAGGAACATAAATGAAAGAGAATTAAAAAAAATAACAGATGGGCACCTGGGTGGTTGGGTCAGTTGAGCATCTGACTCTTGATTTTGGCTCAGGTCATGATCCCAGAGTCACGGGAACAAGCCCTGTGTCAGGCTCTGCATTGAGGGTAGAGCCTGCTTAACATTCTCTCTCCCTCTCTCTCTCTCTCTCCATCCCCCCTCCCCCTTCCCTATTTGTGATCTCTCTCTCTAAAGTAAAATAATAGTAATACTAATAATAAATAGAATAACAGAGCCTCAGAAATTTGTGGGACATCATCAAGCACATCAATATATGAATAATGGTAGTTCCAGAGAATAGAAAGGTGAGGCAGAATGAATATTTGAAGAAATAATGTCTCAAATCATCCTAAATTTGATGGAAAAAAAAACATTCATATATACATCAAAGCTTAGTGAATTTCAAATAGGATATAGTCAAAGGCATCAACACCAAGACACATTATAACCCAATTATCAAAAACCAAAGACAAGGATGAACCTTGAAACAGGAAGGAAAAAAAACCTCATCACATAAAAAGTACACTCAATAATATTAACATCCAATTTCACATCATAAAACATAGTGTACAGAAGACAATGGGATGTCATATTAAAAGCAGTCTTCTAATAAATATCTTCTAAGCCAACCAATCCAGTAACTATCCTTCCAAATGTAGGAGAAATTAGGACAGTGTCTTATAAACAAAAACAGAGTATTCTTTTCTAGAAAAGACGTGCCCTAAAAGAAATCATAAAGTGAGTTCTTCAGTCTGAAGTGAAATGACACTAGACAGTAATCAATATCAATATGAAGAATAAAAAAAAACACTGGTAAAGATAACTACATAGGTAAATGTAAATACACTATAATGCATTTTTTGTAATTCTTTCTTCTATCTGATTTTAAAGACAATTGCATAAAGAAATGACTATAAATCTCTAATGATGGGCATACAGTGTATAAAGTTGTAATTTGAGGGACAATAATAACACAAAGGAAGGGGGAGTGATGAAAATAATTCAAATTTTCTCTATTTGCAGATGGCATGATCTCATATATAAAAAATTCTAACAAGTCTGTAAAGAAACTACTATAGCTAGTAAGTTCAACAAGTTTTCAGGATACAAGCTTAATGTGTAAAACTCAGTTGTATTCCTATACATCAGCAGTGAGCAACTTAAAATGCAAATTAAAAAACAAGTCTATTTACAACAGCATCAAAAAGAATAAAAAACTTAGGAATAAATTTAACAAAACTGTAAGACTTGAACACTGAAAATTATAAAATAGGTTGAAACATATTAAAGAACACCTAAAAGAGTGGAAATAAATTTTGTGTTTATGGATTTGAAAAGTAATCAATAAGATGGCAACTCTTTGGGGTACCTGGGTGGCTCAGTTGGTTAAGCTTGTCACTTGATTTCCGCTCAGGTCATGATCTCATGGTTTGTGGGATTGAACCCCACATTGGGCTCCATGCTGGCAGTGTGGAGCCTGCTTGGGATTCAATCTCTCTCTCTCTCTCTCTCTCTCTCTCTCTCTCTCACACACACACACACACACACACAAAATAAATAAATAAACATTTTTAAAAAATGAAATGGCAACTTATCAAAAATTGATCTATAGATTCACAGCAATCCCTATCAAAATCTCAGCTGTCTTTTTACCAGAAATTGACAAGCTGATTCTAAAATTCTTATGGGAAGGCAAAAGAACAAGAAAAAGAGACCAAAGTTAGAAGAGACACTTTCTTATTTCAAAACTTATTATAAAGCTACAGTAATCAAGATTGTGTGTTATTGGCATAAGTATAGACATATAGATCAAAAGAACAGAACTTGAAGTCCAGAAATAAACCCATACATTTCTAGTTCATTGCTCTCTGAGTGGCAAGTCAATTTAATGGGGGAAAGAATAGTATCTTCAACAAATATTCTGAGATGACAGGATATACTGTGAAAAATTAATTATATTAATTTTAATTATAAATTAATTTAATTAATTATAAATTAATTTAATTGATTATAAATTAATTTAATTAATTAATTATATTAATTAATATTCTGAGATGACAGGATATACTGTGAAAAATAAATTAATTTGGACCAGCTTATTAAAAAGCTTAGAAAACCCCTCATACACATACACACACCTGCACACATACACACAATCACACACACGCACGCACACACACACAAACTCTGGATGTTAAGGAAAATGCTTACTACCCTTCAACTCCTCCCGTGCACCTTTCCCATCCAGACAGCCTGCAAATAGTTGGCCCAGGAAACACTTTCTTCATTCAAAGATGTGCTCAAAAAATAGAAGACCCAATCCTATTAAAAGTATACTACCAGGAAAAAAAAGAAGAATGGAACAGAAAAATGCAGTATATCACATGAAGAACACTAACTGCTAAAGGCTGTCACAGAGGAGATTAAAAAAAAATACCGACTTCTGTGTTCCATAATGGCAACTGAGGTTATTTGGGCCCACTCCTCCAATGAAATACTTCTAGACAGAAGGAACTTTAATAGTATTGAAAACTGGCAGGCTGGGAAGGAACAATCAGCCTCATATATCAAGAGAGACTGTAACCAATGCCCAAGGCCTGCCTAAGAAAAAGGAGTTTAAATTTTTTTTAGCGTTTTATTTATTTGTGTCAGAGAGAGCACGAGTGGGAGGACAGAGACAGTGAGGGGAACAGAAGATCCGAAGTGGGCTCTACACTGGCAGCAGAGAGCCTGACGTGGGGCTCAAACCAAGGGACCCAGTCTTCATGGTAAGTGCGAAACAGAGTAAACCTGTTCCCTTTTCCAATGTCAAGGAACTTCAGCCATGGTTGCCTTGGTGCTGAGCAGAGCAAGCGGAGAAACAGCAAAAATATGCATCCCTGACAAGTCATGGCCACGGGCTGGTTGTCACATTTATTTCCAGTCCAGTTCCATATTGCTCAAGTACTATAGGAAACCTCAAAATAGGAATTTTTGTTGGGTTATCCCAGAATAGTAGTGATCGTGGACCAATGGCAGAAGCAAGCTTCATCTTAAACCTCAAAGAATCCACGTGAATGCTTTCACATTTATGATTTTACTATTTGGGTCTCATGAATAGGAATGGAGTATAATTTTAATATCCTTTTTGGTACTTTGTGTGGTGTTGGTATCAAAGCTGTGCTAACCTCATAAGTTTAGAAGTTTACTTTTTTATTTTTTAGAATTTGTCATATAAATTGGAATCCTCTATTTGGAAAAAAATTCTAGATCTAGTGTTTCATCTGTTGGACTTTTATTAATCTTCATTTCCTTTAATATTTATGACTATTCAGATTATATATTTCTTCTCGTATCAATTTTACTAAGTCACATATTTATAAAACTTTCCACTTGATCTGTTTTCAAAGTTTTGGTATAAAGTGTTGAGTATATTCTCTTATTAGCCTCTTCATCTACACTGTATCTATAGTTATGTACCCATTTTAATTCTTAATTTTGTTTGTAGTCTGTCTCTTTTTTTCCTCAATTCATCTTGCCTGAGATTTGTCCATTTTATTATTTTTTCAAGGAACAAATTTGGGCTTTATTGATTCTATTTCATTTCACTTATTTCCACTTTGTCGTGTTATCTTTTCACTGTAGGTTTTCAGAATTGATTCTATGTTTCTCTTCTAATTCTTGAGGTAGATACCTAGCACGTTAATTTTCAAGTTTTTCTTATTTTCTAGTATAAACACTTAAGTCTACAAATTTCTATCGAAAGACCACTTTCGCTGTCCCTCACAAATTTACCCTAATACTTTCAAGATTATTAAATTCTAATTATTCCATTATGATAATCCATGAATTGTTGGGAAGTATGTATTTACATTATTGATTTTGTTAGCAAATTCCAACTTAATTGTGCCTTGATTTTTCACTTCTTCGATCACAAATTACCTAAATCTTTTCCCAAGACTTCTGTCTCATCAATTGTTCTACCAATGCCATTCATCTTGAAGAACACTCTCCTGAATGCTACTGACCTACAACAACCTTGACTGGCTGCTCTATGTCAGGTTCAAAGTTGTATCCTATTTTCTGCATCCCACATCTCCCTCTTGGTTTACTTCTTCCTTTTTGTGGAGAAAAATCTCCAACAGCTTCCTGAAAAAAGGTGCACAGGGCGACAAAATTTATGAGAGCTCATATATCTGAAAACATCTGTTTTCTACGTATATATTTATTGGTTTACGTATGTCCAGAAAATTTTCCTTATGAATTTTCGAAGCATCACTCCACTGTCTTCTCGTTGATACTGATGGTATTGGAAATTCTTAAGCCATTCTGATTCTTGACCTATTTTTACCCTTCTAGACCTGTACAATTTTCTCTTTGTTCCCAGCGTTCTGAAATTTCCCAGTGATATATCTTGGCATGAGTCTATTTTCATCTGTTTTCCTGGGTGTGTGTCTTTTAATCTATGAATAAACATCTTTAAGTTCTGAGAATTTTTCTTGAGTTATGTTGCTGACAATTTCTTCCCCTCCTTTTTATGCATTTTTTAAATTAATTAAAATATCAAAGAAAATTTTCATATAATTTTTATAATTAAGATATCATATAATTAAATACCAAATAATTAAAATTAATTAAAATAAAATTGAATTATAATTAAATTATAATTTAATTAAAATATAATTAAAATATCATATAATTAAAATATAATTAATTATATTAAAATTAATTAATTAAATATCATATAATTAAAATATCATATAATTAAAATTAATTATATAATTAAAATATCAAAGAAAATTTTCTTACCGAAGCGACAGCCACACTGATTCTGTTATATATGTACTTTATAAGACATGGTGTGTGTGTGTGTGTGTGCGTGCGTGTATAATGTATTATATAGTTAATATAATATATTATGTTAACTAATATTATTATATTATATTAATCATATTATATACTATATATCATTAACTGTATTACTGCTCTATATTTGTATCTTATTATATTTTATATATTAAATATGTATTTTGTATTTTATAATTATATATTATTTAACTGTTATATATTATGAACATTATTATATTATATGCTATATAACATATATAACAGTGTATAACATGTTATATAGCATATTATATATTATATATATCAAACATACATATCCTGGAAGTCAATGTATTATAGCTCAAGATTTTCATATTTTATTTAGCAAAAATATTGTATTTCTTGGTGTTCATATCAAGTGTGACCTGAAAAAGGAAATGAGTGGTCAAAAATTGAACCATATGGGTAATAGTTAGAAGACACAAACACTGCCAACTCCAGAACTTCAGTGTACGAAAATTTTAAATTCCAGGCAAGTTGATCTGAACTTCAGCATTCTCTCCAGCTGTATACAGATGAACATGTTTGTACTAAGCTTTGGGATCAGACATGACTGTCATTGTCCCTGCCTTCAACAAGCTCCCAGTACAAAGGGAGACAAGTAAACATGATACAGAAAGAGGGACATTTAAAATACTGTGGGAACTCAGAAGAAGGACAGAGTAACTGTGGCAGGGAACTCAGCATGAGCAGTTGGAGACTAGGAGGTCTGAGAAAGTGCTTCCGCTGTGTCACATCTGAGCACAAGCAAGAGGAACGGATTTGAATCTTTACGAGGTCACAGACCATCTTGGGGACGTAATTAAATGTATGATATTTCTTCCAGTCAAAATGCATATAAGACAAATACACAGACGTATACTCTGCTTACTAACTCAGAATGTGCACCATGAAGAACTCTTGGTGTAGAAGGATGAGTAGGAACTTTTAGGCAGACAAGAAGAGACAGTCCAAACAGAGGAAACAGCATGTGCAAAAGCCTGCACACACAAAAAGCGTGTCGGTTATTGGGGCGGAGGGGACTGTAACGTAATTCAGTGTGATTGCAGCATAAGCTGGAAAGAGAATCAGGCACAGCAGAAGATGGAAACAGAAGATAAGAAGATAAACAGGGATGAAGCATGAAGTATCTCAACTGTCAGTCACGCGCTTTGTTTACTCAGGGCCTAGACCACGATTGATAGAGATTACACATGGCATGTCAACCCTCTCTTAACTCTTAAAAAATATCACTGGAACAGCTAGTGCCCAGTGGAATACGAATTGATATTCTATGTGTGGAGTTTCACTGGCATTCACTGGAGGTGTTGAGCCGTGCAGTACTCACATCTCAAGCTCATAGCTTTATGAGAGAAAAACAGTGTTAGAACGAAACCAAAAGTCCCTGAGTATCAATTAGTTTACCCAGTAACCTACAGCAGAACTTCAATCTTCAAGGAGTCAACAGTGGTTCTCAACACTGGCAGCAAATCAGGTTCACCTGGGCAACTTTCAAAAAGCCAACTGGGCCTGAGATTCACCCCCGACCAACTAAGTTAGAATATGCACGGCTGGGGCCGGGACACCTGAATTTTTGGAAGCTCTTCAGACAGCTTTAATGTGCAGCTAGAATTGAGAACTACCATGTTAAGGAAAATATCCCAAAAACTAAATTCCTGCCTACTAATAATTTAGCCTTAATTCTATTACACTGTTTCCATACATCATTAAAGAACTCAAAACTAATTTTTTTAATTTTTAATGTTTATTTTTGAGAGAGAGAGAGAGAGAGAATGGGAGAGAGATGGAGTGTGAGCAGGGGAAGGGCAGAGAGAGAGGGAGACACAGAATTGAGCTGTCAGCACAGAGCCCAAGGTGGGGCTCGAACTCAGGAGCTGTGAGATCATGACCTGAGCTGAAGTCGGATGCACAACCGACTGAACCACCCAGGCGCCCCTCAAAAATAAATTTTAAAGAAAATTTAAAAATACACGTTGGGCTATTTGAATTCCTTTGCCAAGCGGCCGAGAGGGTCACACAAGGGACTATGGGGGTGGTGAAGGTAGTCTCAACAGTATGCTTGGGGGGCAACCTCGGGACCTGCAGGCAGTCAATCTGTGTTGGGAATGGTCAGAGTGGACTTTTGCACATTTTACAGCCTCATCTCCTGGGTGTGCTGCCTGAGGCCGTTGTTCTTTTCATATCTTGCAGATCTCTCTGGCAAAAAGGCTACATGCATCAACAGTTTTTGCTAAGGGTCTTGTGATTAATTGGATGGCCTTTTAGTTGGACAGCTTCTGAGGACAAGGTTTTTTTTCCTATTTTGGCTCAGGAAGCCACAAGATTAGTCGTGTGAATATATTTAACATTACCACAGCTAATAAGTCATCCGTTGCCTTAAACAAAATATACAGTATTCATTCTAATTTTAGTTATGCCAAAACACTATATGGGTTTGCAATCGATTATTTCTTATATTCTGTAGCCTGTTTGATCCTGAACTTAGAACTGCAAGATGAGGGTCATGCAATGATTTATAAAAACAAATATTTATAGACCTTACCATGTATCAAGATACTTTGTATCAACTGTGCAAAAGGATGAGATTAGAAAATATAACATGTGTTGGCCCTCAAGGTGCTCTCGCTCTACTCAAATGGCGTAATAACTCCACACTGACTCATAAAAGCTCCATAAGAGACGTACAGTAGTCCCTCCTTATCTGCAGGGGATATATTCCAAGATCCCTTGTGGATGCCTGAGACTGTGAATAGTACTGAACCACACATACACTGTGCATTTCCCTGTACATACATACCTTTGATAAAGCTTGATTTATAAATTAGGCACGTGAAATGATTAAGAACAATAATAATAAACTAGAACAATTATAACAATATACTGCAATAAAAGTTATATAAAGGTGGTCTGTCAAAATATCTTATCGCATTTTGTACTCTCCCTTCTTGTCATAATGTGAGATGATAAAATGCCTACGTGAGGAGACAAAGTGAGGTGAATGACGTAGGCATTGTGACACAGTGTTAGGCTACTACCGACCTTCTGACAGAAGGTGTATATAGAAGGATCATCTGCTTCCAGACCAACGTGGATAGTGGGGAACCGAAACTGTGGAAAGAGAGACCACGGATAAGGGCAGACTCTGGTACATAAAGAAAAACATTAAGAAAGATGAACTCATGAGATGTCATGATCACTTACACCCGAGAAGCGGTAGAGCCAGATCATTGAGGGCCATTAATGCCAGGATACAAACTTTAGTAGAAACCCTCTAGACAAAGGGGAGGCTTTTTTTCTTTTGCATAGGAAAATGCTAGAGTCTGGGGTTCACGAAGGTTATAAGGTTAACCACAATATATAGGATCGGTTGAAGTTTGTTAAGAGAAGAGGGAAGCTGAGTTATAGGTTTTATTAAATGGTTAACGTAAGAGGTGATGGTGACTTGGGCAAGGGATGTAGAAGTAAGGACTGAAAGGAAGAGACAGATGCTAGAACCAGTGCAGAGAAAGTATAAAGGACTGAGCACGCATTTTCACGTGAGACCGCTAAACACATTGTGGGGCTATTAGCATTCTTCTATCCATCAAATCATTAAACAGGTCTTTACTAAATAACTATTATGCATTAAACATTGTGCTGGGTTCTGGAGGTACAGCAGCGAACATAGCAATGAATGGCCCCCGCCTTCATACAGGTTCAGTACTGGGAGAGACAGACAATAACTAAAAGACGCAAATAACTGGCAAACACTTATAAGTGTTATAAAGGAAGTTTTGGGCTGCTGAGAGAAAACACCAGGCAGCACTGATGGTTGGGATGGACTGAACTACTTTATACTGGGTATTAAGTGAAATCCTATTTCAGAGCAGATCTGAAGGATTTATCAGAAAGAGCAAGCATTGAAGAAGAGGGAAAATCAAGTGCAAAGGCTCTGAAATGTGACAGTCCTGGTGTATTTCTATGTTTGAGGAAGAGGGAGCTGCCAGTGTGTTAAATGACACCGAGAAGTGGAGTAAGATGAAAATGGTAAAATTGACCCTTGGTTTTAGTCGCACAGATGTTACTGTTGACCTTGATGAAAGCGGTTCCACTTGCATAAGGACAAAACCAAATTGGGGTGAATCGAAAAGTGAGTGGGAAGAAAGGGAGAAGAGAAGAGACTGTATTTAGTAGAGAAAGTGTAGAGATTCTGAGCACTGCAGAGGAAGAGAAGGGTGCAGGAAAGCTGAGATCCTGATCACCAAACCGAATGCTGCCCAATTTTGAGTTTAGTTTCATGTGAGCCCTGCCCCAAATTCCAAAAGAGGAGAGATTACTTCATTTGATCTAGCCAAGTAATAAGTGGCCAGGTAGGGAGCATACTCTGTGTCCTTTTTCTACCTTTAAAAGCCAGTGTAGTGGCCCCAGACTGTTATTTCTCCATTCGATAGTATTTATAAAATATATTGGGGGAAGCACCCATGTTTCCTTTTGTCAACCGAGGGCATTTTAAACATCCCATCATGCATACACATCATCTTATAGAAGAAATAATATGTTAGGAAGCAAAAGTTGGAAGAAGGTAATACCAGGATGAAAGACAAATAACAAATCTAGCTTCGTGGAAAAACCTCTCTACACTGTTTTCTTATTTTATTTCTAAGTCTGTCATGGATTGGTGAAAATACCATCCCAGTCTTGTGTCAGTATGGAAATTAGTGTTACGAAATCACTGGACCAGAATGGCTTATAAAATCTCTTCCAATTCAAATTCTATGATTCAGTTAATAATAACAAAAAAGTATCATACTTGAAGTGAAATAGTTTTCTTTTCATGTTCTGCTCAATGATCTTATAAATAACTTTCCCCTGAGTCACCTTTGCAGTTCTCCACCCTTCCCAGCAGTTTTGAAGGCCTCTTCTCCCAAGTCTTCAGAGAGCCCAGGGATTTACAATAAACACCTCTCTCAGCATAAAAGATAATAGCAGGTGCAACTCTTTCCTGCCGGCTTAAATGTTGATTAAGACTTCAGTAATCACTCCACTCTGTACGAATCCAAAATAAAAAATGGAGGTTATTTTTCAAAGAACTGAAAGGGGAAAAAAACCATAAACCCACTGAAGAAAAAAAAAAAAAAAGGAAAGAAAGCTCACTGGTTAGCTTTTGTGAATAATTTTTATTTCTCGAGTATTCAAATATCTTAGCATTTTTGACCGCTCTTAAAAGAAGCGTATTAATTTTTTTAATGTTTATTCTTGACGGAGAGAGACAGAGACGGAGTGTGAGCGGGGAGGGGCAGAGAGAGAGAGGGAGACACAGAGTCTGAAGCGGGCTCCAGGTTCCGAGCTGTCAGCACAGAGCCTGACACAGGGCTCGAACTCACAAACCATGAGATCATGACCTGAGCCGAAGTCGGACGCTCAACCGACTGAGCCACCCAGGCGCCCCTCTGCATAGAGAGAGAGAGAGACAGAGCACGGGCAGGGGGACACAGAATCTGAAGCAGGCTCCCGGCTCCGAGCTGTCAGCACAGAGCCCGACGCGGGGCTCGAACCCACAAACCGCGAGATCATGACCTGAGCCGAAGTCAAACACTTAACTGACTGAGCCACCCAGGCACCCCAAAAGAGGCATATTAAAATATTACATCAAAGGGGCGCCTGGGTGGCGCAGTCGGTTGGGCGTCCGACTTCAGCCAGGTCACGATCTCGCGGTCCGTGAGTTCGAGCCCCGCGTCGGGCTCTGGGCTGATGGCTCAGAGCCTGGAGCCTGTTTCCGATTCTGTGTCTCCCTCTCTCTCTGCCCCTCCCCTGTTCATGCTCTGTCTCTCTCTGTCCCAAAAATAAATAAACGTTGAAAAAAAAAATTTAAAAAAAATAAAAAAAATAAAAAAATAAATAAAATATTACATCAAATAGGATATTTTACATTTTTTTTAAGTTTATTTATTTATTTTTGAGAGAGAGAGCAAGCACGAGCAGGGGAGGAACAGTGAGAGAGGGAGAGGATCCCAAGCAGGATTTGGGGCTCGATCTCACAAACCATGAGATCGTGACCTGAGTCTAAACCAAGAGTCAGATGCTTAACCTACTAAGCCACGCAGGTGCCCCCCAAATCGGATATTTTGAAAGATGACTTAGGTTACTAAAGGTGAACTTAAAATACCAGAATTGTTACTTAACGGGAGCTGTGATCTGTGGGCATGTGCCTGATGACATCTTTTCAATTCCACCAGCAAGGTCCTAGAGCAAACTTCCTTCCACTGCACTGTCTGCTTTATTGAATTCCCTACCTGTCCTAATTTTATATATTTCCAACGAGCTCCCTTCGAAGCTGACATCGGTGGAAGGGAATTGTTTTCTGACAAGCTAACATTTTAAGGCTAATGGTTTTTTAATAAGCAATTGAGTTTGCAGCTTTCAGCTCTTGTTATGTTTTATTGGTTTTTGTGCTTTAATTTGGTATGTGTGTTTTGGCACAATTCCATGGCAGGTGCAATTTTAAAAATGGAATCAATAAAATTCACTGTGATGTATGATGTGAGCATTCCAAGCTTAGCTTTCAAAACAAAATACTAGGCATGGCTCTTTCCAGAGCCCTGCAAAGAAAATGTGCTGATTCCTTAGGGCTTTCTTCACTGTAGCCTTTTGAAATCTTGTTCGCACTCCTCAAATGTCCAAATACGCCTTCCTGTAAACAGCTCTCACTCAGAGCTCATGACCTCATCTTCTCGTTCTTGAAGAGATGAACTGCATCTAGCAGGAAAGCCTAAGTGTGACTTGTTTTCCTGTTTAAAATCTCTCTTCTCTGCTTTCTGTAGTATTGTCAATCAATAGGGACTTGAGAAATCTTTGTTAAATAACTAGTTGAAAAAATTCATCCTTGGGGCGCCTGGGTGGCGCAGTCGGTTAAGCGTCCGACTTCAGCCAGATCACGATCTCGCGGTCCGTGAGTTCGAGCCCCGCGTCGGGCTCTGGGCTGATGGCTCAGAGCCTGGAGCCTGTTTCCGATTCTGTGTCTCCCTCTCTCTCTGCCCCTCCCCCGTTCATGCTCTGTCTCTCTCTGTCCCAAAAATAAATAAACGTTGAAAAAAAAAATTAAAAAATTCATCCTCTCTTCCTTCCTCTCTGACCAAAAGGAAGAGAAATTCCTCCTTTCTAAGACTAACACCTCATAAAGATGCAGAATTTATCTGATTCTATCCTCCCCTGCCTTCTTTAAAACCCTGCTTCATCATGTATTCCTTCTTTCTCTAAGTGTCTTTGATCTTGATTTCTCCATTGGTCACTTTGTGGCTCCCTATAAACACAGATAGATGTCTTAATTTGGTTAAACTCTGGTCTGGGGAGGGAGTGGTGGTTGGGACAGGGCACATGGGGGAGAATACCGTGTTGAGTGCCAATGTTCTAATGCTTGATAGCCGGGTGGTAGGGATAAAGGCATGTGCTCATTTTGTGCACCTTCTGTATCTTTGTTTTATTTAACAATAAAAAGTTCAAGGGGAAAAAAAGAAAACCACCTCAAGGGAAAGAGGATAATTAGAAATATTGATAATCGACTTGAGAAAGCAAACAGCTCTAATGATTCGGTAGCAAACCCTTTTTTGCAAGTCAGGTAATTTCCAATGCTTTCTTTTCAACAAAATTGAAGAATGACTTGTAGTTGTCATATAATTATATATAACATATAATATGTAAAATACATAATTTTGAGTAACTCACAAAAAGTTTAAAGAATTGAGTGAAATGAGTATAAAAAGAAAACAACGCCATCCATTCCCATGTACTCACTTATGAAACAAAGTCCCTTTGGTATTTTCATCCAAAACAACAACAACAAAAAAATGAAGATAGAATTGGTAATGAACCCTGTCTCATTCTAGCAATTAGTGATAATCATCTATGTATTCAAGAATGAATGGGAAGGAGACAGAAAAAATTCCATGCATCTCATTAAGAAATGCATTTTCAACAAGTGTTAACACTTTACGTTTAATAATTGTTTTCAATTTTTATACTATTTTAATTTCAATCCATTGTATGCTGCTATTACTCACAATGCTATGTCAAGTCAGAAGAAATTTAACACTTAGAGCTCATGGTCACTTGATTTAAAAAAATCAATGTGTACACATTTTTCTTGAAATTAATAATACGGTGATCCATAAAAAGGCTTTTAAGCATTAGAAAACAATGGTCCGCTGTGGATGACTCCTACAAATATAATGCTGAAGGGGAGAACTCAAGTCACAAAGAATATATACTGTATGATCCTTTTTGTACAAAGCTCGAACACAGGCAAAACTAATCTATATCAGGGATTAGCAAACCTTGCCTATAAAGGGACAGATAATAAATGATTTAGATCTTGTGGGCCATAAGGTCTCTGTCTCAACAACTCAATTCAGACGCTGTGAGAGCAACAATGCCAGAGACATACATAATCAAAAGGGTGTGGCTCTGTTCCAGTAAAACTATTTACAAAAAACAAGTGGCAGGCCAGATTTGGTTCATGAATATGAACAATCCCCGGTATGGCAATCGCCGGTCTATATTGTTCAGGGACTCATACATACGTGTAACACTATCATAAAGCTAAGATTACCACTGGGGAAGAGGCAGGGTTACAACTGGCCACAGGTACAGGAGGAAAGTCTTGGGTGACACTTTGTTTCTCGATCTCAGGTTATTACAATGTTGTTCACTATAGGAACAACATACATGTTGAACTTTACATACATGTTTCATGTCTTTTTCTTTGTATTACATTTTACCATACAATTTTAAGACAATTCTATTTTATTGCATATTATTAAATGATACTCTATAAAAATTATATTAATTCACTGGTATGCCGATTATGAATAAAAATACTCCTTTCTTTACACACTCAATAAAACATGTTGCTAGTCTTTTGACCTCAAAAATCTCAATTCTAGGAATTCATCCCAAGAAACTAATTGCACAAGGGGAAAACTATGTATGCACAAGGAAATTTCCCCCAGCGTTACTTGTGTTGGTAAAATCCTGGAAACATCCATAAGTAGCCACCGATAAAAGGTTTATGAAATGAATTATGGAACACTATATTGCTACTAAGAGTTATAATGTAAATCTATATTTATTGACGTGGAGATATCATGAAAGGAAAATAAGATTATCAAATAATACACAGTATGATTCTACATGTATAATAATATATGCACATACATATATAAAAATATTCCTTAAAGTGCTCCTTGTGATTATCTAACCTCAAGAATTAGAATAAAACACTGATATGGTTTGCAGCCTGTACAGGAGCTTCTCCTTCTGCAGATGCATTTCTTCTCCTTCAGGCTCACACAGTCAATGGCAAGTGTTCAGAGAACAACGATTTGGCCCATTGTAATACCATGAATCAAAATATTGCACTGTACATGGTCAAGAAGAACCTGCCAGAAGAATGTTTTGATTTATTAAACCTGTCTCCCTAAGCATGATAAAGTAGCTAAATCATCATTAGATGAAGACACCACCTTCTCTGCCTAGATCTTAGGAGGAAATAAGCCAGTACGTACGGCCCAGACTTCTGATGCGGCAGCTTTGGGGAAGGGGACCAGTGAAAGGCTGGTTCTACTCTGAGTACGTGACTATGACTCAACATTCACACTGGAAGAACTGCTATAAATGATCTGAGTCCTGGTTACAGCCTGAAGTTTAGAACACACCCATGACCTCGGGGTGGTCCCCTGCAGGCAAATGCTACTTCTCTTGATCACCCTGAGACAGAAAAAACAAATGAAGATCCATACACCTGAACCATGGACTAGAGTGAATACAGATGAGGTATACAGAACTTTCAAAAATCGGAGATATATGCATAGATAATTATCTGCAGGTATGTATAGCAAAACAATAATGGTGGTTATTTTTCCGTATTGTTGCTTTTCATATATATATTTTTTTACTTTCTAATTTGCATTTTTTTGAAATTTTAATCTTTACAATAAGTGTGTATCACACCACAAAATAAAACAATAACCTAATAAAGCTATTTTAAAACTGCTTTCACCTGGGGGGTGCCTGGGTGGCTCAGTCAGTTAAGTGTAAGTGTCTGACTTCAGCTCGAGTCACGATCTTGAGGTTCCAGAGTTCGAGCCTCTCATTGGGGTCACTGCTGTCAGCACAGAGCCCACTTTGGATCCTCTGTCTCCCTCTCTCCTTGCTCCTCCCCTGCTTACATGCAATCTCTCTCCCTCTCTCTCGCTCTCTCTCTCTCTCTCAAAAATACATAAACATTAAAAAAATTCTTTCACCTGGGGACACCTGGGTGGCTTAGCTGGTTAAGCGTCCAATTCTTGATTTTGGCTCAGGTCATGGTCTCAGTGACGTGAGAACCAGCCCCGTGGGTGTAGAGCCTGCTTAAGATTCTCTTTCTGTCTCCCTCTCCCTCTACCCCTGCCTCTGCTTGCATGCACACTTTCTCTCTTGAAAAAAAAAAAAAAAAAAAAAAACGTTTTCTCCAGAAAATACCACTCCCTATAGCTATTTGTCTTCTTCCTTTTTTGCATCCTTTCCCTTATTATTGACTCATCTCTTCTTCAATAAGACTTCCACCCGTACCATTTCATTGCAAATGTACTTTTCAGGGTCAACCTTATCACTGCAAAATGCTCAGTCTTTATTTTCTTTGATAGCTCTAGCCAGCATTCAGCATAGTTAACCCCTCCCTCCCTGCTTTCCAAAATGTCTTCTTGGCTATTCATTCTCCATTTGTATTTTCCCCTAACGTTCTGCCTTCATCGCATCCGTCTCTTGATTGGCTTAATTTCCTCTGCTGGTTGTGAAATGTAATCCCCAGCCTCAGTCCTTAGAACACTGCTCCTAGCTATGTCTCAGGGCCATTACACTCTGACGAATGACTGTCCAGACTGTCCTAAGCTCAAGCTCCAGCTTTGTAACTGCCATTTCCACCAGGATATCTTGACATCACCTTAAACCTAACATGTCAGAAACTACATCTGTTGGCCCAAATCAGTTTTCCCTCTAGACTTTCCTCTTTCTGCCCACAGAACTAGGTCATAATTTCATTGTCTTTGCAATAGCCTTTGGCCAACAACAAAGAAAAGGCACAAAGTGAATCTTTAGCTACACTAGAAAGATCAAAACAGAACAGTGAGTCTGAATACAATAATTGTTTTAGAGCCGATGTCATAAAAGAATTCAGACCAATATATCATGTCAATTGAAGTGTAGCCATAAGAGTAAATTTAGCTCCAATTTTGGAGTCAGTCAGTCCCTGGAGAGAAATGTGTTCATTACCAAGTCATATGGATTAAGAATCACGAATAGGTACACTTCTCCATTCTTATGTAATCATTCACCAACTCTTGTCAAGTTTTCTTTACTGTCTTTCTCTGTCCATTACTTTATTATATAGTTCCACTCTCACAAAATACCTAATTCAGGTCCTGTTCACCTTATATCAAGACATTATAATGCTCTGCCGCATAACTTTATAACTCACATACTTTGTTTCTCATATTCTGTTCCTGTTTTCATAAATTGAACCTGCTGACAAAATGACCTTTGGCACATTGCTGACCACACCACAGAGTCCATAAAGCTGACTATATAAGGCCTATAAAATCTGATCCAAAACTGCCTTTCCAATCTTATCCACCAGTTCATTCCTTCACAAACGATTGCTGATCTTGATAACTGCTATATATGAAAGGAATTAAAAATAGTACACGGATAGGGAAAAAAAAATCCTGGAAAGCAGAGATGGGGTGGGATCTAAAGAGTGTAGACAATGACTAGAAAACCCGGGACCCAGGCTCCGGGGTTGAATAAAGTAGGAGCCAAGAAACGAGCAAAAGAAAGAGAAGTCAGTGAGGCAGAAGAAAACTCAGGCTAAATATGAAGTTACAAAAGGGAAGAAGTTGTTCAAACAAAGAAGGAGTGTCCAATTATGTAAGCAAGGACTGACTGATGGCTGATCATTAAATTGGGGACGCGGACGGCTAGAGTCCTCGAGAAAAGCAACATCAGTGGGGTGGAGAGACTGAAGTCTGGAGTGGGGGAACGAGAATGGAAATGTTGGGAAGAAGAAACAATGAGCATTGACAGCTCTTGCATGACTTTGCAGTGACAAGAGCAGAGAAGTTGGATTATATGTGGAGAGATATGTAGTGTGAAGAAGGAGTATTATAGTATATGTGTATGCTAACAGAAATAATCCAACAGACAAGGATAAACTGATGTTGCAAGGGAAAGAAGGTGTAAGCGAACAAGCAAAACACTTGGTTAGGTTAGGTGAGAATGGGATTCAGCGCAATTGTGGAAGAATGGCCCTGTGATAGGAACAGGGACGCTGCCTTGGTTGTAAGGGAAGAGAGGGGGTATACAAACATGAGGTGTAGAGAGTTAGCAGCACAAAGGCGGAGCAGGCTCCTCTCCGTGGCTTTTATGTTCTCAGTGAGGTATGGGACTGGGAGTATGGAGATGGGGGTGGTATATAAAGTGTATGAAGAGAGAAGGTATTCAAATGAGGTCTCAGAGGGTAGAAAAATGAGCTGGCTATAGAGAAACAGTTGAGATTACAGGCATTATTGCGACCCAATTTGAGTTTCGAGAGCATTACTCCTAAGTCAAAGTCACTTTAACTTAAAGTGAAGTCAGGGTGCCTGATGGGTTGATTTTCTCCAGGTATGAAGAAGGGGTAATTAATTCACAGGGCAGAAATAGGATGCAGCCTCTTGATCTCATGATTTCTGACCTCTAAGACCAATGTTCTTGCCATGAAATTATTTTTCTAGTGGTATGTGTTCATAATTTCCTCTCGAAAAACCATAGTTCGGGTTATAATTGAATAAAATATTTTCTTTAAATTTAAAATAATTATATCTAAGGGGATGGTGAGCAACAATACTTAAGGGAAAAAAACTGAAGAGGCTTCCAACATGAAAGCATTCCTAACCTCTGTGCCAATCAGCATACATTTCCCCCTGTAAATATTGCAAACTGTCCATATGCTCCTGCTGCAAAAGCCCTCTTGGAGCCTTGTAATCAGGCCAGTGTACCATATTGTTATGCACAATCTAACCTCTTTCCTTCTTGGCCCCTAACAAAGGACAGCAGGCTGATAGGGCTAGAGCTAATTAGCACCCCGTTCATCTTGCCTTATGCTGTGAAAGCCTAAAGGAAGCTTCTTTTTCCTGGCTGATGATAAAACAGAATCAGTCCCTTTGCTCTCTGAGCTGAGTCATTTATCAATCATGATTCTGCAGACGCAATGAGAAGCAAAGAAGACAGAGACAGAGACAGAGACATGGGGACATACATTCCTGTATTTAAAATGTCTTACGTTGCGGGGCGCCCGGGTGATTCGGTCGCTTAACATGTCCGACTTCGGCTCAGGTCATGATCTCGCAGTTCGTGGGTTCGAGCCCTGCATTGGGCTCTGTGCTGACACCGCAGAGCCTGGAGCCTGCTTCAGATTCTGTGTCTCCCTCTCTCTATGCCCCTTCTCTGCTCACACTCAGTCTCTCCATCTCTCAAAAATAAGTAAACATTGAAAAAAAATTGTAATGTTTTATGTTGCATATGTATGTTTGTATCTGTGCATATGTATATTTAGTGCCACGGTATAATGGAAAACAAGTGGACATAAATGAGGAAAGGTTGAGACAAGAAAACTCGGGACACTGTGACGACAGCTCTTCTGGAGAGGCAGAATAGTGCAGGGGTAAAAGCATAGACTCTCAAGTCAAAACTCCAGGGTCAAATCCTGCCTCTGACGCTTATTAGCCATGCGGCCCTGGGCAAGTAACGTAGCTTTTCTGGACCTCGGTTTCCTCAGTTGTAAAAAATGAATAAAAATAGTAGCTAAATCAAAAGGTTATTGGGAGGATTAAATGAGTTGTTTGCATTTCTAGCATTTAGTAGCTTGTGATCCTGAAGACATCATTTCACCACTGGAAGTTCAATTTCCTTATCAGTAAACTTATTTGGTTTTGTGAAATTTTTCCTCTCACGGGAGCCTACGTTTTCTGGTATTTTGGCCATATAGCTTGCCAGAGTTGTGGGGGAGTCAATATTGAATCAGTTATGGAACTTTTTAAGAATTCTCTCTGTTACCTATGCCTATGCTTCCGTCAGTGGCCAGATAAATCTATCATTTATATTTGATTCAGGGATGTCACATATGAATCTGGGAAGCAGGTATGTCTTCCTAAAAATGCACCCACATTAATATTCAAGTTGGCTTGCATTCCGTGAGGACTTATCAATGGATGGCCAAGAGGTGCACAACTGAGGAAGCTCAGTCTGCAAATATGCCCTGCATAGGAAATGCCTCACCTACAAAGCTGCTCCATGGGGGCAAACTCATGTCTTATTAACTCTGCATTCCCAGGTTGAAAACAGGGACCAACACAAAATAGGTCTCCAAAACGTGTGAAAAGTGAGTGAGGGAGTGAATAAGAAGGCTCATTTGATCATTTGTCTCGTTTTTCATCTGCTTTGAAGTCACTTCCCATAATCTAAATCCCTTGGGGTACACTCATTCTAATATGATAGAAGCAGAGTAATAAATATGTTTATGTAATCAATTCGTAGGCAATGTCTAAGAGGTTCCCCCCAAAATTCCCACACACCCACACACTGCAATCTCTTCCTACAATAGAGGCTCCATTTCAGCAGCAATTAAAAAGACACATACTCAAAATGCTAAGGGGGAAAGCAGACCAACAAAATGCTGGTTCATGCTTAAGGCCCTGGGCTTTGGTGTTCCATATGGTTACTGAGCTTGCAACATACCAAATACAGATTCCAAAAGATCTTTTTATCCCCCTGTTTTGTGATTTGGGCAGTCAAGCATGTTAGAAAGCATCAGTAACCAGAACAAAGAGCTGACCAGCAAATAGATAGCAATTTGTAATCAGTGAAGAGAATACTTTCCCCAGGTTCCAAGATTACTTTTTTTTTTCTTTTTTAAACCCAGTATTGCGAAGCAGGTCAAACACAGTTGTATAGCACCCAATTATAAGCAAGTGAAACCACCGTCAAGTAAGACCCTGCATCTTGGTTAGACAAAGAGAGTCAATGTATTTTTTTTTTTAAAGGGTGCGGGAGTAATTCCAAAAGAATCACTCAGAGGTGAAACGACTGGCAGTAGTTATTTTTTAAATACACTTTTGTGGCTCAAACATAATCTCATAAATACCCTGAAGCCTTTAACATTGAAAACTGTTTGGGGGTTCAGAGGAGTTAATCTCAAAGAGAGTGTCATCTCAGAAATCATTAGATTGATTTTTGTTATGGAGAAGCACGTGAAGAAAGAATAAAAAAGAAGAAAACAGTTCTTACAACAGAAAGGATGCTAGCGGTGCCTGGGTGGCTCAGACAGTTAAGTGTAGGACTTTGGTTCAGGTCATGCTTTCACATGAGTGAAACGTCATGAGTTTGAGCCCCACATCAGGCTCTCTGTTGCCATCGCAGAGCCTGCTCAGAACGTCTCTTTCCCTCTCTCTGCCCCTCCCCCTTCTTTCAAAAATAAACCTTAAAAAAAAGAAAGGATGCTAGACTAGAAGTCATAAGACCTAGAGTCTAAACTCCAGTCAACCCCCAAAGTCACTTTCTGATCTAAGATAAGCCAATTCTTTTCTGTGTTTTTTGTGCTCCATGAAAATACTGAAGTGCTGGAAGGGGATGTGCATTCAGTCAGTTCCCTTCCAGCTCTAACATTAAATGTATTTAAAAGTCCTTCATGTTTACAGGACGTGTAACCTTGTAAGATAAGACTTATTATCTCCATGTGCAGATGAGGAAATCAGAGCTCAGACAGAGCAACCAATTTCCCCCAAACCATTCTGCTCGTATGTTGCCAATTCAGATCTCCTCGTGTCAAAATCACAGTGCTTTTTCAACCATAGTACACGGGCTCCCGGATACTATTTGCCCTGATGTACATAGAGAGTATCTCTGAGAGTTCAAATTATCATATGGCAGGAAATGACCTTTTCTATTAAAAAATAAAGCACTTTGACTATGAGCCACAACCTTTTCGTAATTATGCTTTCGGAGCCCTTTAGCCAAAGACCAACAGGAACACAGCACAGGGGAACCAGCTGGGTTGCTTTCTCACTGCAGCCACAGAGGACACACCGTGGGGCGCTGTGGCACGTCTGGGTAAGAAGACAACAGACGGTGCCTGTTACGGGATTTGGGCTTATAGAAGGTGCTTTGGGGGAAGTTTTAAGAAAGCGGTGATTTGGTGGGAATTGGCTGCTGTCAGGAAGTGGGGGTAATAGGGTGACCGGGCACCCTGATAAATCTTCTCTATTGGGAGGCCAGTCTAGGGCAAAGGTAAAGCTGTAACTGCTAAACAGACAGCAGTCACTCATATGAGCCAGCAGAGGGTAAAGTGCACTCATTTGGGGGGACGTTCATAGTGGTCATCTTTTCTCTAGGCGCAGTCAGGGTTTTGGAGTGGTCTTGTGTTTGTTTGTTTGTTTGTTCGTTTGGTTTTGGTTTTTTGGAGGGGGGGGCCTTGATCCACCATGGTCACAGAAGGGCCTGGTTTGATGTTGATGTTCATGGGTGTTCCATAAAAGCGTCCAACTTCGGCTCAGGTCATGATTTCACAGTTCGCGTGTTCGAGCCTCGGGTCGGGCTCTGAACTGGCAGCTTGGGGCCTGGAGCCTGCTTCGGATTCTGTGTCTCCCTCTCTCTCTGCTCGTCCCCCACTCATGCCCTATCTCTCTCTCTCTCTCAAAAATAAAATAAAAAACATTAAAATATTACCAAAAAAAGGAACGCCAAAGTCTAGCTGTGACAGAAAGGCCGCCTCGTAGCAATACCCAGGCCTCGCTCCTCAGTGTCAGAGGCTGCTTTTCATTTTTCTCAACTCCAGTTAACCATTTTAGTGCTTTTCCCTGCAGCTGATGGATGAGGGGGAGTTTTTAAAAGAGAAAAGAGAAAGACGGCTACTCCTTTTTAGAAGACACTTTTTGAAGCATTACTTCTATATGGCAAACAGTGTCAGGTACAAAGTCAAAACATAAACAAGAGCTTGAGAGCAAATAATCACAATGTGTATAATAGAGAAATAAAAATATAAAATTCTCAGATAAGTCAAAAAGAAAAAGAAAATAACCCAACCGAAAAAGGCAGTGGATAGGAAGAGGCAATTCATCAATTCATAACTACAAATGAATGAGAACAGGTATTCAATGCCACTATTCATATAGTGAGTACAAATTAAAACAAAGGAACAATTTTTGGTTTTGCTCACATTGACAAAAAAAAAAAAAAAAAAAAGATGTGGGACTAGGAAATGCTCCTACGCAGTTGGTTAGGAATGTACAAAGTACAACTACTTTGTAGGATATTTTGGCAATTCCTATGAAACCTTAAAAAGTACATTACATTTTTAGGAGTCTTTTCTATACAAATGGTAACACATATAGAAAGACGTATGGCTCAAAAATGTGCATTGTAACATTTGTGATAGTGAAAATTAGGTGAAAATCCATAGGTACGTCATTAAAGGAATAACTAAATTTAAAAAATGGTGCATCCAGGGGGCCCCTGGGTGGCTCAGTCAGGTCAATGTCGGATTCTTGATTTTGGCTCAAGTCATGATGTCATAGTTTGTGAGTTCAAGCCCCTTGGCATTCTCTCTCTTCTCTCTCTCTGCCCTTCTTTCTGTCTCAAAATAAATAAATAAACTTAAAAAAAGGTGCATGCATACTATAGAGTTCTATGCAGACAATTACAATAATTAGTTGGATGTGTATAGCATATACCAAAAAAATGAAAGTTACAGAGCCAGAAATCCAATTTAGAAAATAATACGTACTATCTCATTTTTTTGTCAAAATATTTGTATATATATAATGTCTGCATATATGGATAAGGCTACACGTATATATGATGTAGGCATGTATATATTTTTAAATGAATATAAAATTATCTGGAAGTGAACATACTAACTACAGACAGTTTATTCTGAAGAACATGAATGCCGATGAGTTTGGGGAGAATACAGGGTGGGCAGAATGGTGGAAAGGCTCATTTTTTGTATACATGTCTGTTTTGCTAGAAAATTTTATAAGAAAATAATATTTTCATCATAAAAAGTTCAATAATAAAACAATCTCTTAGGAAACATATAACTGGGGTGAAGTAACAGGGAACGGAGGCATCCTCCTGGCAGAAACAGCTAAAACATGAAACTGTATACGAAACAATGGTTTTCACATATTGGCGATGAGGTACAGCAAGACACAAAACAACAAAGCGAAGCCTTATTACTGTCCTAGTTTACCGCCTGGAAGGAGATTTTCGGCTGAGTCACAGCAGCAGAACTCCAGCAGAAGCCAGCGGCCTCCCTAAGTAAAGCAGACAGAGCTGGGAGTCTAAGGAGGCAAATGCAGCTAGAGTTCCAAGGGCAGAAGACAAGAGAGGAGAGACCAGCACAAAGAGACCACTACGGCAATTTTCCCCTCAGCTCCCCAGCCGAGCCCTCATCAGTGCTTGAATGTGAGGCAACCACCTGAGGCTGGGGAAAGAATCACATGCACAGAGGAGGAACAATTCCTGGAGCTCAACCAGCACAGGAAACCTTTCATGTTCCTGGAACCCAGAATGGAAAACCTTGTACTTCACATGGCATCAGGTAGGGTTCTCACAGGGCCTGTGTACTGAACAAAAACTAGCCCTACATTAATAGCTAGTCTGGTCCTGTCTAATGAAGTTTCAAAACAAGTCTCAAAGATATCAAACTGTTTCCAAATAAATTAAAAGTGTCTTAGATTTAAGTCTGAGAATAACTTTAAGAGAAAAAATCCAACACTGAAACACAACGCCAGAAAACAATCCAACGTTGCCTGGCATCAAATAAAAAATTACCAAAAATGCAAGAAATCAGGAGAATAAGACTAATAACGAACAGAAAATAATTTCAACAGAAACAGACCAGAAAATGGCACATGTGATCAAATGAGTACACAAGAACATTAGAACAGCTATTACGACTATATTCTAGATGTTAAACAAACAACAGAAAAGATCGAACATGTTAAGCTGGCATATGATACATATAAAAAACACCCAAATTAAACTTTTAGTACTGTAAATTATAGGTCTGAAATGAAAACTACACTGCATGGTATATATAACATATTAGACACTACAGAGGGAGAAACCAATGTTATAGGTTGAACTGTGTTCCCCCATAATTCATATGTTGAAGTCCTAACCACCATTATCTCACAATGTGACCTTATTTGGAAATAGAGTCACTACAGATACAATCTGCTAAGATGAAATCATTAGGATGGGTCTTAATCAATTTGACTGGTATCTTGATAAAAAGGGGAAATTTGGACAGAGCTGTACACATAGGGAGAACATCATGTGAATAGGAAGGCAGAGACGGAAATGATGCTTTCACAAGCCACGAATGCCAAAGATTGCCAGAAAATCACGAGAATTTTGTCAAGAGGCATGGAAAAATCACTCTCACACAGTTCTTGGGAGGATCCAACTCTGCTAACACCTTGATCTCATAATTACAGCTTCCATAACAGTGAGACAATAAATTTCTGTTGTTTCAGCCGCCCAGTTTGTGGTACTTTGTTATGGCTACTGTAGTAAATGAAAACTACCAGCAGCCTGAAAGATATTAGAATAATAAATATCTAAATTTATGCAAAGAAGAAACATTAACCAAAAGAAAGCTAGAATACCTACATTAATATCAGATATAGATTTCAGAGGCAAAAAGATCACCAGGCAAAATGAGGGAAATTATAAACTTTCCAGTTTATAAACTTCCAATTTTCCAAGGCACAATTCACTAAAGGAACATAGAAATGTAAATATTGAGGCAACCCAAATAATAGACCTTCAATCCACAATGTAAGAAATGAACAAACCTGCAAGGGGAAATAGACAAATCCATAATTATCATCAGATATATCAATATCCTTCTTTCAATAATTGATAAAAGGAACAGAAAATCAATAAAATGTATCAACTTGAACAATAATAATCAAACTACCAGATTTATTTGACATTCATGTAATAGTCAACCCAAAACAGCAGAACACTGTCTTTTCAAGTCCACACAAAACACTAAGATAGAACGGTATACGAGGTCATAAAATGTCTGAATAAACATAAAATGATTCAAGTCATACACAGCATGTTCTCTGACCACCATGGATTTAATCAGGAAACAATATCAGAAAAATGTCTAGGAAATTCCCAATTAATTGAATATTAAATAATATACTTCTAAGGAGCATATGGATCAAGAAAGTAATGAAAGGTAATTAGAAAGTATTTTGAACTGAATGAGAATGAAAACACAATCTTATCAAAATTTGGGGGATGCAGCTTTGGCAATTTTAAGAGGTAAATTTACAGTATTAAAATTCTTATGTTAGAAAAAAATGGTCTCAATGCAATGGCCTAAGCTTCTACATTTAGAAACTAAGACAAAGAGCAAATTAAATCCAAACTAAACAGAATCAAAAAAATAATAACACTGAAACAGAAATAAATAAAACAGAAAACAAAAAATAATGTGAAAAAAATCAGTGAAACAAAGGTTCTTTTAAGAGATCAGTATAATTGATAAACCTCTAGCCAAACAAATCTGGAGAAAAATAGATATTAGGAATGATGGAGGTGGCATCACTAAACGTTCTATGGATTTAAATAGATAATAGTTGAATGTTATGAACAACTTTGTGAATAGATTCAACAATTTAAATGAAATGATAAATACCTTGGAAACATAAGCATCTGAGCTCATACAAAAACAGATAACCTAAAAAGTACTATATTTAAAAGTTCCAATGAATATTCTAGGCTTTTTTACTTCCATGTAAATTTTAGAATTAGCTTGTCCATTTATTTTTTTAGAAGACTACTAAGATTTTCATTGAGATTGCACTGGCCACAGAAAAACTGGAGGATTGATACAGAAACCAGGCAAAGATACTACATGAAAAAAACTTGCAGACCAATGCCCTCCATGAACAAAAATTCAAAAAGTCTTAACAATTTTAAAACAAACAATATACAAACTATAGAATATACCCTAACCAAGTGGATTTTAGGTAATAATCGGATTAGCATTTTAAAAATAACAAATGTGTTATAGCAGCCTGAACAGACGAGGACACCCTAAATGTATTTTTTGTAAACATTATCAAAGTCCATAATCAATTGGCTTTAAGGAAGGGAGTTAATTCAGATAATCTAGATGGGTGTAATTCAATTAATTAAAAGGCCTTAAGAGCAGAACTTATGCTTTCTTGAAGAAAATCTGCCTGTGAATAGAACCGTCAACTCATGCCCCACAACTGCAAACTGCCCTTCCTGATTGCCTGCTTCATGGATTTCAGAGGTACTAGCCAGCCCCCAAAATCAAGGGAGCCAATTTCTTCTAATAAATTTTTTTTAATTTTTAAAGTTTGCTTAATGTTTATTTATTTTTGAGAGGGAGAGAGACAGAGCGTGAGCGGGAAAGGGGTAGAGAGAAGAGGGAGATAACAGAAACCGAAGCAGGATCCAGGCTCCATACCAGCGCAGAGCCCGACGCAGGGCTGGAACTCACGAACTGCGAGATCTTGGCCTGGGCTGAAGTAGGACGCTTAACCGACTGAGACACCCAGGTGCCCCTCTAATAAATTTCTTCAGATAGATAGAAAGATAGATAGACAGACAGACACATAGATATAGATACATATAGATAGATTCTACTGGTTCCAAATTCTGGTTGACACTTGACTGATGCACTCAAAAACAGAGTACAGAAGTAGATTTCAAAGAAAAGCTAAATAGAAATTCTGGAGTTAATAAGTACAATAACTGAAATGAAAAAAAATACTAAAAGGACTCAAAAGCATATTCGAACTATTGATACTGATTCCATAGAAATAGAGAATGTGAATAGAGTTATAAAAAAGAAAAGAGATTGAGTTAGTCATCAAAAACCAAAGAAGAAATAAAGCACAGGTGGCTTCACTGATGAATTCTACCAAACCTTTAAGAGATATTAACACCAATCTTTCACCATCTTCTACCAAAAATATGAGAAAGAAATACAGCCCAACTCATTCAGTGAGGCCAGTATTATTCTGATTCCAAAACCAGACAAAGATTCACAAGAAAATAAAACTACAGACCATTAATTCTTATTGATAAAGAAGCAAATTTCTTAAAATATTTTCAAATTTATCCAGCATCATTTGGACATGATTATACACCATGACCATGTAAGATTTAGCTATGGAATGCACAGTATTTTGACATGTGAAAACTCACCAATGAAATACAGCATATTAACAGAATAAAGTCCCCAAACGACATCTCAATAGACACAAAAAAAGGCATTTGGCAAAATCTAACACCGTTTCATGTTGCAAACACTCAAAAATAAGTTTAGAAAGGACCAATCTGACCTATAAAGGTCATCTATAAAATTTCCATAGCTAACATTATACTTAATGATGAAAAATTTGATTCTTTTCCACTAAGATCAGGAAAAAGACAAAGGATGTCTGTTCTTATCACTTTTATTCAACATTGTACTGAAGTCTCTAGCCAAGGAAATTAGGCAGGAAAAAGAAAATAGAAGGACTGGAAAGGAACAAATAAACTATCCCCATCTGCTGATAATATGATCTCATATGTAGAAAATTTTAAGGAATCCACAAATAAAAAAACCTATTAGAAACAATAAACAAATTCAGCATGGGAGCATGAAAGAAACTGACAACAAAAAAACAGCTGTATTTCTATTACTGACAATGAAAACTCTGAAAATAAAATTAAGAAAAAATTTCAATTACAGTAATAAATTTTTTAATGTTAGGAATAAGTCTAATGAAAGATTTTCAAGATGTGTACACTGAAAAGTACAAAACATAATTGAAAGAAATTAAAGAAGACCTAAATATATAAAGACATCCCATGTTCATGGGTTGAACAACTTAATAAATGGCAATACTCTCAAAACTTATACATAGATTCAACACAACCCCTATCAAAATCAAAAAATGTTCCTTTTTTTCCTTAATCCTAAAGTTCATATGGAAATGCAAGAAATCTAGAATAGGCAAAATAATCTTAAAATAGAACAAAGTTGGAGGACTTGTGTTTCCTGATTTCAAAACTTACTACAAATAAAAACTTACTACAAAGCTGCTGTTATTGAAATAGAGTGATACTGGCATAATTATAGAAATATAGATCAGCAGAACAGAATTGCAAGGACAGAAACTGACCTTTATAATTTTGGTCAGGGCGGATCCTGGGAAGATGGCGGCGTAGGAGGACGCTGGGCTCACCGCGCGTCCTGCTGATCACTTAGATTCCACCTACACCTGCCTAAATAACCCAGAAAACCACCAGAGGATTAGCAGAACGGAGTCTCCGGAGCCAAGTGCAGACGAGAGGCCCACGGAAGAGGGTAGGAAGGACCGCGAGGCGGTGCGCGCTCCACGGACTGGCGGGAGGGAGCCGGGGCGGAGGGGCGGCTCGCCGGCCAAGCAGAGCCCCCGAGGCCGGCTTGCAAAAGCGGAGGGGCCTGACGGACTGTGTTCCGACAGCAAGCGCGACTTGACATCTGGAAGGTTATAAGCTAACAGCTCTGCTCGGAAAACGGGAGGGCTGGAGGACAACGGGAGGGAGAGTTGTTGAGCCCCGGACGACAGAGCTCAGCTTGGCGGGGAACAAAGGCGCTCGCCAGCGCCATCTCCCTCGCCCATCCCCCAGACAAAACCCCAAAGGGAACCGGTTCCTGCCAGGGAACTTGCTTGCACCGCGCAAACACCCAACACTGTGCTTCTGCGGATCCATCCCTCCGGTAGGGGGGTCTGACTCCCTCCTGGTGCCACAGGGCCCCTCCCGAAGCGGATCTCTGAAGGAAAAGCGAGCTGAGCCTGCCCCTCCTGCCCCTGTGCACCCTGCCGATCCACCCCAGCTAATACACCAGATCCCCAGCACCACAAGCCTGGCAGTGTGCAAGCAGCCCAGACGGGCCACGCCACCCCACGGTGAATCCCGCCCCTAGGAGAGGAGAAAAGAAGGCACACACCAGTCTGACTGTGGCCCCAGCGGTGGGCTGGGGGCAGACATCAGGTCTGACTGCAGGCTCGCCCACCAACTCCAGTTATACACCACAGCACAGGGGAAGTGCCCTGCAGTCCCGCACCACTCCAGGGACTATCCAAAATGACCAAGCGGAAGAATTCCCCTCAAAAGAATCTCTAGGAAATAACAACAGCTAATGAACTGATCAAAAAGGATTTAAACAATATAAAAGAAAGTGAATTTAGAATAATAGTCATAAAATTAATCGCTGGGCTTGAAAACAGTATAAAGGACAGCAGAGAATCTCTTGCTACAGAGATCAAGGGACTAAGGAACATCCAGGAGGAGCTAAAAAATGCTATCAGTGAGTTGCAAAATGAAATGGAGAAAACAACAGCTCGCACTGAAGAGGCAGAGGAGAGAATAGGTGAAGTAGAAGATAAAATTATGGAAAAAGAAGAAGCTACTGAGAAAAAGAGAGATAAAAAAATCCAGGAGTATGAGGGGAAAATTAGAGAACTCAGTGATGCACTAAAGAGAAATAATATACGCATAATGGGTACTCCAGAGGAGGAAGAGAGAGGGAAAGGTGCTGAAGGTGTACTTGAAGAAATCATAGCTGAGAACTTCCCTGAACTGGGGAAGGAAAAAGGCATTGAAATCCAAGAGGCACAGAGAACTCCCTTCAGACGTAACTTGAATCGATCTTCTGCACGACGTATCATAGTGAAACTGGCAAAATACAAGGATAAAGAGAAAATTCTGAAAGCAGCTAGGGATAAATCTGCTCTAACATATAAAGGGAGACCTATAAGACTCGTGACCCATCTCTCTACTGACTTGGCAGGCCAGAAAGGAATGGTAGGAAATCTTCAATGTGATGAACAGAAAAATATGCAGCCGAGAATCCTTTATCCAGCAAGTCTGTCATTTAGAATAGAAGGAGAGATAAAGGTCTTCCCAAACAAACAAAAACTGAAGGAATTCGTCACCACTAAACCAGCCCTACAAGAGATCCTAAGGGGGATCCTGTGAGACAAAGTACCAGAGACATCGATACAAGCATGAAACCTACGGACATCACAATGACTCTAAACCCGTATCTTTCTATAATAACACTGAATGTAAATGGACTAAATGCTCCAACCAAAAGACATAGGGTATCAGAATGGATAAAAAAACAAGACCTATCTATTTGCTGTCTACAAGAGACTCATTTTAGACCTGAGGACACCTTCAGATTGAGAGTGAGGGGATGGAGAACTATTTATCATGCCACTGGAAGTCAAAAGAAAGCTGGAGTAGCTATACTTATATCAGACAAACTAGACTTTAAATTAAAGGCTGTAACAAGAGATGAAGAAGGGCATCATATAATAATCACAGGGTCTATCCATCAGGAAGAGCTAACAATTATAAATGTCTATGCGCTGAATACGGGAGCCCCCAAGTATATGAAACAATTACTCACAAACATAAGCAACCTTATTGATAAGAATGTGGTAATTGCAGGGGACTTTAACACTCCACTTACAGAAATGGATAGATCATCTAGACACACGGTCAATAAAGAAACAAGGGCCCTGAATGATACATTGGATCAGATGGACTTGACAGATATATTTAGAACTCTGCATCCCAAAGCAACAGAATATACTTTCTTCTCGAGTGCACATGGAACATTCTCCAAGATAGATCACATACTGGGTCACAAAACAGCCCTTCATAAGTATACAAGAATTGAAGTCATACCATGCATACTTTCAGACCACAATGCTATGAAGCTTGAAATCAACCACAGGAAAAAGTCTGGAAAACCTCCAAAAGCATGGAGGTTAAAGAACATTCTATTAAAGAATGAATGGGTCAACCAGGAAATTAGAGAAGAAATTAAAAAATATAGGGAAACAAATGAAGATGAAAATACAACAATCCAAACGCTTTGGGATGCAGCACAGGCAGTCCTGAGAGGAAAATACATTGCAATCCAGGCCTATCTCAAGAAACAAGAAAAATCCCAAATACAAAACCTAACAGCACACCTAAAGGAAATAGAAGCAGAACAGCAAAGACAGCCTAAATCCAGCAGAAGAAGAGAAATAATAAAGATCAGAGCAGAAATAAACAATCTAGAATCTAAAAAAACTGTAGAGCAGATCAACGAAACCAAGAGTTGGTTTTTTGAAAAAATAAACAAAATTGATAAACCTCTAGCCAGGCTTCTCAAAAAGAAAAGGGAGAGGACCCAAATAGATAAAATCATGAATGAAAATGGAATTATTACAACCAATCCCTCAGAAATATAAGCAATTATCAGGGAATACCATGAAAAATTATATGCCAACAAACTGGACAACCTGGAATAAATGGACAAATTCCTAAACACCCACACGCTTCCAAAACTCAATCAGGAGGAAATAGAAAGCTTGAACAGACCCATAACCAGCGAAGAAATTGAATCAGTCATCAAAAATCTCCCAACAGGAGAGTCCAGGACCAGATGGCTTCCCAGGGGAGTTCTACCAGACGTTGAAAGCAGAGATAATACCTATCCTTCTCAAGCTATTCCAAAAAATAGAAAGGGAAGGAAAACTTCCAGACTCATTTTATGAAGCCAGTATGACTTTGATTCCTAAACCAGACAGAGACCCAGCAAAAAAAGAGAACTACGGGCCAATATCCCTGATGAATATGGATGCAAAAATTCTCAATAAGATACTAGCAAAGCGAATTCAACAGCATATAAAAAGAATTATTCACCATGATCAAGTGGGATTCATTCCTGGGATGCAGAGCTGGATCAACATTCGCAAATCAATCAATGTGATACATCACATTAATAAAAGAAAAGATAAGAACCATAAGATCCTGTCAATCGATGCAGAAAATGCCTTTGACAAAATTCAGCAGCCATTCTTAATAAAAACCCTCGAGAAAGTCGGGATAGAAGGAACATACTTAAAGATCATCAAAGCCATTTATGAAAAGCCCACAGCTAACATCATCCTCAATAGGGAAAAACTGAGAGCTTTTTCCCTGAGATCAGGAACACAACAGGGATGTCCACTCTCACCGCTGTTGTTTAACAAAGTGTGGGAAGTTCTAGCATCAGCAATCAGACAACAAAAGGAAATCAAAGGCATCAAAATTGGCAAAGATGAAGTCAAGCTTTCACTTTTTGCAGATGACATGACATTATACATGGAAAACCCGATAGACTCCACCAGAAGTCTGCTAGAACTGATACATGAATCTAGCAAAGTTGCAGGATACAAAATCAATGTACAGAAATCAGTTGCATTCTTATACACTAATAATGAAGCAACAGAAAGACAAATAAAGAAACTGATCCCATTCACAACTTCACCAAGAAGCATAAAATACCTAGGAATAAATCTAACCAAAGATGTAAAAGATCTGTATGCTGAAAACTATAGAAAGCTTATGAAGGTAATTGAAGAAGATATAAAGAAATGGAAAAACATTCCATGCTCATGGATTGGAAGAATAAATATTGTCAAAATGTCAATACTACCCAAAGCTATCTACACATTCAATGCAATCCCAATCAAAATTGCACCAGCATTCTTCTCGAAACTAGAACAAGCAATCCTAAAATTCATATGGAATCACAAAAGGCTCCAAATAGCCAAAGTAATTTTGAAGAAGAAGACCAAAGCAGGAGGCATCACAATCCCAGACTTTAGCCTCTACTACAAAGCTGTAATCATCAAGACAGCATGGTAGTGGCACAAAAATAGACACACAGGCCAATGGAATAGAATAGAAACCCCAGAACTAGACCCACAAACATATGGCCAACTAATCTTTGACAAAGCAGGAAAGAATATCCAATGGAAAAAAGACAGTTTCTTTAACAAATGGTGCTGGGAGAACTGGACAGCAACATGCAGAAGATTGAAACTAGACCACTTTCTCACACCATTCACAAAAACAAACTCAAAATGGATAAAGGACCTGAATGTGAGACAGGAAACCATCAAAACCCTAGAGGAGAAAGCAGGAAAAGACCTCTCTGACCTCAGCCGTAGCAATCTCTTACTTGACACATCCCCAACGGCAAGGGAATTAAAAGCAAAAATGAACTACTGGGACCTTATGAAGATAAAAAGCTTCTGCACAGCAAAGGAAACAACCAACAAAACTAAAAGGCAACCAACAGAATGCGAAAAGATATTTGCAAATGACATATGGGACAAAGGGCTAGTATCCAAAATCTATAAAGAACTCACCAAACTCCACACCTGAAAAACAAATAACCCAGTGAAGAAATGGGCAGAAAACATGAATAGACACTTCTCTAAAGAAGGCATCCGGATGGCCAACAGGCACATGAAAAGATGCTCAACATTGCTCCTCATCAGGGAAATACAAATCAAAACCACACTGAGATATCACCTCACGCCAGTCAGAGTGGCCAAAATGAACAAATCAGGAGACTCTAGATACTGGCGAGGATGTGAAGAAACGGGAACCCTCTTGCACTGTTGGTGGGAATGCAAATTGGTGCAGCCACTCTGGAAAACAGTGTGGAGGTTCCACAAAAAATTAAAAATAGACCTACCCTATGATCCAGCAATAGCACTGCTAGGAATTTACCCAAGGGATACAGGAGTACTGATGCATAGCGGCACTTGTACCCCAATGTTGACAGCAGCACTCTCAATAATACCCAAATTATGGAAAGATCCTAAATGTCCATCAACCGATGAATGGATAAAAAAATTGTGGTTTATATACACAATGGAGTACTATGTGGCAATGAGAAAGAATGAAATATGGCCCTTTGTAGCAACATGGATGGAACTGGAGAGTGTGATGCTAAGTGAAATAAGCCATACAGAGAAAGACAGACACCATATGTTTTCACTCTTAGGTGGATCCTGAGAAACTTAACAGAAACCCATGGGGGAGGGGAAGGAAAAAAAAAGAGGTTAGAGTGGAAGAGCGCCAAAGCATAAGAGACTCTTAAAAACTGAGAACAAACTGAGGGTTGATGGGGGGTGGGGGGGGAGGGTGGGTGATGGGTATTGAGGAGGGCACCTTTTGGGATGAGCACTGGGTGTTGTATGGAAACCAATTTGACAATAAACTTCATATACTGAAAAAATAATAATTTTGGTCAATTGATTTTCAGCAATGGTACTGAGATAATTCAATGGAGAAAACACAGTTTTATCAAGCAATAGCACTGGGGAACTGGATATCCACATGTAACAGAATAAAAATGGACCCTTATCTCACATCACAGAAAAATTAACTCAGGCTGGATCACAGACCTAAACATAGCAGCTAAAGCTAGACAATTCTTAGAAGAAAATATGGAAGTAAATCTTTGTGGATCTGAATTAGGAAAAGCATTCTTACATGTGCTATCAGACATAAGCAATGGAAGAAAAAAATAGATATATTAAATTTCAACAAAACCAAACCTAAAGCATAAGTGACAAAAGAAAAAAATATATTAATTAAACCTTATCAAAATTTTAAAAACTTGGGCTTCAATGGATACCATTAAGAAAGTAAAACCACAACTCACTAAATGGAAGAAATATCTGTAAATCATACATCTGATAAGACTTGCAGTCAGAATATAAAAAACAATTATTACAACAATAAAAAAAAACAAATAACTGAATTAAAAATGGAGAATCTGGGGGTGCCTGGGTGGCCCAGTTGGTTAAGCATCCATCTTCGGCTCAGGTCATGATCTCATGGTTGGTGGGTTTGAGCCCCGGATCAGACTCTGTGCTGACAGCTCAGAGCCTGGAGCCTGCTTCAGATTCTGTGTCTCCTGCTCTCTGCCCCTCCCCTGTGCGCACTCTCTCTCTCTCTCTCTCAAATAAGTAAACATTTAAAAAATGGAGAATTTGTGAAGATGTTTCTCTAAAAATATACACAAATAGTCAATATGCACATGAGGGGTGCAGAAGTCATTTAAGTTATTTAAGCATCCAACTCCCAATTTTGACTCAGGTCATGATCTCACTGAGATCAAGCCCCGAGTCGGGCTCTGTGCTGACAGCACAGAGGCTGCTTGGGATTCTCTCTCCCTCTCTCTCTTACCCTGTCCTGCTTGTACACATGCACATTCTCTCTCTCTCTCAAAATAAATAAATAAACTTAAAAGCTATGCACATGAAAAGTTGCTGAACATCATTAGTCACTGGGGAAATGGAAATCAAAAGCACAATGAAATACCACTTTACATCCACTAGGATGGCTATATTTTTTCAAAAAAAGCAGAAAATACAAATTTAATGAGAATGTGGAGAATCTGGAACCCTCAAACCTTGCTTATGAGAATGTAAAATGGTGCAGCTGCTGTGGAAGACATTTTGGCAGTCCTCAAAATGTTAAACACAGAGCTGCCATGTGACCTAGCAATTCTAGTTCAAATACATACCTCAGAGTATTCATAACATGTGTGCACACAAAAACCTGGACACGAACGTCCATTGCACCATTATTCACAAGATCCAAAAAGTGGAAACAATCCAATGTCCTCAGCCAATGAATGGATACACAAAACAGGGTAAATCTATGCAATGGAATAGTATTCAGCCATAAAAAGGAATAAACTGATGCTACAACTGGATGAACCTTGAAAACATTATGCTACATCAAAGTCCAAACACAAAAGCCACATATTACATGAGCCCATGTATAAAACGGAATAGGACAGTCCATAGAGACAAAAAGTAGACAGGTGGTTGCCAGGGGCCGGGGAAAGAAGCAATGAGGAGTAACTTCTAATGGATATGGGGTTGCTTTTTAGGGTGGTGAAAATGTTCTGAATTAGATTGTGGTTATATTTACATAATTTTGTGAATATGCTAGGATAAAAATACTTCAGTACTTCAGCATACACTTCACAGTGTGAACTTCATGGTATTATATCTGAATAGGGCGGTTATCTTTAAAATATCCATCAATAGATGTGAACAAATTATGGTATATCCATATAATAGAATACTACTCATTAATAAAAAGGTATGCTACTGATAAACATAAAACATAAAAAATTCATAAAATGAATCTCAAAATAGAGTAATTATGCAAACTGAAAAACTCAGACAATAACACATACATATTGTATCATTGCATTTATGTAAAATTCTGGATACAAACTATTCTCTAGTGCTATAGTGACAGCAGATGTGTGTTTGCTTGGGGACAGGGTGAGGGGGAAGAGTGGAAGGGAAGAATGACAAATCTTTTGAAGGTAGCAAATGTACTCACTTTAGTGATTGTGATGATGCTTTCATGGCTATATACATTTTTCAAAATGTTTCAAATCATACAACTTAAAATACGAGCAGCTTACTGCATGTCAAATACACTTTAATCAAACTTTAAAAAGTATAACCACATATAAATCTGTATTGTGTGCTGAGTAGATAATCTGTACATTGTCACTCCCTGTTTCAAAACTCTTCAATGGCTTCCCTTTATCTTTAGCATCAAATCTAATTTTTTTGAGAGGGTACATGCGTGTGCGCACAAGCAGCGGAGGGACAGAGGGAGAGGGAGAGAGAGAGAGAGAGAGAGAGAGAGAGAGAGAATCTTAAGCAGACTCCATGCCCAGCACTGAGCCAGATGCAGGGCTCCGATCTCACTACCGTGAGATCATGATCTGAGCCAAAATCAAGAGTCAGACCCTTAACTGACTGACTGAACCACCAAGGCATCCCAAATCTAAATTTCTTAAGTGGTCTATGATGCCCTACATTATCCCATACTTTGCTGGCTCTCTGACATCCTCTACTACTCCCTCTCTAGTTTGCTCTGCTCCAGAAACACTCGTCTTCTTTGACTGTTCCTTTGATATTTCAAGCTCTTTCATACCTCAGAGCTGTTGCCCTTGCTATGTCTTCTGTCCAGGACACATTCTCGCAAGTATTTACTTATGTCATTCCTCACGTCACTCAAATACCACCTCATTGTAGAGGTATTATCTACACCAATTCCTTCTTCCAACTCTCTATTTCTTTTACTGTAGTCAAAGAACTACCTGAAATCATACATTTGTGTATGATCTGTAAGCTCTATCAGGGCAGAGATATTTGGTTGCTTTTATTCACCACTGAATTACTCAGTGCCTAGAAGCGTACTTCCAAAATGCGAATCTCTCATTAAACACCTGTTGAAATGACTCTATGCATAAACGTTGGTTGACTTAATATTCCAAAAAAAAGTAAAGAAATAAAATATTAGGTGTTAAGGCAAAAAGTCTTTCATATTAGTACTTCAGGCCAGAAATGCAGAGTGAGTCTGAGTACAGAGATACTCTAGACAACAAGAGAGGAGAAACTGGAAAGCTTGAAACTCAGATTGGTAAAATCCAAAGATGTGGAAGATTACAAATGAGTCTTTTGCCTCCAGCATCTTAGGGCTTGAAGGATGTATGGATATTTCCCTTAGGGAAGAATGGGGGGTAGGAAAGTGATGTAGTAATTAGATATGTCTCACACATATATTTATTATATATAATTATTGGTGTGTCCTAATTTACTCTGATATGCCTAGGTTCCCCATTGGTCTCCTTCTGAATTCCCAGTACACTGGATAGTTAAATAGTTCTGATCTGTTTATTTAATATTAATCTCTTCATTTAATGTAATATACTATATGTGTTCCTATTGAATTTATGTTCAATTATAACAATAATTTATTTGTCCATCTTTTTATAATGTGATATATATTTTGAGAAAAATATAATGAAGATATTTAGGTCAACTACTGAAATTAACTATTCTCAGTATTGTTAAGTGGCTCACTTCATCTCTCCAAAAAGAGTTTGTTCCAGAAATCACAGGGCCAAATAAACACAAATGTTTTCACTTCTGCAATGTTGTATATTGTTGGCATTTATTGGATTATCTTACAAATAAATTATTGAGAGAAGTTAGCATGAATTATTATATTAAAATATGTATGTTTTTATTTTTTAATTTTTTAATGTTTATTTATTTTTGAGAGAGAGAGCATGAACAAGAGAGGAGCAGAGAGAGAGAGAGAGAGACAGAATCCAAAGCAGGCTCCAGGCTCTAGCTGTCAGTACAGAGCCCAACGTGGGGCTTGAACCCACAAACCGTGAGATCATGACCTGAGCTGAATTCAGACGCTTAACCAACTAAGCCACCCAGGTGCCCCAAAAATATGTATGCTTTTAAACAGATAAATGTACCCATTGACTAAATGGAAAGAAACAAAAATCAAAAACACTTGAAAGCAGTAAATTCTCAAAAAAATAAAAATAAAAACAGTAAATTCTCCCCTATGTAAAGTATATTCTGAGCATAAATAAACAAACAATAAAAACCAAGTCCCCCCACCAAAAACAAAACAAAACAAAACAAAACAAAAACCCAGGAAGGTGGTATTTTAAAAATTCATGTAAATAAATTTTATCTTCACTAATATCTTCATTTATAGCAGTAGGCTGTAACAAAGTCATTTCAAAATCTGCATTGCATTAAAGAAATGAAACAATATAGCCTGTGTTTTTTTAATCCCATAAATATATTTACAAATAGATTTGAAGATGCTTCCCAGATGTTTTTCATGTGATTTTTTTTTTCAGACACAGAAAGCAAATGAGGGTTTTCGCAGAAAACTTGTTTTTTAATAAGTTGGTGGTTGATTGTGCAGGTGTGTGAATGAATTTCAAGAGGCTCCCAACATTCCTTGGGGTTTGTCCTCCAGGGGATATATTGTGGAGCACAAGCACAGGGCTGGGGCCTCTGACTCCCTTCTCAATACCAAAAACTCAAAGTGTCTGATTTGCCTACAGCCAGCCGCACAAGCCTTAGGCTATAAAAAAAAAATCTAAAATGATCCAACTGTGATTGCTATTTTTGTCAGAACCAGCACTAAAGTAACGCTCAGAATGTTTTGTCCTCTAAATTCTAATAGACAATGTTTCTCATACACAAAGCACCAGAACGTTTTGGGTTTTTTGTTGTTGTTGTTCTTTTTTTTTTTTTTTTTTTTTTTAATGAAGCTTGAGTAGAGATTTACCAAGCACCCACACAAAGCTGTTTCAATATTTTGGAAGAATCTGAGTTATATTACTAAAAAAAATATATTGAATTCAAGGTAGTTTTTGAGTTAGTGAAGGGTCTCACCTCATTTGATTCCAGTTATCTCATTTTACAGATTTTACATAGCAGAGAAGGGAAATGATTTCTGGAGATTCATACTGCCAAACAGTGAGAAAACTAATAGCAGAAACCACGTCTTCTGCCTACACTCCTACTCGATCTTTCTGCTATACCTGTCCATCTATGTTTGAATTCAAAGTTGAAAAAAATAGCTGAAATGCGCCCCCAATAGTTTCTCGATTTTTGAATTAGTTATTCAATTTAAGCCTACAAAGAGTATAAGAAAGGGCATTTTGTTTTACAGCTAATACACAAAACATATATATTTTTCTTAAGTAGAAAGGCAGAAACCCAGTTGACAAGTCTGGTGCACAGTATCATTTTCAAGCATATCCCTGGTGAAAAAACATATTGAAAGGAACATAAACAGCACTGACTGTTACATCAAGCATATGACAAGTTGGTAAATGCTTTTGATCCTTCCAGTGGGAAGGAAAAATGGAGTAGATGACCTCCATCAAATTGTGGAAATATACCCACTGCCCTCCACCCTGGGAACCTGCTTTCTGCATGCAAACAGAAAAGGAAAGCAAAATAAAGTAAGCAGTTTACCCATGTAGAGCTAAGCTGAAAATACATACTATATGATGCTGTAGTTGAAGATGTCAACTGTGAAGTCAGTCACCACAAGAAGAGAGCCAGCTAACTGAATCAGGGAGAAAAGCAGAATGAGGGAGCTGTCTTGAAGAGCACTGTGGGCTACAAATTATAATAGACTAAGTAAGGTTATATGCAGCTTCACAGAGACAAAAACAAGGTCCTGGACTGGGCTCCAAAACTTTACTGTGCAAGATGCAAAGTAGGGCCTTCCTGGTAGTCCATTCATATAAGATTTAAGGATTTTAGCTGATAGTTAATATGAATCAATTAGTAATTAAAAAAAAACTAATGTGGTCTTAGGTGCATACGTTGCAAAATGATATCAATAATAGAAATTCTAGTTCCACTCTGTTCAGTGCAGTCTTGTGTAAATTACTTAACCTCCATGGGCCTCAGTTTCCTCATTAGTCAAATGAGGGGTAAAAAGGCCAACTCCCAGGATTGTTGTAAGGATTAGATTAGTTGATACATGTAAAATGCTTAGCACAGTAGGTGATGCTCAATAAACGTCCATTTCTATTATTAGAAGCATCGTTATTCATAAGGCATTGAATCCAACTTTTATGTGTGTTCCAGTAAAAACTTACTTCTAGAAATGAAAAATTTGAATGCCATATCATTTTTTAAGTTTATTTATTTATTTTGAGGGAGAGAGAGAGAGAGCACAAGTTGGGGAGGAACAGAGAGAAAGGGAGAGAGAGAGAGAGAGAGAGAGAGAGAGAGAGAGAGAGAGAGAGAATCCCAAGCAGGCTCTGCACTGACAGCGCAGAGCCCAACGTGAGGCTCGAACTCACGAACGGTAAAATCATGACCTGAGCCGAAATCAAGAGCTGGATGCTTAGCCAACTGAGCCACCCAAGCACCTCATGCCATATCAATTTTACTTGTCACAAATGCATTCTTTTGATTTGTTTTCAACCATTTAAAAATGTAGAAAAACATTCTTAGCTTAGCCTGTGTGCCATACAGAAACAGGTCCAAGTTTGGTCTGCAGGCCGTAACGTCGTGCGACTCCCTGAATTAAGGCAGGATGTTTGGTTTTCAGAACTTCCTAGATTTTGGAGTTGTGGATGAGGAATTGTGGACCTAAAGTCTCCGCAAGTTAATACTGTCACTAGTGTAAAGTGGGAATGGCAGCCTGTTGTTATTTTGGTGGCTGTTTCCTAACAGCAGAAGGGCTTGAGACCCTTGGCCATGTGTCTGGGGCTAAGCCTTGCATCCTGCCCTCAAAAGGAGCGGCAGCCACCCCCCTGGCCTGATGAACCTAGAAATGTACCTGTCTCTCTCCCTGCTCTCAACCAGGCCAAGCCTGAGGCTCCCACCCACAGGGCTAGAGGTTATCATGTTGGAAGACAGTGCTCAGTCCAGGGATACATTTTTTCAAAAAAAAAGAGGGCATAAACAAACTAGGAATTGTTCAATAGAAAGTAGCCAAGAAGGTGGGGGGGGGACCCTTAAAAACCCATCAAATAAGGAACATATGGAAACCAGCGTGTTTAACGTGGAGGAAAGATAACTTGGAGTACTATAGAAACTGTCACCACATACCAAAAAGGCTGTCATGTAGAAGAGGAGACAGACTTGTTCTCTGAACTCAAGACTGTGGGTAGAATCTATGGGGACTCAATATCTGGATTAATACAAGGAAGACCGTTCCAATTAACAGAACTGTCCACTGATAGAATGGGTTGCTTCAAGAGGCAGGGTTCAAGCATTAGTTGTATGCTTGTTTGGCGAGGATTTTGAAGACAGAGTTTACACCAGATTAACCACTTAGCCAAATACTTAGAACTGCAGAAAGTGGCAATCCCCTGGGGTAGGGGGGGATCAGAAATATATGAAAAGCTGCTCAATATCCCCCAAATCACAGAAATGCACATTTAAAACAATAATTCAGCTGTTAACATTTATAAAGTTTAATGATATTAAGGGCTGGCAAGGGATGTGGTAAAATAGGAACCCTCACGCACTCCTAAAAGGAATATAAATTGCAATTCCTTGGGATCTTAGGACACTCACACAAAGCAAATATAGACAGGGTTGTCCACAGTAGCCTCGTTTGTCATAATGACACACGGCAAACTATCCAACAATATGTTATAGGTAAATAAAATATGGTAGACTGATATAGTAGATCTATCTGCACTAACTTGGTAAATCTACAAGACTCATAGTAAAATGATAAAAGTAAGCTGCACAACAATGCATACAATAGGAGATGATTTAAGTTAAAAATACACATAAAGACACAACGCAAACCTACTAGTTCTGCAGAAATATCCATATTTATGTTAAATGCATAGAAAAATTCCTAAAAGATAGACACTAAACTGATGGGAAAGGAAAAGGAATTAGCTCAGAGCTCAAAGGTACTTTAGTTTAATCTGTAATATTTGGAATGTTTAGAATGGGAATTCTTCATGGTTTACTTGTTTACTTAAAAATAAATATGTAAATTGGAATATAAGAGAAAACTAGGGCCGGGAAGGAAACTAGAGATTATTGATCCAGCTACTTCAATTTACAAATGAAGAAAACTGAGGCTTGGAATAGCTAAGCAATTTTTTCAAAGCTCTACAGGTATTTAAAGCCAGAGCCACAATGACAGAACATGTGTGTAATAAGAAAACATAGGCTTTGAGTCGAGAAGCCTGGATCTGGGTTCTAACTCTACATGATAGGTTTATGACCGTGGGAAGCACACTTACTATCAGATTCTCAGTTTCCTCTTCTGTACATTGGGGGTTGTTTATTCAGGATTCATTCAGTTGCAAGGAACAGTAGCCCAGCTGAGATATAAAGGAAATACATCCTCTTAAAATAGACGAGTGGAGAAGACCTCAGGCACAACTGCATTTAGGGATGCAAAGAATGGCCTCAAGACTTCTTCCCCAAATATCACTACTTAGGTGTTTGTTATTCTCTCCCACTCTAGTACCATGTGGTTCTTGTGGGATGGTCAGCCAGGACACCCTGCATCCCTCTAGGTATTGGGTTTGGGATATTTCCCCAAAGAAAAAGAGTTGCTGTAACAAAAAAATGGGGGAAATTTTTTATAGGTACAAAGAAACAAACAAAACAAAACAAGTTTTTTAGCCACTTCATAGTATTGATGGGAGAAGCAAACAAGAAAACTTAAGAGATGGTATTGCACACACTATATGATGTTATGCAAACAAAAAGAGTCATTAACTCATGTGCCTAAACTCCTCGCAGCCTGTAATTTCCACTCTTCCATGTTGTATCTTTTAGGACTATGATGAATGATCATTACTGGTATGTTCACAGTGGGCCTCTTCTCCCCCAACGTTTGTGTCTTACGTAGCCTACTTTGTCAATATTTCATAATGGCCATTGTATTCCCATTGAAATAGTCAGAAAACATTCCGTATAAAATGTTTCTACTTCAGAGGAGGAGGGAAGACTATGGAAATTTAGGAGCTGTTAGCAACAACATTGAAAGAAGTTGCCACACTGGAATTTTATTTCTAAAATAACAATGTTGAGGGGGCACCTGAGTGGCTCAGTTGGTTGAGCGTCCAACTTCGGCTCAGGTCACGGTCTCACAGTTCATGAGTTTGAGCCCCACACAGAGCTTGCTGCTGTTGGCATGGAGCCCACTTCAGATCCTCTGTCTCCCTCTGTCTGCCCCGCCTCCACTTGCGGGCTCTCTGTCTATCTCTCTCAAAAATAAATAAACATTAAAAATAAAATAAAATAAAATAAAATAAAATAAAATAAAATAAAATAAAATAAAATAAAATAACAATGCTGAGTGAAATACTCTTAAAGCTCTACCTTCTCCTGTCTTTGCTGCTCTTGTGACAAAGTTGGATGCTTAGCCGAATGAGCCACCCAAGCATCCCCACGCTAGTAAAGTTTTGAAGCATTCATCTATATCATCTAAATCATCTCCTTCTTACCTGATCTTTCTCAGATCTTTGCGTCTTGGGGGAACATAAGGAAAGAGCCCTAAACTAAGTTCTCTCTATAACGTTGACAACTCTTAAAACTCTCAAAACTATCATTTTCTTCAGGCACGTTCTAGCATTTTAAAATGTTAGTACTGGTCGCTATTGGGATAGCATGTTGAAAATATAACAGCAAATTGATGACAGCTCAAAAGAAAGCAACCAGAATGATAGCAGGTTCAAAGCTAACAGGTTAGCTTGAATTTTTCAGCCTTGTTTCTCCCATTTTCTGTTACTTCTTCCCCTTCCAAGTTACAAATAACTTTCCAGCTCTTATCTGGTCAGTCAACGATGAGAAAAATCTGTAGTGTTGTACCTTACCAAGCACTGACACCCCATCAGCTCATTTATCTTCATGGTAAGATTCAATGAACTAGCGAGGCAGAGATTACTGTGCCTATTTTGAGAAGAGGAACTTGAGGCTCATACAGATGAGTTCCTCTTGTGTTAGGTTACAGGGTAGTAAATACAAGGGCCAGAACTTGGATCCCACTCTAGTATTTTTTATGTGACATCACCAAGTCGTTCAACAAAAATTAGTATCCACTCTGCACAAAACACGGAGGAAAATTGATGCTACAGATATATGAGGAATTGCCTATATATTCCTCAGTGTCTAAGGGGACACGGTTTCAATAGTGGAAAGTTCTGAAAAATGAGCAGGAAACTTTGTTGATGTCATTTACCACAGTATGCCCAGTGTCTAGCATATGGCTGAAACACATTAGGTGCTCAATAAATATTTATAAAGTGTGTGAATAAACTAATGAATGCAAGACCACATAAAGGCCAAAGTCACAATAAGTATGAAATATTATGGTGCCGAGTATACAAGTGCTCAGGAGACTGCCATTCTTCAAAATCTTCCTTAAAACAGACTATGTAGTATGACACTTATGAAGTTTAGACTTGGGGTCTCACAGAAAGTCACTTAAGATCTATGAGAGGGGCCTTGGGAAAGTTATTTTATCTCTTGGACGTTAATTAAGTCTTTCATTCAACAGACACGGTACACTTTCAGAAACTAATAATAGGCTCAAAGAGTTGTTATGATAAAATGAAAGAAGGCATATGGAATGACTAGCATAGAGGAAGACCACGATTCATGGTAGATTTTATTTTTATTATTATACCTTCCAACGCTCCCTTTCTTGAAACACCCCTAGACAATTAAACAGGTGAGGTGACACGGGGGCAGAACACTGTGCCTTCTCAATTCCAGAACAAAATAAACAAAAGCCCACGATCAAAAACCCAACACAGATTAGTGCTTGGATATAACAAGCCAGCTCTACTAGTGTAGGATGGGGGTCATCTGACGTGACAGCAGCCACCCTTCCTGAAGGTGACAGAGTCATCACAGCAGAATATTTTAGGTAAAAGGAATCAAACATTTCTAGGAGGAAGAGTTTGGCAGTAAGTGAGGATATTTAGCTTGGGGAAGAGAAGAGAGAGACACTGGGGCAGACAGAACAGATAATATGTGAGCTGTTCTCAAGGGCTATTAAGGAGGAAAAAAAAACCCTAAAGCTGTTCATGATTATCCCCAAGGAAAGCAGAGCTGAGTGACAGCTTCATGGAGGAAAAGTTGGATTCACAAAATAGGACATGACTGAATTTTAAGCAGACATATTAGGGTCAGAAAAGGCTGGAAGGGAGGACAGAGTGGCCCACAAAGACAATATAAAAAAATGTTAGATGTCCTTTGAATAGTGCTGTGGTATCAGAGCGCAGGTGCATTAGGCTGAAATGAGCATTGTGACCTGGCCTGGGTCAGATTTATGGGTAACACAGACCCAGACACTAATAGGAACATGGGACCTGCCATAAACGAATTTAAGCAACCGAAGTTAGGTGTTCCTTAAATGAAGAAAAATTATAAAAACCCAATAAATAGAATTCAACCTCTACAGTCTGTGTTGTCTTCATTTGGGGGCAGGGGGTTGAGGTGGGGAGGAGGTGTGGTAAGTCCTCGGAAAGCAGCTTGAATAATAATGATGATAATTACGATGCCTCACATACCCCAGCACTTTTCTTCATAGCCACATATATCTCCTCATTCAGCCTACAGCAAAATGGTTACATTGTAAATATTATTTAACATTAAATGTAATTGCTTCACAAATCTGCTTTTATTAAGCAATCCATAACAACAATTCAGTTATTCTCTTTCACTGCTCCATTAATCCTTCACTTCCCTACCAGGAGAGCAGAGAGGTAAAAGTTTTTTGTATGAGTTGCCAAATCTTATCTGAGCATCTCTGTCCTTGGGAATAGGTGCATCATAAAAGCTCTACAAAACTGTAGGGGAAATAAAATCCGAAGGAGAGATAAGATAAAGTCTCCTAATGCTGAGGAACATGTCGTAAACAAGTCAGTTAAAATGCGGCAGGAAGAGTTGCTTTAAAAATGGCTTCAAATTTATTTTACTTCATAAGGATGTTCATGATATCAAAAGAAACATGGGATACATATGACAATGAGAAGAGAAGAACTATTTATTTTTTTAAGTTTATTTATTTTTTGAGAGAGAGAGAACATGAGTGAGTAGGGGAGGAGCAGTGTCGAGACAGGGAGGGTGAGAGAATCCCAGGCAGGCTCCGCACCTGCAGCGCAGAGCCCGATGTGGGGCTCGAACCCACAGACCATGAGAATCATGACCTGAGCCAAAACCAAGAGTCAGATGCTTAACCGACTGAGCTACCCAGGCACCCTGAAAAATTTGTTGTATAAAGCATTTTAGTGGAAAGAAAAATCTCAGGTGTCTCATGCTACAGAGGTATCTTTCTCAAAATGATTCTACAGATCCATAAAGAATTTGTTTTAGGGGCACCTGGGTGGCTCAGTCGGTTAAGTAGCCGACTTCGGCTCAGGTCATGATCTCACGGTCCATGAGTTCGAGCCCTGCGTCGGGCTCTGTGCTGACAGCTTGGAGCCTGGAGCCTGCTTCTGTTTCCGTGTCTCCCTCTCTCTCTGCCCCTCCCCCATTCGCGCTCTGTCTCTCTCTGCCTTTCAAAAATGCATACATGTTTAAAAAAAATTTTTTAAAAAGAATTTGTTTTATAACACTACATCTTAAGGTGAAGTCCAAATCAGAGATCTACGAGTCCTCAAGATTCCAATTTGGAATCTTATGCTAGACATCACTGTATCACATGTATGTATCAGTCTTGAGTAAATTCTGAATAGGCAAAAGTCAGACGGAATACGAAAGCTTCCTGATGTAAATGAAATGTCTTGAGATTATGAGCAGAAAGACACGCTCTGACTTTATTACTCTCAACACATATCTGTTGAATTCAAAGGAGATATTAAGAACGTGGCCCGTGCTTAGTACCAAATAGCACATAGACATGAATCATTTATGCGTCCATCCTTGGAGGAGTGCTAATAAAATGTGAAATAGGCACATATTGAGGACCGGTGTACGATGGCGAGTTTCATAACAAAGGTACAACAAATTCATATGTAATCAAATGCTACACGAAGGTAAAGTCAAATTATAAACCAATAATTGCAAAGCTGACGAAGACACCGACAAGAAATAGTGTGCTAAGAAATATATAGTGTCGAATTAGTAAAGAAAAGCCATATGCAGAGATTTAAGTGAGGCGTGGATGCTTTTAAATGTTAACATTGACATCCAACTTACTTTGGGAAATTGAACGATTGACTTTCTTAAAAAATACATCAACTATACCAACCATACAGTCATTCATTTTAGAAAATTTAAAAGGACAAATGTCACACAATTACTAGAATCTCTGTTACACACATTTCCAAAATCTAAAATCGAATTATCTTGGCTTTCAGTCAGGGATCATTTGTCTAATGAGGATCATCATGAAAGGTGGGTAGCGGCCACACTCCACACATTACCAAGAGAACCCAAAGAATACTTGGACAGTCTAAGGACAGAGATTCTGAAACAGAAACCTAAGATATGGTAACTGACAATTACCCAGAAAAAAGATCTTGCCATCTATAAGCCTTATGTGATTTTCTTGTATGTCACTTTATTAACACTCAGTACCTGTTATACCCATTGCACTTGAACCACGAAATACTGTTAAGCACAGTGCTTACGAGGATTGGCTTTGGAATCAGACAATCCTATGTTCTCCTAGGAGAACTTTAGTTCTCAGAGCCTCATTTTCCTTATCTTTAATTGTTTTCTGGATGTTTTATAGTTCCCTTATTCTTTTATTCCTCTCTGCCTGCCTTAGTTTGTGAACTGAATGGCTTCCACAGCAGTATGTTTTGATTCCCTATTGATTATCTTTTGTAAACCTACTGTTGGTTTTTGCTTTGTGGTTACCATGTGGCTCACCTAAAAGTTCTTACAGCTGGAACAGGCTATTTTTGCATTGATTACAATTTACAGTTGACCCTTGAACAACACGGGTTTGAACTCATTTAATCTTCACAATTCTACTTCATAGACTTATTTTGCAAATGAGGAGACTAAAGCTCGTCGAAGTAAAGGGACTTGGAAAAAATCATATGCTATGTAGTGGGGTCAGAACTTGAAAAGACAGCTGTCTAAATTTCAAACCCAAGCTCTTAAATTTTATACCACTGGTTTTCAAAGTGTCATACAAGAAATAACCATGAATATCAGAATCTATGCTGAAGGATGAAAATGGGGTGGGAGGAAAGGTTTTTGTTTTGTTTTGTTTTGTTTTGTTTTGTTTTGTTTTGTTTTTTAATGAAAAGAAAGTGTAGGAGAAAATCCATGTTACCCTAGATGAGATGATGAGTTTCTAGAAACAAACCAAAAGCATCATCCATGGAAGAAAAGAAATGATAAGTTGAATTTTGTCAAAATTTAAAACTTATACTTGCAAAAGATCCCATTAAGGCCACAGAAAGATAAGCCATAGTCTGCAAAAAAAATATTTACAAAATACCTACCTCATAATACATGTCTGATAAAGGGCTTTTATCCAAAATATATAATGAGCTCTTAAAACTCAACAATAAGAAACAAGCTAATTAAATAACATACTCTATATCACAACACATCACCAAAGAAGATCAGCACGTGAAAATGCTCAACCTCATTTTGCACCAGGGAAATGTAAATTATAATGAGACACTACTACACATCTACTAGAATGGATAAAACCTAAACACAATGCCGACTGCTGGGGAGGAATAACTATTCATTGGTATGAATGCAAAATGGTACTTTCACTTTGGAAGACAGCGTGGCAGTCTCTTACAAAGCTAAACATAGTTTTACCATATCACGTAGCAAATGTGCTCCTAGGTAGTTACTCAGTTGATTTGAAAACATATGTTCACCCAAAAGCCTGCATGTGAATGTTCCTGGTAGCTGTATTCATACTCACTCAAAACTGGAAGCAACCAAAATGCCCTTTAATGGGTGAATAGACTTTTTTAAAAAAAGTGTGGTATTTTTACAGAGTGAAATGTTATTCTGTAATAAAAACAAATGAGTTACCAAGCCATGAAAAGACATGGAGAAACCTTAAAAGCATACTGGTAAGTTAAAGAGGCCACTCAGAAAGGCTACATACTGCATGATTCAAATTACATGACATTCTAAAAAAAAAAAAAAGCAAAACCACAAGAACGATAACAACAATCAGTGGCCAGAGGTGTAGGGCATGGGGGTCAAGGAGTAAGGTTTGATGTCTGAACCCTAACCGTAACCCTCACCTTCAGTGCAGAGCCTGGTTGGGATTTTCTCTCCCTCTCTCTCTGCCTCTCCCAGGCTCTCTCTCTCTCTCTTATAAAGTAAAATAAAATTTAAAAAAATGTAAAAAGCAACTTGACAGTATGCATCAAGAGCCTGCGAAAAACAGCTTTCTCTGCTGGGAATCTATCAGATTGGTTGGATATGTTTATCACAAAATTATTGGCTACTATTAAGAAAACAGAGAAGAAAAATAATTTCAATTCACTTAATAGGAGAGTATTTACAAAAACGGATAAATCCACTTGATGGAAACATAGGTACTCATCAAAATGTTTATAAAGTATTTACAAGCATTAGGTTTAAAAAGGCAAATACAGAATTATACATAATATATCATTATAATTATGTAAAAGTTACACATAATAAACAGACTAGAAGGATATACACCAAGAATATTTATAAGAGTTGTCTTTTTAGTTTTGTGTACTTTCCAAAATGGTCTAGAGTCAGCATGTTATTATGGCTGAAGTTAAATAGACTGTGTGTCTAATTAGCTTCCTTCCCCCAGGGGTACCAGCACAATAATGGAAAGCCCAAGAGCTTACCAGAAGATATCACTGAGGAAGCATTTTAGCGATATTGCTGACGGCCTAAAACTATCATGGACAAACCACCACTGAGCCCCTTCTGCATCATAGGGAACATGTTGAGAACAATGTGGCCTTGACTGTTTAGTTGCATTTTACTCTTATTGTTCCTGAATCTCAACTGGTTTAGCATTTTGTCAAATAGACTCCCAGACAGTATGGAGATAACGAGCCCAGATAGATTCAGACACTTTATTCTCTACACAGACAGCAAGAGCAAGACCAACAAGGTGCCAGGTTCATGCACCGCTTGACTGACAGGATGGCACCCAATCAAAGTGGCCAGAGGAAAGACACCGTGAGCAACAGGTTGCTCGGTTGCCAAGGAGCCCATCTAGGCTTCAGCTAAGCGGACCGACAGGATGTGGCTGTACTCTAAGGACAGGGGAATGAGGTGGCCCGGCCCATGCCTCATCTAAACCAGGGAGGCAGATGGGCAAGCGCCTCCTGGTAGCCTCGCACAAGATAAGGGGTCAAATAAGAAATGCCTTATGACAGCTCCCTGCAGGGCTGCCGATGCAGCCATGGTCCTGGGAGAATCACAGGGCATTCCACTAAGACTCAGGGCAGTCTGTGTTGGAGTCTTGCCTATGTGGCCTATGTGGAGATATGCCAGGTCGTCAAGAGTACTGGTGTGGACCTACTACCCTACACAGCTGTCCTACCTGCTTTCACTCTTAAAAGTGTCTTGGTATATGGGCATGCTCATACCTAAAGGCGATAATCATCTCCCCCTTCCCACAACACACAAAACACCGCACACATAGATCAACTTATTTATGGGTCGAGAGCGAGAACAAATGGAAGAGTGAATGCCCACCTCTGGTTTATTTAACGTGGTTTTTAGAACTTAATAAAAGTGATTCTGAGGTTTACATACAATAGATGGACAAGATTAACCAGCAAAAGGGACGCACATATTAATATGCATTATAAAGCCACCATAATTAAACAGTTTAATGATAAAGGATTAGGTAGACGAATACTTGGAAGAGAAAGAAGAAACAGAGCTATGTTTCTCTGTTTACATAATGAAACTGGCACAACCGATAGGTGGCAGAATGGATTCCTTAAATAAGTGGTATTGAAACAACTGGCTGAGGGTTTGAAAAGAGCGAGATGAGGTTCCCTGTCTCACACCAAATACCAAAATAAACTTCAAGAAGATCGGAGGGATAAATGTAAAAAGTCAAATGACGGACGAACTGGAAAAGATACGTTGGGTAAATCCTTATCTGATGAGGCATGGTCTTGCAGCATATGAAACACAGGCAACCTCAAAAGCAGAGAAAAACTAATAGGTTCAGCTATGCAACTATGAAAAAAAGTATGTCAAAATAATAATCATGCCTACTCCACAGCATCATTTTTCCCATTTTTCAGATGAGAGAACTGAGAAAGTTTAAGTGACTACAATCCAAGCACCACGGCACCAATCTGAGGTACAGCAATGTATCTCTTAGCAGATAGCATGCCCCGATTTCCTCATGAGTGCAGAGGTCATATCTTCTCCGGGCTTCTCCTAGGACTCTGTATGTGAGCTTTGTTAATAACCGTAGGTGATTGAGGGATTGATTAAAATTCCAGGAAGGTCTGATGCAGCCAAATGTAGCCCACAGAGAATCTGCAGGAAAAATAAGCAATGAGCATATGTAGCCTCCGTTACTGTCTCAAAGATATGTTATGACTTAAACCCAAAGCAAGGGGATTATTTCTAGTCTTGATCTTACATCGCTCATCTCACTGCTACTAGCGCCAATCCTAATTACGAGGAGAAAATTTAGCAGCAAAGCAATTATCCAGGACATTCTGGAAGGAAAATTTACCTTTGTGAAGTTTATGTATTGTCTGAGACTACTCCTTTGCAAAGACGAATAAGTGGATCTCGAGGCAAAAAATCATGGCCTTGAAGAAGTGACTAGGCTAACGTAACGTGACAGTCACAAAATACTTTCTTCTGAGTAATGAAACCTGAGCGACTTGGGAATAAATATGTAGAATATTATGATGCCGCCTAACAAGAAACCAGATTTGCAAATGCCAATTGTCTCTTTCATAAACTACAGTTTCAAAATGCTTTCACAAACTTTAGGGGTCCAGGTCCTTCTCATTGAAATGGCTCTGCCTTTAAGACACTTAGAAATATGAAGCATATATGCCTGAAAGGCCTTTTTTTTTTTTTTTAAATTTTTTTTTCAACGTTTATTTATTTTTTGGGACAGAGAGAGACAGAGCATGAACGGGCGAGGGGCAGAGAGAGAGGGAGACACAGAATCGGAAACAGGCTCCAGGCTCCGAGCCATCAGCCCAGAGCCCGACGCGGGGCTCAAACTCACGGACCGGGAGATCGTGACCTGGCTGAAGTCGGACGCTTAACCGACTGCGCCACCCAGGCGCCCCCTGAAAGGCCTTTAAAGAGCAGCTGATAAAAACTATTTTGCAGACAGGAAGACTAACCAACTAAGAAAAAGATGAACACAGCGTTACAACATTGGCAAGGAATGTGAGTAGGAAATGCCTCCAAAAATAAATAATAATAATAGAAAATAAACACATAAAAAGATCTATAAACCCACTAGTACCCAAGGAAACAAAGTTATAATAATAGACAACATCGAACATTTACTGAGCATTTTCTATCTGCTAGGTACTAATTGCTTAGTCTTCACATTGACATATGAAAGAGGCACTGTTCTTATCCACATTCATAACTGATCCTTAACCTTTCACCTACTGGGCCTACGGGGAGACGTGCAAGGTTGTCAGGGCACAGGCACAGAGCTGCTTGCTCACAGACAAGTTCTGCTTCCTTTCATTCTCCAAAGTATTCCGGTTTGGATTCTCACCATCCTCCTCTTTCCACCCGCTACATGGAAAAGTGTCCTATGGCTTTAAATATCTTGTTTCAATTTCAGTCATTCTCCAGAGAGAACTTTTCTAACTACCCAATATAAAGTATATCATCATGTTATTATTTATCAGCGCACCCTATCTATTCCTCCATAGCATTAACCACATCCTATAATTATTCATTTAATTTTTTGTTATCTGTTCCCTGTTTCTCACTGAAGGGTGGGCTCTTTGACAGGACAAAATATCTTAGCTGTCTACAATAACACATATCACACACAGTATGACAAACAGTAGCAGCTTAAAATAACTTTCTCAAAATTTCAGTGCTTCCCTACTATTCAGGATATCATGGCTGGACTATAGGAATAAGCTTTGGGTTTTTTTGTTTTTTGGTTTTCTTTAAGAAATAAGCATCCCAGTGATTCTGACGCAGGTGCTTTGCAAATTTCCCTTTTGAGAAACACAGGCAAAAGATATTGAATTTTTAAAAATAAATACCTCTTTATTCATTCAAAATGTATTGAGGGCCTACAATATGTCAGACATTATGCTAGGACCTAAGCCAAAGAATCATTCAGTAAGTCCTGATGAAGGTTGGAAAAGGAAATAGACCTCACTAATACAAAGGGAGAAAATCTCCTGAATCACTTAAGCAGCTAAGACAATGGGATAAACAGCCCAGAAGGACACAGAAAAGTTTTTAAGACTTTGGTCTTACTGCTAACATAATGTCTAGCCAAACGGTTTGAAAGGAGTTTTCATATTTATATTTCACAGCAGGTTTCGTGGACTTTCTTAAGTAATGATTCTGCTTTGGGAAGCTTCGTTTGGACACTGGGGCAATTATAATACCATGAGTACTTCAGAATAAATGCTTTCGGGCTCTACAGGACGTAGAAAAATCGTGTTTATGAAAAGCAGCTTGTACAATGTCCTGTGTCGGTGGGTGATACTCGAACATCTTATCCCTTTAGCACACCCCTCTTATTTCCTCACATGGGTAGTGCTAAGTGGCCTTTCTTGAGGTAAAAAAATAACCTCAAGAAACTATTAAATTTACACCCAAATTGAAGCCATTAAAACAAGTGGATTTTTTAATGTAAAAACTTTTAAGGCATCACTGTCAGAAAAAAGCAATTACGGGACTGGATTTCTATCCATGGTTCCCAACATCTTCTTCCTTTGAATTCTAAATAATCTTGAGAGTGTTTTTATTTCTCATAACTTACTCTTCTACGATAGAATCTGGAGCCATTAATATCATTTGGTAATTCATTCAACAAATACTCATGGGACTCGAAATATGTGCCAGGTCCTGTCTTAGGAGGTGGGCATACAATGGTGAACAAAACAGACAAAAATGCATGCCCCCGTGGAGTTTCTATTTGAGTGTGTGTGGTAAGTAGGTACAGTAAGTAACTCATAATTTATGTCACATGGTAATAAATGCTATGGGGAAAAGCAGAGGATGTGAGTAGTGACTGCTGCTAGTGGCATTAGAATTTTAAACGGGATGGTCAGGGAAGGCCTCACTGAGAAGGTGACATTTGAGCAGAGTCCTGAAAGAAGTTCAGGACAGAGACACACAGCCATCTGGGCAAAGTCCATTTGTGACAAAATGAAGCAAACGGAAATACATTCTGGTGGAAGCATGTCTGTCATACTCCAGGAGAAGCAAGGAGGCCAGTGTCGGCGAGAATAATAAGCAAAGGGGAGGGTCATCGGAGGAGTTAAGGAGGTAGGCTGGAGCAAGAGGACCTTATGGTAAGGCGTTCACCCGAGTGGAGAGAGGAATCGCTAGAAGGTTTTGAGTAGAGAAGTAATATGATACTTCAGAAATATCACTGTGGCTGCTATGGGGAGAACAGACTGCTAGTCCAATGTGGAAGTGGTGAGTCAAGTTAGAAAGATACAGCTGTACCCTGAGTGTTGTCTGTAAGTGATGAATCATGGGCATCTACTCCTGAAGCCAAGAGCACACTGTGTACACTGTATGTTACCTAACTTGAAAATAAATTATATAATAAAAAAAAAGATATAGCTATAATCCAGGCCATAAATGATACATTGCACCAGAGTGGTAGTAATGGGAGTGATGAATAAGAAATGCCTAGAGGGTCCAAGAATCAATCCCAGAGCACTCCAAAGTTTAGAACTGAGGAAGTAGAGGAGGGGGTCCTCAAAGGACACTGATAAGGAGAAACCAGTGAGGTAAGGGGGAAATCAAGAGAGGAAAATATCCTCGAAACAAAGTGAAGATACTGTGTCAAGGAGGAGGAAGTAATTAACTATATTAAATACTGCTGATAAGTCAAGTTTCGTGAAAACTGACAGTGGGCCTTAGGTTAACCACATGGATGTGACTGATAACTGTATTAGCTTGCTAGAGATTGATTGGCTCACCGTTCTGGAGGCTAGAAGTTCAAGATCAAGGTGCTGACAGGTTTAGTTTCTTCTGAGGCCCTTCTCCTTGGCTTTCCGCCACTCACTGTGCCCATACGCACCTGGTGTGCCTCTGTGTGTCCTAATTTTCTCTTCTTTTAAAGACACCAATCCTATTGGATTAGGGCCCACCCCAGTGACCTCATTTTAATGTAATGGCCTCTGTAAAGGCCCTACCCCCAAATAAGGCCGCATTCCGAGGTACTGGGGCTCAGGACTTCTACATATGAATTTGGGGAGGGCACAATTCAGCCTACAACAGTTACTTTATAAAAATCGATTGTGCACAGAGTGGTAAAATTGAAAGCCTTTAAGAACAAATTGGAGAAGAATCGAAGACAAAACAACTCCAGACTACCCAAGGGCTTTTGCCACAAAAGGGAAAGTGAAAAGGGGCAGCAGCCAGAGGGGAAAATAAAACCAAGAGAGCTATTTTGTTGTGTTTTATTTATGAGGACAGGAGAAAGATTAGTAGGAAGATCCAGGGGAAAATTAATGGCACAGGTAAGGGAGAAGAGAATGGCGAGAGAGAGATTCTGCAGTTGGTGAGCAGGGATGGGATTAAGTGCAATGCTTTGAGCTGGGAATATAGATAGTTCATCCATAGTAACTGGAAAGAAGGCTGAATATATGGGCAAAGAAGTTGGTTGGTGGGAAGATGTGGTGATAGTAGCCTGAGGAAAATTTCTCCTGATTGTTTCTATTTTCTCAGTTGAATAGGAAGCAAGTGGAGGGAGTGAATATTTGAGTTTTGAAAAAGGAGAAGGCATGAAATTGTCATTGAGAGTGCTAATGGAATTGGCAAATACAGCATAATTGCCAGGCAGCATTAAGGACCCACTTGAGGCTGGTGATCTTGAATTTAAAGTGAGACCACTTAGCATGATTGTATGTGTTTCTCCAACCACATTTGATTTAACTGGGCTTGGGATTTTGTCAAACGAGTATGATTAACAAGAGAGAGGCAATGGGGTTTAACATAATAACAAGCAACGGGCTCTAAGCTGAATGCGGAGGGAAGTGAGGATATGTTTGGGAGGGGGGAATGGGAAAGAATTTTGGAGGTCCCGGTGGGATAAAATAATTTTTATCAGGTACCAGAGGGACTGAGTTGGTAGTCAAGTAGGATGCTTAACACTGAGGTTACGGAGGGGTTGCAGTTATGAATAATGACAAGATAAGTTATGGCCATGGGAACAAGTGCCCCACTTGGTGAGGAAAAAAATACTGAAAAAAAAGTCATGAAGCTGAGAGGCCAGGGTGTCAAAAGGATCGTCTACATGGGTGTTAAAGTCACCAAGAATTAAAACAGGAGTTGCATCGACGAGAGTGGTAGTGTGCTATGAGGACAAACATCTTCAATGACTGAGGAGTAAACGAGGAGTCAGAAGACGACTGTAATAAAGAGAGGTGTATTAGTCATGGATTCTCCAGAGAAACAGAATCAAGACCTGCAGTCAGCAAACTGGAGACCCAGGAGAGTTGATGATGCAGTTCTAGTTCAAGTCCAAAGGCCTGAGGACCAAGAGAGGTGTTGGCGTACTTCCTGGCTCAAGGGCCAGGAAGAGCCAATGCTTCCGCGGACTGACGTCCAAAGACAGAAAAAAACAACAGGGTCCCAGCACCAAGACACTTAGGCAGGAGGAATTTAATCCTATTTAAGGGAGGTCGGCCTTTTTGTTCTATTCAGGCCTTCAACTGATTGGATGAGACACATCCACATTAGAGGGAGCAATATGCTTTACTCAGTCTATCAATTTTAATGTCACTTTCATCTAAAATCACCTTTACAGACACAGCCAGAAGAATGTCTGACCAAGTATCTGGACACCCTATGGCCCAGTCAAGTTGACACATAAAATTAACCATCATAAAGCGTAACAGGAGATGTAAAGTCTAAGATTCAAAGCTGGGAGGAGGAGAAAGGGAGAACAGCCTGTCATCAGCAAGGAGGAGCAAGGAAAATACCTACCCTAACTCCAGGATCAACAGTAGTTTGGCTGTGTTAGAGAAAAAATAATAATCAACTCTTGAAAAAGCCTACAGTGACAGCCTTTAGGGGAGAGCCCGATTTCGGTTAGCCTTTAAGAAGGTGAAGGAAATATTAAGAGAAGTTATTGAAAACACTTTACTGAACACTGACTGATTTCCAGAGGGCATAGGAGCTGAGAAATAGGGTTAAAATGAAGGTGTCCAAAGCAAATACGGAGACAAGGAAGGCTGGGGTGCCTGTGGGAGGAACACACCAAGGATAGAAGAGCAAGGTGACATTAGTCCTAACAGCTCCACAACAAACCAGTGGTGGAGGGACTGATTATTGCTGGCCAGAGATGAAGGGTGGGGATTTTGTCTGAGAGTATACCTGTTTAGCTTTATTCTGCTCTTCACGTTTTTACCCCGGTATGGTGATTTCTCCCCTTAACACCTAATTTTTTTGCTGTGGATTTGTAGGAAAACAAACCCAGCATCTGATGAACTGTTATGATAGGCCCATGCCTTATTCGGTAAACCGTCATATTGCCTAGAATGTGAGCCCCTTGAAGACAGGGTCTACACAGTGAACATTCACTCTAAAACCAGTTGATCCTATAGAATCTTTCAGCTTTTCTATTAATGATTTCCTGTTGGCTGGTTCCAGTCCATAGGAATAACCCTGCCATACTGCTTCAACATAACCCTGTCTGTTCAATTTTGTTCAATTTATCTGACCTACCCATCTCCTCAGGCCATTGAGAGAGCTCCAACAATCTCATCTCCTCCAGGAAACCAAAACTGGAAGAAAGGGGGCAAAGACCCCGAGGCAATTCAGTCTGACCACAGAAACCCCTTACTCGCTGTGGTAAGCTGACTGGTACCCACCCCCTCCCCACTCCACCCCCCAAAAACATGCCTACGTTCTCATTCCTGGTAACTGGGAAGGCTACTTTATTTGGAAAATGGGAATTTGCAGATGTAATCAAGTTAAGGATCTTGAGACGAGGAGACCATTTTGGCTTATCCTGATGATCCTTAAATCTAATGACAAATGTCCTTATAAGAGTGAGGCCGAAGGAGGTTTGACAGGGGAGAGGGAGGCGGCAATGGGACTCCAGAGGCAGAGAGTCGAGTGATACGGCCACAAGCCACCAGAAGCTGGAAAAGAAACAAACAAACAAACACTCTCTCTCCTCGAGTCTCTAAGAGGCAGCCTTGCAGTTCCGCGTGCACCTTAATGTCAGACCTGTGGACTCAAAAACCGCAAGAGAACAAATTTATGGTATATTAGGTCACCAAGTTTGCAGTACTTTCTTACACTAGCCACTCACCCTTCAAATGTACACCCTCCCGTGTACACTCACTACTCTATTACATGATATATTCATTTGATGCCTATGATTATTCATAGAGAATCATGGTGTGGTGATGCCTTTGGGGGTCACGTAGACTTGACTTTGAATCCTGGCTCGGACGCTCACCAGTCTTAAAATGTGGGCAAGTGTTTATAACTCACTGGGCTTCATAAGAATACTACTACTTTCGAAAGAATGCGATAAAAGCTAGAGATAATGATGTGCTGTGCTTAGCAGAGTCCGGTATCCTGTACGCGTTCAGAGGTGTTATCAGGCTCAGTACTCCAAGGGGTCACATCAGCGATGCCTAACGTTAAAATGCCAAAGGGATCGATAACACATCGACTTAAGCAAGCCACCCAAAACCCAGAGTACACCTCACTTCTTGCAAACTGCCACCATCTACACTTCTCTTTATCACTATTTCTTAACAACACCAAGAACCCAGGGATTCTAAATTCTAATCTCAATTCTGGGAAAGGCTTATGAGTATAACCCTAGGTACTTCCAACAGTCCTTACCTCAATTTCGGTGTCTACAAAAATAGATTTTTTTTAATGTTTATTTATTTATTTTTGAGAGAGAGAGTGCGCCCACATGCACACACACACAAGCTAGGAAGGGTAAGAGAGAGAGGGAGACACAGAACCCAAAGCAGGTTCCAGGCTCTGAGCTGTCGGCACAGAGCCTGACACGGGGCTCGAACTCACAAACTGTGAGATCATGACCTGAGCCGATTCTGACACTTAACCATGTGAGCCACCCAGGCGACCCTACGAAAAAGATTTAATATACCTCCCGAGAGACACAAAGATGTTTATATATTTATTATATATAAACAAATAAAACAGCATAAACATTTTCAGCCTTGATGTGAACTGCGTCATCACGGAGCCATTAACTGCAGTGACACTGGACCTCTGTTCAAATGGTTACTTTTTGCAAAAGAGAATGATTTGTCCCAGGGATTAAAAGCTACTTTAGCAACAGCTGAAGCATTGTGTCAGCAAAACTAAAGCCACACGTTGTATGTCTGCTTTCCAGAGACATCTCTGCAAGAGGCTCTCTCCCATCGTGGATAGCTAGATGTACAGCCAGAAACCAAAATGGGTTGTTGTGGTTTTCAAGGGCGTGTGCAGGTATTTTTAAAGTATTGAACAGATACGTAATTGACAATGACCTACCATTCAATGATTTGAAGGAGTTTATTTATATTCTATAGGCATTTTTCAAAATCTATCCAGCAATGCCTTGATGTAAGAGGATATCGAGACATCTTTCACTGAGATGAAAAGCAGGACATTTTCCAGTATCGTATTAGCTTCCGGACTACACGTCCATGAAACTGTATCTCTCAGAGGCAGGGCTCTGTTATGAGCATTATTAGAGAAAGGGCAAAGTAAAGCTCAGTAAATACATACTCTCTTCCTACTTCTATCTCTCGCTCCTAAAAACGTGTTGACTGCCATGCCACTCATCAAAAAATTTCCCTCAGGTTTTCTGGAATAATCCAATTTAAGTGCTAAAGGAGTATGAGGAAAGGGCAAGATTGAATCTGATGTGCGTATATATGTGTTCAGGGGAAGGAGGCTGAGGCCCGGGAAAGTCTCACTGAGGAAGTAAACATTTGAACCAGACCACCAACAGCCATACAGCAGAATATCATGCAAATGCTAGATATCAAAGAAATATTTCTATCATAACTTCCAACTGAAAATTTAGAAATTACTATCAATGATGCTTAAGTTTTCCATGGGTACTTCTGACAAAAGAAATTTTAAAAATAACCAAAAAGCATTAAATATGCAATGCTTAACAGACAAGAACACATAAATAAAATATTCTCTCAAATTCTATTGTTCCATTCATATGTATGAGGGTAGCTGCCATCCCAGAGGCAATTATACCAAGCTCACTGCAGAATGGAATGTTGCATCGAGAATTCTTTTTACTGCACCTTTCGAAATTTTAGACCTAAAGGTGTATAGGCTAAGCATACTTATGAAAACTACTTCATTCCATGGTTGATTCATCAGTCAAGGGAAGAGGGAAGTACACAAAAAAAAAAGGACATGGAAATTGGGAGGTATGAAAGAAGAAAAGTAACCTCAAAACAGGTAACTACTGTATGCATACAGACATGTCTGTTGTATTGACATTTTTAAAAACGCGTTATGTTTCCTTCTCCAAAAGTGTCCTTTAAGCCTAAAATTTAAATCAGTAGCATTTCCCAATTTCCCTAGGGTGGAAACATGAGTCCAGTGTTCTCAATGGTGATGCCTTGATTTTTTTTTTAATAGTAAAACCTTGGTTTGCGAGCATAATTCGTTCCGGAAACACGCTTGTCATCAAAAGCGCTCATATATCAAAGCAAATTTCAAGAACCACTGGCTCAGTTGTGATCATGTGGCACTCGGCGTCACGTACTACTCGTATTGCAAGACATCACTCGTTTATCAAGTTAAAATTTATTAGAAATGTTTGCTCGTCTTGCGGAACACTCATAGAGCAAGTTACTCGCAATCCAAGGTTTTATTGCACTTGCATCGCCAGCAGAGCGTAGGACACTTTAATGTTATGATTGACAATCAAGTGATAGGGAAAGCAGAAGCTGTATACGTCATTGATAAACCACACAAAGATTTCCACTCCCAGCTCTCCTTGCTTACTACTTTTCATTGGCAAATTAAACAAGGAAATGATCATGACATACAAAGTGCTGAAACAATTTACCAAAAGAGCACCATGCCAACCTGCTTTCGCAGAAAGGCTTACTTCCTTCTAGGGCATGCTCCTGCCAGTCTCCTTCCTTTTGTATTTACTAAGGTAATGCTGCCTGAATTTTCTGATTTCCCCAGACCTGAGTATCTCGTGTTTAAAATCATTCATTCACTCATTCGTTCATTTATATAACAGATATATACTAGTGCCTACTAGATGACCTAGGTACTAGGGCTATAGTGGAGAATGAGACAAGCAAGGACACTGACCTCAAGGAAGAAGTATAGCATACTGAGAGTTTATAACAGGGTGAACTGGTGTCATTTGAGAAGTGGGTGGCACTGGCCAGGTAAGGCCAATCTGGAAAAATTATATTTGAAGTAAGATCAGAAGAATGTTGGAGTCAGCCAGGGAAAGAGAGGTGGGGAAAATTGTTCCAGGTGGGAAAACAGCAGGTGGACGTTCTTGTGGAAGGCAAAACTGTGGCAGTCCTGAAACTTCAAAAAGCTGGTGTAGCTGGAGCTCTGAGTAAAGAAGAGAAAGGGAAAGATGAATTCCAAGAGAAGTAGGAAGGGGGGGCACCTTGTGCATGGCCATGGCAGAAAGTCTACATTTGACAAAGCACTCCAGGTACTCCTAGAATTTGGTGGAATAAAGACGATCATGTTAACTAACTTGCTAGAACTCTTTGTACAAATCAGTGTCAAGATAAACATCCATCAAAATGCACATGCTTCATATCCGCAAAATGTGTACATTTTTACATTGATACACTATTGAGTTTATTGAATGCAATATATTTTCTCCCATTATTTTTCATTTATATTTTCCCATTCCTCATTACCTTAAATACAAGTAGTCAAATTTAAGATATATGAGATTATGCACTATGCTTGTTTCTGAAATTTCAGTATATTGTAGAAAGCATCTGTCATCACATTAAATCTGTTCTCACAGATATTTGGAATTTTTGTTTGCTTTGGTTTTTATTTTTAATAGGCCTGTCTTCAAAATGGCTGGTAACATAGAGCCAATCTTGTCTCTTGATTAAGCAGATGAGTAAACTGAGGACATACTATGAAATAAAAGTATGTTCTCTAAATAATAACAACTCTGTATGCCAAAAGCCTATTTGGATTTTATGAATCGATGGCTTAAGGCAATCTTCTCCCACGATATCCTTAAAGGATGTGTGTGTGTGAGAGACAGACAGAGGTACAAACAGACGTACACATACTGCTGTCTTCCATCGCCAAGGATACTACTTGTAGTGAGAACTGCTAGTGTCATACTACAACAAAAATAGAATCAAAACCAAGGATGTTTTTCTTTACTAAATGCACACGTAAACTGACCTATGGGTTAAAATGTTTGGCCAACTACTGCCATAAAGACAGTGAATTCCATTTCATGGAACCAGTATGGAATGAACAGAGTATAGGCGTTTAAGTTCTCCTATAGCTATTCACTAAGTGTGTGCCTTGCACAAACTACTTAATCTTTCGGACCCTCAGTTTTCTTACCCATAAAATGAGTATAATGCATTCATAAAATCGAAGTGCAGATCAAACTATATAATATAAAGGTATTAAACATTTTATTAAGCTGTTCACTATTATCAAAAATTAACTATAATTAATAATTATTAAAATGCTAGTAAACTATTTATCAAACAAAGTATTTTGTAATGTCACTTCTTTTTCCACTGGAGAATTCTGATGTACTAATCTTGCAATGATTATTTTGCTCATATAGATTTAAAATGAACCTGAATATGACAATCTCGCTGATACTTAAATTGTCCCAGAGCATAGTAAAAAGAAAACTTTCATTTTTTTGGATGAATGAAGCACAGTATTAATATAGAAACCTGGTAAAAACACAAACAGGAGAACTACAGACCAGTCTTCTGAATATTGATGGAAAACTTAGAATTATATGTGCAAAAAGATTCCAATTACATATCAAAAATAAAAAGATAAAAATATATGATGACCAAATCAGGGGTGCCTTGGTGGCTCAGTTGGTTAAGTGTCCAACTTCAGCTCATGAAGGTCATGATTTCACAGTTTGTGGGTTTGAGCCCTGTGTTGGGCTCTCTGCTGTCAGCATGGAGCCTGCTTTTGATCGTCTTTCTCTCTGTCTGCCCCTTCCCTGCTTTATTTCTCTCTCTCTCTCTTCTTTCTCTCTCTCTCTCTCTCAAAAATAAATAAACATCAGGGGTACCTGGATGGCTCATTCAGTTAAACATCTGACTTTGGCTCTGGTCATGCTCTCATGGTTCAGGAGATTGAACCCCGCATCGGGCTCTGTGCTGACAGCTCGGAGCCTGGAGCTGCTTCTGATTCTGTCTCTCCCTCTCTCTTTGCCCCTCCTCCTCTTGTACTCTGTCTCTCTCTCAAGATAAATAAACATTAAAAAGAAAGTTAAAAAGATATTATGACCAAATGGGATTTATTCCAGAAATGCAGGGATGGTTTAATATTAGAAAATTCCTTATCCACCATTTTAATAAATCTAAGGAAAAAAAACTATAAAATTTTCTTCATAGATGCTGAAAACAGGCTATACAAAATTTAGCACTGTGACGTAACATGACCTCTCTCTTTCTCTCTCTCTCTCTCTCACACACACACACACACACACACACTCACACACATACACACACTACACAAATGTATACCTATGTGTTTATAAATATGAAGGTAGGGAAGCAGGAGGTCTGTCATTAAGGAGTACAAAAAGGGAAGAATTCCCTCTACCTCCATTACAATTTCATGACAAAAGAAAAAAAACTGTAGGCATGAGAATTGGAAAAAAAAAAAAAAGCTTTGCATATAATAGTCTATCTGGAGAAACAAAATAAAAAAACACAAAAGCTAAATTAAAGTTTTTGGCATGACATAAATTAGCACAAAGAAATAGCATACATATAGAGAAAATTAGCACAAAGAAATAATAGCACACATATATATAGAGAGAGAGGGAGAGAGAGAGAGAAATCAGTTAGAAACTACTTAGGAAATGCAGTATTCAAATCCTATATAGGAAAATATTAAAACATCCCTGAAAGGCCTGAAATGAAATCTGAACAATTGGAAATGCAGCTCTTACACTTGGATAGGATAACTCAACCTTGTAAAGACGTCGCCCCAGTTTAACATATTAATTCACTGCTATCTCATCAAATATAATGAGTTATTTATGAAACTAGACATGTGGATTCTGAAATTCACATGGAAAAATTAACATGTAAGAACCCTGAGAAAAAAGAGCACTATAAGGAGAGCTACGGCTACCACATGTTAAAACATACCCTGAAGTTTCTATGATGGAGATTGTGTGTAATGGCAGATAAACAGGCCTACAGGCTCATTTTACTAAACAGAAAGTTCACACATAGACACAAAGACACATGGAAATACAGTATATATAACTATATCACATAACAGAAAAATAAATGTTTTACCAAATGGCATGGGACACCTGCATAGCCACTTGGGGAAAACATTAAATTGGATACATCACACACTAGAATAAACACCAAACAGAACAGCAATGTAAATGTTAAAAAATTGAAACCACATAAATATTAACAGAAAACACTGGGGGGAATTTCTATACAACCTGGACGTGAGGTAAGTCTTCTAACTATAACTCAAAGTGTAGAAGCAATAAAAGAATGATGAATTTATCTACATAAGAATGAAAAACGTCAGCACTGCAAAAAATAAATACATAAAAATGGTAAAAGAGAAATGAAAAACTAGAAGAAAATCCATGCAAGTTATATCATAAACAAAGGGCTACTTCCCAAGGATATAAAGAGGTTTTCAATGATGAGAAAAATAAGAAAAATAGTCAAAAGACATGAACAGATAAGTCATAGAAAAAGAAATAAAAATAACCCTTATCATAGGAAATATACTTTGCTCACAATAAGAGAAGTGCAAGTTAAAATTAAACTGAGGAGGGGCGCCTGGGTGACGCAGTCGGTTAAGCGTCCGACTTCAGCCGGGTCACGATCTCGCGGTCCGGGAGTTCGAGCCCCGCGTCAGGATCTGGGCTGATGGCTCAGAGCCTGGAGCCTGTTTCCGATTCTGTGTCTCCCTCTCTCTCTGCCCCTCCCCCGTTCATGCTCTGTCTCTCTCTGTCCCAAAAATAAATAAACGTTGAAAAAAAAATTAAAAAAAAAATAAATAAATAAAATTAAACTGAGGTACCACTTTAAAAAACCTATCAGATAATCAGAATTCAAAAGAGCTTTTATCCTGGTAATGCTACAGGATAACAGGCAGTCTCAGCCATTTCTGACAGGTATGTAAAAGGGCAAAAGCATGGTGAGAGGGAATTTAGAAATAGCTAACACAATACACATGCACTTACCTTTTGATCTAGCAAGCCTTTTCCCAGGAATTTACTTTAAAGATATACCTCCACAAATATAAAAATAAAATATGCACAGTCTTTAATGGCGAAAGCTATTTTTTCATGACAAAATATTTCCTGTACATAGGACCATACATAAAAGAATTATGAATAAGTAGGGCAAATCCACAAAGTTAATTATGCTGCTGCACCAAAATGAGGATGGTTATCTATGAATTGAGAGTTACTTCCAGATTTACAATTAAGTGAAAAAAACAAGTGCAAAGGAATGTATGTAGAAAACTCCCCAACTGATTCTATGAGGCCAATATTATGCTTATACCCAAACTATACAAAGATATCACATTACATGACATTATTCCTTATGAATACAAACAAAAATTATCAAATTATTAGCAAACCAAATCTAGCAACATATAAAAAGGTTGTATTACATGAATAACTGTGATTTATTCCAGGAAGCCAAGGTTGATTCAACATATAAAAATCAGTCAGTGTAATACCCCCATATTAGCAGAATAAAAAACAGAAAAGACACAATCATCTCAATACATACAGAAAGAGCATGTAACAAAATCCAACATCTTTACATGATAAAAACACTCAAAAAACTTGGAGTGGAAAGGGATTTCCTCAACTTGCTAAAGGACATCTATGAAAAACCCACAGCTAATCTTAGATTTAATCATGGAAGACTAAAAACTTTCTAAGATCAAGAGCAAGACAAGGATATCTGTTCATGTCACCTCTATTCAACATAGTACTAGCGGTTATAGCCAGAGAAATTAGGCAAAGAAAGAAAGAAAGAAAGAAAGAAAGAAAGAAAGAAAAGAATGAAAAGGCATCCACATTGGAAAAGAAGTAAAACTATCTCTATTTCCATACGACATAATCTTGTATATAGAGAATCCTATGTAATCTGCAAAATGAACTATTAAAGCTAATACACAAGTTCAGTAAAGTTGCAGGATACAAAACCAGTAAACAAAACTCAGGTGTATTTCTATACACTAACAACAATATGAAAACAAAATTTTATTTTTTTATTTTTTTTATTTTTTAAATATAATTTATTGTCTATTTTTTTTTTGAGAGAGAAAGAGAGCGCATAAGCGAGGAACAGGGGCAGAGGGAGGGAAGGAGGGAGGAAGGGAGGTGGAGAGGGACAGGGAGAGGGACAGAGAGACACAGAGCTCGATCCTATAACCCTGGGATCATGGTCTAAGCTGAAATCAAGAGTCAGATGCTCAACCAATTGAGCCACCCAGGCACCCTTGAAAATGAAATTCTAAAAACTCAATTTAGAATAATAGCAAGGAGAATAAGAAACTAAGGGATAAATTTAACAAAATAAGTGGAAGACATACAATAAAAACAGGAAAACATCACTGAAACAAAATAAAGATGACCTAAGTAAATGGAAACATAATGTTTATTGATTGGAAGACTTGTTGCTAAAATGGCAATATTCCCCAAATCGTTCTAGATTCAATAGAGTCTCTATCAAATCCCAGTTGTCTTTTTGGAAGACACTGACAATCTGAGCCTAAGATTCATATTAAAATGCAAGGAATCCAGAATAGCCATAAAAATCTTGGAAGAAGAAAAAAGTTGGAACACTCATGCTCCCAAATTTCCAAACTTACTACAAAATTACTGGCATAAAGATAGACACACACAGCTCAATGAAGTAGAACAGAGATTCCAGAAATAAACCCACACATCTATGGTCAACTGATTTTCAGTAAGAATGCCCAGATAATTCAAAGAGTGAAATAACAGTCTTTCCAACAAATGGTGCTAGGACAACTGGATATCCACATGCAAAATGATAAATATATGCTACTACCTCACACTATGTATAAAACTTTGATTCAAAATGGGTCAAAGACCAAAATGAAAGAGCTAAACCTTAAAACTCAGAGAATTATGAACACATAGATGTAAAACATTAAAAGTATGAAACTGTAGGTGTTATTCTTGTGACCCTGGGTTAGGAAATGGTTTCTTAAATATGACAGCAAAAGCAGAAACAACCAAAAAGAAAATAGATAAATTGGACTTCATCAAAATTAAGTATTTTTGTGCTCCAAAGGACACTATCAAAAAAGTGAAAACATAACCAGTGGAATAGGAGAAAATATTTGTAAATCATATATATGATAATAATTAGGATGAGTACGCAGAATATGTATTTCTAACAACTCAACAATAAAAAAGCAACCCAATTAAAAATGGGAATTTCTGTAAAAAAGATATACAAATGGTCAATAAGCAGAAGACAAAATACTCGCCATCATTACTCATTAGGGAAACACAAATCAAAATCACAGAGATCTACCACTTCATGCCAACTAGGATGACTACAGTTGGAAACAGACAATAATAGGTGCTCCTAGGAATGTGGAGAAATTGTAAAACCCATATTAAATGCTGGTGGGATTACAAAATGGTATAGCCGCTTTGGAGAAACAATCTGTCAGTTCCTCAAAATGTTAAACATAGAATTCCATGTGACCTAGCAATCCCACTCCTAGATATAATCCAAGAGAATTGAAAACAGGTGTTGAAACAAAGCTTGTGCATGAATATTTATAGCAGCAGCATTTATAATAGCTAAAATTGGAGATAGCCTAAATGTCCATTAATTGATGAATGGAGAAACAAAATTTGGTACATTCTACAATGGAATATTATTCAGTCACAAAAAGGAATGAAGTGCCGATATATGCTACAACATGGATGAACCTTGAAGGTATTATACTAAGTGTAAGAAGTCAATCACAAAAGGGTATGTATTGTATATCATTCCATTTGTATGAAATGTCCTCAATAGGCAATCCATAGAGACAGAAATTAGTGGTTTCCAGGAATAGGGGGAAGGGGAGGGAGATGCGGTAATGGGGAGTAAGTACTAATGGGTACAGAATATCTTTTTTGAGGTGATGAAAATGTTCTGGAATTAGACAGTGGCGATGGTCGCACAACTTTGTGAATAGTGTACAGATACTGAATCGCCCAAATGAAAGGGTGAGTTTTATATGGTATGTTAATTGTAACTCAACAAAAAGGTAATTTTAAAAGAGCAACCCAGATATAAATGTTTTGTTAAGGAATTCCAAAATTTTCTGAATATGGGGATCACTGAAGGATTTTTGAATAAAAAAGGTGGTAAATGAGATTTAGGTTTCAAAAAGACAAACACTAACAGCAATGAGAACAGGTTAGAAGGAAGAGAGCCTGTAAGAAGGGTCATCTAGGAGTCCATTGAAATAAACATGGCAGGCAAGCAGGGCCTGAACTAAGGCAACAGTAGCTGAAAAAGAAACAATAATCTGGAGAGGTAGTAGAGGAATGTATCTTTTTCCAACTGTACTGACCTGAGTTACCACTAAGGTAAATGTTTCAGGATAGCCTGTTTTCACTGATAAACACAGTTTTCTTATCAACTGTCCAGCAGAATTAAAGCAACATAACAGAATTTATAAATCCAATGATCTATATTTTACAACAGGATGTGAATGAGTTTACGGTTCTTACAGTATAAATTACTGTTTCCAAAAGAGCATGATTTTACAATAGTATCAACAGTTGTTTTTCATTTTCACCGTAACTTTTCCAGAATAAATGCTAATTCTATTTGTTTTAAATTATGTTAGTACTCATTGTAATAGAGCTGAGCAATATAGAATGAAAGAGCAAAAAGATTCCTTAAAACTTGGCATTGAGCTTTCTGTTCTTTTCACCTTCTATATGTGTCTGTATACACACACACACACACACACACATTCATATACACATAGGTTTTAAAGTATTTGTAAATGGCATCATACTCTACATGTATCTGTGAATTACTTTTACGCTTAATAAATCCTATCAGAACTTCCCCTCCTAAATATAAAGAAAATATTAGTTTTAACCCTGCATTGTAGCTCATATAGGGATATAATTTATTGTAATTTATCTAAGTCTATCTCCTTTGATAAACAGTTTGACATTGTTGCTCTTGTTGCTGTTGCTATTAAAAACTAAAAGAGTAATCCCAGAATCTTTCTCTTTTTTTATTTTTCTAATGGTTATTTATTTTATTTTTTTTACATTTAGTTTTTAAATATAATTTATTGTCAAATTGGCTAACATACAGCATATAAAGTCTGCTCTTGGTTTTTCGGGTAGATTCCCATGGTTCATCGCTTACATACAACACCCTGTGCTCATCCCAACAAGTGCCCTCCTCAATGCCCATCACCCATTTTTCCCTTCTCCCCCATCCCCCATCAACCCCTCAGTTTGTTCTCTGTATTTAAGAGTCTCTTACAGTTTATTTATTTTTGACAAAGAGAGAGAGAGCATGTGAGCCGAGGAGAGGCAGAGAGAGGGAGGCACAGACTATGAAGCAGGCTACAGGCTCTGAGCTATCAGCACAGAGCCTGACGTGGGGCTCAAACCCACGATCTGCGAAATCATGATCTCAGCTGAGCCGAAGTCAGATGCTTAACGACTGAGCCACCCAGGCAGCCCTCTCAGCGTCTTTTTCAAAGCTCATACTAGTTCCTGCAAGTACCCCAGTGTTTGTATAAAATGGGGATGGGATCACAGAAGTTCAGAGTTGGAGGGGACAGGGGGAGTTGTTCATTCTAAGAGCTATTTTTTTTAATGAAAGAAAAACCTGTAGAGGTACCCGATAATGAAAATACTTCAAATTACAAACAAGGAAGCAAAGATCTATGAGACATGAGCAACCTGAACGAGGCACTACTTTCAGAGGCAGCATGAAATTTATCAAAAGAGCACTGGACTTGGGGTGGGAATTCCTGGCCCAGATTCTGACATTTTCTAACATGGGCAAGTCCTTGAGCATCTCTATCCCCAACTGTAAAAGGTAAATAAAAATCCTTGTCCACTGAGTTGGTGTGAATCTCAAAGAAGAAAATGAATACAAAAGTGACTTTTAAAGTGTTAAATGATGTTCACATGTTAATTAATATTTTAATGTGTTGAATACCTTTTATCCTGACACTCCAAATCCAGGATCAGTATCTTTCTACCAGAACATGCAAGTCTATAACAGTCAATCTTACATTCCTATTTTACTACACAGTACCTAATGAAGAAAAGGAGAATGAAGTAACATTCACTGACTACAAGATAAGCTACTAGGCAGTTTTTTCTTATATTAGTCCAGAGATGTATTTATTCCCATGATATAGGTATAGAAGTGTTGTGTTGTGTTGTGTTGTGTTGTGTTGTGTTGTGTTTTGCTTTGCTTTGTTTTAGTAGGCTCCACATCCAATGTGGAGCCCAATGCAAGGCTTGAACTCACGTCCCTGAAATCAAGACCTAAACTTAGATCAAGAGTCAGATGCTTAACCAACTGAGCAACCCACGCACCCTAGTACAGAAGTTTAGAGTCAAGTAAGTTGTCTGGGGTTGGCAGAGCAAATCGGTAGCAAAGCCACAACAGGGATCCAAGTCTTCTGATCACCAACACATTCTCATTGAACTCAAACTTTAAGAGCAATCCATTCTCAACTCACAATAAACCCATCCTTCTAGATATACTTGTCCACTTCTTCAAAGGTCCATTTTCTGATACTAACTTCTACGTCCCCAACTTTTATTCCAATGAATAACAGATTTGTTTCCCTTTTCTATATACATATTGATCAGATTTCTACACAAGCAGCCTCTCTACTCCACAGGTGTCTAAAACCCTTTCGTTTTTCTTCTTGCTACAAAAGGGGAAAAACAGTTGTTTCCAAAACTGATAGTACAATTGACTTTATTTTTGAAACACACATGTGTGCACACACACACCTACACACACACACACACACACACACACACACACACACACACCTGTAGTGAGAAAATATTCTAAGTCATTAATATTTTCATTTCCTTTCAGGTTCTCCCACCCCTAGAGTGGAGTCTTTTTCAATACCTCTCAAAAGTTAGCTTGACACTTTGTGGGAACGCAGACTACCTCAGGTGACTGAGACATCAGAACTACTGAGCAGTGGGGTGAGAACAGAAAGTACAGAATGTTGACTCTGAAAATAATATCAGAAATCATCTAGGTACATTCAGGTACAATGAAAACAAGAGAGCGCCACTGAAATGACCCGTGAAATGTTAAAGCAAAGGTGTAGGAGGTCAGATTTGTCTCATCTCCAGAAAATGGGAAGTACACAAGGTACGAGCCACCAATGTTGAATTATTTGTGCCAGAGAAAATGATTTTGGGACTGGACTGAAAATGACAAAAGAAGGCTGACTATGGTTACTGGGGAAGAGCAGCATTACTACAGAGTAGACAGGATCCTGAAGCATCCTTGGAACCCTGCCACCGGGATGGGGGGGGGGTGGCAAATAAGACTTCCTAGAAAAATATTGCCAGAAACAGATGTGACTTCATATCACTGACATGAAGTATCATACTATCTCATATCACCCTCAACTTTAAAAATAAAAAGCAATCATTGCTAAGCAACAAGAGAAGAAATCAGAGATATGAAATTCAGGAATATGCAGGAGTCAGTAGAAGCTAACACATGAGCTGCTAGTACCCAGCAGAGACATAGAAGAAAAACAAAACTATCACAGAAATGAAGCCAAATTGGAAGCAACACAAATAAACATGGATACTCCTGAAACCACTGTAAAAACATACAAAACAGGATTGAGAAAAGTAAGCAGAATGAAATAAAAATGAAGAAAACATTTCTGAGAAAATTTAAAATATTAAGGGCAGGTACAAGGGGGGGTCAGCATAAATATCAGTCTATATTATATGTATTCAAAGAAATAATTAAGATAGTTTTGTATAAACAAATCAGGCCTTGAACATACATATTAAATGGTCAAACCAGGTTCCACAAAATATAACAAATAATAAATAACACTCAGATATACCATGTTCCAATGTAAAGAAAAAATATCTGACAACTCAATAAAAATATCAAATCACTTATGAGTGAAAAATATTAGGGTGATCTCAGACTTCTACAAAATAACATTCAATGCTAAATATTGACAAATTAGTGAAAGAAAACTGTTTGCCTTCAAACACTCAGGGAATATAGTTCTGGGAGGTTTTCAGGGTTTTTTTTTGTTTGTTTTGTTTTGAAAAAGAAACAACTACAAAGTGGGGGGGGGGAACCTGGCTAACCAAAAGGAGTTGTGAAAATTGAACAAGATAATAATTATTTCTTTCATTTATCAGATATGTTAAGATTATAACACATGTAGGGATCATGGTCACAGAAAAATATGTAAATATTTCAAACATGGACGACATAAAAACAATGTAACTTACAAAGTTGATAGGGAAATAGAATTAGTGCATATGTTCAGTTCCTCATCTTTCATGGCTGAGAGTCAAAACAGATCATTCGTATCTGAAAAATAATAGAGGTATATACACTATTTAAAGGTATAAACACTAAGAGAAAGAATGTAAGCATATAAACTGGAAAGCACAGAAATGGGAGGAGAGAGTGGAATAAATGGAAACATTTTAAACCTTTTCACAATGACCTGAAATATCATAAAGAAAATAAAAAGGCAAGTGACAAACTGGGCGTAAGTATTTACAACATGTATCACAGATCCCTCATAAATAAGGAGCTTCCAAAAAATTGAGAAACATCAAAAACCCAAGAGAAAATTGAGCAAGGATATGACAAAAATAAAGCAAATCCAGAATATAAGAAATTCCATAGGACAAATGACCCAGTTTCCTCAACAAATAAATTATAGGAAATAAAAAGCGCGGAGAGAAACGTACCAATTAAAAGGTTAAGAGATATAGAAACCAAAGGCAACATGCTGACATTTTTCGAAAATGGATTCAAGCAAATAATTTAAAAGACCTTTTTATTTATAATTTAGAAGATATTTGATTATGGATTATTAAATGTTAGTGAGTCATTGTTAATTTTAGTACATGTGATCATACTATTATGGACTGTTTTTAGAAACTTTATCTGTCAGAGGAGTATGCTGAAGTATTGATGTATCTGGGATTTGATTTAAAATATTCCATGAAAACTATAAGAAAAGGGATAAAGGAAGCAAAAATATTGGTAGGTTTTGAATCTGGAGATGGGTTTAGGGTACTCATTATACTATTCTCTCTACTTGTGTGTATGTTAAAAATTCAACATACATTTGAATGCACATTTCTACAAGTCCCATATGGCGATGCAATTATCTGTGCCTAGGGAACAGATAAATCAGAAATATCACAATTATCTCAATTTCCACTGAAATATAATTGCCTTTGCTTTCCTTTACTGGTATTATTTTTTTTTTAACTAAAGATTTAAAATAAGGCACAAAAACAGTCACGTGACAGTTTTTATCTTGCGCTGACGGGTTGACTCTGAATTGGCTGTTTGATTCAATTAAACTAACTATATAAAGAGTTTGGCTAAAATATAAGACTTGCAGTACTGCAATTTTGCTGATGAAATACTTCCATCATTTAGAGAGGGGAAGGGAGAAAGTATGTAAATGTGGTGAATAGTAACATGGGAAAAATAAATTTGTTATTGATCACACCTCAGATACCAGCCCAAGGGGAGAAAGGGAAGTACACATGTCTGGCTATTCTGAAATCCCCTTCGTAGTACCTCAGCCCCCCACCCCCTGCCGCTCCATGAACAAATCTCACCATGCTATTCATGATGGCTTCAAGCAAGCTATTGCCCATCCCAGGGTAACTGCATTGTTTTTTTGTTTGTTGTTTTTTGTTTGTAAGTCTCTGGAAACCAGAACATCTGAAGATTTAAAAAAATTCCTAAGAGGCATTTCAGACAGGAGAAAGAAAAATGCAAAGAGAATAATCAGAGCTTCATTAAGGGAAGTAGGGTGGTTACCAGCACTCTCAAAGGACAGCAACCAATTCATTGTATCTACCTTTAAAACTAAATGATCATCAGACTGTAAGGAATATACTTGAACAACTCAGTAATGCAAACCACCAGACACGTTAAACACAACTTTAACAAAATTCGTATTTCAAAGCAAATAAGAAATATGCTTTATACAATTATCTCACCCTAATCACCCATCAAGGAAAACATTTTCAGGACCTTGAATTCAAGCTCCTTTATTAGCTTTAATTGCTTTAAGAACCTAGAATTTTTTCTTTGGAATTCATTTGTTAAAAAACAAGTGTTCCGCTAATTTCAAGATGTCTCCTTCTCTTCTGCCTACTTCCAAATTGCTGAGGTTTTTACTACATTGCAACAGCAGAAAATAACCAAATACAATGTGCATAATGTATCTCTAGCTTCATATACCATCCTGCAAAACACAGCAACACAAAATTATGAGATAGCAGTGTTTACCTATTCAAATGATTAAAGAAATCTAAAATACAACGGTAGATTTTTCATGATTAAATGATTATGACCTTTAATATGATTAATTTCATTTCCTTGGTCGCATAATGTCAGCGACCATTTTAAGGCCAGCATGACCAAGATGAGAATTCAGGAGTCTTAAGTTCCTATCTGCTATTTCAACATTTCTACCTAGTTTTAACAATTTCCATCCAAGTGGTGCTTTTATCTTCAGACCTGTTTATTTATTTCCCCATTCTCTTCTGCTCTGCTTTATGCCACTGTCCTGAACTTCATCCTAGGTGGTAGAGTCCTTGCAAACAACTGTGCTTTTCTTGCAGAATCTGCCTCCCAAGGCAGCCAGATTCTCACACTTCTCTACAGCTCACAGAACAACCTGCTGTTCCATCATACAGGAAGGACATCACCCCCCATACACAGCCATACACTCAGAGCAAGCTCATGTGCATACCCACATACACACACACACACACGCGCGCGCGCCCAGGACATGTGCATTTCAGATCTCAGAAATTCCTTGGCCTAGCTTCCCTGGCTGCTACTCAGAGAGCCGTTCCCTCCCCACAGAGCATATGCTCACTTGGTTTGCTGCTAGGGAATAGATCTCATCTACTCATGTCTTCAACTTCCACACCAAAAAGTTTGCTCCTGGATCTAATCACTGTCCAGATTCTTTCTGGACCTTATCTGTAGCTAGATATCATCCCAGTTCTGGCCCAAGGCACCATAGAAACAATAACCTGGAATCCTAACAGGGCGACAAGCACCTTTCATTCACCACTGTAGCATTAACTCCTCTCAGTATATCTGGACCACTGATAATTACGAATGAGTGATTTGTGGTCTTCCTGGGTCCTTTTCCTAGCTTTCAGCTCTTGCCCACCACTTTCTCACATCTACTCCCAGTTTGGGCTTCAACGTCCTTTGCTAAGCCATATCCATGCATTCTTACCCTCCAGAAACAACATTCCCGGGCCAGAGAAATCACTCCTGCCCTCAACTTTACCTGTTTACCAAGTAAACTGGCTGGCCACCTCTTAGTCCCACAGAGTAAATGAGGTCTCAACCATTCTCTCATTTCTATTCTCCCTGAGCCTGTTCTGTACCTGTTCACCCCTGACGTTTTCCTACTAAAGCCAAACTCACAGCAAAACACCTGCTCTGAAAGTTAGACTTCCGATCCCGAGTCTGGGAGTTAACAGCCCATGTTTAGTGAGTGCTCACCATGTGGCAGGGACAGGTGTAAATACCTCATGGGTGTGATCTCAACAAATCCATACATGTGTGGAGACCAGTATGATGACCAGTATCTCACTTAACACACATTGTGCGGTTTACCAGTACAAATAAAAGCATAACCAGCCTCAAAAGGTCTTATGCAATAGGGAAGTTTATTATGTAAATTAGAGATCTTAAGGTAGGGCTGGCTCCAGCCATGGTACAATGAGTACATTTGGGCAGATACAGAGGATTCTGAACCCCTCACATCCTCTTCAATGTTCCTGGTTGGCAGAGGTAACCCCCAAAAACCGCACAACCAAACCTCTCTAACATTTCAATGAGTTTAATGAGCACCCGCCCCACTCCCTCAATGCCTCTGAGCCCTCCAGGTCCACAAAGAGGTCCCAGCATAACCCAGAGAGCAGTACGAGGTCTCGTTCAGGAGACAGCCAGGGATCTTGCCAATTTCTATAGGTAGGAATCTGGGACACATGTATGGGTGGGGATTCTAAGAGTGTTCACCTGGGGTGATGAAATGTTCCGATCATGCTCTATTTACTATGCGGACCCTCACCTAGGATTTAGGATTTAATGTTAGCTCAAGCACTTGAAAGGGGGCTTTAGAACAACGTGCTACCTTGTTAATCATAGTCTGAACTCAATAGCACCCCACAGGCAATAAGGATTAAGGGGCAGAATTTCCCTGGTGGTGTTGAGAGAACTTAAAGGCTCTGGAAGATAGTAACATTGTATGTCTGGATTTATGCCTATTGTCCCATTCTAATTATTAATAGTGCCCCCTTTCACTCTCAAACGTGTTCCAGTTTGGGACAGTGTGCCACCTGCCAAACCACCCCTTACCCATGCCACCCTGGAGGCCCCAGAGGACACTCACTCCCTTTGCCAGGGCTTTAAGAAATGCCTTGGTGGGGAGAGTACCAGAAGCCCTATACAAAACCCTGTGGGCACTGTCCTCTGTAGCCTGGAGGTGACAGTGGTGAATACTGGGATTGAACTAGGTTTCCTGATCTCGGTGGTAGTAACGGGAGTCAGAGTGAAACTGGGAGAGGCCAATGATAGCACTTAACCATTAAAAGACACTCCTTTCTTTTTTCGTAGTGCTTGATATTTATTGAAAAGAACGTAAACGCTTTTTCCAGGTGGTATTGAGGAGCTGGGCTGAGTGCCTGTTTTTGTTTGTTTGTTTTGTTTTTGGCATTTTTGTCCAAATGCACACATCTGTGGGACTGCTGCAGTTTTGAAAGAAAAAGGACAGCTGTGCAAAACTGGTGCATAGGAGAAAAGAAATGTCAACAATTTGGCTGCCAGGCACGTTAGGCTCCTGCAGCAATCTGGTGGGGCAGGGGAGGACTCTGAGAGTAGGTAGGGAACTAACCAGGTTCAAAGACTGGCCCCTTCAGGGGTTGGTGAGTTGTCCGAATCAATGTCCGAGGACCAACTCAGGCATCTTCTAGGTCGGTCCTTGTTTTCAAGGCTGTGGTCTGTCGCTGGAATGTGGTGGATGGTGGTGAAGTGGCAGCGTAGGTAGGTCTCTGGGCAGATGGAGGCCTTGCAGTCGGCAGGGCTGTGCGTAGTCTCACCAGTTTGTAACAGGGGCCTGCCCTATAGCCGGGGCTCAGGACACAGTCCAAATTAGCAGGGCAGGGTCCTAGGGCTGGCCAGAGAGGGTGGCGGCACGCTTCAGAACGAGGCCCCAGTGGCAGGTTAACTGGGGTACAATTCCTGGAACAAAGGCAAGCACTACGGGGGGCGGTGAGGAGGAGAATCGGAGGGCAGGGGTAGGGAAGGGGATCGGAGGGCGAAACGGAGCTTGGCGGCTCCGGGCCGGGCGGGGGAGGGGGGGAGAGGATGGCGGCGTGCAGGGCCCTCCCCCCTGGACCCGAGGGTCTCCCGGCCTAGTAATCATCTTCTTCGTCGTCGTCGTCGTCTTCTTCGTCGTCATCCCAGCCAAAACACTGTTTCATCTCATCGAGGAAGGCCCGGTAATCACCTAGGATGGGGCTATCCATCTCAATGTAGGGCACCACCCACTCCTCGGCTTCCCCGGTGAGCAGGCTGATTAGGAATGCCACCTTCATGGCGTCGTTGCAGAATCGGTTCTCGTTGACGAGCATGTAAGACGCCGTCTGCACGATAAACTCGGGGAGCCGGGAGCTCTCGCCGCTAAACGTTTCGGGGAAGGGCACCGGGCAGCTCGGCGGACGTACCTGGCGCAGCAGGGTGGCCCTCTCGCACACCAGCAGCCGTAGCTGTTCCATGAGCTGGCTGTTCTCGATGCTCAGCGCGCGGTGCCGCATCAGGAGCGCGTGCAGCAGTAGCACCAGCTCGTCCACCATGGCGAACGACTTGGAAGTGCAAGGTTGAGCTCGGCTCGGTTCGGCTAAGGTGCGCACTGAGGCCTCGCAGGAAGTGCGTGTCCGCGGAGGCGCACGGGGGCCAGGGGCGGAGGGCGGTGCGCGCAGGGGTCCGGCGGCTGCGCAAGCTCCGCCCGCAGAGCCACTGGGGCGGCCGGCGCGCCGGCGCGACCCGGGTCGGGGGGCGTGGTCAGGGAAAGCCACCGACTCCGCGTGGGGGCGTGGTCAGGGGGAACGGGCCGAGCCTCTGGGACTCGGTCTGGGAAGGGGCGGCCGGGGTCGCCGAGCGGCGGGCCCGGTAGGATTCCAAGTCCGCCCGTGTAAAGGCAGGGGACCGCGGTGGCACCTCGGATATGGGCCCGGCTTTAGCCAGGAACGAGTGAGCGCCACAACCCATCTCTCAGAGAGAGCGAACCCGCTCAAGTTGAAAGGATTAACCACCGTGCAACTCTGCCGACTCACCCAATGCAGCGTTCCTTGTCGGGTCTGTGGCCGCTAGATTCCATTTGCGTGTTTTGTTAACACACTTCCTTGCTTATTTAAATCTCAGCCGCCCAGAGAGCTATTAGCACTAAGGGCCGCACTGCGGGAGTCACACATCCTTTCGGAGTTATGAAAGACCCTTAGGGCTCCTCTTTTAAAACAAAACAAACAGGGATTTTTCTTTAGTTGGGAAATAATGTATACCTACATCCTTCTTTAAAAAAAAAATTATTCTTTTAAACAGTGAACTGTAAAAAGTTCTGCAAAATCAACTTTCGAGAACCATTTGCAGGCTCTTGCCTATCTTTGACTATTTCATGTCCTAATGTTAGTCTCCCCGGGCCATCATTCATACATTATTCGTTGCTTAACAATGAAGACTTGTGTTTTTGAATGCTTTCGGTTTTCTGCTTTGAGTTTGATTATTTAAATAGCCGTTGACAACGAAGTTGGGTCCAGGACCTTAGAGCTGACATTATGTTGGCTGTGCTTTTAAAATATATCCCCAGTTCAGTCACTTCTTGTCACTGTTACCACTAGCACCCTGATCCGGCCTTCCTTTCTTCCAACCAATTGCTTAGCTCTCACTCTTCTGTTCCTACAGCGTACACAGGAGTCCCCCCTTATCCATGGCTTCACATTCCGGTGGTTGCAGTCAGCTGTGTCAATGGTGGTTCGGTCTGGAAGCGGATGACCTTCCTTCCCACCTAGCCTCGGATCAAGACTAGCCACATGCTGCATCACCATGCCTGTCATTCACCTCACTTCGTCTCATCACTAGGCATTTTAGCATCTCGCATCATCACAACTAGGGTAAGTACAGTACAAGAAGATATTTTAAGAGATACCTGAAACTCGTATTATAGTAAAGTGATATAAACATTCTGTTTTACTAGTTGTTAATGTCTTGCTCTGCCTAATTTATAAATTAAACGTTATCACAGGTATGTATGTATAGGAAAAGACCTGGTCTGTATAGGATTCAATACCGTCCTCAGTTTCAGGCACCTACTGGGGGGGAGGGGGTCTTGGAATCGATCCTCTGGGGATATGGATATGGATATGGATATGGATATGCCCGTATTTCTCAGTGCCCACGGAGAAAGGCAGAGGACTTCTCCACAGAGTAGTCACAGGAATCCTTTGGAACAGAAGTTAGAACTTTTTATTCCCCTGCTCAAAATTCTCCAGCAGTTTTCCCCTCTCACTCAAAATAAAAAGCAAATTCTTGGTCATGGTCTACAAAGCCCTGCCTCACCCCCTCACCTATTCCCATCCGCTGCTCTAATCACATTGTCCTTCTTGCTGATCCTCAGTACACATCACGTAGCTCTGGCCTCAGGATCTTTGCATCTTCGATCTTTTCTGCCTTGCAAGGCTCTCTCCCCAGTTAGCTGCCTGACTCCTTCGCCCACTGTTTTCAGAGAAGACTTTTCCTGGCCATGTCATCTATCAGAACACCCTACTCTCTTGTCAGTAATGTCTAACCTCTTACCCTGCTTCAGGTCTCTATGTAGCATTTATCATACTAGTGGCCATGGTACCATATAGCACTTTGTTCATCTGTCTGCCTCCACTTTACAATATAAGTCTCTGTGAAAAAAAGACTTTGCTTTGTTAGCAGCTCTATCCCCAATGCGTAGGAAAGTGGCCCGGAGTAGAAGATCCACAAATATTTGGTGGGTGAAAGAATCTCAGGGTGCAGATGTTGAGATAAAAATTAGAAGTGGTAGCTACACCAGGTGTTCAAAATACTCTTTAAATTGTCCAAAATGATCTATCTCTGGTCATGAGTCAGTGAAATGATGACTGATGTAATACAAATGGCAAAGTGGGTTTTTAAACATCCTATTTTGTATTTTTACAATAGAATTGAATGGGCATCCGTGGAAGTGAGAGGCTGAGAGGAGACAAACAGGGCAAGTCCAAGTAGGAAGAGGGGGGCACATAACACTACTGGGAGGGTGTGCAGGGGGGAGAGCATACAGGAGGCAATATGAGCCTTAGGCTCTCCTGTGGTATGGGCTCCCCCACTAGATGAGAAGCCCCCGGGGGCCGTGCAGAGACCCTCTCTCAGTCATCCTTGTGTTCAGCCTCTCACAGTGTTTACTGGGCACTGGAATGAAGGGAATGAAGGGGCAGGAAATATGAGGGGTAGGTATCTGGCCATTCTGCCCATTCCCAGCTGAGGGTAGAGGGTGGACCCGCTGGGTGGTTGTGTCCAGCTCCACTTTCCATGTCCAGACCCTAATACAAGAAGAGATGCCCGGGATTCTACTCCCACTAGCAAACATTGTGTGACAGGCACCATATCTGGTGACTGACATGAGCTGCCTCACTGACCCTGGAACAAGGGCCTTGCACAAGGATGGGCACTCTAGGAGCCTGAGACCCAGGAGAGCAATACGTTGGTGGCACAGCACCACAGTCTCGGCTTCTGTAACTCTGGTGCACACGCCCTCTCACTGCACAATTGTTACACACTGAGCCTCAGTGAATGAGGCAGGTCTGGTGGGGACCTAGAGATAATTAGGCCCCTGCTGCCCTAGTCCTCTTCCTCATGACCCTGTGGCAGAGGGAGTCTGGAAGGAAAACAGAAGAAGAAACCATTAGTAGCACCTCTGGGGGGGGCTGGTGTTGCTAGGAAACAAGAAATGCCCTGACCAGAACTGATCACAGAGCTGAGCAGTGACTTTGGAAGGTGCTTTCCAGTTTGGAGAGAGGGAGGAGAGACAGGCAGTTCATCAGTGACCCAAGGGGGAAGCAGCTGGGAAGAGGTGAGTAGGATCCATGGCCAAAATCATCATATAGACTCATAATGTTCATGATAACCAGTTTGCGGGTACCCATGATGCTCTGCCACCAATGCTAAGGCCTGCTAGCCCTTCCTTCTCCATTCGTCTTGGTCAGGGCTGCACATCGCCTTCCTTGCTCCCTTTCTTCTCTCAAGTGACCCTTGGATGTTCCCTTTCACCCGTGCGAAGATGCCGGGGGCAGGGGCAAAGTACACTGTGTGTCTTTCTCAGGCTCAGAAACTTTATCAGGACAGCTCTGGCTCAGAATGTTCTGAGGGTGGTTCACACCCCCACTATTTAGCAAGAGCATTGGCCCAAGGCCAAGGAAGTGATCTCTGGTGCTCCTCACTTCCACCACCTTCGAAGCTTTAAACCCTACCCTGGTATAAACTTGTAAAATTACAGCCAGACTTGTAAAATTGCCTTGAAACAAACATGAAAGTGTCCCTTGGTTCTTTAGCCTCCAGAAGGGTATGTACAGATCGGACAAACCAGTCTGGCACTTGACTGTGAAGCCAGGTGCACAAAGCAGCTTTGGAGGGGATATTTGTAAGAGGGGCAAATGGATGCCACTAAGATCCAGGCTCCTGCCTATAGACCTGTCCCTTTCCTCCTTCTTAAGCAGGTACACTCTGGGCTACTTTTTACAGCACCCACATCAGGAGGGCTGTGGAGACCTCCAGCCTAGGGAGAGGAATGAGCAGGTACAGCTTACCAAAGTGTCCTAAAACATTTTTACATGTTTATTTACGTACTAAATTAATGTATTCTTATGGCTAAGAAAATTAAATAATACTGACGTATTAAAATTAAAAGGAAACGTTCCTCGTACCTCACCTGCTACCTACAAAATCTCACTTGAAAATTCAAAATTCAGTTTGTCTCCTTCCAGATACATCCATGGGGTTTGCAGGATCCAAATACACATAGTTCTGCTAATAAACATATGTCAGTCCGTACATGTCCGTAGACACAGATAGGATACACGGAGCTGTCTTCTTAATGACTGCATAATACTCCACCCGAATTTCTCAGGTACACTACTGCTTCGGAGCTAAAGACACCCAGCTCTGTTCATTTTCTCAGACGATGCAGGAGAAGGATTGTACCAAATACACTCACAGTCCCAAAGATAAGGAAGTGGAAGATCAGATTTCTTTTTTTTTTTTTATTTAAAATACCTTTTTTAACATTCATTTATTTTTGGAGAAAGAGACAGAGCACGAGCAGGGGAGGCATAGAGAGAGAGGGAGACACAGAATCGGAAGCAGGCTCCAGGCTCTGAGCTGTCAGCCCAGAGCTCGACGCGGGGCTCCGACCCGCAAACCGTGAGATCATGGCCTGAGCCGATGTCAGACGCTTAACTGACTGAGCCCCCCAGGTGCCCTGGAAGATCAGTTTTCTATAACTGAATGATGATTTCTATAAATTAATGTCTTATTACTAAGTAATTTTCATTATCCATGTATATGTTTCTATTTTGCTGTAACCTAGAGTTTATTTTCTTCAGTATATTGCACTAGATTTTTGTTCTCATTTTTTTTTTCATTCCTAATTCGTTTAATGTAATGAGTCACCTAGAACAGACAAGAACTTACACTTTTGGTTTGTTTCTAGCATTTTGATACATTTGTTGTTATAGATATTGGCATGTGTCCTGTCTATTTGTGTTTACTTGCTTTATTTTAAATGTAGAATAGGCCTCTCTTTCAAATTGGTTGGTTACTTAATTAAGAGAGAAGTTTCATGAGGCAGAATACGTGAAGTGAATCGAAGATAATCACAGATTCTTTGCCACTTAGTGTAATCAGGAGGTAGAAACAATTTTTTTTTTGCCCCTTTAATCTGGGCTGACTTTGTGACTTGATTTGACAAAAAAAAAAAAAAATGGGATGGAAGTAACTTATAACTTAGGAGGCAAGGTCTCAAAGACCTGAAGATTCTGCCTTTGCCACTCAGAATGCTCCCTACTAGGAGCCAGCGGCCAGGTAAGAAGTCTAACCACCCTGGGATGCCTGGGTGGCTCAGTTGATTGAGCAGCTCACTTTGGCTCAGGTCATGATCTCACAGTCCGTGAGTTCGAGCCCTGAATCAGGCTTGCTGCTGTCAGCGCAGAGCCTGCTTCAGATCCTTTGTCTGCCTGTCTCTCTGCCCCTCCCTTGCTCACGCTCTCTCTCAAAAATAAATAAAAACACTTAAAATTTAAAAAGGAAGTCTAACTACCCTGAGAACACTGTGCTGTGAGGAAGCTCAAGCTAGCCCCATGGAGCAAGGCTGCAGACACACATGAGAATGAAGCACCCCCCACCCCCTGGATGTTTCAACCTGAATGCCGCTGAGTGAATGACTCCAGCGGACCGCTTAGAGCCAAAACACTATCCTGAATTCCAAAACTACATGAATTCCCAATCTACAGAACCATGAACAAATAAAAGGGCAGTGGCTTTCAACCACAAAGGTTTGGGGTAGTTTGTTGCATGACAGTAGAGACTGAACCTGGAGAAACGGGAGATGCTACACATAAAAGCATGCACCCCCTGCAAAAGCACTGACATGATACAGTGAATCTACAGTCCTATTCTCTTTTTGTTACATTCTGTATACGTCCACTTTGTATCAATCAATTACAGGGCCAGACTCGCAGCCAGAGTTGTTTACACCTTCCCTGAGATCCAGAGCCTTTACCCTGAAACCGTCTCCTTGTCTCAGTCTCACACACCAAGCAGTATTTCCACTGTCTTGAATCGACCCAGAGCCAGGCTCTACACAACTAGGGACAGTCCCTCTGCCCCAAAGCCTTCTGGGATCATTTAAACTCGTGAATCCTAAACTCTTTACCCTGCATTGCCTAGCCTTTCTGGTGGGAACTCCAATAAGAGCTCTGTCCTGTATCTTCCCCTTACTCCTTTCTGCCTACTGACTACAACCCGGTGCATCCCCGTGTGGCCTCGCATAGCGTGGTATGCCCTTTATTCTTGGCAAATATAAGGAATACAAATGTTATTCCGATGGCCTTGACCTGTCCATATAGTTACGCATCTCCATAGTTTAAATTGCTGTGTGTACAATTGAGAGAAGTCCAAACTATTCCGCTCTAGTGGGGAGCTCTAAGGAGACCTCACATCTGTGTCATTGTGTGAGTGGCTGTACCCAAGTGGACATATGCCTGTTGCTGCCCTCTGCCACCAGCGATGCTACTTGTCATGAGAACTGGCAGGGTCACAGTATGACAAAAATAAAATCGAAACTGGCTATGTTTTCTCTAAGGCATATGCATGCTACGTAAATGCCGTGAAGCACATTTCAGGGCAGCATCAGGGAAAGAAAAGAATTTGTGAAATTTGGGTTCAAATCGTCAAACTCCTGTTTACTGTGTGGCTTGAGCGAGTCACTGAATTCTTCTGAGCTCAGTCTCCTTTTTAACAAATGTGTATAATAATAGGATCTAAATCACAAGACTGCAGTGAAGATCAAATGCTAAAATATAAAAGTATTTGGCAAACTACAAAGTGCTATACATAGATTGCACGTTATTTTTCCCTGGAGAATTGTGATTTATTAGTCTTACAGTGACTATATTACCTGTATTTTAAATTTAATATGTAGTTTGTTCACCTCTCTTACTTACTTCTAGGATCTATAAATTTTGCTATAAAATTTAAATTAAAAAATGTTTACTCTTGAAAAAAAAGTAGTTGGAAGAATAAAATACGATTTCATGGTAGTCGTGCTTTCTGCCAGTTCAAAACATGCTGCTCTCATAATGAGAAGACATGCTTTTTTAGGGAAAAGAAGTGTCTAGCCTAGCATTCTGAAGGCCATTGTATAGCATTTTCTATTTTCTCTCTCAGTCTTGGGAGACTTCATGCTCCATCTGGGTTGTGGATATATAACGCTCTGTCAGAGTAAAGAGGCGACTGTACTTCCAGAAACCTTCCTTCATCACCTTGCCACCATATCGGTCCTCCTGGGAGAGACCAGCAGCCCCAGGGCATCTGAGAGAAGGAAACAGGGTTTTCCTTAGCCCTAGGAGCATCTCTGGTCGGCCCTCAGCTGAGTTCCAGCATCCTCTCCTCTCAGCTTCCCTAGGCTTTCCTGCTAGCCGCCATCAGCTCCCTGGGCTCCTGTACACCCAGTGTCTAGTTCTCTCGATTTGGAAACTGGATTCTTTCCGTAAAAACCCTCCCTAGTTAAGAGGAAGTGTGTGCTGTATAAGAGTGATCCCAGGGGCGCCTGGGTGGCTCAGTCAGTTAAGCATCTGACTCTTGATCTCTGCTCGGGTCATGATCTCAAGGTTCATGAGTTCGAGCCCTGTGTCAGCCTCTGTGCTGGCAGTGCGAGGCCTGCTTGGGATGCTTTCTCTCCCTGCCTCTCTGCCCCTTCCCCATTCTCTCTCACACACACTCTCTCTCTTTCAAAAATAAATAAACTTTTTTTAAAAAAAGAGTAATCCCAGTACCTTTCTCAACTGTCATACTGTTTCCTGCAAGTGCCCCGGTGTTGGTGCAAAATGGAGATGGAATCCCAGAAGTTCAGAGTTGGAGAGGACAGTGCTAGGTGCTCATTCTAAGGGCTATTTTGTTGTTAAATGAGAGAAGGACCTACAGAGTGGCCCGCTAATGAAAACCAATTATAAATGAGGAGCTGAAGTTCTAGTTCTAAAGCAGTAACTTGCATAAGGCAAACCTAAGATCCTATCTTTAAAGGCAGCATGGAGTTATAAAAATAAAGTAGATTAGGGGAGGGAATACCTGGTCCAGGTCCTACATCTGACATGTTCTATCACAGACAAGCCATTGAGCATCTCTGAAACCCAATATCCTTATTTGTAAAAAGTGAATAAAAATGTCCCCTCACAAAGTTGGTGTGAGTCTCAAATGAGAAAATAAATATGAAAGTAAGTTTTAAAGTGTAAAATGCTTTTCATACACTAATTCTTAATTTCCTTTCTTTTAAAACTTGCTTTGAAATCATTTCAAATGTATAAAAGACTTGTAAGATTTTTATTAATTCCTACATATGCTTCCCCTAGGAGAACCAATTGTTAACATTTTACCGTATTTGGCATATCTTTCTCTCATAGTCAGTATTTTTGTATGTATGTGTGTGCGATCTTTTTTCCTAAACCATTTGAAACTTGCAAATAGGAAAACTCATTTCCACTTATTATTACAGCATGAATTTACTGTAAGCAAGTACACTGTCCTACAAAACCACAGTCTAACTATCGAAATCAAGGAGATATACTTTTAAATTTTTTTCAATTTTAATGTTTATTTATTTTGAGAGAGAGAGAGAGAACAGGGGAGGGGCAGAGAAAGGGAGAAAGAATTCCAAGTAGGTTCTGCACTGTCAGCACAGAGCCCAATGCAGGGATCGATCCCACAAAGCATGAGAGATTATGACCTGAGCTGAGATCAACAGCCAGACGCTTAACCTACTCAGCCACCTAGGAGCCCCAACATAATGCTACTTTTGAGTCCACTGACCCCATGAAGATTTTTCCCAATTGTCACCAAAAGGTCATTTTTAGGTCTACCATCCACTCCTGGATCATGTATGACATTTAGCTATCATGCCTCTTCAATCTTCTTCAGTCTGGAAGAGTTCTTCTGTCCTTCTTTGACATGACCTTGATAGTTTTGAACAGTACAGGCTTTTTAGTAACTTTACAAAGTGTCCCTCAATTGCTGATATCTCTCCATTATTAGATTTATATTATGCATTTTTGGCAGGAATACCCCAGACATGTCACTGGGTTTTTTTCAGTGCACCGTGTCAGAAAGCACATGATGTTCTTGTGTTCCATCACCAGTGGTAGTATTTTATCAGTGGGTTAAGGGAACTTCTGCCAGGTTTCCCCACTCCAAAGTTAAGATAATTATTTTGTACTCATTAAGAAATATTTAATATTAGTTTACGTTCTACTCTAAAAGAGAGTTTTCTGTCTTCTTGTATTCATGTTTATTTTTATCAGCATTGACCCTTGAATTCTTATTTTATACAATAGATTATTATCCGTTACTATCTTTATTCATGCTGATTTTAAAATTTCCCAGATTTGAAGTGGGAATCCTTTTAGGCTGGCTCCTGTGTCCTCTGAATATGTTTACCGTATTCTTTAAGCACTTTCTTTCTGGGACAGTAAGACCTTCTTGGCTCATCTTGTCCTTTTCCTGCCCCAGCTCTGGAATCAGCCATTTCTCTAAAGAACCCTCATTACCTTTAGTGGAGAATGGTTTTCAGAAATAAAGATATCACGGTTAGGAATGAAAATTGATATTATAGATTATAGATTTTTTACTTCTAGAACAACTATATAGGCATGTGGAAAGAAAGGTGAGCTTCAAATCTTACCTCATTTCATGTATAACCATTAACTTGAGATAGACCAAATAACAGTAGAAGCTAAAACTATAAATGAAGCTTCTATCAATAAAAAAAAACTTAGAAATTGGTTTCATAAAAATGAAAAATATATTGCTCATCAAAAGATGCTGTTAAGAAAATGAGTAAGGTGTTAGAACTTAAGAGACTATCAACTTACAATGGGCTACTGTGTACATCAGGTGTTGTATATGAACATCACAGTAACCACAAACCAAAAGCCTATAATAGATACACAAAAAATAAAGAGAAATGAATCCAAACATAACACCAAGGGAAATCATCAAATCAAAAGGAAAGAGAGTGAGAAAAGATGAAAGAAACAGAGAAGAACTACAAAAATAATCAGAAAACAATGAAAAAAAAGGCATCTTTTCTGACCACAACAGTTTGAAACTTGAAATCAATTACAAGGAAAAAGAAACTGGAAAAAAAACACACATGTGAAGACTGAACAATATACTACTAAACAACCAGTGGGTCAATGAAGCCATTATAGAGGAAATTATAAAATACCTTGAGACAAATTAAAATGGAAACATAATATTCCAAAACCTTTGGGACACAGCAAAAGCAGTTCTGAGAGGGAATTTTATAGTGATACAGGCCTACCTCAAGAAACAAGAAGAATCTCAAAGAATCTAACCTTATACCTACAGGAACTAGAGAAAAGCAAACAAAACCTAAACTTAGTAGAAGAAAAGAAACAATAAAGATCAGAGCAGAAATAAATGAAATAGAGACTTTAAAAATGGAAAAAAAAATAATGAAACTAAGAGCTGATTCCTTGAAAAGATAAACAAAATTGATAGACGGCTAGCCAGACTCACCAGTAAAAGAGAGGGACCAAGTAAATAAAATCAGAAATGAAAGAGGAGAAATTACAAATGACACCACAGAAATACAAAAGATGGTAAGAAACTATTATGAAAAATTATATGCCAACAAATTGGGCAAGCCAGAAGAAATGGATAAATTCCTAGAAACATGTAAACTACCAAACTGAAACTGGAAGAAATAGAAAACTTGAACAATAACCAGCAAAAAAATTGAATCAGTAATCCTAAAACTCCCAGCATAAAAAGCCCAGGACCAGACAGCTTCACAGGTGAATTCTACCAAACTTTTAAAGAAGAGTTAATACCTGTCCTTTTCAAACTATTCCAAAAATTGAAAAGGAAGGAATGCTTCCAAATTAATTCTATGAGGCTAGTATTACCTTGACACCCAAACCAGACAAAGACACTACAAAATTTACAGGCCAATATCCATCATGAATATGGATGCAGAAACACTCAACAGAATATTAGAAAACTGAATTCAACAACACATTAAAATGATCATGCATCACAATCAAATGGGACTTATTCCAGGGATGTAAGGATGGTTCACTATCCACAACCAATGAATGTGATACCCCACATTAACAAAATGAGGGATAAAAATAATATCACCTCAATAGATGCAGAAAAAGCATTTGACAATATTCAAGATCCATTCATGATAAAAATTCTCAACAAAGTGGGTATAGAGGGTACATACTTCAACATAATAAAGGCTGTATATGACAAAACCCAGCTAACTTCATACTCAATGGTGAAAAGCTGAAAGCTTTTTTCTAAGATCAAGAACCAGACAAGGATGCCCACTTTCCACTTTTATTCAACATAGTACTGGAAGTCTTAATGATAGCAATCAAACAAGAATAATAAATAAATGACATCCAAATTGGTGAGGAAGAACTAAAACTGTCACTGTTTACAGATGATATACTGTATATAGAAAACTGGAAGCATCTGCGTGGCTCAGTCACTCACCTGACTCTTGATTTCAGCTCAGGTCATGATTCCACGGTTCATGAGTTTGAGCCCAACATCAGGCTCTCTGCTGTCAGTAGGGAGCCCGCTTTGGATCCTCTGCCCCCCTTTTGCTGGCCCTCCCCCACCTGTGTGTGCACACTCTGCTCTCTCTCTCTCTCTCTCAAAAATAAATATTTAATTTTTTTTTTTAAAGGCAGAGGGTGCCTCAGTAGCACAGTTGGTTAAGTGTCTAACCATTGATTTCACCTCAGGTCATGATCCCATGGTTCATGGGTTTGAGCCCCATGTCAGTTTCTGTGCTGACAGTGCAGACTCTGGTTGGGTTTGTCTCTTTCCCTGACTCTGTGCCCCTCATGCCTCTCGAAAGAAAGAAAGAAAGAAAGAAAGAAAGAAAGAAAGAAAGAAAGAAAGAAAGAAAGAAAGAAGAAAGGAAAGAAAGAAAGAAAGAAGAAAGAAAGGAAAGAAAGAAAAAGAAAGAAAGAAAGACAACTGAAGACACCACAAAATAACTATTAGAACTAATAAATGAATTCAGTAAAGTTGCAGGATACAAAATTAATAATCAGGTATACGTTGCATTTTTTTAATTTGGAACATAGAGGAATTTTATTTTATTTATTTTTTAATATGAAATTTATTGTCAAATTGGTTTCCATACAACACCCAGTGCTCGGCCCAACAGGTGCCCTCCTCAATACCCATCACCCACCCTCCCCTCCCTCCCACCCCCCATCAACCCTCAGTTTGTTCTCAGTTTTTAACAGTCTCTTATGCTTTGCCTCTCTCCCACTCTAACCTCTTTTTTTTTTTTTCCTTCCCCTCCCCCATGGGTTCCTGTTAAGTTTCTCAGGATCCACATAAGAGTGAAACCATATGGTATCTGTCTTTCTCTGTATGGCTTATTTCACTTAGCATCACATTCTCCACTTCCATCCACGTTGCTACAAAAGGCCATATTTCATTTTTTCTCATTGCCACGTAGTATTCCATTGTGTATATAAACCACAATTTCTTTATCCATTCATCAGTTGATGGACATTTAGGCTCTTTCCATAATTTGGCTATTGTTGAGAGTGCCGCTATAAACATTGGGGTACAAGTGCCCCTATGCATCAGTACTCCTGTATCCCTTGGATAAATTCCTAGCAGTGCTATTGCTGGGTCATAGGGTAGGTCTATTTTTAATTTTCTGAGGAACCTCCACACTGCTTTCCAGAGTGGCTGCACCAATTTGCATTCCCACCAACAGTGCAAGAGGGTTCCCGTTTCTTCACATCCTCGCCAGCATCTATAGTCTCCTGATGTGTTCATTTTAGCCACTCTGACTGGCGTGAGGTGGTATCTGAGTGTGGTTTTGATTTGTATTTCCCTGATGAGGAGTGACGTAGAGCATCTTTTCATGTGCCTGTTGGCCATCTGGATGTCTTCTTTAGAGAAGTGTCTATTCATGTTTTCTGCCTATTTCTTCACTGCATTATTTGTTTTTTGGGTGTGGAGTTTGGTGAGTTCTTTATAGATTTTGGATACTAGCCCTTTGTCTGATACGTCATTTGCAAATATCTTTTCGCATTCTGTTGGTTGCCTTTTAGTTTTGTTGATTGTTTCCTTTGCAGTGCAGAAGCTTTTGATCTTGATGAGGTCCCAATAATTCATTTTTGCTTTTAATTCACTTGCCTTTGGAGATGTGTCAAGTAAGAAATTGCTGCAGCTGAGGTCAGAGAGGTTTTTTCCTGCTTTCTCCTCTAGGGTTTTCACGGTTTCCTGTCTCATATTCAGGTCCTTCATCCACTTTGAGTTTATTTTTGTGAATGGTGTAGGAAAGTGGTCCAGTTTCATTCTTCTGCATGTTGCTGTCTAGTTCTCCCAGCACCATTTGTTAAAGAAATTGTGGTTTATATACACAATGGAGTACTACAGGGCAATGAGAAAGAACGAAATATGGCCCTTTGTAGCAACGTGGATGGAACTGGAGAGTGTGATGCTAAGTGAAATAAGTCATACAGAGAAAGACAGATACCATATGGTTTCACTCTCATGTGGATCCTGAGAAACTTAACAGGAACCCATGGGGGAGGGGAAGGAAAAAAAAAAAAAGAGGTTAGAGTGGGAGAGAGCCAAAGCATAAGAGACTCTTAAAAACTGAGAACAAACTGAGGGTTGATGGGGGGTGAGAGGGAGGGGAGGGTGGGTGATGGGTATTGAGGAGGGCACCTTTTGGGATGAGCACTGGGTGTTGTATGGAAACCAATTTGACAATAAATTTCATATATTGAAAAAAAATAAAATAAAATAAAGAGACTGTCTTTTTTCCATTGGATGTTCTTTCCTGCTTTGTCAAAGATTAGTTGGCCATACGTTTGTGGGTCTAGTTCTGGGGTTTCTATTCTATTCCATTGGTCTATGTGTCTGTGTTTGTGCCAATACCATGCTGTCTTGATGATTACAGCTTTGTAGTAGAGGCTAAAGTCTGGGATTGTGATGCCTCCTGCTTTGGTCTTCTTCTTCAAAATTACTTTGGCTATTCGGGGTCTTTTGTGGTTCCATACAAATTTTAGGATTGCTTGTTCTAGCTGCAAGAAGAATGTCGGTGCAATTTTGATTGGGATTGCATTGAATGTGTAGATAGCTTTGGGTAGTATTGACATTTTAACAATATTTATTCTTCCAATCCATGAGCATGGAATGTTTTTCCATTTCTTTATATCTTCTTCAATTTCCTTCATAAGCTTTCTATAGTTTTCAGCATATAGATCTTTTACATCTTTGGTTAGGTTTATTCCTAGGTATTTTATGCTTCTTAGTGCAATTGAGAATGGGATCAGTTTCTTTGTCTGTTGCTTCATTATTAGTGTGTAAGAATGCAACTGATTTCTGTACATTGATTTTGTATCCTGCGACTTTGCTGAATTCATGTATCAGTTCTAGCAGACTTTTGGTGGAGTCTGTCGGGTTTTCCACGTATAATATCATGTCATCTGCAAAAAGTGAAAGTTTGACTTCATCTTTGCCAATTTTGATGCCTTTGATTTCCTTTTGTTGTCTGATTGCTGATGCTAGAACTTCCCACACTTTGTTAAACAACAGCGGTGAGAGTGGACATCCCTGTCGTGTTCCTGATCTCAGGGAAAAAGCTCTCAGTTTTTCCCCATTGAGGATGATGTTAGCTGTGGGCTTTTCATAAGTGGCTTTTATGATGTTTAAGTATGTTCCTTCCATCCCAATTTTCTCGAGGGTTTCTATTAAGAAAGGATGCTGAATTTTGTCAAAGGCTTTTTCTGCATCGATTGACAGGATCATATGGTTCTTATCTTTTCTTTTATTAATGTGATGTATCACACTGATTGATTTGCGAATGTTGAGCCAGCCCTGCAGCCCAGGAATGAATCCCACTTGATCATGGTGAATAGTTCTTTTCATATGCTGTTGAATTCGATTTGCTAGTATCTTATTGAGAATTTTGGCATCCATATTCATCAGGGATATTGGTCTGTAGTTCTCTTTTTTTACTGGGTCTCTGTCTCGTTTAGGAATCAAAGTAATACTGGCTTCATAGAATGAGTCTGGAAGTTTTCCTTCCCTTTCAATTTTTTGGAAAAGCTTGAGAAGGATAGGTATTATCTCTGCTTTAAATGTCTGGTAGAATTCCCCTGGGAAGCCATCTGGTCCTGGACTCTTATTTGTTGGGAGATTTTTGATAACTGATTCAATTTCTTTGCTGGTTATGGGTCTGTTCAAGTTTTCTATTTCTTCCTGTTTGAGTTTTGGAAGTGTGTGGGTGCTTAGGAATTTGTCCATTTATTCCAGGTTGTCCAGTTTGTTGGCATATAATTTTTCATAGTATTCCCTGATAATTGCTTATATTTCTGAGGGATTGGTTGTAATAATTCCATTTTCATTCATGATTTTATCTATTTGGGTCCTCTCCCTTTTCTTTTTGAGGAGCCTGGCTAGAGGTTTATCAATTTTGTTTATTCTTTCAAAAAACCAACTCTTGCTTTCATTGATCTGCTCTACAGTTTTTTTAAATTCTATATTGTTTATTTCTGCTCTGATCTTTATTATTTCTCTTCTTCTGCTGGGTTTAGGCTGCCTTTGCTGTTCTGCTTCTATTTCCTTTAGGTGTGCTATTAGATTTTGTATTTGGGATTTTTCTTGTTTCTTGAGATAGGCCTGGATTGCAATGTATTTTCCTCTCAGGACTGCCTTCGCTGCATCCCAAAGCATTTGGATTGTTGTATTTTCATCTTCGTTTGTTTCCATATATTTTTTAATTTCTTCTCTAATTGCCTGGTTGACCCATTCATTCTTTAATAGGATGTTCTTTAACCACCATGCTTTTGGAGGTTTTCCACACTTTTTCCTGTGGTTGATTTCAAGCTTCATAGCATTGTGGTCTGAAAGTGTGCATGGTATGAGCTCAGTTCTTTTATACTTAAGAAGGGCTGTTTTGTGACCCAGTATGTGATCTATCTTGGAGAATGTTCCATGTGTACTCGAGAAGAAAGTATATTCTGTTGCTTTGGGATGCAGAGTTCTAAATAGATCTGTCAAGTCCATCTGATCCAATATATCATTCAGGGCCCTTGTTTCTTTATTGACCGTGTGTCTAAATGATCTATCCATGTTGTAAGTGGGGTATTAAAGTCCCCTGAAATTACCACATTCTTATCAATGAGGTTGCTTATGTTTGTGATTAATTGTTTTATATTTTGGGGGGCTTCCGTATTCGGAGCATAGACGTTTATAATTGTTAGCTCTTCCTGATGTGTAGACCCTGTGATTTTATATGATGCCCTTCTTCATCTCTTGTTACAGCCTTTAATTTAAAGTCTAGTTTGTCTGATATAAGAATGGCTACTCCAGCTTTCTTTTGACTTCCAGTGGCATGATAAATAGTTCTCCATCCCCTCACTCTCAATCTGAAGGTGTCCTCAGGTCTAAAATGAGTCTCTTGTAGACAGCAAATAGATGGGTCTTGTTTTTTTATCCATTCTGATACCCTGTGTCTTTTGGTTGGAGCACTGAGTCCATTTACATTCAATGTTATTATAGAAAGATATGGGTTTAGAGTCATTGTGATGTCCGTAGGTTTCATGCTTGTAGCGATGTCTCTGGTACCTTGTCTCACAGGATCCCCCTTAGGATCTCTTGTAGGACTGGTTTAGTGGTAATGATTCCTTCAGTTTTTGTTTGTTTGGGAAGACCTTTATCTCTCCTTCTATTCTAAATGACAGACTTGCTGGATAAAGGTTTCTCGGCTGCATATTTTTTCTGTTCATCACATTGAAGATCTCCTGCCATTCCTTTCTGGCCTGCCAAGTTTCAGTAGCGAGATCAGTCCCGAGTCTTATAGGTCTCCCTTTATATGTGAGGGCATGTTTATCCCTTGCTGCTTTCAGAATTTTGTCTTCATCCTTGTATTTTGCCAGTTTCACTATGATATGTCATGCAGAGGATCAATTCAGGTTACGTCTGAAGGGAGTTCTCTGTACCTCTTGGATTTCAGTGCCTTTTTCCTTCCCCAGATCAGGGAAGGTCTCAGCTATGATTTGTTCAAGTCCACCTTCAGCCCCTTTCTCTCTCTCTTCCTCTTCTGAAATTCCTATTATACGGATATTGTTCCGTTTGATTGCATCACTTAGTTCTCTAATTCTCCCCTCATACTCCTGGATCTTTTTTATCTCTCTTTTTCTCAGCTTCCTCTTTTTCCATAATTTTATCTTCTAATTCACCTATTCTCTCCTCTGCTTCCTCAACCCGTGCTATGGCCGCCTCCATTTTATTTTGCACCTCATTTATAGCATTTTTTTTAGCTCCCCATGACTATTTCTTAGTCCCTTGATCTCTGTAACAATAGGTTCTCTACTATCCTCTATACTTTTTTCAAGCCCAGCGATTAAGTTTATGACTATTATTCTAAATTCTTGTTCCGTTATATTGCTTAAATCATTTTTGATCAATTTGTTAGCTGTTGCTACTTCCTGGAGTTTGTTTTGAGGAGAGTTCCTCTGTTTCATCATTTTGGGTAGTTCCTGGGGTGGCGCCAAACTGCAGGGCACTTCCCCTGTGTCCTCTGGAGTAACTTGTGTTGGCGGGCGGGGCACAGTCAGACCTGATGTCTGCCCCCAGCCCACCACTGAGGCCACAGTCAGACTGGTGTGTACCTTCTCTTCCCCTCTCCCAGGGGCAGGACTCACTGTGGAGTTGTGTGGCCCCTGTCTGGGCTACTTGCACGCTGCCAGGCTTGTGTTGCTGCTTCTATGGGATCTGGTGTATTAGCCGGGGTGGATCCGCAAGGTGCACAGGTGCAGGAGGGGCAGGCTTAGCTCCCTTTGCCATTGGTGGTTCCATGCAAGAGGGGCCCTGCAGCACTGGGAGGGAGGCAGACCCGTCAAAGGGATGGATCCACAGAAGCACAGCATTCGGTGTTTGCCTGGCGCAAGTAAGTTCTGTGATGAGAACTGGTTTCCTTTGGAATTTCGGCTGGGGGATGAAAGAGGGAGATTGCACTGGCCAGGGCCTTTGTTCCCTCCTCCCCCCAGGCTGAGCTCTGTCTTCCGGGGCTCAACAACTCTCCTGGTGTCCTCTCACCCTCCCCACTCTCCAAAGCAGAGCTGTTCACTTTTAACATTTGAGATGTTAAGTCCTGCTGGCTGTCAGAACTCATGCAGTCCGGCCCCTTCGCTTTTGCAGGCCAGGCTTGGGGACTCTGCCTTGCCGGGCTGGCTGCCCCTCCACTGCGCCGGCTCCCTCCTGCCAGTCCGTGTAGCGTGCACCGCCTCTCCACCCTTCCTATCCTCTTCCATGGGCCTCCTGTCTACACTTGGCATTCTGCTAGTCTTCTGGCGGTTTTCTGGGTTATTTAGGCAGGTGTGGGTAGAATCTACGTGATCAGCAGGAAGAGGTGAGCCCAGCGCCCTCCTATGCTGCCATCTTCCTCAGCTGTCCTGTGTTGCATTTTTATATACAAATATCACACAATCAGAAAATGAAATTAAGAAAATAATCCCATTTACAATTACATAGAAAATAAAATCCCCAGGAATAAATTTAGCCAAGGATGTGAAATATCTGTACTCTGAAATTGTTAAGACAGTAATGAAAGAAATTGAAAATGACACAAATACATGGAAAGACATACCATGCTCATGGATTGGAAGAATATATAATGTTAAAATGTCCATACCACCCAAAGCAAATCTACAGCTTCAATACAATCCCTATCAAACTTTGAATGACTTTTTCACAAAACTTGAACAAATAATCCTAAAATTTATTTGGAACCACAAAAGACTCCAAATAGCCAAAGCAATCTTCAAATATAGCAGAGCTGGAGATATCAGACTTCCTGATTTCAAACTATGCTACAAAGCTATAGTAATCAAAACAGTATGGTACTGGTACAAAAACAGACACATAGATTAATGGGAGAAAGTAGCCCAGAAATCAACCCATGCTTATATGGTCAATTGATCTACAACAAAGGAGGCAAGAATATACAATGGGGAAAAGACAATATTTTCAATAAATTGTGTTGGTAAAACAGGACAGCTACATGCAAAGAGTGAAACTAGGCCGTTTTCTTACACCATATAAAAATAAATCAATTCAGGGCTTATGGGTGGCTCTGTCTGTTGAGCGTCTGACTCTTGATTTTGGCTCAGGTCATGAACCCAGGGTTGTGTGATCGAGCCCCATGTTTGGCTCTGCACTGAGCATGGAGCCTGGTTAAGATTCCCCCTCTCTGTCCCTCTGACCCTTTCCCCTGCACACACACTCTCTCTCTCTAAAATAAAAAAATTAATAATAAATTAAATTAACTCAAAAAGGTTTAAAGACCTAAATTTAGCCCTGAAATCATAAAATTCCTAAAAGAAAATGTGGACAGGAAACTCTTGGACATTGGTCTTAGAATATTTTTTTTTTTGGATCTGTGTCCTTGGGCAAAGGCAACAAAAACAAAAAGAAACAAAAAGACTATTTCAAACTGAAAAGCTTTTGCACCGCAAAAGAAATCATCAACAAAACAAAAGGCAACCTACTGAGTGGGAGAAGATATTTGCAAATGATGTATCTGGTTAATATACAAAATATATAAAGAACCCATACAACTTAACACCAAAAATAACCCAATTAAAAAATGGTCAGAGGACCTATATAGACATTTTTTCAAAGAAGACTTACGGATGGCCAACAGACACATGAAAAGATGCTCGAGATCATCAGGAAAATGCACATCAAAACCACAGTGAGACGGGGCGCCTGGGTGGCGCAGTCGGTTAAGCGTCCGACCTCAGCCAGGTCACGATCTCGCAGTCTGTGAGTTCAAGCCCCGCGTCGGGCTCTGGGCTGATGGCTTGGAGCCTGGAGCCTGTTTCCGATTCTGTGTCTCCCTCTCTCTCTGCCCCTCCCCCGTTCATGCTCTGTCTCTCTCTGTCCCAAAAATAAATAAACGTTGAAAAAAAAATATTAAAAAAAAAAACAAAACCACAGTGAGACAAGAAATCTAAATTAACATGAATCAGTAAAAAAAAAAAAAACATGAAAAACCTATGATGAGATATTATATGACACATGTCAGAATGTCTACTATCAAAAAGACAAGAAATACGTGTTGGTGAGGATATGGAGAAAGGGAAATTTTGTGTACTTCTGGTGGGAATATAAATTAGTGCAGTGGAAAATAGTATGGAAGTTACTCAAAAAATTAAAAACAGAAATACCATACAATCCAGCAATTCCACTTCTGGATATTTACCCAAAGAAAACAAAAACACTAATTTGAAAAGACATATGTACCCTCTATGTTCATTGAATTATTTGGTACAATATTCAATATACAAAAGCAACCTAAGTGTCCATAATAGATGAATGGATAAAGATGTGATATCGCACACACACACACACACACACACACACACACACACACACACACAGTGGAATATTACCACTCAACCATTAAAAAATAATGAAATCTTATCTTGTCATTTACAAAAACATGGATAGACCTACAGTGTATTATGCTAAGTGAGATAAGTCAGACAGAAAAAGACAAACACCATATGATTTCACCTATATGTGGAATCTGAAAAACAAAACAAACAAAACAGTAATGGAGTCATAAAGATGGAGAAAAAACTGGTGGTTGCCAGAGGGGAGGAGGATGAAGAGATAGATAAAGTAGGTAACAGGAATTAAGAGGTACAAACTTACATTTGTAAGATAAATAATTCACAGGGACATAAAACACAGCATAGGGAATATAGCCAATAATATAATAACTTTGTATGGTGACAGATGGTAACTAGACCTATTTTGGTGATTACTTCATAATGTATGTACATGTTGAGTCACTGTGTTGTGTACCTGAAAGTAACATAATTTTGTATTTCAACTATACTTAAATAAAAAGTGTATTTTTACAAAGCTTGCTTTTAATTGGAAGCCAATATAAATAAATTTCAAATTATCAGGGAAAAATGAATAGACAAGCCACTGAATATATATATATATATATATATATACACACACACACACATTGAGGACTAATATATATATATAAGGTAAATATATTTTAGAATATATAATAGGACATATGTATCAGGAATATATAAGTATGTAAATAATGCCTAAAAATCCACAATAAAAAGACAACCCTTAGGAGATATTCTGGCAGTTTCTTATGAAGCTAAACATATTCTTACCATACTATCCAGCAATTGCATTGCTTGGTGTTTACTGAAATGAGTTGTAAACTTATATGCAAACAAAAGTCGGCACATCAATGTTTATAGTAGTTTTATTCATAATTGCCAAAAGTTGGAAGCAACCAAGATGCCCTTCAGCAGATGAGTGATAAATAAACTGTAGTACATCCAGACAATGTAATATTATTCAGCAATAAAAAGAAATGAGCTATCAAATCATGAGAAGACATGATAGAACTTTAACGCATCTTGCTAATAAAAGAAGCCAATCTGGAAAGGCTGTATACTGTATGATTCCAACTGTGTGCCATTCTGGAAAAGGCAAGACTACAGAGACAGTGAAAAGATCAGTAGTTGCCAGGGGTGGGGTGCGGGTAGGAATGAATAGGGAGGATTTTTAGGGAGTGAAACTATTCTTTATGATATAATAATGGATACATGTCAATACCCATAGGATGTACAACACAGAGTGAACCCTATTATAAACTACAGACTTTAGTTAATAATAACGTATCACTGTCGGCTCATCAGTTGTAACAAATATACCACACCAGTGCAAGATGTTAATGACAAGAGGAACTGGTGAGGTGATGGTTGAGGGAGAATACGAAACACTATACTTTGCATTCAATTTTCTGCAAACCAAAACTGCTCTGAAAAATAAAATTTAGGGGAGCCTGGGTAGCTCAGTCAGTTAAGTGTCTGACTTCGGCTCAGGTCATGATCTCACGGCTCATGAGTTCTAGCCCTGGGTCGGGCTCTGTGCAGATAGCTCAGAGCCTGGAGCCTGCTTCTGATTCTGTGTCCCCCTCTCTATCTGCCACTCCACTGCTTGCTCTCTCTCTCTCTAGCTCTCTCTCTCTCAAAAACAAGTAAACATTTAAAAAATCTCTTTCTCTCTCTCAAAAATAAGTAAAAATTAATTTTTTTTTTTTAAGTTTATCAGGGCACCTGGGTCGCACAGTCGGTTAAATGGCCAACTTCAGCTCAGGCCATGATCGCATGGTTCATGCATTCAAGCCCTGCATCTGGTTCTGCACTGACAGCACAGAACCTGCCTGGGATTTTTCTCTGTCCTCTCTGTCTCTGCCCCCTCCCCTATTCATGCACTCTTGCTCTCTTTCTCTTTCTCTCAAAGTAAAGGAACTTTCAAAAAAATAAAATTTATTTACTAAAAACAAAAGGCAAACTCAAAATTTTTAAATGGGCAGAAGTCCTGAATAAACTAATTTGCAAAAGAAAACATAGGAGTGGTCAATAGGTACATTAAAAGGTGCTTAACTTCATTAGTATAAGGGAAGTAGAGTTAGATACTATTTTATATTCATTAGAATGACTTTTTTAAAAAAAAATCTGATAATTCCAAATGATGTTGAGAATGTCAAATGACTGCAATTCTTATACACTGCCGTTTAGAATGTAAAATGGTACAGCCACTCTTGAGAACTGTACTGTTTGGTAATTCCTTATACAGTTAAATGTATATCTGTTCCTAAAATAAAAATATACGTTCACAAAGATTTCTACTGGAATGCTCATAAAGCATTGGAAACAACCCAAATGTCTATCAACAGAAGAATAGATAAAACAAATTGTGGCACACCCCTATAATCAATATCACTCAGCATTATGTTGAATCAAAGAAGCCAGCCATACTTGTGTGGTTCGATTTATATAGAATTCAAAAACAGACACAACTGCTCCGTGGTGATAGAAATCAGAACAAAGGCTGCCTGGGGCTGGATGTGCAAGGGAGATTGACTGCAAAGAGACACAGAGAAATTTTGAGGGTGATTAAAGGGTTCTAAGATTTTAACTGTGGTGGTTACATGGCTCTATACAATTGTTAAAGCTCATCCAACTGAACACTTGAGATCTATGCCTCCTAATTTATATAAATATACCTGAATTTAGGGGGGAAATGACTGCAGCGCTATCTTCAAAGATCTTAACAGAAGAAAAGCTGACACGAGAATTCTAAGCATTAACAAATCTGACATTTGAATATAAAGATACAGAGTGTTTTTAGCACTTGGGAAAAACTAATGGAACATATTTCCTAGGAGTCGTTTTTTAAGATACTGCTAAAATTCAAAATTTAGCTATATCTCTGAGGGTCCATTCAGATAAACAAAGGACACTCTCTTTTTGCACAGTTTATATATGCACAAATTTCAGTTACCATGTTTTATGGGCTGAATTGCATACCCCCATCACCACCAATTCATACGTAGAAGTCCTGAGCCCCAGTATCTCAGAATATGACCTTATTTGGAGATAGGGAGTTTAGAGAGGAAATTAAGTTGAAATGAGCTCGTTGGGGTGGGCCTTAATCCAATAGGGCTAGAAAATTTGATTGCAGACACATACAGAGGGAAGTTGATGTGAAGATATGGAGAAGATGGCCATCTACAAGCCATGGAGAGAGGCCTGGAACAGATCCTTTTCTCATGGCTCTCAGAAGGAACCAACCCTGCTAACACCTTGATCTTGGACTTCTAGCCTCCAGAACTGTGAGAAAATAAATTTCTGTTATTTAAGCTACAAATCTGTGGTACTTTGTTATGGTAGCCCCCCAAAAACTAATGGACTATGATTTGGTTGATTAACATCACTGCTCAGAAATATGCTTCAAATGTCAGTTACCACAGTATAGCAATTGACTAATCACATAAAGTAGTAGATTCGCTGCTAACTCTTCAGCCCACACATGACTATGTATATAATAAGTATGCATCACGATAAATGACCAATCACATTACTTCTAACATGGTCTGTCAGTGATTGGTCACTATGCGCTTGATATTCAGTTCAAACACAGCAAAGCCCGCATTTGTGTTGCATACTTTCTTTCCATTGATAAGGCTATGTGACATTTTACAAAAGTGGATAATAGAAAGATGGAATTAACCAGTAAACAAAAGTACATATATCAAAGCACCAAAAAATAACACCAAGCATAAAATGGGAAAGTGATTGTAATGAGAAAGATAAAAATGTCATGAAGACGTGACATGGACAAAACCCCTCACATTAAAGGAGCTCTTAAAGAAATCGCACAATATTGAAAATGCAAAGGGTAAAGTGTTGGGAGCTGACCCATACTTAGAAAAGAGTATGATAATTTGCCGAGGTATAGGCAAGATGTTTGTTTTATATCATAAGTGATATTCCTCATATGCTGGGAAGCTATTGTGATTTTTCAAGAATCTCGAGGAATCTCCCAGTATCTATCTCTGTCTGCCACTGCGAAGCAGATGTCTCTCAAGAGCTTACTAGGAAGCTCCTATGAATCTCACATCTGCCAATGCATCTGGCTACAACTACTGGCACAGTATAAGAGAGTGATGTGTTCCCACCTTCTAAATCTCATGCAAGTGCCTCTCATTGGCAAATTTTAATACAGAACCGTTTAGGACAAGGAATTCTGGGAAACTTCCCTCTGGCCTCTCTTCTGTGATACAAAGAAAACCTTAAAATGGTGTGACGGTTGTAGTAGGCAGAATTATTGCCACCCAAAGATGTCCAGTCCCTGGAACCTGTGGATATGTTACCTTTCACATGAAAAAGAACTTTGCAGATGCAATTAGAGGGACCTCCAAATGGGGATATCCTCCTGGATAATGTATGTGAGACCAACGTAATCTGGCAAAAACACTAACAATAAGTAGTGTATCCATTGAAATGTAAGGCTAAAAGTAAAACAAATGTGGAGATTATAATTAGAGATGAAACATAGAAATTCCATAAACCCTGATAATGTAGAAAGAGGCAAGTTAGGAAGGGCAGGACTGGAGTAAGATGGCTAATGTTCTTTATAGTAGCAAGTTCATATTTAATGACTGAGGTCAAATCATAGTATTCTAATTTGATAAAGTAATTTGTGTGTCCGTATGTTCTAAAATATAATGGTAAATACTTGGATAAGTAAGATAACTAAAATTTCAGGAATAGAGATGGAAAAAGTGAAAATATATCAATTCCACCAATGTCCATGATCAGCAACGAATGCTGTCTCAAACAGCAGAGGATTAAACATGTTCTTTATAATTAATGGAAAATTACTATATTAAAAATGTAATCCTTTGAAAGTATCAGAAGAAATAAAAAATCAAAGAAAATATATTAATGGTAATAAAAACAGAAAGCATAGCATACAATAATTTGACAAAGCTATGTCCATAAATGCCTGCCATTTCAATAAATAAAATCAGCTAAATTCGCTTATTAAAAAATGAGAGCTTTCCGATAAGACCGTATTGCAAAATCCAATGTACATAAAGGGACTCCAAAACACTGATATGAAGTGAAGGAAAGAGTTAAAGTATGCAAATACAAGCAAAAGTAAAATAAGGTTTATAATTTTGAAATCAGGTGTGTTGAATTTAGGGCAACAAACATTAAAATAGAAAAGAAATTTGGGATGGGTGAAATTCTTAACAAAGGACCAACAGTTGTGAAAATCTGTGTGCCCAATAATATAGCATTAATTTTCGTAAGACAAAAAAATAACAGGTAATAAAATGAGAAAGAAAGAAACATATGAGTATTACAGATTTTAATTCATCTCTATCAGGCCATGGTAGGTACAAGTAGACAAAACAATAAAATCAAACACACAGAAGATCTTGGTATTATAAGTAAAGTATATCTAATTGACAAATATTGAACCACACGTATCAGTGGCAGGAAAAGAACAGAACTTGAAGTTCAGAGTCCCATTTTGCTGCTTTGTTGCCTTTAAAACTGTGATCTCCTCTAAGACAGTAACATGCAAAAGAATGAGGTTGAATTCATCGTTTCACTCCAAATGAAATAAAAACCTTAATATAAGAGCTAAAACTATAAAACTCTTAAGAGAGAACCTAAGTGCAAATCTTCACGACCTTGTATACTCCAAACACACAAGTGACAAAAGGAAAAAAAGTAGGCATTTTGGATTTCACAAAAATGAAAAACTTTGTATCTCAAAGGACACTGTCAATAAAATGAGTAGACAACCCACAGAATGGGATAAATTATTTGCAAGTCACATATCAGATAAGTGACCGATATACAGAATATATAAAGAAATTCTGCAACTCAACACAGAAAGACAAAAATCACAGTTAAAAAATGGACTTGAATAGACATTTCTCTAAAAAAGATATACAGTTGGCCACTAGGCACATGAAGACAAGCTCAACATCGCTAATCATTAGCTATATATTAAAGAAACAGTAAGTGTTGCTGAGGATGTGGAGAAACTAGAACCCTCATTTATTGCTGGTGAAATTGTAAAGCAATGTAGCTGCTTTGGAAAAGTCTGGCTTTTGATCCAGCAACTCGGTTCCTAGATATATACCTATGAGAAATGAAAACATATGTCCACACAAAAATATAGATGCTCTTCTTCATGGAAGCGTTATTTATAATCACCAGAAATGGAATTAACTCCAATGTCCATCCAGTGTTTAGACAAGTAAAATGAGGTGTATCCATAGGAGGGAATATTACCGTGCAGGCAGAGCTATGTAAGTGACACAGTCTCGAAGAACCAGATCTGTATGGCAACTGCAGACACCGCTACGAGTGATAGAAAATAAAGCATTTAAGTTTTTTAAATTTGTATTTGATTTATTTTGAGCAAGAGAGAGAGAGAGAGCAAGAGAGAGGGAGGCAGACAGAGAAGGAGAGGGAGAGATTTGCATTAAATGTCCAAGACAGGCAAATGCATAGATGTAGAAAGTAGATCAGTGGTCGCTTAGTGCTGGGGGGATGGCAAGGATGGGTGTGACTGATCAAGGATATGGGGTCTCTTTTTGGGTGAAAATGTTTTAAATTTGATTGTGGCAATGGTTTCACAACCTTGTGAATATAACAGAAATCATTAAACTGCACACTTTTTTTTTTTAATATTTATGAGACCATGCAAGCAAGGAGGGACAGGGAGAGGGGGACAGAGGATCTGAAGCGGGCTGTGTGCTGACAGGCTGACAGCAGCGAGCCTGACGTGGGGCTCGAACTCACGAACTATGAGATCATGACCTCAGCCAAAGTTGGATGCTCAACTGACTGAGCCACCCAGTTGCCCCTAAACTGCACACTTTGCAAGGGTGAATTTTACGGTATGTAAATCACGCTCCTCTCCCTCTCATATATGTATACGGAAGCACTCATAGTTACGGTCAGCGTAGCATATGGTTATGCAGTGTGGCAGTCCTCACACACTGTCGCAGATGTACTTCCTCATCCTCCTGACATGGGTATCAGCGTCGGGCTTCCAGCCCCTTTGGCTCCTGCTGGACCTTCAGCTTCAGCTCCTCTGACTTATGCACCAGGTGTGTGTTCAGCTTCCTGCTGAGAGATATCGTCTCCTCTTTTCGTTTATCTACATCATCAGAGAGGTGGCAGGAGACCGACATGGCTTCTGGCTTATCCTTGTAGATTCTGGTTTGTCCTTTCTTCCCTCCACTCTCCATGCATCTTTCCATCCTAACTACCTGCCCTCCTATCTTCAGGGCAAACACAAGCCTCAGAAACACCAGATACCAGTTCACCAGTTCCAACGATAGCACGCAATCAAATAATTCCCGTAATAAATGCTTTATTCTAGGGGCGCCTGGGTGGCTCAGTCATCTTGATTTCGGTTCAGGTCATGATCTTGCTGTTCGAGCCCCATATTGTGCTCTGTGCTGACAGTGTGGAGCCTGCTTGAGAATCTCTCCCTCTTCTTCTCTGTCTGCCTCCCTCTCGCTCGCTCTCTCTCTTGCTCAAAATAAATCAGACACAAATTTTAAAAAATTAAGTGCTTTATTTTCTATCACTGGTAGCAGTGTCTGCAGTTGCCATACAGACCTGGTTCTTCGAGATTGTGTCACTTACATAGCTCTGCCTGCACAATATGATTGCCCGCTCCGCTTACCCACGTTGCTGAACTCCATGGCAGTTCTCTCAGACAGCTTTTATGTTATGCCAGTGTGCTCTCAAAGCAACAGTTCTCTTATGCCAACAGTTATGCCAACAGTTCTCTCTCAGTGCTCCCTTAAATCATATTTTGCATCTCTCAGTCTCCTCCACAAGAGAGCAATATGAAAATAATACTTATTATTTTATTGCTTTAAATGTGCCTTACCAGAGATCATTTTTTTGTACTCTGGTTGTTCTCTGCTGTCTTATAAGGTCTCCCAATCTACAAACTTTTTCATTTGAAGTGAGAAATTTGTATGTCAATTGCTTTTCATTAAGAGACGATGTCCTGAGGCAGAGTGGGGGTAGGGGAATATTAGTGTCCACACTTACAGGTTTTCACACCAGTGAAAACCTGGTACTTTCTCTGCTAGTTTTGGATAGATTTATTTTGGCAGCTTGGTAGTGACTGTTGGAAATGATCGACAGGAGCCTGAGATATGGCAGAGAGTAGAGATAACACTCTGGGGTTTAGACTAATCTGTGAGATATGGTTTCTCCTTTCATTGAAGAACTCCTATTTTGCTTGGCCTCAAAGACAATAGAAAATCGTAGTTTAGAGGAAGAAATGATCAAATTAAAGCTGAAAGCACTCAGTTTCTCTGTATTGAAAAGCCCAGTCTCACTATTCCAAAAAGAATGGCCAATAAACCTTCGAGTTAATTGGCCTCGTTTTGTGAGCAAAGTAAGACAAAATTGCAATGCTGAGAATTTAGCACTACTTGTTCATATAACAGATTAAACTAGATATGCACATTTCAGTGAACAACTGCCTTGAGTGATTCTTCAGAGGAGCAGTTCATTATAAACAAAGAGATAAAGTATGCAAGTCGTAGAAACTGATAATGATTTTTCAAAGTAACACTAACTCTTTTTCAAAGACTTGTGGAAGAAACCACTACAGACAATGATAAATCATAACTTTCCAATAGCGGGTCCCTAGGCTTTCAGAGAAAATGGGATGGATACACATTGAAGTTTGCATTGCTGTTAACTTTTAATTAATCAATTCCACTACCTACCTCTGAAAACATAATAGCCCTGTATGGAAGCCCATTTCTGACAGACAGTTTCAAGACAAAACCTGCGTGTGTTACTTCTGTTGTGATGAGACCTGTTATCACATTAGAGCAGCTCAATGGCAAAAGGAGCTTTGTGACTTAACTAGAACTGAGGACAAAGGCATTTAAGGAAACACTGTGTTTCACTAGGGTTCTTATGAAGGCGTGCGCTCAGGCATTCAAATGATTTGGAAATGCATTGCCTTATTATCTCGTGGAAGGCTATAGTTCTTTTTATTGAAATATATTTGGCACATAACATTGTGTAAATTTAAGGTGTACCAACTGTTGATTTGATACGTTAATATATTGTAATATGACTGCCATTGTAGTGATAGCTAACACCTCATCACAGCATGTGACTATCATTTCTTTTTGGTGATGGGAATAATTAAGATCTAGTCTCTTAGCAGATTTGATGATTATAATACAGGATTGTTGTCTGTATTCACTATGTTGTGTGTTAGATCTCCAGGACTTACTTGTCTACTAGTTGCAAATTTGTATCCTTAAACAACATGTCTCCTATTTCCATACCCCGCGCCCCATATATTAGTGGTATCGTACAACCTTAGTGCCCATCAGTGGATGAATGGATAAAGAAAATGTGGCAAAAATGTACAATGGAGTATTATTTATTCATCCATAAGGAAGAAGGAAATCCTTCCATTTTTGATGATATGGTAGAAGGCAAAAAGTTACTAACGTATTAAGGAGTTGTAGGCACTTGTGAGGAGATAGCCACAGGACCAAGTGCATGTGATTGGAGGAGGTTTTTAGTTTCAGTACTTTCTGACCTTTGCTGCTACGTACCAGGAAAACTATTGGGTTACCTTATGCATTTGGGGCTAGGCCACCAACATTATGACCATCCCACTCCCAGTGTACTCAAGGTCTATGAAAAACGACCTTCAGAATGAATGGGGGAACTTTCTGAGCAATATTCTTATTTTACATGTGGACCTTCTTACCAAATCCTTATCTATTCAGATCAGAAAACTGTACTCGAGATAAGACTGCTGACTTCTATTCTTTAGGTTTTTTTTTTTTCATTTTTCTTTCTGGTTTTAGTAAAACTGTTTTGTTTTGAAAATCCCAGTTTGTCATACCTTTGTTAAAAGGAGCAAAAAAACCAAACAAACCGGTTTTAAGAAAAGCCTTTGTTGTTTATTCTTTGGCCAGAAAGAAAGTGGGTATAGCTTTCTCTTGACGTGGGGTATAATGAGAACAGTAGTAGGAAGAGAGAAAGAAGAGGGGCCCACCTGCCCAAACTCTCTCAGGGGTGTCGTGAAACTGCTTGAGGAGCATCTCTTGGCTCCAACCTTGAAGAGCTTATAAAAAGTAAAATGGCAGAGAAATGGTAAGAACACTGGGAATAATAACAGGCAGGTTTATATGAAAGCACTCGTCTCCCATGTGATGTTAACTAAGCCACCTGACCTCTTTACTACAGCTCCCTTTTTGGAAAATGTAGCTACTACTGCCAAACTTGAAAAATCATTATGTGTTAAATAACATAATGTATATTAAAGTAGCTCACAGATAATAAACATTCGATGGACGTTTATTATTACCACTATTTGTGTGAGTTAAACAGAGTATTTCGTCTGAACATGCTGTGTTAGTTTCTTGGGCATATTGTTCTTAACACAGAAATGTTTGGGTGGGGGGGGTTCTCATGTTTTTAAATATCAGTTTTGGACGTTGGCCTTCCATCTGATTTTTGTCATAATGGACATCCTCTTCCTTTAGATTTTGTGCCTCTCTGTGTTCATTATAATTTGTGGCTATTGTAGAAGTATTCACAATGTAACTGACATGCCTATTACCCACCAGAATACAATCTGAACTACCCAGTTGAGCTGGAACTAAATCAACTTTTCCAAAAATGAATCATAATCCTTACTAATATACTTTGACTGCTGTTCATTATGCTTGTAATTGTGGCTGATACATTTATTGAAATATTTCCATCTAATTGGACACTCTCTGAACCAGTTAGCATATGATAGATACTCCCTCCCTATCCACTCTTCTAATACTGAGCAGGAGTGGGGAACTAAATGCCAAGAAAGTTCGAGGTTCGATACTCATGGTCCTTTGCTTAAACCCCAAAAGAAAAGTCTCTCTTAAGAGGAAAGAGGATATTGTCTATCACTTTTGTAATTTAATTTTTTTTTTATTTTAGAGAATCTTTAGGTTTACAGACAAATTGAGCATAAAGTACTTCTCTCTCATTTTACTATGTTGTGAAAACCTGATGTTGAGCCATTTCAGGTGAGAAGTTTATTGTCTGCTCCTTTTCACTCCTGAAGAATTCAATCTCAATTCTGCTCTAGAGTGAAATGGCATTCAGTAATCACATATTACTTCCTATTATGGGCTCATCAGAAGTGTAACTTTCTACTACTGCTAACCCATTTGAAAGAAAAAAAAAGAATGAAAAATGTAGGATTTGCAGTTCTGAATAAGAATACCTAAGAGAGATTATCGTGAAATCTTACTGTGCCAATAAAAACACCAACTTCAGCTGGAGGCACGTAACTGGCCCTGTGATCTAAAAGAGTCACTTTACCTGGCTAAGTCCCACTTTCCACAGCTGCAAAATGAAGACATGAGACCGGCTCAGTGGTCCTCATCCTTAGTGATGGCACATTGCAACCTTCTGGAATGGGTTTTCAATCTCACTGTGGCTGGGCATCAAAAACAGTTTTATAAAACAGGATCATCTCCTCCTTAAAGGTTTGACAGAACTTGACAGTAAGCCTGCCTGGGATGTGTGAACATGGGGTTGTGTGTGTGTATTAGTGTTGTTTCCGCGGTAGATTTTAATCTACTGATTCCGCTTCCTTAGTGTCTATACTTCCATTCAGGTTTTCAATGTTTTGTGAAACACTTTTGAGAAGTCTTGTTTTTCTAAGAAATCATCCATTTCATGCATGTTTACGTGTAAATTATTAATAGTAATCCCTTATACTTTTTGAATCTTCTGCTCTGTTTTCAGTTATGGTCATATTTTCACTCTTAATAGTGGTTTTCTTGGCCCTTTTGTCTTTCTTTTTGATCTGTATTTCCAGAGTTTTATCCGCTATATTTGACTTTTTATAAAAAACAACTTTTTGCTGCTCCTCTCTGTTTCTTGGTTTCTTCTTCCTTTATTTCCATTTTTATATTTCTTTACTTCCTTTTTTATTTTCTCTAGTTTTATTTTGCCGTTCGTTTTATAATTTCTGATGTTGTACACTTTGCTCACTCATCTGAAGTCCTTACTCTTTTCTGACATATGCATATGAGTACAAATTTCCCTCTTACCACTGCTTTGGCTGCATCCCACAACTTTTGATATGAACTATTTTCATTGCCATTAAGTTTAAAATATGATTTGACTTCTATTATTGATTGTCTTTTTTGCATGAGTTATTAGAGATATATTTTAATATTTTTTAATAAATTGGGAGTTGGTTATCTTTTAGTTATTTATTTCTGTTATTTCATCTCAAGCAAAACAAATACTTTCTGATCTATGCGATATTGTTTGGCATTTATTAACATTTTGTCCTGGGCTAAAACATGGTTAATATTTTCTTGACAGAGTCTCGTTTATTTATTTATTTTTATGTAATATAATTTCCCACCTTTTATTGAGGTATAATTCACAAATAAAAATTATATATATTCAAGGCATACAGCTTGATGTTTTGATATACATTGTGAAATCATCAACACAGCCAAGACAAATAACATGCCTAGTAGCTCACATAATTACCATTTTCCATTTTTTTCTTACTTTCTTGCATTTTCTTTTTATATGGATGAACTTGGACAACATTATGCTAAGCTAAATAATCCAATACTGCATGATCTCACTTGTATGTGGCATCTAAAAATAGCAAAACTCAGGGGCACCTGGGTGGCTCACTTGGGTAAGCATCCAACTTCGGCCCAGGTCATGATTTTACCATTCCTGAGTTCGAGCCCCACCTTGGGGTCTGTACTGACAGCTGAGCATGGAGTCCACTTCAAATTCTCTGTCTCCCTCTCTCTTTGCCCCTCCCCTGCTCGCTCACTCGCTCTCTCTGTCTCAAAAATAAATATTAAAAAATTAAAAACATAAAAATAGCAAAACTCATAAAAGCAGAGAGTAGTAGAGTGCTGGTTACCAGGGGCTGGGGTGGAGTGGAAAATGGTGACATGTTGCTCAAGGAGTACAAAGTTTCAGTGATGCAAGATGAGTAAGTTCTAGAGAGCTAATGTACAGCAATGTAAATATACTTAACAATATTTTCCTGAATACTTGAAATCTAAGAGGGTAGATATTGTTATCACCAATAAAACTTTATTTGTTTAAATGTTCCATTTGTGCTCTGAAAAAAATTATTGCTGGGTGTGAGATTCTAAATATGTCCATTAGGTTAACCTTGCTAATTTTGCTGTACAAAGTATTATAGTCTTAATACTTTTACTGCTTACTTCATTTGTTTATGAGAAATAAGTATTAAAATCTTTCACTATGATCATGGATTTGTGATTTTCTCTTTCTGGCTCTGATATTTTTGATGTCGTGTGTTTTGACACTGTGTGTTATATGACTATATATGCCCAATAATATAACTTTAGTATATCTTTTAGCATTATCTTTCATTTTTTGCTTTTTAAAATTTACATCCAAATTAGTTAGCATATAGTGCAACAATGATTTCAGGAGTAGATTCCTTAATGTCCTTACCCATTTAGCCCATCCCCCCTCCCACAATCCCTCCAGTAAACCTCTGTTTGTTCTCCATATTTAAGAGTCTCTTATGTTTTGTGTCCCTCCCTGTTTTTATATTATTTTTGCTTCCCTCCTCTTATGTTCATCTGTTCTGTGTCTTAAAGTCCTCATATGAGTGAAGTCATATGATATTTGTCTTTCTCTGACTAATTTCTCTTAGCATAATACCCTCTAGTTCCATCCATGTAGTTGCGAATGGCAAGATTTCCTTCTTTTATATTGCCGAGTAATACTCCATTGTATATATACACCACATCTTTATCCATTCATCCATCGATGGACATTTGGCTCTTTCCATACTTTGGCTATTGTTGATAGTGCTGCTATAAACATGGGGGTGCATGTGTCCCTTTGAAACACCATACCTGTATCCCTTGGATAAATACCTAGTAGTGCAATTGCTGGGTTGTAGGGTAGTTCTAGTTTTAATTTTTTGAGGAACCTCCATACTGTTTTCCAGAGTGGCTACAGCAGCTTGCATTCCCACCAGCAATGCAAAAGAGATCCTCTTTCTCCACCTCCTCACCGACATCTGTTGTTGCCTGAGTTGTTAATGTTAGCCATTCTGACAGGTGTAAGGTGGTATCTCATTGTGGTTTTGATTTCTATTTCCTTGATGATGAGTGATATTGAGCATTTTTTCATGTGTTGATTGGCCATCTTGATGTCTTCTTTGGAGAAGTGTCTATTCATGTCTTTTGCCCATTTCTTCACTGGATTATTTGTTTTTTGGGGTGTTGAGTTTGATAAGTTCTTTATAGATTTTGGATACTATCCCTTTATCTGATACGTCATTTGCAAATATCCTCTCCCATTCTGTTGGTTGCCTTTTAGTTTTGCTGATTGTTTCCTTAGCTGTGCAGAAGCTTTTCATTTTTATGAGGTCCCAGTGGTTCATTTTTGCTTTTGTTTCCCTTGCCTCAGGAGATGTGTTGAGTAAGAAGTTGCTGTGGCCAAGATCAAAGACATTTTTGTCTGCTTTCTCCTCGAGGATTTTGATGGGTTCCTTGTCTTACCTTTAGGTCTTTCATCCACTTTGAGTTTATTTTTATGTATGGTGTAAGAAACTGGTCCATAAACTAATCAGGTGGAGAGATTTGTGTCCCTGAAAAGCGAGCTTGGCCCAGTTGGGCAGGCCTTAGCATAATGGCTTCGTTCTCCACTAAATGGCGCTGCTAGCCCAGTGGGGTGGATTGTTGTGGCACTTGGAGGCGCATATGTGCATGTGCAGGAGCAGTGAAAATGGTGTCACCCAGCTACCCTGTCTCTAGTATTGGAACTCTGTTCTCCCTGATCAGCAATCACACACCATCCTTTGTTTTCAGCTTGCATCCACTCCCCACTTTTACACAGTCCGTGACCAAGCCCCAGTCAGCACCTCCTTCTTGAGTTTTGTCTCAGATGCAGCTGTTTTTCCCGGCCCCTTACTTCTGAGGGACTGCGGCTTTGACCCGTTCTGCCCCTCTGCAGAGGGTCTCATCGAGCAATGGCAGGGTGCCAGCCTCACCCAGGAATGTTTGCGGGACTGAGCTGCTGTCGATGCCCAGAGACTACAGCCAAGTGCCAGCCCACCCCAGAAAAAGTTCACATGATCGTGTAGCAGCAGCATTTCAGGAATTATGGAAAATCACAACACACATCTGGCACCAGGCTTCACCTTTAATGACCTTGTTCCAGCACCAGTGAATGTGGTTTTTCTCCCGGGCCCACTGGGGCCTTGCCTTTGTGGGGCTCACACAGCCTCTACCAGGTGTCCTCCCAGCAGGGGAACCACCTCTCCCCGTGTGGCCTGAAGAACCCGGACTTCACGCTGCTCCTGGGGATTCGCCCTTCCCAACAGAGCACTGCCAGGTATCGAGCTGTGGAGTTTCAGACTCTGCGCTCCCCCTGTTTATAGTCTTAATGGAATTTAAACCCTCTCCTTTCTCCTTTCTCCGTTTTTAGTTCAGTCTCTGTGGCTTTTTCAAACCTTCAACTTTCTCTCCAGCTGCTTTTGGGGAGGGGTGCTTTCCCCATATTCTCCCCACCATCTCCATCCTCTCTCTGCACGCAAAAGCGGCTCCCTGTCCTCTGTGGCTTCTCTCTCCCCAAGTTCACCTCTCCGTGCCACATACCTGCTGAATTCTGTGGTTCACGTTGTGAAGATTGTTTTGTTAACCCTCAGATCAGTTTTCTAGGTGTGCAGGATGGTGTAGTGTTGGTCTGGCTGTATTTCATGGACGCAAAACACACAGAAAACGTCCATGTTGTTCCGCCATCTTGGCTCCTCCTCCTAGCATTATCTTAACCCTTAGAATACTTATTTCATCTTAAAACTGATTTCATTTAATATTGATATATCCATGGCATATGAATCCTGCTATATTTTCTTCCATTTCTTTGTCTTAACTCTTCTAGGTCTTTGCATTTTAGGCATATCTCCTATAAACAACATATGGCTAAATATTTCTATATGCAATACAAGAACCTTGATTTTAACTAATAGTTACAAACATTTATATTTATTGTGATTATAGATATATTTGGATTTATTTCCATCATTTTTTGCACTTTTTTCTTTTCTATACTCTTTCTTTGCTTTAGTTTACCTCTCTCCTGTCCTGATTCTCTTTACTAATCCAGTCTTCTTTGTTTACCTTTTCCCCTTCTACTAGTACATGTGACCCTTGAGCAACATGAGGTTAGGAGTGCCGACCCCCTGTGCAGTGGAGAATCTGTGTATAACTTATGATTCCCCAAAACCTTAACTACTAATAGCCAACTATTGACTGAAAGCCTTACCAATGACACAAACAGTTGGTTAACATATATCTTGTATGTTATATGTATTATATTGTGTTATTACAACACAGTAAGCCAGATAAAAGAGTATCTGATTAAGAATATCATAAAGAAGAGAAAATATGTTTACAGTACTGTATTGTAAAAAAGAAAATCCACGTATAAGTGGACCTTTGCAATTCAAACTCATATTGTTTAAGGGTCAACTGTATGTAAAGAACACATTTGATTCCTTTTTTAAAGCTTATTTATTTATTTTGAGGCAGAGAGAGAGAGAGAGAACACACACACACGAGTGGGAGAGGGCAGAGAGAGAGAGGGAGAAAGAGAATCCCAAGTAGGCTCCACAGTGTCAGCACAGTGTGCCATGAGATCATGACCTGAGCCGAAATCAAGAGTTGGACACTTAACCAACTGAGCCCCCCAGGCACCCAACACATTTTATTTCTATTATTTTAGTTTTTAGCCTTAACATATTATTATTTTTTTAATTTATTTATTAATTTTGAGAGAGAGTGTGTGTGCCTGAGCACAGGAAGAGAAGAGAGAGACAGAGAGAATATCCCAAGCAGGTTCTGCACTGTCAGTGGGGTCAAACCCATGAACCATGAGATCATGACCTGAGCTAAAATCAAGAGTCTGACACTTAATGGACTGAGCCAGCCAGGAACCCCAGCCTTAACAACTTAAATAAATGACTTGAACTGTAAATTTCAGCAGTATCTCTACCCTCCTTTTGGACAATTCAAAAACCATAGAACACTTTTACAGAGATCATTTTCTTTCATTCTTAGATGTCTGGTATTTTAATTCCCTTTGGCTTTGTACCCCCTCTGAAATTAGCCACAATTATTATTTTATATAGTCCATGCTTGGATTACCCACATACTTATCACTTTCTTTTTCACCATTGCTCCTTATATCTCACTCTTTCTGCATTCAATTTCTATACTATGAAGTAGTTCTGTTAATAGTTATTTCAGCGAGTGTCTATGGTGAACACTCATTCTTTATTTCTTTGAAAGTATGTTCAGGTTTACATTACAAATTTGCTAGGTAGAGAATGCTGGATTGACAATTACTTTCTTCTATTATCTGTGGTGATGATTTCGTTGTCTTCTGGCTTCTATTGCTGTTTTGGAGAAGCCCTGGCCCATCTAATGGTCTGCCATTACTTTGTACATAATCATCCCTCCTCTGGTTGCTCTTAAGATGTTTCCCTGTTATTGGTCTACAGTTTCACTATTATATGTCTACAAGTAGTCTCAGTTGTATTTATCTTCTTGTGATGCATTATACGTCCAGAGTCTGAAAATTTATATTCATAAATTCTAGAAAAGTATTTGCATATTGCCTCATCCCTATTCCATTTGCTCTTTCTGGAACTTCTGCGAGATATATATCAAACCGTTTCATTCTATCTTCCATGTTTCTTGAAGTCTCTTTCACATTTTCTTTTTTTGTTGTTGTTAGACTGAAAATTTTGCTTTATTTATTTATTTATTTATTTTTAATAAAATTTATTGTCAAATTGGCTTCTATACAACACCCAGTACTCATCCCAACAAGTGCCCTCCTCAATGCCCATCACCCACTTTCCCCTCTCCCCCATCCCCCATCAACCCTCAGTTTGTTCTCTGTATTCAAGAGTCTCTTATGAACTGAGAACAAACAAACTGAGGGTTGATGGGGGGTGGGAGGGCGGGGAGGGTAGGTGATGGGTATTGAAGAGGGCATCTTTTTGGGATGAGCACTGGGTGTTGCATGGAAACCAATTTGACAATAAATTTCATATATTAAAATAAATAAATAAATAAGTAAAATAAGAAAAAAAATTTTTTTAATTTAAAAAAAGAGTCTCTTATGATTTGCCTCCCTCCCTCTCTGTTTGTAACTTTTTTTTCCCTTCCCCTCCCCCATGGTCTTCTGTTAAGTTTCTCAAGATCCACTGGAGGGTATTCTGCTAAGTGAAAGTCAGAGAAAGATAGATACCATATGTTTTCACTTATATGTGGCTCTTTCACATTTTCTATTTATCTCTCTGGAATGAACTCTAGGTAATCTTTAAATATCTATATTCTAGTTCACCAGTTCTAAATGGATTATAGACAGCTGTGCCCAATATATTGTGACTTTAGGTTCAAACGTCCTATTATTTATTTCTGGAAGTGCTATTTGGTTATTTTCTGGATATACTCATTTCTTTCTTTTTCATAGCATCTTGTTATTTCTTAAGGTTTTTATGCTAATCAGATCTTTAATTATAATAAATATAGCGATTTTATAGTCTCTCAGATTATAAAATCTACTGCCTAGATGGAGGAATGAGGGAAAAGTAGGAAACTTCTATTTAAAAAAAGTTTATTCAATTTTGAGACACAGAGAGACAGACCGTGATTGGGGGAGGGGCAAAGAGAGAGGGAGCCAGAATCTGAAGCAGGCTCCAGGCTCTGAGCTGTCAACACAGAGCCTGATGTGGGCTCGAACTCATGAACCGTGAGATCATGACCTGAGCCAAAGTCAGATGCTTAACTAACTGAGCCACCCAGGTGCCCCTAGGAAGCCTCTATTTTGCTGTTTCTGCTGATTCTCACTCACAATGAATTGTTTCCTCCTGTGTTCTTAAATTTGGGGTTGAGTTATATTCTGTAGAGTTTTGTATGAAGAGATTATGGGTCAGTGGTCTGGAGGCATGTTCCCTCAGGATGGTTTTATGTTTGTCATTATCCAGGGATAATGACATAATCCAGGGATTGCAACTCACTCCCAATCTTATGCTAATTTTTTGGCTTAGAGTTTCTTGCATCACACAGGTCGAGTGTAGAGCTTTTAACCCAAATCCACATGTGGTACAGACCTAGGGTTTTGAATTATTAAGAGGTATATTTTGATATTTTTCTACCCAGATACATGGAGACAAAAATTCTTTGTCATCATATCCCTCCACTGTTGGGAATCTTAATTTGTTTTGTTTCTTTTTCCCATAACTCATCAGTTAGCTGAAAATTCAGCTCTTCAAGGGTCCTAGCTTTAAACCAGCTTTTTACTTCAAATTATTTTTCCTGTATAAGCCCAAGGGCTAATCTCCTGTCCTCAGGTAGATGTTAAATACCCCAACCCTTACATTATTGATACTCACAACCCCCTATCATTTCTATCCCTATGTACTCATGTACTTCCTGCTCTGGTTTTCGGTTTTCACTTCATTTCTGATAGCAGAAACTATGATCTGAACTATGTACCCACAAGAGTTTTGTTGTATCCAATTAGGCATTACTAAGTGTTCATTACAGGAGTATTTTCAATTCTCTTTATCTGCCATTTTGCTGAAATCAGAAGACTATTTTGGGTGTCTGTCTTTCACAGTAGACTGAGCGCTTCTCTCAGTTACAACTAGAGTCAAGACTTCATGGAATGTGTGGCAGGGGCATTCCAGGCAATGATAACAGAATGTCCAAAAGCATGGAATTAAAAAGTCTGTGCTGTTTTCTGGGAATAGCTCTGGGTGTTTTATCTTTTGCTTATGTGAGGTCATATTAGAGGAAGCTATGACAGGTGCCAAAGATGACAGTCATTTCATTCCATAATGAAGAATTTGGATGTATCCAACAGTAAACTTGAAGCCATGAAAGAGATTTAAACAGTGGAATGTCATAATCAGATTTATGTTACAGGCTTATCCCTCCAGTTTCTCTGGGACTGGACTGAGTGTAAGAGAAAGTAGATTGGGAGACCAATGAGATTGCCAGCACAATCCAGGAAAGAGCGAATTTTTAATCAGCCTCTTTTTAATAGCACAGTTTGACCTCTAGATTTCTGGACGGCAGAGAAGATACTCCATAGAAATTCATTGTGCACACATATACCACCACTCCCCCCAAGCTTTAAATAAAACTTGGCATGTTTATGCACTCAATAAGTCATTAATTACTCTCTAATTGATTTGACAAAGTAATCTATTATCGCATAGCCTCACCCCAGCTACAACATCAAGCCCTTACGATTCATATTAATCTTCCGAATAGCATGAAAAGAAGCTGAAGTTTAAAATAAATAAAATATGGGGCGCCTGGGTGGCTCAGTCAGTTGAGCATTCAACTCTTGGTTTCAGCTCGGGTCAGGATCTCGCGGTTTGTGAGTTCGAGCTCTGAATCGGGCTCTGGGATGACAGCACGGAGCCTGCATGCTGTGTCCCTAAATCAAACGCTTGTATGGGTAATTAGTTCCTTCTGTCAGTGAATTAACAAGTGTATGAGAGTTCGCTCTCCTAACAAGTTACTCCAAGACCTAAAATAAAATCCCTCCTTATATAAAAACTTATTGTCTTCTCTAAGTAACCCACCTTGAATGATTTCTGTAGGAGAGAAGCTGGCTGTCAGGATCAGTCTGTTTCCTGAAACTCCCATGTACCCTCTAGTGAATACCTTTCAGCACATACTCAGACTTGCCTTTCTCCACCAATTCCCTAGGTTGTCTGATGGCACAGGGATCTACTGGTGTCTAACCTGTTTTATTGTCTTCAAACAGCTGCTGAAGACAGACAGAGTCCACACCGGTCAGTTTAGAAGGAAAAAAGATGTATAAAAATATACCCAGGTGGCCACAACATGACATTTTCTCTCAAATATTCTGTACTTGTGGTCCACCAAATATTTCAAGAATATTTTTCTACTTTATTTGGACAAGGTTCCTGTGAGTAAATGGGCTGTATAAAACACCACAATGAATAAGATAAGAGATTGATAAGGTATAGAGAATTAGTAAGCAAGCTATCCTTACAACAATATCCATATGCTGTTTACTCAGCCGAGAGTAGTGTGATTTGTTTTACTTTTTAATTTTGCTGAGAAGATACCCTTTCTCTCTCTCATCCTCATTTATCTCATCCATGATTTTTAAGATTCACCAGCAATTCATTTTGTTCCGAAGAACAGTGATGGCCCGCTGCTTTCAGATCCGCATACTGTATCAGGAACGGGAGAGTTTCCTGAAGAATGCTCCATCAGCTAGTGGCGCACACTCCTTCTTCGAAGGAGGAATGCGGAGACACACAGCTAGTCGTGATGATCATAGAGAAACATCAGGCGTCTGTGCATCACCCCCGTGTGGCAGTCTGTGTTTTCCGCCAGTGCGGAGTCGCTGCCCGCTGGCACCGGGGGATTCTTAGCCTCTCCTGAAGCCGCCGTTTTTCCATAAGTGCCATGCACTGGAGCCTGTGTGTGCTCCATCCTTTGTGCGTTCATTTAGCAAATATGCATTGCACTCTTAACATTTACCCTGTTCCGCAGACAGTATAACAGGATGCTTTGGAGCAAGAGCTCGGAATCTGGGCAGTCAGGCCAGGTTCAAGTCTTGGCTCGGGCAATTATTGCTTTGTGACCTTGGGCAATTTGCTTAATATCTGTCCCTTGCTCTTTTCATCTGCAAATTGGAGGGTAATAATACCTCTCAGGGTTATTCGTTAGGATTAATCACTTAATAGTCAGTGCTTAGAAAAATACAACACTGCTTATTATTGTGCTAAGCACTGAGGAAATGCCTGTCAGGGTCCCTGTTCGCAGGAACCACCGAATCCACCTGGGGAGACAGATCCCTGAACTGGCATTACAAGAAAGTATGGCCAGTGCTTTGCGGTGGAAGTTCAGGGGGTTATGGGAACTCCCATGAGGAGGACCTAACAAATTCCCAGGTGTGTCACAGACAAGTGGTATTAAAGCCAAGATCTCCGGAGGATGATTGGGGTTAAGAGATGACGCGTGCGGGAGTACGTGCTCCTGATGGCTTGAGTGCACAGACAGAAGCTCCTGTACCAAAACCCGGAGGAGATCTTGACATGATACAGAGTAGGAAATGAGAACATTTGACCCGGCGAGGCCATGAACTCTTAGTGACTTTGGGTGCTGGGGAACATGTAGGGATAAGGGCAAGGGATGAAAATGGAGGTGGAAAACAGGTAACACAAAGCCTTATAAACCTTGTAAGAACATGCAGACTCTGATTAGCCACTAAAAGTATGAGTTTTGTCCTAGGAGCAATGGGGAACGCCTGAAAGGTTCCAAGCAAGGAAATTATACAGTTACTTGTGAGCAATAGGAATATTGTTTTGGCTGAAGTAGAAGAATTCATTCATTTATTCAACAAATACTTCTTAGCGTCTGTCGTGTGCCAGGAACTGTCCTAGGCCTTGGGGGATACAACAGCAAACAAAACAAAATTTTTAAAAATACCATGTCATGGGGCACCTGGGTGGCTCAGTCATTTAAGAGTCCAACTTCAGCTCAGGTTATGATCTTGCAGTTTGTGGGTTTGAGCCCACATCAGGCTCTGCATTGACAAAGCTCTGAGCTGTCAGTGCAGAGCCTGGAGCCTGCTTCAGATTCTATGGCTCCCTCTTCTCTCTTCCCCTCCCCTACTTGTGCACGCTCTCTCTCTCTCTCTCAAAACTAAACATGAAAAAATTTTTTTAATTTAACAAAATACCAAGTCATTATAGGGTTTGAGTGGGTGGAGAAAGACAATAAGCATGATATATATATATAGTAATTATAGATAGTAATTATATATAGATAATATACATAATAGTAATTATACATATGATACACACCCACGTGGGGGTGTATACATACACACCCACATATATACTATTTTATGTAATGATAGAAGCAACATAAGAATTAAGACTGCTGGGGGATGGCTTCAAATTTTAAAAGGGTCTCATTTGAGAAAATGGCATTTGAGCAAAGTCTTGATAGAGAAGACGGAGTGAGCCATGTGTCTATAGGGAAAGGGTCATTCTAGGCAGAGGAGATAACCGATGAAAAGGCCCTGAGGCAGAAATATGCCTCACACAATAGTATGAAGGCTAAGGAGACTAGAAGACAGTAAGTAAACTAGGAGGGGTCATAGGCAATAAAGCAGAAATATAATGATGGGGTATGGGACGTCTGTAGGCCATTGTAAAATGGGCTTTGATGATGTAAGGAACCTTTGAAGGGTTTTGAATATAGGAGTGATTCAATCCGACTTACATTTCAACAGAATTGTTCTGACTACTCAGTTAAGAATAGATGGTATGGTGACATGTAAGCCAGGAAACCAGTTAAAACATTACTGCAAGAATTCAGGTGAGCGATGAGGGTGGCTTTGAACTCAGTAGGGCCAGTCTTAGGCCACCCTAAAATATGTAATGCTCAAGGAAAGAGTTTAAATGAAAGCCCACATGTGATATATTCTGTCTTCCTATCTTACAAATATGCCTTCATATTAAGAATTTTTTAATTTTTTTTAGCATTTATTTATTTTTGAGAGACAGAGACAGTGCCAGTGGGAGCAGGGCAGAGAGAGGGAGACAGAATCCGCAGCAGGCTCCAGGCTCTGAGCTGTCAGCCCAGAGCCTGATGTGGGGCTCGAATCCCTGAACCATGAGATCGTGACCTTGGCCGAAGTCGGACGCTTAACCGACTGAGTCACCCAGGCACCCCTATGTTAAGAATTTTTTAATGCATAAGTATATGCTTTTCAAATAACTAGAAGCTGGAAAAATATCAAATATGACCATATATATATATATATATATATATATATATATATACACACACACACACATATTATTATGTATATCTGGGAGTTCTATTGGTGGGCTGACAATGTATGCAAAATTAATAACATAAAACATGTATTTCATAGTTTATTATATATCCTATGAAAATTTTCTTGTCTTTATTTCTGCAAAATCATTGTTGTTATAATTGAGATTTTAAAATAATATTTATTCTGTTCATGACAATGGCAGATATCCTTTTTTGAGTCATTAGAGTAATAATATATTGTTAATAATTTCAATTTGGGGAAACGTTATCTGTGAGGCAGTAGCAATTGAAATTGCAGATAAAATTGTTAAAGCAATACTTAGATTAATAAATGAACCATAGATTTTACTTACCACATTCAAATAGCATAATGGAGAGCATTTGACAAATTTCATTATTGCAGAAAATATTACAATATATTTAAATTTCATCATTTAATTCACCAGGATGTATACAAATTTCATAAGCCCTTGAAGTGATATACAGATGTGTATAGTGATTTTAAAAATTGGTTTCATGCTTCCCACAAGTTATGTGGAAATTTAAAGAAATTTACATTGTAAACAAATACGAATTATTTAATATGAGAAAATATTCCTCAGCTGCCATGTCCCATTGTGAATGCTGAATGAATTCAGAACTCCTTCTGGGACCATGAACTAGAACACAAAAGAAAGCAAGCAAGCGGACATGTAGCACTCCTAGGAAATGATTTTCTTCCTCAAGACTCTACTGCGTTTATGCTGTTTGAGAGGGAGGATTTGATAAGTTAATTTGCTCTTTTCATTATTTAGGGCCTTCTGCATCTGACATCCTCCCCACTCTTATGCAGTATCCATCTTCAATTTCAGCAGCCATACAAACGGAAAGTCTTCAGAGCATTTATATGCAGTTACTTAGTTTTCCAAGAATACAGAGTAAGTGATGTGTTTCTCTGGCGCCTGAATGGTATTCGTCAGGAAAATAGACATTTAGGGTTACAGATTATATTTTGTCAGTGCTGAATGTTCATTCTCACATAACAAAAAATGTCCGTGTGTTCCTTAACAAATTTATTTTTGTGTGTTTGGGATAGGCAGGGCCCTCTACAGAAGTAAGCCAAGAGAAAACGCACCTCTTCTCTGGGGTCTAAAGGTAAGACTGATGGAGGAGTTCAAAAGGAGGCAGATTCTACATATATTTTAAGGCATAGTCAAAGAATCTGCCATTCACCAAGATGGGCAACACTGTACTAGGATCAGGCTTTAGTGTGGGAAGATTAGGAGCTCTCGTTTTGAATCCTGAATTTGAGATATGCGTTAGACATTTATTAGACATCCAAGTGGAAATGTCAAGTAGGCAACTGTATATACAAGTCTGGAGTCTAGGAGAGAGGTCCAGGCTGGAGATGTGGATTTGGGAGTCATTAGCATATAGATGGTATATAACGGCATGAGATTAAGTAAATTCACCAGCAGAGTAAGTATATTTTAGAGAAGAGCTATGAGTAGGGATCCCTTGGTCCTCCTCCTCTAAAGTTTGGGAAGAAAAGGGGAAGATGGAAAAGGAGACTGAGAAAGGAAAGCCTATGAGGTGAAAAGAAAAGAATAAAAGATATCATAGAATCCCGATATTTAAGCCAGAAACTGTTTAAGGAGCATTGTGCCAAATGCTTCTGGTAGATGAGAACTGAGACTGGACCATTGTCTATAGCAGTGTGGTCATCATTGGTGACCATGAGAAAAGCAGTTTAGTATGAAGTTGTATGAGTGAAAGCCTGATTTGAAGATGAGAGAATGGAAGGAAAGGAATTGGATATACAAGTATAGACAACTCAAGGAGTCTTGCTGCAAAGGATAAAAAAAAATGTGGTGGCACCTGGATGGCAAAGTGCAGCCAAGATTATTTTTGGAAGATAGGAGGAGTGGCAACATGTTTGATCGTGTAGAAAGCATGATCATGTAGGAGAGATCCAGGAGAATGGCTGGAGCAATCAGCGTCTAGAGTGAGTGAGAGGAACTGTGAACTAATGCATAGATCAGAAGGAATGGCTTGAGATAGAAGCATGTATAATTAATCTATGGTAACAGGTGGGAAGGTAGAGTATGTGAGGACAGCTGCTGGCAGGTGAGTATGTGTGATGGCATAAGCATGTGGAAATTCTTTTCTGATTACTGCAGATTTCTCAATGATAGAGTAAGCAGTCTCATCAGCTGATAATAAAGGTGGGGCAGGCAGTTGTAGAAGTTTAAAGAGAGAGGACACAGTAAAAATATGAATGTTGGAGAGTGAGGGAGTACGTGGATTACATTAAATATCTGCATGTAGTTGCTGGGCATGAATTTAAAGTAATTCCGGTAAGCATGGCTGTGTGATTTTACCCAGCCACATTCAGTTGCATAGGTACTGGGGCACAAGAGGAAGAGAATTGGTTTTAACCAGGTTATTGTTCTTCTAAGAGAGTACAACAGAGCAAGAGAGTATCAAGGGAGTGAGGGTCATTACAAAGTCATTGCAAAGGAAAGATTTTAATGTTGAACTCTGGAGTTTAATCTGGTCAAGGAGGTAAGAGAAGACATGAGGATTGAAGGACAGTGGCAAAGATGGTGGAACCACTTATGTCAACATGAGTTGAAGAATCTTTTGAGTTGATGTAAGAGAAGGAAGCAGATGGACAGATAGGAGGGAGTGGACACAGTGATGGTTGAAATGGAGATTATGGAAGAGCTGATGTGACAGAATCAAGGTTATGACCATGGGAATGAGCATCTGAGTGAGAGTAACAACAAAACCATTAGAGGAGAAAGCTTCAAGGAATTGAGACATTGGAACGTTGGAGTATCTATCACTTATGGCTATTATGAAATTGCTAAGAGTTAAGACAGGAGTCGCTTTAGAGAAAATATCAATGCACCAGGAAATAACATCTTTGGGAAATGATTGGGGAATGGCCTAGCAGCCAGCAGAAGTCACCACAATAGGGCAGAATGAGTTGTTTAGCCTCACTGATTAGACAGGAGAATCAAGACTGACAGTGTTTAGGGAGGAGGAAGAGAGAATGGTCTGGAGACAGTAATGAAGAATCAAAGTGGACAGCTCTCTCTGACCTCCAGATGTAGTGTAAAAGGAGGCAGTGGGAGAAAAATGAGGCACAGTGTGAGATGATGGCAGAAGAAGCAATGTGCTCATGGGAGATCTAGGTTTTAGTTAGAGAAAATGGGAAAGGGGAATTTCAGAACAGAGACTGACATCATGGTGGTTTTTGCTAATGATGGGACTGGTGAGTTTCAGAGGACACAGTGGATGACTTTCTGGAGTCGGGGAAAGGTCAGAGAAATGGACAAGATGGGGGTGGTGGTATGGAATTATAAGGAATTTAGACTGGTGAAGGTGAACCCTGGGAATCTGGGGCTTCTTGTGGTAACTGACATATCAGGGATAAAATCACCCAGGTCCGGTGGTCTCAAGACGGGCTGTGGTGGTAAAGCTGTGTGTTGGAGAGAGAGAGTGCGTGGATTACATTAAATGTCTGGGACTAACTCTTGACCCAGGAAATGCAAGAGTATGAATTGGATTACCTGCTATCTTGATTTGGTCCACTATATATATCAATTCTTATTGTCATTGGTTTAGTGACTACCTTTGATTTGTTTGTGTGTTTCTGTATGTGTGTATAACCATCTGATGCCATTAAACCAGTTGTTTTCATTAATACTAGTTAATTAACTAATGAATTAATTACTTGTATATTTAGAGAGCAAATTCCTTGGACCAGGATGCCAGGCACAGGGACTGAGAGTGGAATATTGTGCCTACCTTTGAAGAGCTCACAGAACATCAAGGGAGAATGAGTAGAACATGAGTAGTTGTATATAATTAATAATTCTAAATGTGGTACAAAAATAGGCTAATATATTGTCCGTCAGGCAGATGATTGAATTTACCTTCAGTAGTTCCATTCATTTTCATTTGTTGATCCGTAAAAGTGCAAAAAATAAAAATTATGTCTAGATACCAGCTGTCATGAGCCCTTTTCAGCTTACTGTCCCAAAGAATCTTGGGCTTGAGCGGCAGGGTATTTAATGTAATCCCTGCTTCGTGACAGCAGAGTGTTTAGTGGGAAAAAGACTGGAATGGGAACAGGGAAACCTGGCCTAGCTTCACTCATTTTATGAGTGTATGGCCATGAGCTTGTGTGTAAGAGTGTGGGCTTAGACATTAATTCACAAAGCATTTACTGAGTGCTTATTATGTGTAAGGATTTCTAATAGAAAGCCAGATCAAGGAAGATAGATTTCACCTCACACTCTGCTGCCTAATTATTTCACAAATGCAAAATGTGCTTTTCATAAAGAAATAAAATTTCCTCTGAAAAAGCTTGAATAAGAAAAAAATCCACCCTCCCACCCCACCCCACCCCTTTTTTTTTTTTTTTTTGGTTGGCAGGGCTGGGGAACTCATTCTTGCTGGTTACCATTTAAATCCCTGACAAAAGCTTGACTGAAAAACTGGGCATTAGTTTCCAATTAGCTGATAATTAAGGTGCTAACTGATAATTAGGGGGTTGGTTGGTAATAGGTGGATTTTTTAATACTCCTAACACAGTTACATTGTTGCAGGGTGGGAAGCGGACAAAACAACACGCTGCTCTCTTGCATTTCCTGTCCCATCATTTCACTGCTTACCCGTGGAGAAACGTTCCAGGGTTGAGGGGTAGCACCCAAATGGACACTCATTCTTTTTCTATTGGTTTCATCCTTCAGGTGCTTTGGTGTAGTCCCTTTAAAGGGTCTTGAAAAGGGGGGGGGGAGAAAAGGTGCTAACCCCTGTCTTACAAGAAACATGGCTGTATGGAAAGCAAACAAGAACAGCAAATAACCCTGATAGTGTCTGTTTCTCCATGGCTTTAATTCAGATACATACAGCATCACATTACCTAGTACTAGCTACTCGGGTGATATAGTCAACAGGTCGACAGGGACACCCGGAAAAATGCCACTGCAGCACAGGAAGTTATTCTTGAAACCAGCCGAACAGCAAAACTGATTTTATGCTGCTTTATCTTATGGTAAAACCAACAGTTTTACAATGCCTGAGCCATCGCTAACACAACGCAACTTTTAGAGGTGGAGGCAAAACTAAGCGAAAAGAGCAGTGATTGTCTTTGAATAATGATTCGAAAGAGCTGCTGTTTCAGAGATCAAATCCTGCTCACCTGAGAAAAGCCATTGTTTCTGGGTAGAGGTCCAGATAATGTCTCAGAGGGAGAGGAATTTCCATGTGCACTGAGACTCAAAGAACAATCTTTACATTCAATATTTGTTCACTGCTGAAGGTTAAGCCGTTTAGGGACAGGATTTCTGGAGTTTTTAGTGTTACCGAGCCTTCCTGGGGGAAAAGAAGGCCATCACTCAGTGGCTTTGTCAGCTTTGGCCAACCTGCCTCTTTAGAATCAGCAAATATAAGCTGTTTGGGAGGGGGGCAGATATCTGAACTAGAAGTACACTTCTGGGAAAAACATAGCTGGAAAGACTTCTAATTCTTCCAGGAAGAAGACAGTGTCAACATTAACAACATACTGAGGAAGCCAACCTCTAGGACTGACAGGAACTTTCATTCATGGATTTATCCATATGTTCAACAAACAGTACAAACTACCTATTGTACTCAATGCAAATGGTTAGTAGGTGAATATTAAACCATCTCTGCCACATAGGAGCTGTCCAGTATGGAAAATTAATAAAAAGATAATTACAATATAGTACAGTATGGAAGATTAATAAAAAGATAATTACAATATAGTACAAACGGGAATCACAGCTTGCTGTGGAGATATGCCGGAGAGTCATAGGGGTATAGGTAGGGAAGGTTTCCCGATATATAAGCTCTTTTATTTGTACTCAGGCGACTCCTTCTTAGTGTCAGGAGAAATCAACTTTTTAACTAATCTATTTAGTAAGTATTTAGTGAGCATTCACCATGTTTTAGGTACCACTGTAGATATTGGAATCATGAATAAGAAAGAAAAGATTATACTATAGAAATAAGAAGAAAAAAATAAGAAATAAGAAAGAATATAGTATATATATACATATATATATACATATATATGTATATATATATATATTCATATAGTCTAAAAAACAGAGTCAGGAAATAAACAATATAAATAAGTAAACAAATAGTATGCTAGAAAGTTCAAAGTGTTAAAAAGAAAGTGCAGCAAGGAAGGGGAATAAGGAGTGTCAGATGAGCAGAGGGTCAGATGAGGGGGAAATCTGCAAAATTTAAATGCTCTTACTCTGAGTGAAAAATTATGTTCGAGCAGAGGAGTGACAAGATCTGATTTCTACTTCAGCGAGATCACTGTGGGTGGTATGTCAATAATAGATTCATGGGGCCAAGTTGGGAAATAGGAAAGCCATTAGAATAATCAAGACAAAAGAAGATGATGGCCTGGATCAGATTTATAGCAATGGGAATTGTGAGAAATGGGTAGATAGAAATGGATATATATATATGCAGGGTATATCTTGAAGATATTACCTAGGTGCATTTGTGGATGGGTTTGGGATGTGAAAGGAAAAAAGAAATCAAGGACGGCTCCAAGAATTTTGGACAGAGCAACTAGAAGGATGGACTCAGCATTAACTAAAGGGGAAAAGAATGAGGAAGCAGCAGGTTTATGACGGGAAGGTGGGAGATCAGGAGTTCAGCTGTGGACTTAAAAAAGGTTGAGGTGCTAATTAGCCAAGAGGAGATGTTGATTAGGCAGTTGGATACATGAGTCTGGAACCGAGGGGAGAGCTTGGAGGAGTAATATAAATATGTAAATCATCAACTTAACGATATTATGTAAAGGCCTGAGGCTGCATGCCATCACCTAGGAAGTGAATGTCGACAGAGAAAAGGCTCGAAGACTGAACATTTAAGAGTTTGGGGAGATAAGGATGAACTAGCAAAGAAGACCGAGAAGTACCTGCTGGTGGGGCAGCAGGAGAATGGGGACTGTGATGTCAGCAGCTAAACACCACAAGTGTTTCAAGAAAGAGGGGGTCACCAACTATTTCAAATGCTGCTAAAGACTAAATGAGTTGAGGAAGGAGGATTGAACACTGGCTTTATCAACGTGGAGATGTTTTCTGGCCTGGACAAAAGCGATTGTGGTAGAATGGTGGGGTCAAAAGCCTGATCAGAGTGGGCTCAAGAGAGAATGGAAAGTGAAGAATTGGAGACATTGCATAGACAACTCTTGGAAACCACTTCTGACATCCTCTGTTTGATAAATAAAGGCCTCCTCAAGCAACTTACCATTCTTTTCCTATACATTTAAGGGCATGGAGTCTGAACTGGCAGCTTTCTTTTACAGGGGAGGGGGAATCAGGGAGAAACCATTTGGAATGGAATTCAGCAGGAGGTTCTCAAATTCAAAGAGGGCAGTAATGTTATTGGACTCTTTCAGTTTTCAAGGAACAGAGAGATGTTCTGGTTGACTGAGTTCAAAAGTGCTAATCGGAAAAATACATAGAGAAATGAAAGCTAGGAAAGAGTCTCTTGGAAAGCTGGAACATTACTCAAGATACAAGCAGGGACCCAGTCTCCTCACCAACAGATGTTCATTGCTCCCTATTCTAACAACCTTACCATATTCCTGACTCAGATTTCCCCTCTATCTGCTTCTATTTGTTCTACTTGGGCTACTACTCCTGGTCATCTCTGTGCTCTTATCTCGTGGCTTCTAAATAATTATAAACTCCACTGCCTCATGCTTCCACTTCCTGTTTTGTCTCATCCAGTTTCTGTCCAACAACCAATCACTAACTTTTTCTGTATCTCCCAAGTTAAAACTCTCCAATAGAGAGAGGATTAGATTGGTTTGCCTAGAGAGGGTAACCATTCTAATGAGCACAGTTCTTTTTTTTTCTTTTTAAATGTTCTTGTTCTATATAGGACTCATTCTGATCTCTGTTCGATTGTGGTCAGGGTGTTCATTAAGAAAGAAACATGGGAGTGTTGTCACGGGCATTGGTAGGCATTCAGAGCTTCACAAACTTCTTTTTTCTATAATTTCAAAATGTTTAAAGATTTTATTTTTTAAGTAATCTCTACACCCAACATGGGGCTCAAACTAATGACCCTGAGATCAAGAGTTGCACATTCTTCCAATTGAGCCAGCCAGGTGCCCCCAAACTTCTCCGGAATACAGTTGGCTGAAGGCAAAATAAGTTGGGAAAAGAGATAAATACACGGAAAAGATGGTTACAATGACTTCAAATTCAATTGTGTAGATAAAACTTTTTGAAATAAAAAATACTATAATACATAATTAAAGTAAGCATGAATGCAGAGGTGAATCAATTCCTATATAGGAATACTCTATATTATAAAGATAATTCCCTCCAATTAAGCTATCAGTTGAATCCAATTCAAGAGGAACCAAAATCCCAGTGAAAATTTCTTTCGAAACTTGACAAGTTGATTCTAAAATTCTTATAGGAAGAGAAAATATGTTGAGGGAATCTTGCCCTACAAGTGTAAAAGTCTATTATAAAACTACAGCAATAAAAAGAGTATGACCTGACACTAAATAGAATAGACAAATGATCAATTAAACAAATGGAGATTGCAGAAAAAAAAGTACGCATCATAATTCAGTAGGCGATAAAGATTTCATTCTGTGTCATCATTAAATATATAATGATGAGACAACAATCTGGGGAAAAAGAAATGAAACAGAGCTAAACTGTACTTCATACCATACGTCAACAAAAATCCACATAAATTAAAAACATAAAAAAAAGTTAAAACCAAAAGAAATAGAAGAAAACAAAGGAGGCTATTTGTGTAATCTTGGGAGTAGAGAAGGCCTTCCTAAACATTAAATCAAACGTACGTATTAATACATAAAGGAAAAGTTCTTATATTTGATAATATAAAACTTAAAAACTTAGGCAAAAGGTACCATAATAAAGTAACAACAACAGCAAAAAAAATAGAGATGGGAGAAAATAACTACCATATATGTGGCAAACGAAAGGTTAACATACAACATACAATGGCACATTAGGAACCCGACAGAAAAAAAGAGCAGACATTATGTCCCATCCCTTCTCCTTTTGAGGTCCAGGAAAAGGTATAGTATCTATAATTAGAAATTGTATATGCGGACCAAGTTCTGCTATTTACTATGGCAAGCAAACCACATCACTTAACTCTCTGAGATACCAATCGTACCTAATTCATGGGGAAGGGAGCACTTACTTAATTCAAAGACATGAATGATGCCATTTCAGCTATCAGTGCAGGGCTATTTGTTACTATGGGACTATACCATGACCTTCAAATGATGTCTATTTACTCTGTACATGCAAATTCTAAAGATCTCAGGAAAGGTTTTAACTTCTCTTCTTCACTACCCTAGACCCTTCAAAATAGTGAGTAATTTGTGTGGTAATTTTATTACACGAATCCTTACCTTCCAGCACTTAAAGCCTCTATCAATTCACCCTAGATGGCTTGCTTACAAACGTTCCTAAGTTGTAGAGTACAGCTCCCAATTGGGTCATAAATTTTTCCAGGGCAAGTACCACATCTTTGAATTCTTTGTATTTCGTCCTGGTATTTAGTGGCATTTAGTGGAGTTCTCTTCACACGCACTGTGAATGGGCTTTGAGTGTATATATCCACATCTACTGCCGGGCACAACTGTAAAAGGGAATTTTATTGTAACAAGAGAGTGGATTTACAAATGAATTCCTTACAAGAAATGCGTTTCCCTCTAATTTAGGGCTATATGTGCAAAACCCAAGGAGACATTGACTTAATTCATTTTTCATTATAACCATTAAGCCTACCTTTTACCGGATTGATTATTTTTATCACTAATTCTTACTCTACAGAAAACTAAAGTGTGAGTTATCCTTCAACATGTGTGAAACCAAAAGTAAAAATATTAGCCCTGGTATGTCTTAAATGTTATGGACTTGATTATTCTTTCCCAGCTGCGTGGTGAGGATATTAGGGATGACATCACTGTGTATATACAGTATATTTCAAATCCCCATTTGGAATGCAGTGACAGTCCTAGCGCCATAAAAGTATTATACTACTAAATAATTAACTAAGAAATTATGAAAAACATAATGGAGAATAAAAGACAACTGCAAAAGCATCTATCACAACAAAATAGTTGTCTTTTACAGTTTATTCTGATTATTTTTCTGTGACTGAAGAACAAAATATCAGTTATGGGCAGATGGCCATTAGCATAATCCATAATGCCAGAAGACAAAACAATGCTTTGTATCTATCACCTTTGATTAGTAGCATAATGTTTTATTTGACTCTGTATAAATAACACTGCGTAACAGAATATGGGTCTTGACAAAGCAACAGTTTGTTTTCGATAGCAGCATCTCTGTTAGGAAATAAAAGAAAGGATGAAAATACCATCTAAAACCTCAAACATGGGGACACCTGGGTGGCTCAGTCAGTTGAGCATCCCGCTCTTGACTTCCGCTCAGGTCATGATCTCACGGTTAGTGAAATCCAGCCCCGCGTCGGGCTCTGTGCTGACAGGGCAGAGCCTGCTTGGGATTCTCTCTCCATCTCTCTCTGCCCCTCCCCTGCTTGTTCTCTTTCTCTCTCTCTCTCTCTCAAAATAAATAAATAACCTTTTAAAAAAGTAAAACTAAAACCTCAACCATGGATCAACATGTGGGAAGTTCCCGATTTGCCAAAACCAAGAACACACAGTGTATAGGCAGTCCGCTTAAAAATGAACATTTCCATGAAAATCTTCTGTAACAAGATGAAAAACAATTTGGGCTTTCTAACATAAAACCAAACAGCTTAAAGAATATAGCTATATTCTAAGCGCCTGCAGGAAAGTTTATGCTTTCAAACCTGGCAGGTTTGGAATTCTTGTCTTAGATTTTACCTAATAGGCCTTTGACAGCTTCTACCCTATGTGGTTTCCTTAACCTCCATTGCCCTCCACTCTATTCCCACCAGGAGGGAAAGAAATCAAAGGCCACAGACAACAAAACCTGCAGAACCTCCATCCTTAAAATTTAAGATGCTCCTGTGGCTTAGATTGGCTGACTCACAGCTAATGGCAAACTCCGGCAAACATCTTTTCTAAATAACATCTCAGAAGGAAGAATGGGCAAAGGCTATAAAACATGAGACTGCGGGTTCTTTAATTCTACTTGGGTGCAAAAGTCACAACCATTTTATAACTTGCATGAAATGGAGGCGAACACCAGCAAACCTGCAAAGAGACCAGTTCTAACTGGAACTGGGTCAGCTAAGGGGATGACTGCTGGTAGAGAAAGCAGAAAAGAAGTTCTGGGGGGAAAGGGACTGTTATGTAACGCGAGAGAGTCTTCTAGGCAGCATTCAGCAAACGTTCTTCCTTTCCTCTACCTAGCACCAACGAGGCAGCTATTTTGCAAATACCTTTTGCAGCAAATGTATTTTGCAGATGGCATTGGCAGACCCAGTTTGCACTAAAGGAGAGATGCAGTGCCAGCCTTCCATAAATCTGTGAAGAGAGCAACTAAAGTCATAGAAATATAAAGACAGGATATTAAGCAACTGCCATTGTATTAAAAACTCTCTGCGGTTGATATTTTGGAATTTAATGGCTAGACTTTGCAGACCAAGTAAGGAGCCCCTTTTCATCATCTGATAGTACTTCCCCTAAAAATCTCTATCGTGGTCTTAATAACATTTTTGGGTTTATACGGATCATGAGAGCAATATATGCTCAACATGGACATTATAAAATCCCTAAAAAATATTTTTAATGGAAAATTCTATCATCCCATGATACAGTTTCTATATTCACATATATTCACCCAGGATTCTTCTTTCATTTTAAATTGTATGTGAGTGTGTATGTGTGAGAAAACTTAGACCGTATTCCAAAAATAATTCTGTATCTTTAAAAATGAGTACACGAGGTGCATTTCCCTTGTCATTAAGTATTCAGATTTCCTCCTATATAGTATTCAGTATAACTATTGAGTCTTAGTATAAAAACTATTTTGCTCTCTCTGTAATTATTATTTGGAGTATTAGTTAATGCAATAAGACAGCAAAATTAAATATGTAGTATACATTTTAGAACATAAGACAATATCAATATTATTTGCAAATACTATGATTGTGTATCTAGAAAACTCAAAATCACCAAGCAAATCAACTATCAGAATAAGGAAATTTAGGAAGTTGGTTAGAAACAAGATGAACTTTGTTTTATTCTAACTATATACAATTAGAAATTGAAATGGAAAGAATAAGAAATTCTATTCACAATTTCCACAAAAGCTATCAAATACCAAGGAATAAATGTTATAATGAAAAATTATAAGAACATATTGAAGCCATATACAAATACCTCAATAAATTGATAGACATAGCATAGTCCTTGGAAAAGAAAAGAATACCTTAAAGGTGTGATATGTTCCTAAATCTAAATTAAGTTTCTGTTTCAAAATACCACTGAGTATGTAATTAGTATGGCATGAGATAAAATGTAAACCACGTGGCTTACATGAAAATCATTTTGGAAAGGTGCAGAAATCACCTCTGGGAATAAGGCAAGTGCCCTTCAGAGCAATTGACACTGAAGCACAAGACATCCATGTAGCGACTCATCAGTAATGACATATAGGAGGCTGCAGATACAGAAAACATCTGAGCAGCCAGTCACAGGATGGGGTATTATGAGTTACAGATGCTGATTTGCAGTCAAAATGATTTTGCTACCTGAAGAGCAGTATCTAAAGTTAAAGAGCTAAGATTTGTTTATTTGGTAATGGCTGATAATAGCAAAGTTGGGCAATAGAGTTAGCATATTAATTTATTTTCAGTCAAAATCCAAGTGGATTTTTTTGCAATTATAAAAAATGCATCTAAAGTTCTTGTGACAGAAGAAACGCTTGAAGTGCCAAGAGATTCTTTGAAGAATACTATGGAAGGACTAGAACTATCAGATATCTAAATATATCATAAAGCTACAATAACCAAAGGACTATGGTGGTGAAAAAGAATAGGAAAAAAAGATGAATAGAACAAAAAATAGAGTCATGGAACAGATCCAAACATATTCAGGGATGAAATATATTTAAATGGGAGTAATCAAAGATGTGAAGGAATGAAGGATTATTCAATAAATCTAATTGGGCCCATTGGGATATATTTGTAAGAAAATAAATTTATATTTTCATCTACATATATTTTGGAATGATTAAAATGGAAACGGAAAAAAATTCAATGTTGTAAGAAGGTAATAATTTGTAAATTCTGTGTGGATCAGGATTTCCTAGCAAGATAAAAAAGTTCCAGAGGGAATAAAATAAAAACTTGATCACTTTAACCACATAAATATTAAAATTTTCAATATATCAAAAGATTCTATAAATAAATTCAAACAACAAAAATGAGACTAGAGCATTTTTAAAATTTTTTAATATATATTTATTTTTGAGAGAGAGAGAGAGACAGAGTGCAAGTGGGGGAGACGGAGAGAGAGAAGGAGACACAGAATCCAAAGCAGGCTCCGGGCTCTGAGCTGTCAGCACAGAGCCCGATGCAGAGCTCGAACTCATAAACCAGTAGATCATGACCTCAGGTGAAGTTGGCCAGTCAACTGACTGAGCCATCCAGGCGCCCCAAGAATAGAATATTTTTTAAAAATATAACAGACAAAACATTCACATCTCTGTACGCAAAAAATCCTGCAAATCAATAATAAATAATTTATTATACAAAATACAAGTAATACATTGTAAAATAGGCAGAGTGTGAATACAACATCTACAGGGTTAATACACAATCAACAAACATATGAAAATATGTGCAACCTCAGTAGTTTTCAAGGAACTGAAAATTGAAATAACAAAAGTGTATGATTGTTTTGAAAATTAGAGTGGAAAATCAGGAGCCGATGATACCTACTGCTAGAGCGGGTACAGGAAAAGGGCAAGATCTCACAGATGTTGGCAGCAGTATAAGTTTGCTCTACGCATTTTGGAAAGTAATTTGGCAGCAACTATGAGCATTTTAAGAGTGCATACCTTTTGATCCAGCCACTTGCTTCACTTGTATACTATGGATATATGCGTACACGGATGCTCATTATAGCACCCCTGAGTTTCCCAGACATGGCAACGGCTCTTTATTGCCCAAAAACACCTGAAATAAGTCTCTCCGATCCAAGATAATTGACCTTTAGAGTTTGGCCCCAAAAGCAGACATCCAAATAATGCTATCAGGCTTGCACCCTTAATTGACCAAGGCAGTCAGTCATTTTGTTAAATTTATTCAAGTACATTGAACTTCATAGAAAAACTCTTAGAATCCCAGTAGTAGACAATGGGCATTGGGGGTAGACAAAAAAAAAATGTTCAGTCTGTACCATTGGTAGATCTTTTATCCATCTCTGTCCCTTTAATTCTCTGCCTGTGTATAAATCTTCAGGTGTGGAGTCAAAATTTCTGATACCACATGATATAGTGTGATTCCAGTCTTCTTTGAATTTTCTTACTTCCCAGTTGACAAGGATGTAAGACAAATTCAATTATTAAAGGAGTTTGCTCTACTAATACTTTTAACATGTTCAGATAGTTATATTACAATATCACTAGTACAAATTAGACCCTCAAGAAGTTTTGATTGAAAGAATGAACAAATAGCTTTTATTGAGGGAAAGAAAGATGTGGAGCATGGCAGGGGAAAGACATAAACCATTTACCCAGGTATTTGTGTCTTAACTTATTTTCTTCTCCAAATATTTGTGATGCACATACACAAGGCACCATTCATTTATTCAACAAATGTTTCTTGAACACCTACTATAAACCAGGCCCTGTTCCAGAAACTGAGGACACAGCAATGAATAATACAGATGATGGAGCTTTGATTGTATCAGAAATTTCCTAGTCCTTATACATACACTACCTACCTGAAGGTTTTTCCAGCATGTTTCAGAACACACACACACACACACACACACACACACACACACACACATACATCTCCCAATACGGACTTCCTTAAAGCTGCAAGTTGTTTGAGATTTCATTCATTTGATCAAAACATGTCTACTGAATGCCTGGCACTATGAGTCAGGCCTGTTATTGGCACATCAGTAAATGAGAAAGACAAAGCCTTTGTCTCAAGGGAATTGTGTTCTAAAAACAAACAAGATAATTTTAGATATTGATAAATGGCATGAATAAAATAAAGAGGGCCATATGATAAAAGTAATTGAAGGGAAAGGCTAAAAGTTAGGGTCATCTGTGGAGGTGACCTGTGAACTGAGGTCTGAATGACCGGAAGGTGCCAACCATGGGAAAATACAGAGGAAGAGCTAAAGCTAGATCTTTCTAGATGGGAGAACAGCTCCTGCCAGAAGGGATGAACTTGTAGTGTTCTAGAAACAGAGAGGCACAAATGATCAATGGAGAGAGTGGTAAAAGATGATTTCAGAGAAATGTCAGGAGGCCAAATCATGTTGGACGTGGTAGGCTAGGGTAAGGAATATGACTTTTATTTTAATATGTGGTGGAAAGTCACTGGAAGGTATTGAATGGGGAAGGGAATGATGGAATAAGATTTACATTTTTTGAAGATTACACTGGCTGCTCTTTAGAAAACCGGATATTGGGAAGTAAGTGTGGAATCAGTGTTGCATTATCCCAGATGACAGATAATGATAGTTTGGAACAGAGCAGGAGCAGACAAGATGATATAAAGTGGTTAACTCCTGGATATATTTTGAGGGTAGAGTGTTTCAGGGGCCCCAGGACCACCTTCAACTTTGTTGATTCACTACAAGGACTCACAAAATTCAATAGCAATTCAATGTGAATGGTAAGGTTCATGACAACAAAGGATACAGTGTAAAAGCCACAAAGAAAGATGTGTATTGGGCAAAGTCCAGAGAGGCTGAACACAGGATTCCAAGTCCTGCCCCATCTGGTGCCGCACAGGACATGCTTTCTGTCTAGCAGCAAACGTTGGGGACAGGTGTGCAATGTATCAGTCAAGGGAAGCCCATTTTAATCTTCTGATCTGAGGCTTTTATTAAGATCAGCTAACATAGGCACATCATGCTACATGATGGCTCTCAAGCCACCATATTTACCAACCCATCTGTCTTGATCTTGAAAAGTAGCCACACCACAGCAGATGGACACCAGAATATCATGAAGACCTAAGGTCCTAAAAGCATATTAAGTTAGAGCTGAAACAAATGAAACAGTGAAAAGGGAAAATTTAATAGCCCTTCACATTTGAATAGATTTACAGTTTACAAAGCTTTTGTTTTCATGTACCAGTTTCCCTGATTGATGCAGCCCAGGGTTTAAAATCGGGCTGTGTTCATCATTTCCTTGGTCCTTATACTACTAGCCTCTGAAAATTACCAACTAAGCATGGCTTCTTATCCTTATCTAGAAGCCCTGCACTGACTACTGCTTCATTCACTGAGCATGCCCACCTTTGGTAGGACCCACTGCCATTTCCATGGGGCTGCCATCTCCCCAGAAACAGCTGGTGAGATCAGCATGCTAGGGCCCTCAAGGTGTCAAGGCTTCAGAGTTCTGTGGCAAAATGGGGAAGATCACTTCTTTACCCTTTTCTCCCATAGACGTCCCAGAGCAATACCGCATGGGTCCTAATATGTTACAGGCTCTTTAATGAAATACCTGTGTCCGTTTCTGCTCCCAGTTCTCTATTTTCTTTGGACACAGACATAAATATGCTCGCAGGAATGGATGTGGAGTGATGCCCTTTCCAATGACATCATGTTCCTAAATGGAGGGACCCATGCTAGGGTAACACTACCGGCCTTTCTTCACAGAAGAGGAAAGTCTTCACTCAGCTCAACATTTCTCCCTTCTCCCTTTGGGAGAGGACTCCCGTCAGGGAAGAGTCTTACTTCTGCACACCATGAGTTTTGTAAACTCAAGTCCCCATTGGAGGGGGTGCACCGCATTTGTTTAGTGCTGCCTATGACTAGCTAATTCTGGGGTGTGGTCCTAGGAGTATGTTATGCACAAACTACGTTCTCCAAACCCATCAGTGTTTAGGAATAAAGATGATATGGTTGATCTTCATCAATGAATTTGGTGGGCCCAGTCAATGGAATACCTCTTTTTCATCTGAGTTTGGAACTAAAGGAGTCAGAGAGATGAAGTTCAATGGGAACTTAGCTGGAGACAGTGTCAATGACAGACTTTCCTTAAAACTACTGCTCTTCTCTTGTCACCATATTCTTTTCACTGGGCTAATTAGCTGCCTATAATATCTTAGGAGAATGAAAGTATAATGATATTTGCAGTGTTGCGTTGAGGTCCTCATTTATTACTTGCTCTTGGCCTTCCTTAATATTTTATCAAGTGTATGTTGTATTCCCGGCATGGCCGTTAGCTCTGGCCATGCAAGAGTGCACAAGAGAGACATAGCACCTACTCGCAGGAAGCTTACAGTCTAGTAGTCCAAAAGACATTAATGAATCAATCACCCAAGTCTTAGAATGTATAATATCAACAAAGTAAGTGCCGAAAGGGTCCTGAGCTCTGATACAGTCTGAGGGACCAAGGAAGGCTTCCCCACGGAAATGGCACTTTAGCTGAGATCCGAAGGATGAGTTGGGAGTTCACAAGACAGAGGGATGGGGTGAGAGCAAGAGAGTACGTTAGGGAAGGGTAAAGGAACCAGCAAAAGGCCCTATTGTCGCAGGGAGGTAGTGCGTCACTGTGTGCCAAAATTTGTACATGTCTTCCATCTTAATTCTCTCAACAGTCCTTCCTACAAAGTAGCTAAGACCCCCATTTTACAGACAAGGAAATGGAAGCACTCAGAGTTACTGGCTGCATGACCTCGGGTAAGCATTAGAGCCAGCATTTAAGGCCAACCTTGAATGCCCGCAGGGCAGTGGTTCTCAATTGGACCCTTTCCCCAGGGCACATTTGGCAATATCTGGAAGCAATTTTAATTGTCGCAACTTGAGGAGTGGTGTAGTACTGCGTTGAGGCCAGGCATGCTGCTAAAATCCTACAATGCACTGTTGAAATTCAGGCCGAGCCCAAACTCCACTCTTCCACACCTCCGCCTTTCTCCCTAGAGGCCGCTCAGTCCTTTGTGCAGATAGACTTCTGGCCAGTCGGCTGCAGTTAGCCACGCGTGCCGTAGTGACCATGCATTGGACTCAGGCAGGGACCTCTGCTACTCAGCAGTTCCCTCGGGGATCCACACCAGCTTTGTGTTGTCAATCCCATCTCACAGATGAAGAAACAGAGCTCGAATAACATGCCTCAAGTCACAGCAGCCACAGTGACAGAGCAAGTGAGCCCAGCTCTTTTAAAATTGGATCCGATGCCATTTTCCCTTCATAAGGCAGCCCTTCAGAGGACAAATACTTCTTCTCAAGCCTCTGCAGATAAAACTGGCGAAGGCTGGAGATGCGGGTCTGGATGTGCACTGACTGCCGGCGTGCTATCAAGAGTCTGTCGAGTTTAGTGCCTGCATTATTTTTTTAGGAGCTTGAAAATCAGCCCAGTGTTATTCGGCTTGAATTCTTCTCTTGCTAGGCTCAAAGCACACTAGACACACAATCTGCTGTTTGTGTAGAGAACGTGTCAGGAGAGAAAAGAATAGCAGCCGCGTGCGAGCATCTGCTAGAAAAATCCATCTCACCATTAACCGTACAATTGAGTGAGAAAAACATCTGTGCCTGCGATTGCAGATGTAATCATAAAACCCAAATGGAGCAATGGAACAAACTGGAAGAGGAGCAGAGGGCAAGAAACAGGAGAAACACGTAGCTTTTGTGTCAGAAAGGGAGAGGTCTCGTCTGGGCTTCTGCACCGAACACTCTCGCCTTCACCTTTCAAACACGACACCATCTGTAGGAAACTGCAAGATCGTCAGCAGGCAAATTATGCAAGGCAGCTCCAAGGAAGCAATAAACAAGGCAGAGGAACCCCAGACACTGTAAATCAACAGCAAAAATATATCTGAGTATATGTTGGTGGCATTTCAGTGTTAAGGCTGATGACTTAAAATCGTGGAGATAGAGAATGTAAAAAACGGCAAAGCTGAAGGGCCCTCAGAGATCAACTAGTTCAATCCCCCTTGTACCCGTGAGGAAACTGAGGCCCAGAGAGGGATGCGACTACCCAAGGTCACACAGCTAGGTAGTGGCAGATGATTCTGGGCAGTTCTGGGGGAAACTTTTTTTTTCCCCGGACTCGCAAAAGAAGGAACGTTTCACAAAACTTTACAAATAGCTGAGAACATCAGCTTCAAAGCATAACTGAGTTACAACCATATAAATTTATACCTCGATTCTGGAAGCCGAAGCCAATGCTGATTACCCACCTTTGTCCAAAGTGCTGAGGTGTAATTGTGCCACTCAGAGTGGAATAGAGACACCTACTACATCTCAGCAAGTGACACTGCACATCTGCTTTGAAAATATATCTCAACTGTAAATGTGGCTCTGTGCCTGCGAGCCTGCCCCTTTTAAAGTACCATGCAGTGTGCATCTAAAGGTAGAAGGAAAGGGAAATCAACCAAGCCCACAGCACCCCAGGCCATGCTCCCTTCATTGGCCCATGAAGAGTCTGCATTGAGGGAGTCAGGAGGGCTTTCGCTTCCGGTTTGGCCTAGAGCTAGTTATATGACCTTGAAGCAAGTACAGACCACTGGACTTGAGCCCTCCAAAACCTTTTCAGAGAGAAGGAGATAAGAGGCAGCAAAGGGAATGGAAAAATTAGAGAAATATATGGGAAGAGGTGTTGGGAAGAAGCAGGGTTCTCCTTTCTCCCTGCCCTATGCCCTCAATTACCAGCCTAACTAGCAGTATTTTCTGGAGCTGAGACATTGCCCCTCTTAAATCTGGCCTGGGTTGCATCATTCATTTGTAGGCCATTCATTTGATGGCCATCTTCCTTTGCGAAATAGCTCTTCAAATCTTTGCCCACTTTTATTGGCTGTTTGTTTTCTTATTAATGACTTATATGAGGTATTTATATATTCTGGATACAAGTACCTTGTCTGATACAAGTGCTATGAATATTTTCTCCCATTCCAAGGTTTGTCTTTTTTCTCAACAATATCTTTCAAACATTAAAGGTTTTACATTTTAATAACATCAAATTTATCACTTTTTTGTGTTTCTGTGCTTTCTGTGTTCCATCTACAAACTTTTGCCTACCCTAAAGTCACAAAGATTTTCTCCTATGTCTTTTTCTAGATGTTTTAGAGCTTGAAGTTTTACATTTATGTATATTTAGGATCCATTTATATTTATTATCTATCTTGAGTTGATTTTTACACATGACCTAAGGTAAAAGTTGACGTTCCCTTTTTTTTTTCTGTATTGAGATCCATCACTATTTGGTGAAAAGACTGTTTTCCCCTCCACTAAATTGCATTGGCACCTTTGATCAATTGACCACATATGTATGACATCTTTCATTTTTTAGCGTATGTATTTTTCAAGGACAGCACCAAAAGGACATAAATCTACATGTACATTTGCACTAACCACAGGTGAAGGAGGGTGGAAGGACAGGAGGCCATTTAGAAAAGTAATTGGGGGGCTCCTCGGTGGCTCAGTTGGTTTAGCATCTCTCTCTGCCCCTCCCGCCCAAAATAAACACATTAAAAAAAAACCTTGCAAAAAGCAATCAATATGATCCCCATGGTTCAGAGGGAAGCTCTGAGAGGTTATCTTATGTAAGGTCACATTGAGCTGGAGAAGCTGGAATCTCAACCTAAACTATGATGCCAGAGCTGTGCCTTCAATTACTGCTTCTGTCGCTCCATCACTCTTACCTCCATAATGCTCGGTGATGGTTCCACCTGAAACCATCTCCTCTGTTCCCTTCCATCCGAGCTGTTGAGGGCTAGCTGATAAAATAGTCACTATTTGTTGAATACCAAAGGGTTCAGTCTTTTTGTGTTTATTAACTCATTCAATCATCCCAACTGCCCTAAATTGTTATACACTATTGTCATCTTCATTTTAATGATGTGGAAACTCAGGCTCAGTAAGTTTATATAACTTGCTCTAGATCACACAGCTATTAAATAGCAGAGCCAGGATCTAAAGCCAGATTTACTTTCCCCGCAAATGTCTTGCTATTAACCATTAGATATGCTACCTTCTCGACTTCAGGTAGATTGCCCCTGCACGGTTGCACAGGATGAGTTAATGACACTGGTCAGTCACTAATGTGCTGTCATAGCCAACAACACAATGGGGAAAAAAAGGTAGTCACCCTTTCCCTGTCAGCACATAGTGGCTCCTGTGTTTTCCCAATTCCGCCCCGTATGCCCTTCTGTATTTTATCATTCAAAGCCATGGAGGGGAGGGATGAGCATTCAGGAAGCTCCCACACCAGACTTAGAATTTCCATATGGAACTACCTACTCTCAGAAGATCGAAGGCTGCCGTATCATAAAGGGACACCATTTGCTCTGTTATGCCTTGAACTTCAAGAAGTACAATATATGCAAAACAATTCATTTTGATAAGCCGGTATGACTTCCTCTAACAACGAAGAAATTACTCAGGATTTTCCCAATAACTTTTTATGTTTAATCTTTATGGTCTCTTACTTGGTGTTTCACAACCTAGCGAGGTAAGCAGAGGAGATCCTACTATCTCCATTTTACCGATAAAGAAACTGAGAATCCCATGGAGATAAGAGACTTGTCCAAATTCACGTAGCTAGTATGCCGTGGAACTAAGACTGAACCCTAGGTCTTCTTAAAACCTGCTACTAATTTTCAAATTAAAAGCCACTGATACTATAATCATCATTTCTTAAGATTATGTCTCAGCATGTTCAGATGAAGTGTATCGCATCACCAAGGTCTCTAAAGATTTTATTTAATAACACTTTCCCCACATTGTAAGCACACTGGTATCACCCTCTGGACCACGAGGATAGACACAGTTGCTCCCTGACCTTTCAAGTGATGTCACTTTAGCAGGCTTTTAAAAGAGTGGGCCAGGGAAAAAGATTCCTGAGAGGAAGAACGTGTTACCTTGAAGAGTAATCAATTATGCGAATGGTTTCACTGCCTGTTATATCACAGATTATGCTTTCATTTTTCATATTAATGTTCTTTATGTTTTTCAATTAGTCACGGCAAATTACCTGTCCTTCGCCTTGGCAAGGGCAGCTCAGTGGTCCTCAGTGGAATATTTTCCAAGTTCTGTCTGGTGAATTCTTGATCAAATTCTTCTTGAGGCATTAACATGTAATTTTTTGAATGAATGAATGTGTTCTCTTTGACACTATCTCATTCGTGTAGGAAATTACCTATTGAATAAGGAATTGGAAAGATTTGCGTTTCTTTTTTTTTCTTTTTTTTTTTTTTTTGCAATGGTACATTGCGAAGAAATTAGTTTAACTTAAATATAAAACAAGAATGAGAACATTAAAGAAGGTTAAAATTCATCTAATACTTCTTGGTCATTCTAACAGAGAGGGTTTGTGGCATGGAGCTTACAAAGTAGCAGATAGTCCAAAATCAATGTCTGCCTCCATTTCCACCTGCCGAGTCCTGGCAAAGTGCCTGCCCCTCCCCTGCGCTCCATCCCACTGCCCCCCGCCCCGTATTTCCCAGACCACAATAGCCAACTATCAGCATTTTAATAGCCTGTTTAATAGTCCCCATCCCCTCCCCTGAGAGTGTAAGACCTCCTAGGACAAGAATAATGTCTTAATCAGGACTGAATCTCTACCTCTTAGCACACTGCACAACCCAGAAGTGCGTGCCTAGTAAGCGATGGGGGAATGAAGCCATTTGCCTTTGGAACACACAAGTACATGCTTGTTAGCTACAGCCTTATCTCGTAAATTAGGCTTTGCTCAGTCTATAATTTAACCATTATGTTGTGTTTCCACAATCCTCTCTGGGTAAGAAAACCAAATAACTTCCCTCCCTTGACAATGTCACAGTCCAATGAAACTCTGCCGAATATTACCTTTGTAAAGGCCATGTGGTAACCTCCCTTCAAAGTACTTCATCAGGACCTGCCATTTTCCTTTTCCTTTGACATGTGGAATGGTCCTTAAAGTTAGCAAATTCGAGGCACCTGGTGGCTCACTCAGTTGAGCATTGACTCTTGCTCTTGGCTCAGGGCGTGAGTTGGAGCTCCACGTCGAAATTTGTGCTGACAGTGTTGGAGCCTGCTTGGGATTTTCTCTCTTTCCCTCTCTCAGTGCCCCTCCCCTGCTCATGTTCGTTCGTTCTCTCTCTCTCTCTCTCTCTCTCTCTCTCTCTCTCTCTCTCTCAAAAATAAATAAATAAACATTTTTAAAAATTAGCAAATTCCTCAGTATTTGACCAAATACTTTGGTGTTACAAGCTGGTCAGTTCTTTAGAAAGACATCAGAATATGGGGCGGGAGGCGCTTCTTCCTCAGACTGGTTTTATTATATTTTGTAATCTTTTTGGCTGGGGAGTGCACTATAGAAACTCCAACCCGAGGCCTACCCACAATTACATCTTTGGTCTTCACCAGAGGATAATTTAAATTTCTTTACACTCCATTTTCTAGTGTCATTTGATGACTTGGGGAGGGGAGGAGAGAGCCTCTGTGGACTCTCTGAGTCTCCCTAAAGAACTCTAAGTTATTATTAAACCAATATCTTTACTATTGAAATCCCTCATTGCTATTCATAATTCTTGCAGTCACCAAGGTGGAGAGTTACAGAAGAAAATGCTATTATTTGTTCAAACTGTATGTTAATTAAGTCAAACAAATGATATAAAAGTAGATCTCAAAATATCTCTAATTTGTATGCATTGTGCAAATGAATGAGTACAAACATCCACTCAGTGAGTGCTTACTTGACTTGAGACACAACTAAACTGCAGCTGAGGTCAAAGAAGTTTTTTCCTGCCTTCTCCTTTAGGGTTTTGATGGTTTCCTGTCTCACATTCAGGTCCTTCATCCATTTTGAGTTTATTTTTGTGTATGGTGTAAGAAAGTGTTCTAGTTTCATTCTTCTGCATGTTGCTGTCCAGTTCTCCCAGCACCATTTGTTAGACTGTCTTTTTTCCATTGTACCCCAATGTTTATAGCAGCACTTCCAAGAATAGTCAAATTATGGAAAGAGCCTAAATGTCCATCAACTGATGAATGGATAAAGAAGGTGTGGTTTATATATACAATGGAATACTACTCAGTAATGAGAAAGAATGAAATCTGGCCATTTGCAGCACTGTGGATGGAACTGGAGGGTATTATGCTAAGTGAAATAAGTCAAACAGAGAAAGACAGATACCATATGTTTTCACTCTTATGTGGATCCTGAGAAACTTAACAGAAGACCATGAGGGAGGGGAAGTGGGAAAAAAACAGTTACAGATAGGGATAGAGGCAAACCATAAGAGACTCTTAAATACTGAGAATAAACTGAGGGTTGATGGGGGATGGGAGAGAGGGGAAAGTGGGTGATGGGCATGGAGGAGGGCACCTGTTGGGATGAAGACTGTGTATTGCATAAAAACCAATTTGACAATAAATTATATTTAATTTAAAAAAGGACAAGGGGCGCCTGGGTGGCGCAGTCGGTTGAGCGTCCGACTTCAGCCAGGTCACGATCTCGCGGTCCGGGAGTTCGAGCCCCGCGTCGGGCTCTGGGCTGATGGCTCAGAGCCTGGAGCCTGTTTCCGATTCTGTGTCTCCCTCTCTCTCTGCCCCTCCCCCGTTCATGCTCTGTCTCTCTCTGTCTCAAAAATAAATAAACGTTGAAAAAAAAATTTTAAAAAAGGACAAAAAAAGATACGACGAAACTGCAAAAGACCTGAAAAAGAACCCATGAGGTCTCTCTTTCCAGAGAAGTCTGTAAGTGATACTCGCTGCTAATGGACTGGCATGTGGAAACAATCAAAGGAATAGCATAGCAGAGTTGAAGAGTTGTAAAAAGCTTGAAAGAATGTCTGTTTTCCTCGGCTTCAGTACAATGTAGGATTATTTGCCCTTCTCTCGAACCCTCCAGGAAGCAGAAATGCCACACAACTCTCAGTTACCCCTTCTTGCAACTTAACAAACCAACCAGCAGAGTTCCTTCCTATGACTAAGGAACACTTTCCCTGCTTTGATATCATTTCAGTTCCCTTTACTGTGATATTCTGATGCAAAGGATACAACAAATCCCTATTCCTTTTGTGGAAATTTTTCATGCCCTTTAACACCATAAATAAGATGACTCTGATGCTCATAATCTCCACTAGACAAACTCTACGATATTCTCATTCCCTCTGATTTTACTCATTTAATCCTATTTAGACACCAAAACAAGAACAACTCCAGAATCTACTTTCTCCATTCCTGGTTCTCAGAACTACTGGAGACTGATACAAACTGGATCCACCACTCACAAAGTCATTATATCACGCCCACAACTTCACATAGGTAATTGCCTGGTTAAAAAAACAAAACAAAAACCAAAAACCAAAAACAGATATACAAAGAATCCTGTGGAGAGGCAGGCTGTGTGTGTGTGTGTGTGTGTGTGTCTGTGTGTGTGTGTATCTCATTAAGGGTTAGAATTGAGTAGACATGCAATTTTTGTGGTATTAACTCTGAAATGGATGATTTCAAAAATGCACAAGAAATTAAGGTCAGCTAATTTGGAGATATAAATTTGATGGCAAAAAAATAGGGTTTTAAGATTCCTAGGGAAAGGGAAATCACTGTCAGTCAAAATGTCCAGCAGACAGAAAAGTCAACAGTTTAACACAGATGTGGTAGAGTGGAAAAGATGGAACTAAGGTTTATGTTCTGTGTGATGTTGGGCAAGTCTCTTAATCTCTGTTAGCATATAGTAAACACCTCTTGGACTGGTGTTCCAGCTGAGAATTCTCCTTCCTCTGAGAAGGGCCTCAATATGCAGGGATGGTAGGCCACCAGCGCTCATGTTAATACTATGAGATCCTGATCACTTCGCCATGGTTATTGATCCAGGGGTTGGTACAGGATCCAAACCAAGTACATAAGGTTCTTTCTTTTGGGATTGTAAATCTTGAACAGAGAGGCACAGTGTACTGTTTGCAGTTTGGTGTCCTGTCATTTCATTCTGCCTAGCCCATCCACAGTAAGTTCTTTACATGTCTTTAACTTGACGCTAGTTTCCTTGAGGACAGGACCTTTGTCATATATCCCTCTACAGGGTAACAGAGGAAAATTTTATATTGATATAAATATTCATTATTTTGATTATGATGGTGAACTCATGAGTGTATACCTATGTCAGAATCATCGAGTTTTGTACTTTAAACATATACAGAATATTATGTGTCAGTGAAACCTCAACAAACCTGTAAAAATGTTGTGGAAACCCATTGGAAGGAGCAATTAATCTGTATTGGTGTGAATATGGGAGATATTTGTTTCAAATAAGAAAGGCTTATGGTTTTCCAGTTAGCTCTGAGTACTTTGTACCAATAGTGCCACTCTCACGGTCCTCTTCTAAGAGAAACTGCTCTTTCCATGGGCTCTGCTAATGAAAGTGTCATTGGGCTGCTTCTTGAGCAAGGGATAGTACTTACTGTATCATAAATGGATCACCTCACCTAAGGATGGCTAATCCCGTTAGGTGATTAGCTAGACCAGTCAAACCCTTTCCAGCCAGAAATTGATTGGATAATAAGATAATCTTCTTGTTGATAGCAGAAGAAAATATTTGGAATGAAGAGAGAGAAGTCAAGATGCCATGAGAGAGAGACAGAGAGAGAGAGAGCGAGCAAGAGAGCCCTGCATCAACAATGTCACCTTGGTTGCCCAGACAAATAGAGCATCAGAGCAGTTACTGTGGCCACTTACAATAACTCCATGATTTAGGATAACCTGAGTGAGACTATAACTTTCTAATTAAAACACCGGAATCATCCCATTACATTGTCAAGATGCCCACTGGTCAGGAGCAGCATGGGATCTGATTAAACTTCTCTCTTTTGCCATTCCCACTTCCTGCCAATTAAGACCAAGTCTTTTAGCAGTAGCAAATGTACTGGTGACTTGTAGCATTAGATATCTGCCCCAGGGGTGCCTGGGTGGCTCAGTCACTTGAGCATCCAACTCTTGATATCCACTCAGGTTGTGATCTCACTGATCGAACCCCGCATCAGGATCCGTGCTGAGCGTTGAGTCTTTTGGGATTTTCTCTCTCTGCCCTTCCTCCTCTCATGCTATCTCTCTCTCTCTCTCTCTCTCTGTCTCAAAATACATAAATAACATTTTTAAAAAATAAATAAATCTTCCCCAAGTGATGCTGTACATCATTAGTTTCAAACAAGTTGTTTTAGGTCACTTTCAGAGTAGATACCCAAACTGACCTATCTCGGTATGAAGCAGTTTTATTCCTTTTTTGGCAGAGGGATGGTGGTGGACAGTGCTGGATATTCTCTGTTTGCACCTCAGGATCCATTTTCTGCCTTTCTTTGCCCTTCTTTAAGCCCTGGTGGACTGACATCATTGACTGGGTCATCCAGGCTCCCTTAGCTTCCATTTGGTTCAGCCCCTTGGAAACTCTAGCAGACTGTTGGAGAGAGGGAGGAGGGAGAGTTGGTAGGGGGTGCTGTTGGGCAGGGCCTGCGTTCCTCTACCTAAGGCTACAGCTCCTCCATGGCCCCTCTTCTATAACTCTCACTATATTCCAGAAATGGTTGCCTTCCTTGTCCCTTTAGGCCTGGGGATGATAATGGTTTCCCAGGCTTCCACCATTGCTAAAATCTACAATACTTCACTATTCCTTATTGGTTACCTTGCCTTTAAATAGTTCTTTTATTAAACTCTTCATATACTCTTCTTGAATAGGTCATCTGTTTCAGTGAGATCCTGACACAGGGACCTGATCAAAGTTAACTGTGTAAGTTTGGAGCACCTATGAAGCTTTTCTTTTCCATAAACGTTCTAAGTGACAGTAAGGGCCGACATGACATACACCTCCTATTCTAGACACGAAGAATCTGTTTGCCTTTGTATCTTCTACTCCTATCACAGTACCTGACACAGAGCAGATGCTCATCAAACATGTACCAAAAGATTTTTGTTAATGACTCAATTAATTTAAATTAATGTGACTTCTGCAATTAATGCTTGGATAAAGGTTTCCTGATATTTTATATGAACTTTTCTAATTGGGAAAGAAAACCAACAGCGAATAACCTCAGCAGTAATTTAAGGGATGCAAATAAAAACAGCAATGCTGTAACATTCTGCACCTATTAAATACACAAATTTAAGCTCTAATACCAAATGCTGGTATTGTAGCGAAGCTGTATATTCAAATACTGCTGGTAGCTGTATGAATTGGCAGAGCCCATTTAAAAAGCAATATGGCAATATGTGTCAAGAGCCTTAGAAATGACCCAGTAATTCCACTCTTGGGGATTCATCCCAAGGATGTAATTGAGGAGAAGCAAAAAGCCATATGCGCCAAGGTGTTTAATGAAGCAATACCTATTATATCAGAAAAACTGGAAACAACCTAAAATGCCCAACGTGCATTCGATGTTTTGGGGGGATATTATAGAGGTGGCAACAAAAGAGAAAAGAGTTCTATGTATAAAAAGAAAGAGGAAATCTGGGGACATAGACACATGCAGAGAGAAGCAAGGTGCCCATCTACAAGCCACGGACAGTGGCCTGGAGTGGATCCTTCCTCGTGGCTTTCAGAAGGAACCAACCCCGAGAATACCTTGATCTTGGATGACTGTTAG